>NC_137977.1:40284172-40884172 GCF_963924665.1 Micromys minutus
TTCTCATGTGTCTCCAAGTTGCTGAATGTCTCTCCTTAGAACTGCAACATCTTACTGCTTCAAACACTTCCAGAGAAGAGTCTTTGTTTTCCTTTGCAAGCACATGTATTAGCTTTATTTAGTGGCTTGCTGACATCATTCTATTCTTTGATACTTTGTTTAATAATTTTCTTTCCTTGTCCCCTTTTATTGTGCATGTTAAAGATGTAACCCAGGACTTTATAAAGCTAGTCAAGGGTACTACCACTGAACTATGATTCAAACTCTACTCTTAAACTTTCAGAGGATGAAAAACTGAGGCACAGAACACTAGTTGTTTTAGATCCCAGTGAATGATCATGGAATTAGCTTATAAACTCATGCCTAGACTATCATTAGGTTCAGTGGATTGGGGTGACGAGGAAGACGAGGGTGTTTAGACATAATGGGAGCAAGGTAATAACGCTGGAAGCAGAGATGCTGATGGATATACATTCCAGTCTCAGACTCAAACATAGAATAATAAAAAAGAAAGCTTTGGTTTGGCCTGCAGTGTCCCGTGTCAGTACTCTAGAAAGTCAAGTTTTCATTGGGCAATTTCATGATCCAGTTTGTAAATTGATATCAAAGATGTAGTGGCATAAGTAAAACATGATGAGCCAACTTCTTATTTGTAGATGTCTCTGATTTTTGTCCCTACTTAACTATTACAGACTTTTATTGGGTAAGTCATACTTCTAGAAGATTTTGTGTTAACTATTATGGTTTGGAGCAAAAATGTTCTCTACAGTTTCATGTTCTAAATATTTGTACCCTAGGTAGTATAATTGTTTTGGGGTGGCATACAACTTTTTAGAAAACAGAACTATCTAGTAGAAGTAGGTTAGTAGATATGTATCTATTAGCAATCTATCATCTATTTACTTTATCATCTATCTACATTTCACTATCATCTTTGTCTTCTTTGTTGTTTTTAACAGTATATATGTGGAGGCAGAGATCAATGTTAGGTGCCTTCTTCAAGTCCTTTCTGCTTTATTTGCTGAACCAGAAGCTCACATTAATGATGAGACTGGTTTACCAGCAAACTTTGATGGTTCTTGTGTTTCTTCTGTCCCAGAGTTGAGATTACAGTTGTGGATCAAAATTCCTGGCTTTTAATTTTGCATTTTGCATACCTGCTGGAGATTCCAACTCAGGTTGTGCTTAAATGGTAAGCATTTATGACTGTAACCCAGCCCCTCGTCTTCCCAATCCATCACAGTGTGAACAGCCGATGCCTTATACATTTGTTGCCATGGACTGAATAGTTTTACCCTGCTTTCCTCACTATGAAAGACTGAAATCTACTGGCCCAGAAGCAAAAATAAACCTTTCCTCCATTAAGTTGTTTCTATCATGTACTTTAGTCACCATGAAAGTAACTAACACAGGGACATTTCCTTTTGGACTTCCTCAGATAGGAATCAGTCATTACTACAAGTTCAGGGTTACTCTACAAGTAACCTTGAAGAGGAACTTCCCTGAGTCATAAGATTAATAATAATGTCCTCTTGTTTGAAGTCCTTTAAGCCAACTTGTTACCTTCTTCATGAAATCACCTCTGCTGATTTTTGAAAGTCTAATTACTTGGCATATGGACTGTGGACATCCCTCAACTAAGTATCTAGCCATCTTTTATCCATTTTATGCGATTTTGCCTTAATTTGGCCTTGGGATTTAGCACAGGGGCTTGAGTTTATAAATCATGGAAGATTAGGAAAAGGAGGCTCTATGTGGCTATGTGGAGGAGTTTATCAATTCTGGATGTAGACTTATCTCCAAGGCTGCTTTGGGATCATTATTGCTCCTAGCAGTAATTATATACCCATGTTCTGTTGTAAACCATGCCTTCTGCCAGGAGGGAATTTCAGCCAGAACTTTCTAGGGCAAGACTTAATACTTCCTATATGAAAACCCAAGACTACAACAAATTAGTTTAACTTCTAACTAGTACATTCAGTTATATTCTAAAGTAATTCAGTTCTGATTTAGTGTTCTGATACTATGACCTGTGATTCTCTCAGCATGGAAACTTGAAAACATGGCCCATCAGACAAACTGAATAAGTATATACTGTAAGCAGAAGGCAGAGGTTGCTGTCTACCATGTGACAATACTTTCTCCTTTGTTCAGATCAGGCTGAAGGTCATATCAAATTATTGATACTATTTTTATTTCAAGATGGTAATGGATATACTGTGCAGTGTGATGGTTAGAGAAACTGACATATAGAAGTGGTTTCTGTCTCATAAATGGTGAGAATACAAAAATGGAACATCAGAAATAAGGGCCATGGAGTATGTCAACATGATCCAGAAGGAAACAAGCAGTCCTTCAATAGATCTAAAGAATAAGCTAATAATCCAATGAGATCAATTCTTTATTTCCCCATTTAAAGCTTATTTAAAAGTCAATTTATAGTCTTTTTATTTTCTTGGAAAATAATCACTAAATAGAGCATTAAAAAATGCCCATATCCTAGAAGTTTTATGTGTATCTCCTTTGAGAGTCATAAGTTCAGTAGGTTTTAGTAAGATGGAACATCCACTGTTCCCACTGAAAAAGCAAAATGTCTTTTGGGTATATGCCCAGGAATGGTATAGGTGGGAATTCAGGTAGAGGTATTCCTAATTTTCCGAGAAGCCACCATATTGATTTCCAGAGTGGTTGTGCAATTTTGCACTCTCATCAACAATGAACAAGTGTTCCCCTTGCCCCACAACCTCACCAGCCTGTACTGTCACTTGAGTTGTTGATCTTAGCCATTCTGATGAGTGTAAAGTGGAATTTCATAACCATTTTGATTGGCATTTCCCTGGTGGCTAAGGATGTTGAACATTTTTTCTAAGTGCTTCTCAGACACTAGAGATTCTTCTGTTGAGAATTCTCTAATAGCTCTGTACCCCATTTTTAATTGGTTTATTTTGTTGTTTGGTATCTAAGTTCTTGAATTCTTTATATATTTTTGGTATTAGCCCTCTATCAGATGTAGGGATGGTGAAAATCCTTTCTCATTCTGTAGGCTACCATTTTGTTCTATTGACAGTGTCCTTTGCCTTTAGGTTTCATGAGGTCCCATTTATAAGTTGTGAATCTTAGTGCCTACACTATTGGTTTTCTATTCAGGAAGTTGTTTTCTATACCAATGCGTCCAAGGCAGTGCCTCACCTTCTTTTCTATTAGATTCAGTGTATTTGATTTTATGTTGAAGTCTTTGATACAGTTGGACTCAAGTTTTGTGCAGGGTGATAGATATGTATCTATTTGCAGTCTTCTCCTACAAATATCCAGTTAGACCAGCACCATTTGTTGAAGATGCTTTCTTTTATCCATTGCATGGCTTGAGATTGTCAAAAATCAAATGTCCATGGGTATATAAGTTTTTTTCTGAGTCTTTGATTTAATTTCATTGATCAACCTGTCTTTTTTATACCAATACCATGTAGTTTTTATTTTATTTACTATTGCTCTATAGTAGAGCCTGAGATACAGGATGGTGATACCTCTAGAAGTTCTTTTATTAGACAGATTAGACAGAATTGTTTTAATTATCCTGGATTTTTTGTTTTTCCATATGAAGTTGAGAGTTGTTCTTCCAAGATCTGTAATAGCCAGAAACTGGAAAAACACAGATGCTCTTCAGTGAAAGAATGGATAAAGAAGTTGTGGCTCATTTACCCAAGGGATTACTGCTCAGCAATATAAAACAAGGACTTCGTAAAATTTGCAGTCAAATGGATGGAATTAGAAAATATCATTCTGAGTGAAGTAACCCAGACCTAAAAAGGCATGCAGGGGACGCTCTCACTTATAAGTGGATATTAGTCATAAAGTACAGGATAACCACACTACAAGCCACAGACCTAAAGAAGCCAAATAACAAGGAGGGCCCAAGAAAGAATTCTTGAATATCACCCAGTAGGCAAAATAAAATAGTCATCAGAGGCAGGTGGAGGGAGGGGACGAGGTGGCAGGAAAATAAGGAACAGGGAGGATCAGGTATGGAAAACACGTGTGAGAAAGAACACAAATAGAAATGTGGGAGGCTCAGAGGGTGACTCTAACTGAGATTCCTAGCAATGAAAGATATAAATCCTGATGTGGCCACCTACTGTAGCTAGGCAGGACTCATAGTGGAGGGATAGGAAAAACAACCCACCCACAAAATCTTTGCCCCCAAATTTGGCCTACTTGCAAGAAGTTCAGGAACAAAAATGGAGCAGAGACTGAGGGAATGGCCAACTAATGACTAGCTCAACTTAATACCCATCCTATGGGCAAGAGCCAGTTCTTGAGACTATCATGCTTGCAGATAGGAGCCTAGCGTAACTATCCTCTGAGAGGTTCCATCGAACAGCTGATTGAAGCAGATGCAGAAACCCACAGCCAAATATTGGAGGAAGATCGAGAAAGAAAGATTGAGTCTTGTGGAAGAGTTGGGGGAAGGACTGAGGTATCCATATGGGATAGGAACTCTCAGGAAGACCAAGAGAGTCAACTCACCTGGATGCTTCGGTGCTCCCAGAGACTGAACCACCAACCAAAGAGTACACATGGGCTAGATATATGTCCCACCCCTGCACGTATTACAGCTTATTCTTCATTCAAGTCCCCCAACAATTGGATTAAAGGTTTACTCTGACTCTGTTGGCTGCCAGTAGATCTTGTTCCTTTAACTGAATTCAGCAGGAGAGGATGTGTCCAATCCTGTAGTAGCTTGATATGTCAGGGTGGACTGGTACCCATGGCTGTCCCCTTCTTTCTAGAATGAAAAGGGGAGGGTGTGAAGGAGGGGATTCGAGGAGGGGAGCTATGAACAAGATGTAAAGTGAATAAATAGATGAATTGATGAAGAAAAGGAGAAAAAGAATGAGAACAAGCAAAAGAAGAACATTAGGATTCGTATCTATGTGTGATCTGTTCCTGATTGTTCTGGTTGTCACTGAGATATACGCACTCCTCACCAGTGATCAGGTTTCCTGCATGGCTGTTAAGTCAACTGAACAAGTCATCACAGCTTTCTTTTTAGACTGTGATTGTTCCTGTTCTCACCACTTCATTGTGTTTTTCATTTACTTGATTTCTTAGTATGTACCAGTGTGATCTTCTTTCTAGACCCTGACTCAGTCTGTCAGTGCCTTTTAACACAAAGCTGAGAAAAAAAAATCTCAAATTTCCACATCAGGATATGTAGCTTGTCTCCCAGAAAATGAGATTTAGGTTAATAGTTTCAGAAGTACAGTATAACAGAATCAGTTCTGTACTTACCAGTCAAATATCATTACCCAGTATCTACTTTGTAAAACCACTTAAGTAAATATTAACATCAGCATAATATTCCTGATGACATTTGTTTCTTCTTCGCTTAGGAGATAAAATGAAAAAGAAAACTGAGCAACTACAAATGGATTTTATCTACAAAGATGAGTACCCAGAGAAATTTGGCTCAAGCACAGGTCTTGTTCTTTGACAGTCCTTTTTTTTTTTTTTTTTTTTTTTTAACAAATGTTGCCACATTCAACAATATTAATTAACTAACTTAATAGATACTTAATGAGTCCTTCTGTTCTTGTAAGCGTCTGGGTAGTGAAATGACAAGAACAAGAAGTTTTAGAAGATATCCAGTGGATGAGAACCTTTACTGGGTAAGCATACTGACTGGGATTGGAAGCCCCACCAGCTGCATGAAAGATGGGTGTGGCAATGTGCCCTTGTAATCATAGTACTTGGGGATGAGTGGGCTGGCCTGGGAATTTCAATGGTTAGCCGGTCTAGCTCAAACAGCAAGTTCCAGGTTTAGTGAGAATCCATAGATTAAGGAAGTAATGAAGAGAGTGACAGTTCAGCCCACTGAACAATCCTCTGTGGCTTTCTCATGCCTCTGGACACATGCACCTTTGATACACATATACACATAGTGTGTGTGCATGCACGCACACATACACAAACACACATAGATTTTTAGGAAGAATTAGAGTGCAATTTCAGTCCTGTCTTCTGTCATTATTCATTTGTCAAATGTCAGTTTGATTCCCTGATAATAAAACAAACAAACAAACAAAAAACAAAAATAAAACTGGGGTTACCTCTGTGTGCGGCTATGTAAGTTTAAAACCTAGCTAGTGATATAAAATGTGTACATTTTTTGCAAGATAGACAAATTAATTCATTGTTTATGATTGCAAACTTTCAGACAGATGGGTCACTTCCAACTATGCTATATTTATGGTACCCACTTATTCTATTTCTCCCTATAGCTTCTAGTAAAACAGAGAATCAAAACAGCCAGACAGGGAGAGTAACAGGTCATTGTAGTTCAGGCCACCAGAGCTACTAACCAGTAGCACATCAATTATATGTTAATTAATATACAGTTATAGATTTTATACCAAGCTATAATTACCACTAGGTTCCTTTTCTCAACATCATCTTCTTCTCATTCTTCTTCCTATAATAGACAAAGTCAGTAGAAAGAGGCATAGTAAGAGAACAATAGTAGAATTTGTTTGCTAAGTGTGTTCTAATGGTTCACTCATATTAGACATATCATTGGCAACTCTTCTTATGATGTAAGAAGAACATGGTATTGGTGAAAGCCATTAAGTACCAGGTTCTTCATCAACAATGGAGTCACATCCTAGAAAAAATCAGATCTAAAGCCCTTCCCACCCATGGAACTTCCCAAAGTTCTGTGATTTCTGTTTAGGAAAAACAATACAAGTGTGCACAAAGAGCTTCCCAAATTTTCAAAGTGGAAAATACTTCCCATTAAGAAAATTAGTTTTTACAGAAATAAACCAGTTCTCTTTGCTTTGGAAGCTGTTGTTAATGAAACACAGAAAACCCTGGGCCTAAGGCTCACCTTAAAAGTAAAGGATTTCTAGCAGGGCAGTTAGAAAACATCACACAGTAGACACTTCTTTGATCATCTTTTCTTGCTTTTGGTGATGAAAACATGTAAAAACCAAATATCTATTCAGAGGAAAAAGCTGTAAATGGGTTATTTCATGTAAATGAAATGCAATTTTGTCAGAAAAGTTTTTTTCTTCTGTAAGAAGCAACAGTAATTTAATTTGGGAGACCGTTAACCTCCATTGTAACAGATACATCAATCACATTAAAACCACCTTGAGGTTTGTAGTGAGTGGTGCAATAGATCCCAAGACCATTTAAGAAGCCCAGCTAAATGACTTATGTAAAATGTGTACCAGGCAGCAAAGAAGAGAATCAAGGTTAATTAAAAGCAAACACTGCCCATGTTCCTCTTTCTTCCTTTTCATAGCTGGCTCCTCTTATAGAGCATTCCAAAGCAATTTTCTCAATTTTTCTATCAAGATTTTTTTTAGTTGTGTCTTTATATCTCTTTCTGTCAGACAAGTTCTTCATGAGTTTGGATGTCACTAAGAAGACCTTAAGTTTGTTAAAAAAAACTTCAGTCAACTGAAATACTCAATGAAAAAATTTGCCTTTGTCAAGTCACAAAACTCTAATTTGTAGGGTTGCAAATGATATAACCCATTGTTAAAAGATTCAAATGGTTTGGGGCAGCTACTATCACATTTTGAATATTAAAAAGCTAAAAGAAATAGGTTTAGAACTGCACCAGTGCTTGAAATAATATATATGAGGAATGGCTCCATTTCTTGGGATTAAAAAAGTAATAAAAAATTCAATCATTTAGAAATAGCATAAAAAGCATGTTTCCTGTTTATAGAGTAATGACATATCACATAACTCTTGTACCATGTCTCATTGATTTGTTTCTATTGACTACAGTAATGATACCCTTGGCAATGATGACAAATTGTTTTTATAGGTGGGATCTCTAAGTCAAAAAAGCCACTGGATGTGAACCTTCCATAGGCCTAGTGCTGTGCACTGTTGTCAACATGCCTGCTGTACATGGTAATTAGAACTCCTGTCTGTGTGACTGAGAAGAATGTGATGCCGTCAACCTGTTCCTCTTATCAGCATCCCTATGTCCTCAAGGTGCTTTGAGAATCTGCTCTTTCTAGATGTGTAGATATTTGGGTTTATTATACACTGACCATGTGTTCCATTTTCATCTAGGGTCTTATATTTTCAAACATTAGAAAGTTGCAGAGAAGTAACAGACTTGCTTTAATGAGCAGCCATTGCACCTTCACATAAATCTTTAAGGAACTTTTTTTACCATATCTTAGTGTCTCTAGGCAATAGAACACAACTTGGGGGCACAACTAATTCCCAACTTCAGTCAAAGCAAAACAAATAACATACATAAATAAACAAAAGATGCATTTATCTCATACTTTAAAAGGGCAATTTAGGGGAAAGGGGCACAATGGGACAGTCTAAGGAGAAGAAGAATTTGTTTAGGGACAGAATATAGAAGATAAGATCTGCAAAAATAGATGTAAATCTATATATATATACATATATATGTATAGATAGATAGATATACACGTGTGTGTGTGTGTGTGTGTGTGTGTGTGTGTGTGTGTGTGTTTTAGGCCTACTATAATCTAAAAAAGAATAGCAGAAGTAAAAAGAAGGAAGTTGGCAAAAAAGGAAAAACATATGAAGTAGTGGACAGAGCTATCCTCTAGTGGCCAGCCAGACAAAAGCTTTCCATGTGAACATGATAAACCTACTCTGACACTATAGCAACTATTATGTCTCAAGACTGTCTTTAAAAAGGAGAGCAAAAGACCTATATACTGGTTCCTTACTCAGTTACCACCATTGTTCCAAGTCATACCTGTTGGCTTTCCTGCTGAGATGCAGAGGTATCTAGGAACCACACAGATCAGAGGAGAGAGGGTATCCCAAAGGATGGGTATACTAAGACACAAAAGCCCAAGATCCACAGAGCTCTGGTGAGACAGTGTCCCAAAAAAGGGCAGCTTCTTCAGTACATCACTCAGGGACTACAATATCCACACATTAAGCTGTGAGAAACCACTGGATCATCTAAGGTTTCAGGGCTCTAGTTTGTAGGGGTTGTGATCAGTCTTACAAAGTCTGTTCTTTGATCCATATATGGGAAATTAACACAAGTCACTGGTTGATCTGTGCCAGAAAGAAAAGGCCAGAAGAGCTGGGAAGTTAAAGAGAAAAGAGGCATTGACAATATATTCTAAATTAAAAAAATATTACTTTCATAGTTTCATGGGAAGAAAATTACAATTGTAAAATTGAAACACGTCTAATATGCAGAATTTTATTTTTTGGCTACTGAGAGAATTACAAGACAGAAACCATATTAGTTAATAAATAAACAATAACTACAACTTTCTCAGTGTTATATTGTGCCAGACACTGAGACCACTGTGTGGATAATTCCATTTCTAACATGTAGCACTAGTACCTACCCAGAACATGGCTTGTTCATTTATCACAAATCACTGATTTGGGAGGGGGTAGTAAATCCCAAATCCTACCTCTCATTGCATCAAGGCATGGCTATGAGACTCAGCTATAGCTTTTGACTCACAGTGAAAGTTTATTAAAAGTATTTCTGAAAATCTGGTGCTTTTCTGATACAAGTATATCCTACTTATATCTTCTTTACCCGTCTTCAGTGGGATGCTGATGCTGTATTTGTAATAACAAAACTTCACAACCATAGCTATGAAAATCACACTTGTAGGCACTGTAGTCACTGGCTGTCATTCCAGGCTGTAAGAGATAAATCTCTGACTCTCTAAGTCACTCTTAATGGCATTTCTTTTGCTAGCCTAATTTTTCTCCTTCAAGACTTTAAAGGATATTAGGCTCATTCTTATGACTTGCCTGTGCAAACAGAAGTTTCATTCATCAGTTCCTGTTGGAGAACTTGCTTCATGGGTATTTATTAATTAACTACCTACTATGTACCCAAAACTAGTCCATCCAAAGAAACTAGAAAAACACTGTCTTTCCTTTTCAAATGCCCTTTCAAAATCTTACTGCTTACCTATAAATTCCTAGAGCTATGCAATTGTAGTTAATCAAACTAAGCTAAAAGGAAAATCATGTAAACAGGAGTCAGTCATAATCAGGCAGAAACTCTGTAGATAAATTGAGACTAAATGCATAATCTCCCCTTAACTCAATATACCAACAATTTGAAATCAGTATCCTATGTACAGAATGTTACAAGGTTAGGAAAGATGAAACTATAAATATAAAGATGGCAAGAGTATCTAAGTGTAACTCTTCTAATAATTATAATTCAATTAAAAATTTTTAATAGTTTACAAAAAGATTAACAGTTGCTATAACCCAGCAATCCTACCACTGAGCATATATCCAAAGGAAATAAAATTATTTGTTGGAGATATATATTTATTTTTGTTTTCACTACAGCATTGACCACAATTATATGAAGTGAAAATGGCATAAGAATGTACTGACTGATGGGACCACCTCAGAAAGTTGCTACCTGTGTACAATGAAATAGTGTTCCATGTTTGAAAGAGAATAAAATAATGTCAGTTAATACTACATCAGCAAGCCCATAGAGGACCCACCAGAGCACATTCAATCCCTTTATTTTTCTCTGCAATTTCTCTTTAGCATGTGGGCTAGCAACTTTGGACAGTACCTTCAATATGAGTTTATATCCAAGTGACTTTTTTTGTCTTGCCAAGAACAGCAAGGCTTGGCAGGAAGTGAGGATAAGAAGGGACTGCTTTTCTGGCAGCTGCAAGTGAGTCTTCTAAGAACTGTGGTCAGAGATTGGAAATGAGGCCTGGGTAGTGAAAAGAAATTCCTGATTGAAGTCTGAAAAACAAAACTTGAAACCAGTTACTTTTCTTGATGTTTTATGTTTTTTGTTTTTTAAGTTGGAAGAATTTCTTTTTTTTTCTTTCTTAAAAAATGCTTTTTAATGATAACTCTTTCATAAAAAAATAAAGGACACTTTGCAAATAGCTATATACCTGATGGTTCAAGTAGGCAAATAACAATTTTGAGAGTTAAAGATTATAACACAGTGAACACTGGATGAGAACACAGATTTGCTTTGCAAGATTTTGTGAGGATTTCCTGATGAGGCATGTTATTTTGTCTTCAGATCTTGAATGGCTGAAAAACTAACATGTCAATGGGAACATTGAAAACTTTTTTATTAGAGCCATTAAAATGATGATTTAATACCATGCCTTTACTTATTATTCAGACCCAACAGCTTATAATTTCCAGGAGTTGACACATTGTGTTTGTGGCTAGAACAATAGGTATTGAAAAGCCTCCTGTTACCAGAACATGCCTATGTAGATGCTGCGTGGCTTTATTGGTTATTAACTCACAAAAAATAATAAAACCATCAAGCTTTTTAAAAAGAAACTAAATCCGTTTTGGAGTTCTGGTCTACCTGACACAATTTTTTCCCCCCTCCATGTGTTCTATATGGAAGGACTCACAGAGCCTCTGATTCCATATTTGTCAGACTGCCTGGTTGGTGAAAGAATGGAGTCTTAATGAGCCAAAGAAGTAACTATAACTGTAAATAAAGCTTTTCCTCTGAATGTGAATGTATATGTATGTATCTTAAATTTCAGTGAATGATTGCAAATATATTTGAAATTGTAACTGTGTTACAAGTTGAATGCCTTGATAAGGGATTTAGTCAGTTTGCAAGCTATAATTTTAGTATAATGATTGTGTGCCTATTTAGCATGCCAAATGGGGTCTGGGGAGAATGGAACTGAGGGTTGAGAAGAACAAACTTAGAGAAACACCTAGTCAGTCAGACATAAATCTAATAAATACTGTCCTAGACATTCCTCTATAGGAATTCATAACCGAACCAAAGTTCTAAAATTTCTAATCACTAGAAATATTAGATAATGCCTGTAAAGACTGTAATTGATATATTTTTGTATGAAATAAATCTTATAGGCAAATATGTAGAGAATTAAGTATTCAAAGAAAAGAAATGTAAGCAACAAATCACAGAAAGTAAAGGTTACAATGATGCTATCTCTGGCTGCTGTGACCATGGGCAAACAATTAGCAGACTTTCAGCTCTGCTTTTCCAAATAAGCAGTGTTTGATCACCGGAAAGGATAGTGCTCTATTTGGCAAAGCATGCTCTGCCTTTTGAATCTCAAAAGCACTGATAACCCTCTGATCCAGCTATTTGGAGAGAGTTCTCTGGTGGCAGACATGAAAAATCTAGTACTCTGTGAAATATGCCCTCAGAGATGCATGCTACAGCCAGCCAAATGAAAGCCTTCCCAGTACAAGCAGGTCAGGGCCCTAATGCCCTTTTAATTTTAGCAGAGATGTTGCATTGCACAACTTGCTATGTCTACATTCTTACAACTTTACATATTAATTTTTCATTGTCTTGAGAAATTACATCGGCTGCTTGTGCAAATATTGGCATAGGCTAGAACATTCACAGGGGTGGGGGGTAAAGGTTCTCCGAAGTTGGACTTCATTTGAATATAGCAAACATTCCATATTATTGTAAAGTATAGGATGTTTTTTTAAGGTCTTTTACATGAGATAGGAACGTGTATGATACATCTAAGACAGTGCGTTGAGTCTGGAGGGGGTGGGGAGCCTACTCCTTCACACAGAGTTAGAGATAAGGGGAGAATCTGGAGTAATGTATAAATGGGCTTGGCACAGGATAAGGAAACTTAATAAGTGGAAAGGGTAGGAAATAGGGCATAAAGCAAAAGTGGCTAAAAGAAGCCTCCTATGGAGTCAGAAGCAGTCCTGAACTGTGTAGGGGGGTTGCACGTGCAGCTCACAGGCTGTCTCACTCTTCCACACTTTATGTCCTTTATACTTTCAGAGAAAAGCATCTTTTTTTTCACATTCACATATCTAAATAAGAGCTGGGGAGGTGGCTCAATGGGTAAAGTTGTCGCCTACATATGAGGACTGAAGATAGGATCCCCAGAACCCATGGAAAACTCTCCAGGCATGGTGGCCACCTGTAATCCTAATAGTCAGGAGGTAGAGATAATGGATTTCTGGGGTAGGCCAGCTAACTACACCCCCTCGAGTTAGTAAGCTCAGAGTTCAGTGTGCATTCCTACCTCAGTAAATAAAAAGGATTACTTCAAAGTAGATACACAGTCAGCTTTCAGGCACACATACACACACACACACACACACACACACACAGAGAGAGAGAGAGAGAGAGAGGGAGGGAGGGGGAGAGAGAAACATAAAGCACACGTGTATGCCCATACACATGACAGCAGGTACATATACACGTATACACATCCAAAAATTCAAAGAGCTCGATAGTTTCCTCTACTTTTAAATTGTATTAGTTACTTTTTGGCTAGGATAAAATACCATGATCAACTCATGGAAGTGTTTAAATTGGCTTACAATCTCAGAGCGCTGGATATTCATAATGGTAGGGAAGGCATGGCGTAGGTAACAGTATGTTGCGAGATCACACCTCAATGGTACCCAGGAAGCAAAGAGAGTAAACTAGAAGCAAAGAGATGCTATATACTCTCAAAATTTCCCCTACCCCATCTGTGACATACTTTCTCCTGAAAGGCTTCCATCCTAAAAGTTTCATAATCTCCACAGAGTTATCCACTGGAAACCAAGAATTTAAATATGTAAGCCTGTGGGAGACATTTCTTACCCAAATCACCACACTTGCCATTTATTCACATCACATATACCTGTATCCACTATAAATCAACAAACCAAAAGTGACTAGTGTTAGAGAATGGACCCAGTTTAGCTTTGATATTTCTAAGGGGATGGTTGTGCATCTTTGGCCTGTAGTGTTTGAGGCAAAATAATATCACACATTGTTTCTCCACAAAACGTCAACACAGCAGCCCTTTCTACACAGGAATGAGTGCTTGCTGACGGATGGGCTCTGGAAAAGAACTTAGCAAATCTATCTGTGTCACAGTGAGAGACATAGAGACCTGAGAAAATGAAAGGGTAGAGGGCCCCATGACTTCAGGTAGTTCAGATCTTTAGATGTTTCAAATTATTTGGCAAAATTTTAACATGTGGCAACACCCTTTCTCAATCAGACACCAACTGAAGAGTTTTGCTATCTAGGAAAACTCAGGCAGAGTCTTAAAGGCATTTAAAATATTTGGAGCCCCTGGTTAATTTAAATTTTAGTAATAAAAAATGGCAAATAAATTCTGGTCTCTGTGTTTCTGTTTGTTTTATATAAGGTGAAAATTAATTTCCCCCAATAGACAAATATGCAGCTCAATGAAATTTTACTATTTAAGAACATACAAGTTACAACCTATGATTTGAAAAAAAAAATGAGCTAGAAGCAAAACTATTAGGAAGAATTATTTTTTAGTGAAGGAAAAGAAATACTTTTCTATATTTTTAGATTTTTCTGCACTAGACATGCAAGTTCAAGATTAAAATAAAATGATATTTAAAGAAAATGTTCTCTGGTCCTGAAGACAGTTTTGTGCTCTAAGTACGTGCCGGTTTCCTCATGTCTGTCTCTGCTCCTTACTCTGTGCAAGTTTCCACTTGAGCCTCTGGAGATTCTGGTTTATTGCTAGTCATCATCTGACAATAGTCCCTTATTAGGTTAAAGACTTATTTTCTTCAAATGCGTTATATTCCTGGTATTAACATTAGACTTATTATGCAAAAATATTCCTAAATTTCCTTAAACACAGGCCTTAGACTTCTGTTGATTCTAGGAGATATCTTTGAATTTCTGTTCAAATTTCCTTAAGCAATTTGATTTTGTGATTTTTAATACCAATTAAAATGTTTTACATTTTATTTATGTGGATGTATGTGTAGTGTTGAATTTATACACCACAAATGAGTAGGTGCCTATGTGCCTACAGAAGTGGAAAGAGGGGACACATTCCCTGCAGTTAGAAATGGGCAGTTCTGAGCCTCCTGCCATTAGTGCTGACAACTGAGCTTCCACCCTCTTGAAGACCAGTGAGCATCGAAGTGCAGAGCCCCCTGTCCAGGCCTCCAGTATCATTTTTGTTTGCTGTCTGTATTTTCTATATTAGATGTACCACATCTCAATCTGATATTCAAGACTTTTAAAAGTTTGCTGGGTGAGAGATTTGTTAATTTCTCATTTTGTAATTACAAATGCGTATGCTTATAAAAACTTAACTTTCCAGTGTTTCCATAACATTTCATCAGCCCCTTTTTCCAGCCGTGAGTGATGGCACATACCTGAAATCTCCACACTTGTGAGCCAGGGAGAAGAGGACTGTGAGTTCTAGGCTGGCAAAGACTGTATAGCAAGACTTTAAGACAAAACAGAAGCAAGCATACAACCCTACTCTTCAAATTTGTTTTTTAATTAAAATCAAGATTTCTGGGCTACAGAGATGGCTCAGTGGTTAAGAGCACTGACTGCTCTGCCAGAAGTCCTGAGTTCAATTCCCAGCAAACACATGGTGGCTCACAACCATCTGTAATGGGGTCTGTTGCCTTCTTCTGGTATGTCTGAAAACAGCCACAGTATAGTCATATACATAAAATAAATAAATCTTAAAAAGGTTCAAATTAAGATTTCAGTTAATATCTTTTATAGTGTCCATGGTATTTTTTTTCTTTTCTTTTTTCATTCATGTTTTCGATCAGAGTGCTATTTTCTGGTCTCTTTCTTACCATCTCTACAAACTTAGGTATGTTGTCTTGTATCCCACCAGTCTTTTCTACATGGGAAAAGGTTTAAAAGAAATAATAATAAATTTTTAAATGACAATAGTGTGTTGTGAGTTTGTACATATTTCTCTTTCTCTGTGAACATGGAGAAACTCCCACATCCTCACAAATGTTCTGCATTTACAGCCGTTTGACTTCCAGAACCTTGTGAGAGAGGTGAGTCCTAATTCCCATTTAGTGTTCCTGGCGACCTTTGACCTGCATCTTAATCATGCAACAGAAACACATTGAGGACAGAGAAGAAAAGCAATTGCAAGCAGCAGTTTTGATTAGTGGGAGATTTTGCTTGAAATATTTGATAGGTGTAATGAAGATTATATGTTACAGCCACAAAAAACAGGAGGGTTGGCTTTAGTGGCCATTTCCTGTGGCAGACAAAGGGACGCCAAGCCTCTGAGCAAGTCAGAGACACCATGAGTAACATTCTGAGACTTTCTAGATCAAGTCCTTTCCTAGTAGACAGGAAGCTGTCCAGTAAGACAGTCCACACCAGATCAGACCTCCCACACCCGTCAGATCCAGCCGTTATGTCTATAGCCATAGTCAAGGCTGTTGGGGTAGATGTGAACCAGATGAGCCAGGGAGGGTTAGGAGAAGATCAGTGTGAAATTGAGTTGGAAATCCATTTTATTGTATAGGATGAAAATGATCAAGTTTTCAAAAGCAGCTGAGAATATATTAAGCTAAAAATGACTGGGAAGTTAAGGCCAAGATTTCATTTTCCTAAAGAATTGTCAATATCACACAAAAGGAATGAGATGTAATGAAAACACAATATAAGAAGGCTGGCAGGGCATCAGGGTGAATTGGAAAAGATGCTTCAGTTGCTTATACCCAGCTTAGAATGGGTGTGAAATGGGCACTTGTCCCATCTGCACAGCAGGGCATAGCTATGTCAGTTTGCTTAAAAAATAAAGTATTAGTCAAAACATGCACTTAAATATAGCATAAGTTATTCAAAATGCTTTAGAATTAATACTTGGATGGATTTATTTTAATAGACTCATCAGTTTTAACCGCTAACAGCTCAGTGTCTTCATCTAGTAATGTGAATATGGCTATACTTACTTCAGACATGAATATCGGTTGTAAATAATTTGTTTTAAAGAATTATGTAATCTTTGGAAAGTACAAATACTGTGAGTGTCGATACAGATGGAACATTCTTTCCATTCCCGTCTGTTTTAGATGATAGCTATGGAATGGATAAAATCATTTCACACTCAGTTCTCTGCTTCGCTCCAGTGAGAGGTGTCAAGGCCAAGACAGCTTATGTTTAGGATAGCATGGTGCAGCGCTACTGATGGCTAGAGTCTTGCCGAGACGCTCAGAAAAATATACAATATTAGAGGATTTTACTAGCAAGCTGACATTATAAAGGGGCGATCACTCTTTAAGCTAAGTCTTGTTTGTTTGCAGTTCAAGATAAAGATCAGAAATCGCATAGCACTGTCAGAGGGCCACAGTAGTTTTATGTTTGAATAGCTTTTTCTTTTTCTGTCTCTTGTTTGATTTTTATTCCATTTTGTGTTCTTTTGTTTTTACTTTGAATCTAGTTTTGTGTGGGGTAGGAGGAGAGTTCATGTGGAGGCTGGAAAAAGATTTAACTCTCTTTATTACTCTCTATTTTTTGAAATAGGATGTGTGGTGGTTTGAATATTTAAAAAGGCACAAATTGACTCAAATATTTGGATACTTGGTTCCTAGTTGGAGAAACTGCTTGGAAAGGATTAGGAGGTGTAGCCTCATTTGAGGATTTATGTCACTGGCAGCAGGCTTTGAAGTTTGAGAAACTACATGCTGTGTAGTCTGTTTCCTGCTTGCTGTTTGAGATGTGATTTCTCAACTGCTGCTCCAGTTTCCTGCTACTACTACCTCTACTCTAATCCTTTAAAAACCACAGCCTCAATGAAATATTTTTTCTATAATTTATCTTGGTTCTGATGTTTTAATCACGGCAATAGAAAAGTAACTTATGCAGGATCTCTTACTCAATCTGATGTTTTGTCAAAGGTGGACTGGCCAAAAAGTTTCTATGGTCTTCATTCTTGGCTCCCCAGTACTGGGTTAGAGGAACCAGCTTTTGTGTGGTACTGGTGATTTGAACTCAATCCCCCTTGCTTGCAGAGTAAGCACTTTTAACTCTCTGGGACATCTCATTAGTCTCGCAGTATATTTTAATTTAGTCCCGTGCATGGAAACCTGCCAACATTTGGAAGGCTGAAATTAATTTAAGCTCTAAATAGTTTGTCCTAAAGCTATAGTTTCCCCCCAAGTCAGTATTTTAATGATATTTTTCTTCTCTTCTTACTGGACCAACAATCCAGGACCTAGGAATTGTTCAGTTAGACTATTGACACTATACAGAAAAACATCTGGGTATACAAAAATCCTCAGTTCTAAAATGTAGGAAAAAAACAACATAGCATGGAATGATTTGAAAAGGTTTTCAGAAATATCTAAATGAAGGGTTTATGTGTTTGTCATATAACCTATTACAGAACATAATTTGCTTTTTCCAGCTCAGTTTCTTTCTTCTCTCCTAATGGCAACTAGATACAGTACAAAAACTGACATTCTCCATTTTGCTTCAGCAATAAAACAACTTCCCTACATTCCAATCAAAGTCTAAGGTCTAATTGGAGTCTAAAGCATTAGTGGGTGCTTTGCTGAAATGGTTGTAGCATGCAATAGTTCCTCCCATGATATCTCAGATAACCTATGTTAATAAAATAATTTCTGCTTTCTTTTTTTTAAAAAATTAAAAAAAATTATTAGATATTTTAAGTTTCAATGTTATCCCTTTTCTATCCTCTCCCCTTTTCCTCCTTCTTCCCTCCTCCCCTTTCTTCCATGAAGGTGTTCCCACTCCCAAGACCCATTCCTACCTCATCGCCCTGGCACTCCCCTATACTGGGGAAACAAGCCTTCACAAGACCAAAGGCTTCCTCTTATATTCATGCCAGACAATGCCATCCTCTGGAGCCATGGGTCTCTCCATGTGTACTCATTGGTTGGTGTTTTAGTTATAATTTCTGCTTTCTTAATGTCTGGCATCCCCAGTATTTCCTCATCACAGTCAACAACAACAACCACACACACACACACACATACACACACACACATGAGTGTGTGTGCACACATGTGTGTATAAATACACACACATGAGTGTGTGTGCACACATGTGTGTATAAATACACTCTATTTTGCCTTGAAGTAAACTGTATTTACTCAATATGCATAGGTTCCAAATATAAAACAAAAACATCACTGGAAATTAAATATAAAGAAATGTTCTGACAAAGAGAAGTAGAAAAGACAAAAGAAAGAACATTTTACAAAACAAAGAGCTGAAGGAAGTGTGATGTTGAAGTTCACCCCAGAAGCCAATCTATTTCGTTAATTGCTTTTAATGCTTTTTGTGCCATATAAGCTGATTATGCAATCTCTGAAGATCCCCGTTAGGCTCATTTATGCCTGGAAGTCCCTTCATTTCAATTTCAAGCAAAACCTGTGCTTTACCATAACTCTAAAGTGCTGAACTTTTGCTTCCAATCAGTTCTATTCATTTTATATAAGACAGGTTGATTACACACACACAAAGTGATATATTAAGATGATGCTGGTCATCTTTGGAAAACTGTCCATACCAAGATAACATCTGAAATACTCTTCTAAAGAACCTATGTATCTACCATTCCAGTCTAACACTCTCAGCTGGAATGTCTGAGGAAACAGCCATCTACTGTTATCTACCTGCAAAGACCAGAGAAGGACCAGCGAGAAGTCCGGTGGGCAAACATGCTTGCTGAACATGCCTGGTATTATGAGTTTGATTCTCAGAACACACAATTGGTGTGTGTGTGTGTATGTGTGTGTGTGTGTGTGTGTGTGTGTGTGTGTGTGTGTGTGTATGTGTGTGTATGTGTGTGTATGTGTGTGTGTGTGTGTGTGTGTGTGTGTGTGTGTTTGGAGAGAGAGAGAGTTTATGTGGCTCATAAATATACATGTATAAATTGTGTATACACACATGTATGCACACTAATAGTAATGATGGTATTGCTGATAATGTTAGTGGTCATGATGATGGTAATTTTAAAAATTAAGGGAAAAAAACAATCAGAACATATTTGAATTGAGAGACTAATCTCATTGCCAGCCCTGTGAATCAGGTACTAAAATCATCACACAGTAAACATGTATTCTGCCTTCCTGACATCTACTTTTACCTTCTAAATAAGAGTACCCAAATTGTGGTCGAAGCGTCATCCAGTTTGCACTCTCTGTGTGCCTGCTTGAATGGGTTCTTTTTCTAGCATTGTAAAATAAAGCAATTACTCAGGTTGCATGCACTGAAACTTCATGCTCTGACATGCAATGAATGTGTCTGTGATTAAGCATGACTTTGAAGAGCTGACAAGGGACCTTTTACCTATGAGACTGAATACTGAAGAGGCTAGAAGAGGTTTACTTACAAGGGTGGGCTCAAATAAGAACCATGGAGAGAAGATAGATTTGAGAGGGATTGAGATCCCGAGTGTCTACAGTGGGCTGGAGATGAAAACTTGTCCTTAGTCATTCAAACCTATACATTTCCTTTGCATTCTCTTGACCACGGTTGGAAAGAGATGGCACTTTCTGTACTTGTAATAAAAAGAATATTCATCAATATACCTAATTTTATAAGTAACAAAATGGAGACAGGCAATTTTGGACTTGCCCAGAGACATTCAGGAAGTAGTATATGTGGAATGTGCTTTCTCATATAGAATACCATATTCTAGCAAATACAATGGAAGACATGAAAAGAGTGGTTTCCCTTTGACAGTAGTGATAGCCAATGTTAAGTTCAGCTTGACTAGAATATTCTGTCTGACTAATTGATCTAGCTGGTCAAGATGTTCCTATGGAGGTATTTTTGTGTTGCAGTAAATTCTACACGTTGGCTTATCCTTTTGTCGACCCCACGGTCTCATTCAGCGCTCGCTGCTCTAGTATGGAGCTGAGTGCACAGACTCTGTCACTCTGTCCACAAGCCGCCCTCTCCAGGGGATTTCTTTCCCCAGTGTTTCACTCCACCTGCCCTGCTACTTCTGTCTTGGGTAGATATGACTACCCCGGTGTTTTCTTTCCTCGGCACAAACATGACTCTTGAGCCTGATAGCTTTTTATGGTTGTTTTATATATTAAATTCTTAATTCGAAAACCCTTTTCACAATAAGATTATATCTAATAGACAAAGATACAAGCTGCCCTTCTATATGAGATAAAAGACCTATAGAATCCCTTAAGAATAGTCATATCTACCTATCGCCAATTACAGCCCAGAATGTAGATCTGCTTTCTCCAGCTCCATCTTGATTTTTCTCCCAATCTCTTCTCCTCTTACATTTTCCTACCTTTTTCCCACCTACCTCTCCACTGTTCAATCATATATCTTAATTATTAATGTCAATCCACATATCGGATATAATTAACATACACATTTACAATCAATTGACTTCAAGTAAAATAACTTATCTCTATATTGTGTGTGATCCTGACCTCATTGGTTCAAGGTTGTTTTAAAAGCAAAGGATACAGTTTTATTAGAGAACACAGAGTGTTGCTGTAGACCTTGACACAGAAATCTTGCTAAACTTTCCAGTAGCATTCCCTTTACGTTTTAGATTTCCCAGCCTGAAACAGGCAAACCAATCATTCAGGTTTCCATCTCTCCAAACAGAAATGTTTTCCTTTTAGTTTGTTTCTAAGTCTATAGCCTCCACCCTTTCAGTTAGTACATAATAGGTATATTATTATACAATATATTTTAGTATAGTGGGAATATTTGATTAGAAAACAGCATAAACACATTAGTTTTTAAAAAAAACTTCTCCCCTCTAATAAAAATAAATCCCCCCTTATGTCTGTACAATACCATTATTTGAACAAGTGAGAAATGCAGAGAACATAGAAAATGTAGCAAAGGCCCAAATGGAATCTATTTCTTTTCTCTCTCAACAGGTCATTTCCTGGAAATTGAAAGCAATGCAAAGTTTAAGATGAGCCTCAGAAAGATGCATTTTTTTTGTCAAGAGTTTTGTGAGAAATTTTGTTGGCTTCACTTTTATTCAAATGACAGAGTTAATGAATACTTGAAAAGACTTCTTGTCAAAGTGCCTCTGTGCAATGACTTTTAAATGCAAACTGACTATGATAACCAAAGACAATGAAACAGCATTTGTTTGGAAAAGCATGAGGCATTTTTTCCCATTCCCCTGGCATTTGATTATGATTAAGTGCAGGGGTCATGTCTGGAAAAAGAACTGGCCACCTCAAATTTGAGTCACACTTGCCATCTGCTGTCATTCTTCCCTGAATTCACAGAATCGGCTCAAAAGATGGAGCATTGTTTGGTGCTGTGTGAAGAATAGATGAATGATCAGTTTGGATTCCCACTGCAACCATGCTGACATTTGCTAAAATGCCCAAGCCCGATGGGATAAATACTTCACAGTTGGCTGAACTCAGAGGGAAGGGGTTTGACAGGCTGATAAGGGGGAAGGTTGGTATACTCCTCGGCTTTTAAAGGCTGCAAGAACTTGTCAACTCTATCTTCGTTTTCAAATAAACCTGAAATCCCTCTGCCTCCCGGAGAGTCTCATTTTCAGCCATAGCTCTCCCTAACTTCTGCAGCACCAATATTATGGGCATGAAGAGATAAGTCCAATGATTTTCAGCTAGAACTATAAAAGATGTTTCAGAGAGACAATGAGGGAGCGGAGGAGGTTTGGTGGGTTGGAGAATTCTTTTTCTTTCAGTGAGCTATAATCTGAAGTGAAGGCACAAAAGCTTAATGAGTTTCTGTCTCTGTACTGTGACAAATCTACAATTTGGCCATTGTGAAAGCAATGATATGTTTCGTTAATTTCATATGTTCATTTAATAGACTATTTGGAAGGAAGGCATTTTTGCTTTAGAAATTAGAGCAAGGGAACACTGATAAAAGCTTCAAGTTGGTGTTCAGCACTTCCTGAAATACGATAATAACATTTAAATGCCTTTTCAAACAGGAAGACAAATCTCAAAGCCATGCTTTATCTTCCTAGTCATAATCTTAGTCATAGAAGAGGAGCAATCTTTACTTCTTACTCCCCACACAATCTGCCTCCATAATATACACATATAAACACACACACACACACACACACACACACACACACACACACACACACACCACTACTCACACTGCTTGGTTCTTTTTTTTCAATGTTTTTTAAAAGTTATTTTTATTTAATTATTTTATGTGTACGGGTATTTTGTCTGTCTGTGTGTATGTCTGTGAACCATGTGCATTCAGGGTCCACTAAAGTCAAAAGAGAATATTGAATCCTCTGGAAGTGAAGATAGAGAAAGTAGCAAGCTACCATGCAATTTCTGTGAATTGAACCTGGGATCCCTGGAAGTGCTCTTGACCAATGATCCATCTCTCTAGCTTCAATAGTGTATTATGTATTAGTAGAGTTGCATATGGAAATTGGCACTCAGTGACCCCCACAGTGGCATGTTCCATATGCTATGATATTATTCTCTATGCTCTTCCTAAATTGCCTGTAAGGATGGCTCTTCAGAGTCAAGCTACCTAAGCGCTATGCTTGCCTCTGTTTTTACAACCATCTTCATTGTGGACTTCCTTGGGTTCATAGAAGGTGACCCTATACAGGAACTTAAGTACAAGTAATTTATTTGAAGCAGGATCCAGGAAGCATAGGATCTCAGCTTGTCCAACCATCAATGCTTTTTAATCAACTGAAGCTTGCAGAGATGGGTTGAAGGGTGAAACAGCAAGCATGAGACGAGGAAAAGCTGGAGAGGCACAGGATGTCACAAATGCGGTTGCCAATGGTCTCATTGGAGGAGAATCATCCTCTCAGACCCTCTCCCAACAAAGTTTTTACCTCAGGAATGAAGTCACACTGTCTTCAATCCACACGGCAGATTTGTCAAACAACTCATTGAAACGGATTCCTCAGTCATGTTTCTCCTTTGCACACGGAAACCTGATAATGATAATCTTACTTGGATTTGTGAGAAACATCCTGGGATAGTTCTATAAATATGTCACAGAGGAATCTCCAAATCCAGTTTGAAATTTGATGGGAATAAATGTGTTTTCTGCCAAAAAAAAAAGTCTTACTTCCCTTAATGAAGTTTCTGTCCCAGTGTTGTCATCAGTAAGAGAAAAAGTGAAGAGGATTGAAAGGAATGATCACGAGGAGATTTTCCACTGCCGACAAAGTCTGCAAGCCAGATGTGAGACTACACACCTGTAATCCTAGAACTCTCAAATTTGAGACTGGAAAATCTCAAATTTGAGCTGCAAAATGAGATCATGTCTCAAAAAAGGGAAACAATGAAATGAAGAAGGGATGAGGGACAGACAGACAGACAGACACACACACACACACACACACACACACACACACACAGAGAGAGAGAGAGAGAAAGAGAGAGAGAGAGAGAGAGAGAGAGAGAGAGAGAGAGAGAGATCATGGCCATTGTAGTTTCTTGGAATGAGGATGTTGGGCTTACTTTGCCACTTTTTATGTTCTGTAGACTCCCTCATCCAAGCCTGAGGAAGAAATGATTTAGCACCCTAGGCTTGCTTGTTAGCTCGGATTTCCTGGTGTTAACCTACAGTTCTGAATGGACCACATGCACATGCTTGCTCCTCTTGATCATGGATGTGAAGTGAAAGCAGTTATCCCTCACCAAATACCTGCATTTTCAGGTATGATATTCTTGTTATTAAGTGTCATGAGTTTTTTCCCTCTTGAGACAGAATGGCCCTGCTGGCCTACTATGAAAATTCTTCTAGGTAGACCAGTAGGCTAGGCTAGATTTTGAGTAACTAAGTTCCTTACAGATATAGAAACAAATACTTAAATTGGAACTATGTAATCTACTATATATGTACATGTGTGTGCCTTATTTGTAAGCTCATACATACGTATGTGCTATGTGTACCTTATGTATAAGCTCATGCACACATATATACATGAATGAAAGAGTGAATAGCAGTTTTTCAGAAAGCTATAAATGGGAGGACAGCTGTTTGTCTCAGATATGAAAAGAATGTAAATAGGTTTGAATTCTATTGTGGCACAAGAATAAGGAATACTTATGTTTCCCACTTACACTTAATGTACTTTTGGGTTTAGTTACCGACACTGGTCTGGTTTCTTGAGCATGACCTAAAGCTGACCTTTAGATAGACGTGAAGGCAAACAGAGCTCTGAAACTCTATCTGTATGTTCTTTTGTCTTGGGAACTGTAAATCGGGGCATTAGGTGAATAACACAGCTTGGCTTTGTGTCATGAAAAGTAATTTGGGCTGCGGTAAGGGCAGGATTTATGAAGCTGTCTGGCCAGGCTAGGGCAGGATGCCAGCTTACACCTGCTTTGCAGACAGGGCCCTGTGCAGTTGTCACATTGCTGAAGTAGCCAAATTCCTTTCACTGCATAGAGGCACTTCTGAAACCATCAAACCCTCAGACAGGTAGAAGCAGAGAGGAAGGCAGTGTGTTTGCATGTGTGTGTGTATGTATGTGTGTGTGTTTGTGTGTCTTGCTGTTCAAAAAAATTAGTATTTAGATAACAAATTCAGTGCCAGCTTCTCAACTTCTCTTTGTTAAATCTTAAAAAAAACCCCAATTTAAGGAAAAGTAAACCTGAGGGCCACGAAATGGGTCAGTGAATACAAGACTCTGCCTCTAGTCGTTATGACCTGAGTTTAATTCCTTGGACCCCCATAGTGAAAGGAAAGAACCAATTCCTGCAATTGCTCTTTGACCTCCACACATGTGCAACAGCATATGTGGCCCAAACACAAATAAATAAATGAAATATATTGAGCTTTTAATGTATGTATATTTCTAAAATATTATCACCTTTTCTTGAAGCTAGCAAGAAAAATTAAAGTACGTTAATTTGTGACATTTTAAATATTTTTTTCAGAAAGGACAGACTATGTCATAGCAAGGTAGCTATATAATTTATTATCCAGAGACACCTGTCAAAGTGAAAAGGGGTGGGCTGGGACAACAGGCAGTGTTGTGTGAGGTAAATTGGGATAGACAGTAACTCTAATCATGGACAATTTACAGAAGCACACAATGAACCAGATAAATGACTGTCGTGTTACAAGGCTGCTTTTCTAAGAAACGACAGAAAGGATACTGTCTTTTCGATCATGCTGGATGACCTCCATGAAGCAGATGGCCCAACTGTCACGATGCCAGAGCACATTGCACAAGACCCAGAGCAAAACCAGTCTACTGTCTTTATTCATGGTCCTGTCTGAGAAAGAGGGCAGAAACCCAGCAAACTGTGCTTTCCCCAAGAAGAGTTTTTTTTTCTTTTTTTTTTTTTTTTTTTTTTTTTTTTTTTAAATAAGACTTAGACCCTGGTGGGCAGCCAATTAATAGAATCGAAGATAAGGCAGACTGTCAGTGAAAAAGAAATGGCCATTTCATCTCAAGACTGACAAACTTTAACAGAGATACCTTCACTTTATCAAGTACATATCTTATTCAGTTTTTTTGCCTCTTTCCTATACAATGGCATAATGCTATAGTATCTCATTCCTATAAATGCTACTACAATAGGTTACTAAAACCTTGCCATCCTAATAACATATACATTTTTTTTCTCATAGGACCAGAAGCCAGAATTGTAAATCAAGGTGTCAACAAGTTCTGCTTTCTCTAAAAGCTGTAAGGGCAAAACCTCTGACAATTTATGGTACCTTCAGATATACTTTGAATAGTGGCAGCATAACTTGCTTTCCATGATTTTTTTCTCTATGCCATGAAGTCATCTTTTATAGGGATGTAGGTCACTGGACTTGAAGCCTACACTAAAACCTATGATGTTTTATCTTGGGATTATCTTCCCAAGTGAGTACATCTTCAAAGATCTTCCAAATAAAATCTTGGTAAACATGAATTCTGAGAGGGCACTGTCCACCTCACTACAGTTGGGAAACTGTGACAACTATATTCCTAAAATGTGACCATGTCTTTTGTACCCACACCCAGGTGACAGCTGACATGTGCTTTATACTTACCTTAGTCCTCTGTTTGCTCCCTCAGCCTTAAGGCATGGTGATGTTCCCTGTCCCCAAGCTAATTAATCCACTAAATCTTGGGGCATAAACTCATGGACAAGTTTCCAATCTCTCCATTTAACCTATCTACCTTTCTAAGTTTCTGAATTTTCACACACATACAAGTTAATAAATCCAGATAGCATGTGCAAAAACATCAAGATTCCAAACAAAAGATAAGAACCCAGAGATTAACAACAAAAATCAGAACTTGAACCCAGTGTTATTACAAACTTACCCCAAAGTTGAATGAGTTAGAAATAGAGAAAAGACATTTTGAGTCAGAAATTTGAATCCCTAGCCATGTTTATAACCAAGATGCCTTCTGTGACTAGGAGACCAAGACGCAACTAAAGAAAGCTTAAGAAAAAAAAAAAAAAAAAGAAAGAAAGGAAAGACTGAATCATTGGCTATAGTAATAAAGAATTTCAAGTTTAGGCTCAGAAGTGACTGGATGTTGCTTCCTAATAGAGCTACCAGAAATATGAGTTCTCTGGGCTGAAGACACAGCTCAGTAGTCAAGAGCTAGATGCTTTTGCACAGGACCGAAAATTCAGGACACTCACAACTACCTACCAAAAAAAAAAAAAAAAACCTCCAAACCCAAGCTTTCTTTTACCTCTAAAGGCATCCATGTGTTATGTGCACATGCCCCACAATACACATACTTAAAAATAAAATAAAACCTAAACAACAAGCACAATTTCCATTCTCTCACCCTAAGCTTCCCTCATCACAACTTAAGTGTCTGAGAACAGACATAGGCTAGTCTAGACTTGCATTCTTTCTTTTCTGTTCAGACCCACAACAAGCCCAAGTTCCCAGCAGTCCCAGTAAGTATGTACAGTAATGCTAACTTGTTGTGATATTCCAGCTTCCACTCTTGTCATTCTGGCAGGCTAGACGATTCTTTCAAAGCATAGGCCTACATCATTTACCTAACGTCTAGTCATAAGGTGGTTTTAGCAACATCAACCAAATATGTAGACTGAGAGCAAAGGAGAGATGTTTCCTTTTCGAAGTCCTTGATGATGTTAGGTGAAAAGGAAGAATAAATGTGCCCAAATGAATATAACCAACATTCACCCCCACTTTCTTAATGCAAGCAGGAGCATTTCTAGAGAGCCAAGAGAGCCAAGTGCTTCTGCCAAGACTTCATCAAAATACAAAATGTCTGCTTTGGGTCCACACACACTATAATCATGATTTTTATTTACTCATACCACATTAACCTTATTTTTACACAACTGGACAGTCAACTACAGATGCCATAGCAAACCACCACAAACAGGTAGCTTAAATGACATATTCAACTAGAAGTCAGAGATCCAAGTGCTGGCCAGTCCAGTTTCTGGGGAGGTGTTTCTTCCTCCTTCTTCTAAGGGATAATCTTCTTATTGTGTCCCCATGTGGCATTTACTTTGTGCTCCTGAAGAGATAGAGGGGTGAAGATGAAGAAGAGGTGGTAGTGAAATAGAAGGGGGAGAGAGGAAGGGGAGACAGAGAAGGAAGAGATCTTGGAAGGACACCAGTCACACTGGATTGGGTCTTTACCCTTCTGACCTCGTTTAATGTGGATTGCCTCCTAACAGTCTCTATCCACAATTCAGTCCCATTGGTTAATGAGACTTCAACATATTAATTTGCTCAGTACAAAATTCTGTTTATAAGAAAGGGGCCAAGGTTCCCTCTCCCTTCCCCTTCCCATTTTGCTTATTTGCCACAGACAGAGGACCATACAGCCTGATGCTGATTAAGTCTGGCATGTGGTGCTGCTTCAGATATTCTTTCAATCACAAGATCTAAACTGTTTTCTGGTTTCCAGTCCATGAGCTCTCAGAGGTCCTATCCTGCTCCCTAGCACAGCCAGAATCCTATTAGTCTTCCCCTATCAATTAACCCTACAATTTTTTCCATTTAATTGCCAGGTGTTTTTTCCTTAGGTCAACAGGCCAACATCTAGACTGCTGCCCCCAAAGAATATTTTCAGGCACGAATGACACACACACACACACACACACTCACACAAATATTTCATGGTACTCTGCATAATTATATCCTTAAGCACATACTGATGTTTGAGCTCAGCACGATTTATGGATACAGTCTCTATCACAGTGTTTTGTTATTGGAATTCCTTTCTCCCATAAGCCAATATCAATATAAAAAAGACCAGCTAAACACATGTGATTCCTATTAAGTGTAACACGAAATATGACCCTTAAAAGCAAATTGGTTACTAATTCCTGGGGCTGAGTTTGTTCAAATCCCATTTAAACTAAGTTCCTTGTTCGAAGGAAACATTTAGGAATCAAAATCTAACGAGAAAAATAGAACTTAGACTGTTCTGTGATTGACAAAATTCTCTCTGACTTTCCTCAGCTTCCAGCTTTAACGTCTTCCGTAAATTGGTGATGGCATCGTGAGTTGAATTCTTCAGGAACCAGCAAACTAGTACCGCAGATGGCTGGAACCACTGTTTTGTCAACTTGACTTTCAAGTCATCCTGTAGAATTAATTTGCCAAGTATCAAAGTATCTCGTTGTCGCTATGGTACAATGAGAACAAAGTGTTCAAGGAAAGATGAACAGCACAGTTGTTGCAGTCACTTCTAACAGGTTTTCATTTAGCAAAAAACAACCGTCGATTTAACACATTAGTTTCTTCTGACAAGCTTAGTTTTCAATGGCACCAGTGAAACTTGATGTGTCATTCTTGGCATTATTTTCTCACTGGAGCCTTGACAACATCAACACCTCCATTACTGTAAAAACTAAAACTTGGGTTATGGACGCCTTTCTATTTGTGCCTGTAAATTAGCCTCACAGACATTTTTTGGAGCGAATACAATGCTTGTGGGGCAGGAAACGAAGCCCTGGAAGACTTCACCATTCCACAAAATGCACATTGGGGTGGTGGTCTAAGTTAAATCACAATTAAGACTTGAGAGTAATTAACCCAGTTTGTAAAACCGATCTGGGGGTGTGATTTTGCGTAACAGTATAGAAAACAACACGAATTTAGAATTTACTCTGCGATTCGATTTCTATATTAGTCCTATAATTAGTTCTATATTGGCATTAACAATAGAAAACCAGCACTGAGAAGTGATTATTTTATTCTAGCTTCATGAGGACATCTTCTCATTTGTCCCCAACCCCCCCATCCCAAACCCAAAATGAAGAAGATAACATTTCAAACGTAATACTTGACAGCTTCTACTATGGTTTCTGTCACCTTTTCGTATATTTCCTAACTGTGCATACTCCAGAAAAGGGCAAGGAATTAATCAGGTTGCCAAAAAGAGTTGGGTTACACAGCGTGCAGAAAGCACTTTAGCTAGGTTATTTGCTCAGTTTCTGTGGGGAGTTGTGTGATAGCAGCCTTGAATTTAATATGCCTGGCCCTCCTCCACCTGGACTCAGTTCAAACTCATTGCCTGCAGCTCTCTGCATCCAGAGTGGGAAATCAGTCATTATATTAAGAACGAATGGCAAATTATTCTGATCCACATTTTTCAGCTGGTATGTTTTTTAACCTGGAGCCATACCAAATTGGAAAATTCTGCAATTCTGCAAGTTGGGCATTAGAACTGTATCACAGTCTAAATACATTTCTGGTTTGAGGAACTTGACAAGACTTTTTTTCTTAGAATTTTCTTAGCTACTGTGCCACTGACAGACGTCTCCTAGTCAACCACATCCTCACCTCCGTTCTGATGCTTTTTCTGTTTCTCGGGGTGTGGGAAGATGATGTCAGTTCAGTTTAACTGTCAGGATCTATGTAAATATTGACCTGAATTCATTCTGTGGACATATGTAAAGGGAAAGACTATATTCAGTAAAGATGAAAGACTATCTTTTGGACATTTTCTGCTCTTTTAAGGAATGCAATGAAAAATGGGCAAAGGAAAAGCGACTGCTAGAAGGAAAATATGCTGGCTAGCCTGACTGCGGAAGAACACTGTCAACAAGGACAGTAGCAGCAGATTTCCAGCGAGTTCCAAATGAGAGCACACTTTCTATGTGTGACACTGAGTACTAACATCCAGGGTGAGGAAAGATCTAGGCTTGGCTTTGCTGATAAAACAAATAATTTTTACAACTTTAGAAAAGAAATTAAAATAAAGAGGGCAGACACCCTTTGGACCCAAGATTCAATCTTAAGACACATTAAAATTGCACATGAGTATGTAAAGTGTGTGTTAACATGCTTATTGTTTGAACCATCTCAAATCATTTAAAAACCTATAGATGTGCATCAGTAGAAAAATGATTTCTTGTTAGGGTAAAGATAATGTCTTATATGCAGAGAATTTGGGATTGGCTTTATTTATCTAGTATTAGTATAGTAGAGACTCCTGTAGCATTTACTTAGGAAAGCAAAAAAATTAATAATAATAATAATAATAATCAAGTACAAGAATTGTGTGCAATGTAAGCTCTTTTAGAAATAAATTCTAGACATGTGAGTATTTGTTATTTTTATGTTGGAATGTGTTTTATGAAGAAATATATGTACAGATATAAACATGAAAGGAGCAGGGTAAGAGGGATAGGGTGAACAGCATTGATATTTACATCTACAATTTTGTACTTGAACTTTTAAAAATAAGCATGCATTAGCTTTGTAACATAAAATTTGAAGAAGGTGAAGATATTGAACATTAGGTCTGTAATTTTCATATGCCTATTGTTTAGGTTTCATCAAATAAACAGTACTTATAGAATGTGTACATTTATATGTATTTGTATATATAGATGTCTATAATATATTACTTATATAATATCTAATGTGTGTAAATCTAATAAAAATATTTGGATCAATAAATATTGATAGGTACACTGACTGATTACACAGCAGAATATTTACAAAGGCAAGAATCTAACATTAGGTGAGATTGACAGACAACCTCAAACAAAACTTCATAAACATTTCTTATTTATTTTCTGGGATTGATATAATGAAATATGATCATATATAACCTTGTTTCTTTCTCTCCAACTGCTGCCAGAACTCCCAACATGTTCCTCTCCCAAATTCATGTCTTTTTGTTAAAAAAAAAGTCTAGTTAATACTATTTGTATATGCATTAGTTATGGAGCCATCCTCTGGAGCATGGAAAACCTACAGTGAGCATGTCCTCAGAACTGAGTGCTTCTCCCTCCCCTTGATACCTTCAAGTGCCAACGGCTCTTCAGTATGGAACAGGAGGGGTTCATTTATCTACCCTATCTATGCTGTGATTTTGGCTGGCTTTACCTTGTCTAGCTGCTGTGTATTCATGAACGAGATAGTTCATTACATCTAGAAGAGAGCACTTCACAGCATTCCTCCTTGTTCTCCAGCTTCTATCTTCTTTCTTACTTTCCCTTCTTTGTGAGCCAAAGCTGAGATAGACGTTCCCTTCAGGGCTGAGGACTCAGTCCTTTATTCTCAGTGCTCTCCAAGGTCATTTGCATCTCCTTCAACTTGTTCACTTCAAAAAGAAGCTTTCCTGACCAACCCAGGTCTATGAGTATAAACAGAAATATTCAGAAGAAAATTTGATAACATGACTATTTAGCAAACCAACAATAGCAGGTTCTATGTTAGGGTCTATGACCTCTCCAGGCAAGGGGTATTGTAGATCACGGGAGACTCCTGGACCAACAACTCATTAGGGATATATTTCATGCTGTTCATGTAATAACCCATTTTTTCTGGAAGCAACATTATCTGCCCTTGCAAAAATATTCCTTTTCAAACTCATTTTTAAGTAGTATTTTGAAATTATCTTACTAATAGATCTCCATAATGTTTAATTTTAATACTTTTATAGTTTTGGGTAACCTATCTAGTACCCCTACCCCTTTCTTTACGTTAAGTCCAGGAATTTCCCCCTATTTCCATCTACCCCTTCAATTAATTTTTCTAAAAATCAGGTTGTAAGATAGTAGGCTTTCATGGAAGTTTTCATAGCAGCTTCCTTTGGGTTAGCCTTCCCATCCTGTGGAGTCCTACTGTATTCTATACATAGTCTTCCCTCCCTCCATTGTATAGGAGAAACCCAATCTTTCTATGTTAATGAGACCACACACTTGATCCAGTATGTTAACAGATCTATTTAAGGTCATTGCAATCAGAGGCATGAAAACCTCAAAATGGCCAGTGGCAATTCTTAATGTTCAGTTTAGAGGAACCACATTTTCATCCTCTAGTGAAATTTCTACCTATTTAACTAAGACTTGTAGATAGCTGGACACAAGGTTGAGGAGACAGAAAAGAAGTCTATTGAGTATGTAGATCAATTCATGTGAAATTGAACTAGATCATTTGGGATAGTAGTCTAATTATCATATTAGGTTCATCAGTAGCTTTCATTGGACTTCAATCTTAACTAGCATGAAGTAAATTGTTTCCCTCTAAATTAGATTCATCAAGGGGGTGTATCGTGACTTAATTGTTCATAAAATGTTAAAAAAGAAGGAACACAAAGGGTTAAGTGATTGCTTAGGCATGCTAATTGTTTTGATAGTTGATGAACCAAAGTGTGCTTTTGAGTCTAATAGCATGTTCTCCTTACTTAGAGGCACAAGTAAAACTTCGTGACCACCAGACCTGAGCTCAGGTCATACAGATTCAGTTTCTGCCCTAGCGATCTTCCTTTGGCAGGTTAGTTCATTTCTGTGGGCCTCATGGGAAACATCTCACAGTTAGACACCAATCTTCGCATTTCCCTTACTTCAATTCATGACATTTTAACAACTTCCCCAAAATTGAAATATCATATATATATATATATTCCGCTGCTATAAATTTTTGCTTTATTTCCAAAGAGCTTGAGGAGTTTACTTTGTTCCCGACAACATGTTTTTGCAAAACATGAACAGCAAAACAGGATTTACACTCCCAGTGGGAGAGGGTCAGTGAGATTCCCCTGCAGCAACAGTCTGCATTCTGAATCACAGGCATCTTAACAGGACCTCTGTTCCTTAGAGTTGTTGTAGGTGGCCATGACATTTGGTATAGAAATTACTGCTTTTGCTAAGTGAAAAATCAAACTATTGAACCTTTTATTTGCAGAGCTTATGTGCCGAGTTTTGTTCCCAGGAGTACATAGCTTTGGTCTCTTTATGCTTCTCCTAGTAACTTAAAAAATGAGTGCATGAGTTGCCTGGAGAGTGGAAACTGTGGGAATAAGATCCAAGGTTTCATGGCAAAGAAAACTGATCTATTAAGGCATTGTGTTTTTTTTTTTTTTTTTTTTGACGTTCTGAAGGTTCTACTATGAAAATATTAGAGAACTTTCTGTACAAAAGAAAACAACCATATTGACTCCCAAATAGTAGTCTGTTTGTAATTACTACCTTTCTACTCCTCATATATACACTGATGAAATATCACTAAAATAAAAAGAGTTCCATTTTCTGGTTCTGTAACATTAGACTATGAGACACAGTCTTGAGTCTAATTGTCTACTGCAAGAACGACAATAAAAATGCTAAGCGGTATTGGGATTATCTTATAATGATGTATATTGACGAAGTAGATGTCATCATGTGAAAGAGTTGAACTGCAAACATAGCTTCACAACATGCAGCAGAATTTCTCAGAAATTGCCTCCTAAATCTCCAGTGTTAATCTCCACAACCAGAAAAATGAGAAAAGATGGTCAGCTCTTCATGTAAAGAATGTCTGATTTTGAGTCAAGACTAGAGATAATATGTGGGTTCCCATATATAATCCTAGTAGGAAAAGGGGGGGGGGTGGAGACATAGGGAGATAAGAGCCATGGAATGGAAAGTTTAGGGACAGTTTTGACTGAAGAAGAAGCTAAAATTAGGAGCACTGTAAACTCAAAGTGCACAGAATATCAGATGCCATCAGGAGAAACCTCTCAGAACACTTAGCAGATGCTACTTCTCCAGCTGGTTCTCAACCTGAGCTGCTAAGAAAATAGTGTATCACTAAGACAGCATCAGTTTGGGAAAGATTAGATTTCACTCCCTGAGCCAGCGATTAACAGGAAGTTCTTGAATGTGGCTTTTATTCAAAACCAGAAGACTCCAGTAGAAAGGATGTTTCTCTGAGGTTTTAGTTTACTTGGCCTAGCCTATTGACCTTCCCCTTAAGTATGAGTCTACACTAAAAACTGAGTTCCCAACAATGAAGAATAAGGACTTGGGTGTTATTATTGATGTTACTTCTGAAATAATGGTCAATGATGTCCATCTACCACCATCTTCAAAAAACACCCCAAACATACTAGGAAACTGCCTCCTGAATGTCAGGTCTACTGATTCTTTCACTGTATCAGGATTGTCCAGATAAAACATAACTGGCCATCACTACTTTCAATCATCAGTGATTTCCTTCTCTACATGAAAGTCTATCTTCTTTCTAGACACTGTTTTATACCCAGTTATGTGAATATTTTCCTTAGAAAACTTGAAGAAATATCTGTTTCTCCATAATAGGACATTAATGACAGACCAAAGAAATAGTTCTACCTAAGTCCAGTTCAATGAGCCAATGAGATTATCTGGGTTATTTCAGGAATGTACATGACACAAAGGCAGCTGGAACACTGAAAGCCCACTCCAAACTTGGGTGATGTTTCAGAAGCAACACTCCATTTCTACCTGGAGTTTCCTATACACTGTATAGACAGATCTGTAGAAAAGGGTCTTCTGTCCTAAACTTTTTCTTTTCTCTTTCTATTTTTTCTTTCTTTCTTTTGCTGCTTCTAAATCTTGAAAGAATTCTTGTGAATCCTTTCTTGTTGTTCCAGAGCCTTTCAAATTTCATTAGCTTCCTGAGTATTTCTAGCCTTTCTCTTTTCTCCAGGACAGTGTGATTTACCTCAGAAGAAATAACTATACAACACCAGCACATAGGGCTTGAAATCACATAGAGTTTGATATAAATATTTTAATGGAAAAGAGTAAACTACAAATACACTATTGTAACTGATATGTATTCATCTACAATAGTAAAAGTATTCCTAGTATTAGAGATGAGTATTATTAGTTTTTCTTTTTTCTCCAGTAGAGATTGTTTTATTTCAGAAGTAACTACACAACACTAGTACATAGGGCTTGAAATAACATAGGACCTTAAACAAATATTTTTAATGATAAATGAGTAAAATACAAATACACCATTGTAACAATTATCTAATTATTTATACCTGTAAGAATACTCCAAGTATTGGTAATGCTTGCTGGTTTCCCCTTAAAGGGCCAGCAACCTTTTACAGTCTATAAGACTGACAGTAAGCAGTGTTTAATTTGTTTAATTCTGTCTCATAACTGGACCACTGGCAGCTTGAAACTCTAGGTCATCTTTCTCTCTTCATCAGATACCTAACATTTAACAGAGAGTTGTCCACAAATACATATTGCATGGTTTTTATTTTCAGTGTTAGTGAATTAGTGAAATTTAATACGTTTCCAAAACCACATACAGTTCTCATTTATCTGCTCAGTTTTTGTGCTTTAAGAACTGCAGGGCAACATATTATAGAAACAGAAATTTTCTGTGCCCTTATAAAGCAAGTCATGTTTAATAAAATTCTAACCATAATGAATTTTCTCCCTGTGTACACACTTATCTTTACCTCACATTGATGCAGGATATGATACCATGTAAGCATCTTTTCAACTCTCAGCAGGTGAGGCAATACAGTGAAGAAGAGAGGCTCAGCATCAAGAATGCCTACTGATGTGTCTTGATTGAGTTTCTTATTCACTTTGCATTTGAATGAGGACAGAGCTGACTTCAGTGGGTTATTATAAGGTGCAATATTGATCACTTTTCTGTTGTTGTGATTAAACACTGTGACCTAAGGTCTTAAATAAGAGTTTATTTTGTTTTATGGTTTCAGGGTGTGAGTCCATAATGATAGGGAAAGCATTTCAGGTAGGTACAGGAAGCTGCATAATCCCATCTTCAACTAGAAACATGAAGCAGAGAAAGCCAATTGGCAACCGGTGAGGCTATAAATTCTCAAAGCCTACCTTCAGTGATTTACTTTCTCCAGCAAGGATTCATATGCTAAATGTTCCAGAACATCCCCCAAAGTGCCACCTACCATGGAGCAAGTATTTAAACACCTGAACCTATCAGCAACATCATTATTCAAAACACTGAAGATGGCATTAAGACTAGGTATTATACTATACAAGATCAGTAAGATGGATGAGAGAGGCAGACAAGGATTTCAAATGCTCAATGATGTTGAGAACATTTTGGAAAGAAACTGAGGCCCAGAGCACAAGTGGAAGAATGGTAAGAAGAAAATCTGAAAGCTTAAAGTGATGAAAGCCACATATGAACTATGGGGTTCATATTAGGAACAAAAAAGGTAATTGGGGAATTGACTCATCAGATTCTGAGCACAAAGTTTAGGGTAGTAAACCTATTCTACAATCTGCTAATGGCAAACTAATCTTCCAGAGCTTTTCCCCACCCTTCTCCTAAACTTCCTGTTTTAGTAGAATCATTTCATTCTGACTCTAAGGACACTCTGATGGGACTTTACAGCCAAAGAATTACTCTTCTTATGCACCAAGATTGGTTTAAAATTTACCTGTGATCCAAACTGCTGAAGAAAAATGACAGAGTCATCGCCATCAGCAGGAATTTTTTTCTGAACCTTGGAGGTACAGTCCTAGATTTGTTAGCAGGCATCATTCCTCTACAGTGTCTAGAAAGAAGACCGTGTGGTGATCAGGGTCCCAGTAAGTTAGTCTAGTGGCATTCAGAGCATCCAGCTCTTGAAATTTACATATATATGAAAGAATGTTCCTTCCTCAGGTGTGGTTTTTCAGTCCCTTGGATCACAGAGAATCCTAATTAATAATGTCCTGTGCCTTTCCTTTCCAGTGAGGGGTGTTAGACCAATAGTTATAGATGACAAAGAAACTATAAATGTTCGTGTGTGTGTGTGTATGTGTGTGTGTGTGTGTGTGTGTGTGTGTTTGTGTGTGTGTATTCCTTTCCATATACATATATGCATAGAACAGGCACTTGAGAGAATCATGTTTATGTTTGCTCTGACTATTTGTCTTCTAGTCAGCATCATTTTTAAACCATAAAAGAGAACAAATTATTCTTACCCAGAAATTTAACTTAAGAACATTACATGTCAAGATATGTTTTTATTTGATTATGAATTTTCATCTCTGTACCTCTTGCTTTCAGAAGTTAGTATAACAATAATAAAAACAGGCTAACTTATTCATCATGTACTTCTTAAAAATCTACTTCAAGTATCAAACAGTTAAAGGGAATAGATGAAGTTAGCACTCTCTTCATTCAGAGGAGACATACTGTGACTCAAATAGAATCATTTTTTTACTTGTGAAACAACCTAAGTAGTAAACAATATATCTTTGTTAATGAGCAGTAGAAGCTAATGCTTGTATATATGATGCTGTAAATCTTGACATGTATTAACTAACTTAGCCGCACCTATATTCATTCAGGTATACAACTTTATATCTGACTTCTGACTGTGGAAACTGAGTCACTTCCAGGGTAAATGATTTGATTTGTCTCTTACTACTGCCAAGATGGAAGAACAGCATTTCCATAGCACCATATGCCCAAGCACGGCTTCAGAGAAAAGGAACAAGTGAATAAACAAATAGCCCAGTCTTTCCTATTCCCACTGCTGAGAAAAGCATGACAATTGGACAGTCTTTGTGACTCTTCAACAGAGCAGCCATATTCTTTTAATTTCTTGGTTACTGTCTAATTATCAACCAGATTCCTTGTAGAAACTCTGTTCACAATTTTCATTCTCCCAGGCACAATTCAGTTCAGTGGAAAGACAATTTACTGAAATGAAAACCTTGCTAAATGTTATCACGGTAAACGGGAAGGCTGAGTGTTTCCTGCATTGTCTACTGGTGCTAAGGGAGTAGTTGAGTCACTAAGAGAATCTGCCTCATTATAGGCACCAAAGTCTAGTGTCTGTAATATTTGCTGTGCAAACTGAAATGGAATGCTAGGCATCGACCTGTGTATTTCAGGTGAGGAGCTTACCTAAAAGCCAGAAACAGTTCACCCAGCTTGTATTTATAATCTTTAGTATTAGGTGGGATGGGCGGCAGGGTAATTACTAATCTGACAGAAATGAACACTTAACCATGATGGCACAGCATTTTCCAGTTGAATTTGCACCTAAATTTGTGCCTCTCAGTTAGCACGGAAATGCTAATCATGTCTCATGCAGACAGCAATTTAAAAATCAATTTCTGTGTGCATAGAAATACGACATTAAATTCTTGACTGATGTCACTAGTGTGGGAGGGGTTGGATCAACTTCTATCTAAAAAAGCAGGTGATTCCTGTCGTCAATTGTGAAGTATCTTTCTGCCACAGAAGGCATGCCCTCCCTTTAGAGATGTCCCCCTTTGAGCTCATCGGGCATTTCTTGTGCCCTTGAGCATGGATAGGCATCCACCTGTTCTTAAGACCTACTGTCCTGAGTTGGACAGGGTGGAGAGCATGCAGAATCTCTGCATTCCCGAGGAGGAAACATTGGTTCCAAGTTTGCAGCCACCGTCAGCCGCACAAAAATACCCCATCACAAAAGCTTTCATTAGAACCAGTGGAAGTGATCTTAGATTTGTTCATTTCTTTAGATAAAATTGTTCAGTCTTAGAGACTGAAGACAAAATTCCCCAACTGGGTGCTCTCGCTCTGTTACTCTTCAGCTTTTGACGGTATCCGAGATGTTGGCATCTAGAGTGATGCTAAGGAAAATGCAATGCACTTCTTGGCATTTCTCTTCTACTTGCTCAAGTTTTCAAAATGTGTCCCATGTCTGCTGTGGGTGTGACTTCCAAACTCTCACATGACACTCTGTAGCTGTCTTTGCCAGAGGGTTAACATCTAGGCTGTACCCCTTTTCAATAACATGACCTTTTTGAAAACACATTTTTTTTTCTGTATTTTTAATTTCCCCATTTGAGATCTGAGTGGGAAAGCAATCATCACCAGGCCATGAGTTAAACTATTGTTACCAAGTTCTGTAGTCTTTAAACTTTAATTTCTGAAACCCGTGTATTATTCTGAAAAATAGTCAGCTCCTTATATGCAGTATCTCCTCTCTCATCTATCTCTCATAATGTCCCCATTCATGTGAGCATCAAGAACTTAAATGTCTATTTGTACTTAAATATGGTCACACGCTTCCATCTATTTCTGATGCTCTCCTTAGTTGACTGGACAGGAGAAGCTTTGCCTTCCACTGAATCCCCTTAAAACACTGTACTCCATGCAGCAGTCACCCTGAGAATTGTCCCTGGGGGGTTGTGGGAGGTGTTAGCCACTTGGAAAGGCTAATAGTCTGGATTCCTCAGGCTCTCTCCTCTTAGGAGAAACTGTAATGTGAGCATACACAATTAGCATTTCTCTCCTATCAGTTCGTCCTCCTGGTTGCCTAGATTTTCACATTTGCTCACTTAGACGTGTTTTCTTTGCCATTGTTTCTTTGTTCCATACTACTTGCCGCATTCCTTTAGTTACAGCCAGCTTCATTAACCTTCTCCTTATGGTCCCAGCCAGGCTTCAACTGTCTCGATCACACTGCTAGCATCTTTCCCATATCTCTGTGTCTGGCTAAAATTGCTTCTTGGTTGTATGGCTATGCCATTCTCTTTCGAGCTACCTAGCTATTTTTCTCTTCTTCTTCTTCTTCTTCTTCTTCTTCTTCTTCTTCTTCTTCTTCTTCTTCTTCTTCTTCTTCTTCTTCTTCTTCTTCTTCTTCTTCTTCTTCTTCTTTTGGAACATTTTCACATTTATAATCATGTTGAACCTGGGGGTTCCCAGTGGTTATATACCATAACCTCTTCTGGTTAAAATGAGGGCTATCTCAAAATAATTGTGGCAAAAGTTCAGAGTGTATGTAGAGATCAATTGACCATGGGGTAATGATGATTTACAACATAAATCCCTATCCTTAGGGCTCAGGGAACATCCATGAAGAGGAGGTGGAATGGTTGTAAGAGCCAGAAACCAGTCCATCTGCTATGAGATAGTGCCTTCCAAAAACAAAGAATAGAAAATAAATGAATTGGGAGATGGGGCAGATTTGTAAGAAGTTGGGGGTGGATGTGATCAAGGTGACTTGTATAAAATTCTTAAAAACTTAATAAAATATGTTCCCATCAGGAGCCATAGACTATCAAATAAAAATCCCAGTAACAGGCATGAGAAACCCCTTTTCATTTGTTAGTCAGAATTATCTAAGAAACTTCTAAAAACAGTATAGGATATTGCTGTTGCCCTTGGTTGAGTCCTAGAGGGTGAAGGTCAGTCTCTACTGCTGTAGGCACCACTTGCTTCAGATATAAGAACTTTGTAAGCTACCAAGGAAAGGAAGAAGACAATAGTCCTACTCATCTGTGAAACCTATGGTTTGCAAATTGTTCAGCACGAGAAGACATTCCTAATGGTGCAATGGTAGCATTCACATCTTAGCGGTAGCCAACAGTTGTCTTAAGGGCCATTCATCAGGGGAGAAGTCATTCCTAATAATGGAAACCTAGGCAACTGCTAGGGTTAGTGAAGTCATGGATCTCAGACGAGAACTTAGTACATCATTTACTAAACCAGCACATTTACCAGTTGAATTCTAATTACTTACAAGATAAGAATAGCTCCCAACTCTCACCAAAAGAGCTTCTTATCTTTGCAACTAAGACCATCACAGAAAACTATACATGTGAAAATCTAGAGAACTGATCTAGAGCACATAAGGCTCAGAGAACATCCTGGAAGAAGAGGCAGTAAGAATGTAGCACCCAAGGACCAAAAAGCTGCTGTGAGATTGTGTTTCTGGGAAATGACCTCTGATACCTCAACAATATGGCTGCCTAAAAAAATAACTCAACAATGTTAATATCAATAGACATACTAACTTGAAATGGGGGAAACCTCATACAGCCCTGCCCCACATGTGATGATTGATCTTGATGGTCAGGTTGTTTGGTTGAGAATCATGTAAAAGATGAATAAGGCCCTTCTCTTGTATGTCCATGTGAGTATGCTCAGGAATAACGGGTGAGAACCCATCCTTACTGCAGGCAGCACCCTCCCATAGACTAGGGGATCACAGCACAATAAAAGGGGCTGAAAGGAAAGGGGGAACACCACAGAATGGGAATCCTCTCTCCATTTCTAGGCAGCGAGAATTTGAACTATGCTGTCCCACAATGCCCGGCCTGTCATAATGGACTGAAGCTTCTGAAACTGTGACCCAAGAGCATCTTGCCTCCATTGATTGTAATGTCAGGTATGTTTTTTGCGTTACATCACAGTAATGTAGAGCCTGTCTAACACACCATTTCTCTATCTTCAGCAGTCTTGTCAGAGAAGAAGCTCATCAGCTGTGCCTTGGGCTCTATCCATCCTTATTGCTTTCTTTAGCTTTCTCAGTGCCTGTGGGCTTTGTCCCATGCGCTGAGAGTTCATAACATGCAGAACTTGCTGCTTTCATCTTTGCTCCAGTCTCTTGTGGACACTGCACTTATCACAGAACACAGCTGAAACTCCGAAGCACAGCAAAATCTAGACTTTGCCCACATCCTTTCTTTCCCAGTAATACTATGACAATCTGCTTGCAGTTTTTGAAGTCACCATGGCCTTTATTCCTTCTTTTTTCACTTTCCTGTGTAATATTTTGTCTACTAGACACATATTATAAATATACAGACACATTGGTAACATGAGTAATATTTTACAAGTTTAAATAAACATCAACAGGTAAATATACAGTACAAAGCAAATAGCTGCCAATATTTTCTCCGCCTTTTCCTTCTTGATGACTTGGCAGGCCTCAATATTTGTTTTACATATTCCTTCACTTGAGGGTTTCCTTTACTGCTCATTACAGTATTAAGCATTTAGTTTTCTATGCTCAAAACATATTGTTTGTATCCAATAGAAACATTGGTTCGACCAGTCAGAGGTTTCTTCTCATAGTTCTGAACAGGAAGCATATAAAAGCATCATGTTTATTACATATTTCATAATTCATAAAAAGACTGGCAAACCCCAGTAGAGCAGTAGAGGTGACTGGGGGGGTCAGTGTTCTACCGTATTGTTTCAGAGGCATACTTCACCTCCCTAACAGAAACAGTGGGCAGGAAAATGCTAACAGGACGCATGGCTGAATCTAGTGGCAGTGCAGTAAACACTTAGGTGGGCAAGCTAAAAATAAACAAAATCAAACATATGTGCACCCTCCCTCCTCCTCCTCTTCCTGATTCTTCTATTCTTCATTTTCTTCTCCTCTTCCCTCTTGTAAGAAATTTATGTCCTTTTCTTCTAGTTTGTCCTCTTTAAGGTCATTTTAAGTGTTTTGATCCTCATATTTCCCAGCTGGCACAATTAAGAATGGCAATTAACTAATAATTAACATTTCAGAATGTTCACCTTGTGGTACTGTCATGGACATTTACTGCCATGTCTATTCTAACTGTACCACAACCTTAGGCGGTAATTGCTGCTCTTTGCTTTGTCTGGCACATGGCAGAGCCAATGGCTGTCTAAAGGATGAAGGATGGAGTTTTCCAATGAGCTGAAGATAGTGAGATTTAGATCTTCAGTGGCAAGTCCTTCACCCAGATGCCTCACTTTCTCCAAACCACAGACCTGCAAATCTTCCTTTCAGAATCTCTATCCTGACTTGCAGTCCCTTGCTGCCCTACTAGAACACGTCTTCTTAGGTGAGCTGCATGCGAAATGAGTAACACATAATGCTTTTTTTTAACTGTCTGTTCAATAAGGTCTACAAGACACAGGAGCTCTTTAGAAGCCAGGCTACACGTTTCCCCTATAATTCAAGCAGCTGGTCTCATGGAGGGTTTGACTTCACTGAGTTTTCCTTCCTCTGGAACTATCACTTGGGGTGATGCCATCAAATACTGCATCTGTCATGCGTACACCTGTCCATGATGATTTCATTTGTTTGAGTGTACATTGATGATTGTTACTGTATCCGCAGATACAGTTGGAACTGACACGGAGCTTCATTCTGACGGATTATTTAGCACAGATGCCCTAGTTGGGTTGACCTTGCAAGCCAGGAGGTGGCAAAGAGATAGATTTTAAAAATGCTGTTCATTCTGTATGGTGTGAAAATGGGATTTTCAAATGTTTTGTTAGAAAATGACAATCAATATGATGTTCACTAGAAAGAACAGATATTTGCATCAAAGACAAGGTGGGGCTGCAGAAGACAGGGAGGAGAATGAAAGGTAATGAATTCGAACCTGCAAACAACGCCAGCAATTTACACTGCTCCACAGAATGCACAGGTGTTTCCGTAATTTCCTTCTTTGATCCTAGTTTGGAATAAGTCATTACCTAATAAGATACAGAAGTATCTATTTTAGTAAGTAACCTTACAAAATCTGCTCTACTCAATGCAGGAATGAAAAAACACCACTTTTACTTTACAATTTTAAAAATAGGATCTATCAACAACTCAAAGTAAAAGCATATTGAAAATAAATTGGACTTGGTATTGGGTAAAAGAAATATTTTGAAATCTCTTTGGAGTTGTAAGCCATTTATTTGGGATTCATTTGTCATTGTCTATATTAAAGATATTTATTGTACTTCTTCACACACACAAGACTATGTCGGTCTCCATAAAGCAAATGAAATGGGCTTCTGTCCCCTAGGATCACAGAATGGAACAAACACTGTTGAAAATATGCCTAGAAATGGTGTATTTAAATACTCCAGTGAGGGAAAAAATCCTAAGATGTGTTTACAGGATTCATGATGATTTTTTTCTATTTAGATTTATTGAGAGATGGTGCAGAAACATCATTAGAACCCGGGCCAGTGAGGTCTTTAACAGGTAAAGGCCCTTGCTGCCAAGCCTGAAGACCTGAGTTCAATTCTTGATATTTGCGTCTTGATGGAAGGAGAGACGCAGCTCCTGCCTGCTGTCCTCTGACCTTCACCTCTGTTCTGTGGCATGTGTATATATCTCCTTTCTCTCTTACACACACACACACACACACACACACACACACACCACATTAAATAAAATTTAAGAGTACACTAAAAATCAATTTTTACCTAAGCAGGGAGGGTTTGAGATGGCTCAACAACTCACTGTGCAAGCAGAGCCGTGCGTTCAAATCTTGACACTCCCAGAGAAAGCCAGATATTCGCCTACAGCTCCAAGGCCATAAAGGCAAAGACAGCAGGACCTCTGGGGTATGCTGGCTGCTAGCCGAACCCCAGTTTCAGTGAGAGAACTTGTCTCATGGGAATAAGGTGAAGCGTCATGGAGCTGGACACCAAATGTCCTCCTCTGGCCTTTCCACATGCTTGGATGAGCAGATACAAGCCTATACATGTATATACACCACATAAATCTCTCTCTCTCTCTCTCTCTCTCTCTCTCTTTCTCTCTCTCTCTCTCTCTCTCTCTCTCTCACACACACACACACACACACACACTGCATAAGAAAGTATTGTCACATATGTATACTTTTTCCCCCCATTTTGCTAGGATAAGCTTGAGTATCAAAGTGTACTTTCCAGGGAAACCTGATGCAGAGAAGAAGCCAGCAAAGAGTATATGAAGGGCTGCCTTAATGGTCATACATGCCTTTAATCCATATTTATCACAGAAAGATTTTATTTTTCTTTAATTTTAGTAGGTAGTTTTGTTAGATATAATCATCTGGATTGACAGTCATGGTCTTTCAGAACTTTAAGTACATTTTTCTAGGCCTCTCTGGTGTTAAAAGATATCTGACAAATAATCTGATGATATTTTCAGGGTTCTACCTTTATAAATGACTGGACGTTTTTCTCTTGCAGCTTTCAGTACTTTCTTTATTCTGTGGTCTTCATGTTTTTGTAAAAGATTTATTTATTTTTATTTCATGTCTGAGTGTTTCCTGAATGTATGCCTGTGCACCATGTGTATGAAGTGCCTACAAAGGCCAGAAAAGGTCACGGGATCCCTTGGGACTGGAGTTACAGAAGATTGTGAACCACCGTGGTGGTGTAGAGAATTGAACCTAGGTCTTTGGAAAGAATAGTTAGTGTTCTTAAGGACTGAACCAAGAATTCAGCCCCATGGCTTCAACTATAATGTGCCGTGGAGAATTTCTTTTTCAGCTGTCTATTGGTTCTGTAGCCTCTTGTAACTTAATGGGAATAAACCTCTTTCTCTACATGTGGAAATTTTCTTGCATGAGTATACCAGAGATAATTCTCTATGCCTTGGCTGCAGTATCCCTTTCCTTCTTCTACACCCATAATTCAAATGTCAGGTCTTGTCCCGGTATCCCAGAATGCTCCGGTGCTCATGCATATGTGCACCTTTAGTGACTATTTCAATTTTTTTATTTTGCCTTCCATCCCTGATGCTCTCTCTCTTTTATGATGATCCATTCGGCTGCTGAGATTTCTGCTGAGGTTTTTTTTTTTTTTTTTTTTTTTTTTTGTTTTTTTTTGTTTTTTTTTTTGTTTTGTTTTTTTAATTTAGTTTATTGAGCTTTTCATTTCCACCATCTTTTCAGTTTGGGGTTTTCTTTGCCATTTGAACTCTACTTTCAAGCCTTGCATTGACTTTCTGTTCCACTCATCTTTGTCCTTGTCATCTTTGAGTTGTTTGAATGTATCTGTGACCGTCCTTAAAAAGTCTTTATCTGGAAGTTCCCCCATGACGTTTTCATTAGGGACTGTTTCTACAGGATTTAGACATTTGGGGAGGAAATGTGTTATTTTGCCCTTTCATGTTGCTTCTATTTCTGGGCTGGGATCTTAACATCTGGAGTTAATTTGTAAGTTGAGTTTTTCTTTCTTTCCTTTTTTATTTCTTCAAGTCACTGGCTTTTTCCCCCTTTCAGCAGAGGTGTTCACGCTGTTCAAGGGGAGGCTAATGTATAGCATGGTTGGAATGCCAATTTCCTCTTTGTCTGGCATTTATGGTTCCACCCTCTGCCCCAGATGGTCTGCACGTCAGCTACAGTTTATGTCTGTAGAGACTTGGTAGCAGACTGGAACAAGTTTCCCCGTGGCAGCGTGGTGTGGTTCTAGATCTCAGGGCTGATGGGGTAACTGGAGGGTCACAGCCAAGCTTCTGAAAAGGCTCTGGTCAGTCCTAAAAGGAGGGAGAGAAGCCAGGAAGGGGCGTCAGTCACTGGCAAGCACTGGAAATTTGGGGTGATGGGGACGCCTGGGAAGTGGCGCAGGTAACTATGCGGAACAGCTATTCCCAGAATTCTGCCTGTGGTCTGGGCTCTACACAGTAAAAATGTTTTGCCGAAGTCTTTGCTTATTTGGCATTTCTACTTAAATGTCCTACGACATGCTGCTGCTCTGTTGTACCCCGTCTCCGTAAATGGCAACAGCACCATGAGCAGCCTGGCATCTGATTCCAAACTAGGTCCAGATTCACTCATTTTCCCCGTCTGGGTCACCGCCATTTATTACCCAGCCCCCAACTCCTCTAGCGCTTACCCAGCCACCCCCAGCAGCCAGCTTGCTCAAGGCTTCACAAAAATCAGGATTACACTCTCCCACTTCGCTGCTCCCATGGCACACACCTACTGAGAAACCCCCAAGGACTTGTAGTTTCCATCACAGAAAGCCCTGACCCGCATGGGCCGGGTCTCCTCCACTTCCCCCAGCTTCTTTTCTGTGGCTTTCCTATGATCCTACTACAAAATCCCTGGTTCTTTCCCCCCTCAAACTCCAGTCTTCTTAGCCAGAAGCACTTTCTATGTTGATTTTTTTTTTTTTTTTTTTTTTGACCTTCTTTTGCCAATTCTTTCTAGTAGCGTATGAAGAAACATCTTGGATCCTTTGTATGACCTTTCCTGACCACACAAGTGTTCTTTAGGGTCTCCCCACCCCTGAAGTCATGCTCTGTAGGATAATGTCTTTCATTGTTTTCTAAACGCTTGTGCCGCCTCAGTCTCTGGGTTTAGTTGTAATTCCGATGTACCACATGTTACCTGCCTTTCAAGTCTGGGTCACATTAGAGCGGGATTCCTGAGCCATTTGCTCACCCCAGTATTGACAGTAGCCTCTACTTCATAGAACAGCCTCAGTGAGTGGTTGGCCAACCAACGGAAACAGGTCCTAGAACCCTGGCTTTCTTGAAGTGAAAAATGCAATGTGAATTTGGTAAAAAACCAGGTTCCAAGGAAATGCAGTGCTAAAATGTGGGAAGACATTTTGGAGCCCATCTATGTATCCATGAGAGTACGTATCCACACTGAATCCCTAGAGAGTTTCAGTTCATGTCTGGATAAAGGACTCATGGGAAGATGCTGCAAGGCTGGTTTTGTTTTCCACCATATTTGTTTTTCTTTTGTCATTGCGGGTAGTGACTTCAACTCTCAGGGAATGTAGTTAAATAGCAGGAAAAATAATGCATTGGACGCATACATGCATACCGACATACATACATGAATACATACGTATAAACAAACATACATAATGCAGCTATTAGCTATTACTAAAAGTGAAGTCTGACATGAAGTCCCCTGATTAGAATGACTATTCTAGTTGTATAGTGTTCGATGAGACATAGAGTTTGGAACTGAGCAAACTTTGAGTATCTTCTATAAACCAACTTGTGATATTTTTATTTTTGAGTTAATTAGAATAAAATGATTTTTTTAAAGAATCCACATTGGGAAGTATCATGTAAGCAACATTAATAAGTATTCATTCATCAGCAACATTAAAGGGCTAGACGCTATTTTTCTTTAGGTGATACAGAGTAAAAACAAGGCTGCTGAAGTGGTGCCCAGGATTTTTCTGCTTTCTTATACAATTCATAAAAACAGATGACGCTGTAGGGTGACCTGATACTTAGCCAAGGGACTAACATCATTATTACTCACTTAAGCAGGGTCTCAAGTCCCATTGTCTTTGCAATTACTTCAGAAATGAGAGATGAGGGCACAAAGCTAAACTGCTATAGTAAGCCAGCTACAGCTGGAGCCCATTAACAGCAAGATTGGGGATGCAGGAAAGAGCAGTGGGAGGCTGCAGTCAGTGCAACTGCGAGCCAAGAAAAGGTCAAAAGCGCCGGGCTGGATGCTGAGCCATAAGCACGGTCAGTAACACTTTCTGACGTGATGCTGTGCGCATCCAAGAATCACGGGCCACTCCATTTGTTCTGGCACCTCCAGGTCCACGCATGTCTGCAAAACTGGAAAATGGAAGTCAAAATGGTGAGTGACCTTGGAACTGGGGATAAGATTACAGAGCAAGTGTAAGAGTGAATCTAACAAGCACCAAAGCACAGCAAGGAAGACTGGGCTTAGGCAGAAATCACTGGGAACAATATGTAAATGTTTCACTTCTACGATTGAGGTTTGTCGTATAGATATGTGCTAAACACCAGATGGCTTAATCATTCCCTCGGAGGAAGTATTTGGCTAAAATATGGCTAGTGGTAGACAGTCTTGGCCCAAGGTACCAGGAATGGGTGGGAGAAAGGTAAGAAGGTGTGATAGTGCTGGCTCTCATCCAAAACAGATGACAGTCTGGTTAGTGCTTTGGTTTTTGTTGGTTTTGGTTTGTTTGGTTGGTTGGTTGGCTTTGGTTGGTTGGTTAGTTTTGGTTGGTTTTGCTTTCTCCGACAAGCCTGACAAATGTGCATGACCTCAGAGAGAAACACACCTTCTTGTAATCCAGTGAATCCGGGACTAAAGTCTCACTCCCAGAAACGCAGCAGCTATCCTGGCCACTGTGCAGAAGATTCTCATGTCAAACGTTCCTCTAGTGGTAAAATAGTAAGAGAGACAAAATGGAAATGGTGTTCAGATTTCTCTTGGGATTATAGCATTTATTTATATTTATTCATCTGTTCCTTTAATTGGCAACTAAAGCCTTGGGACAAACAATCCATGCATCATACATTCCCAGAACATATACTGATGTTCCTCCTTCTTAGGAATCTAAAATCACAAAAGAAACCTGTGAATGCTTAGAACTTTGGCTCTCTTTCCCTATCTATCTATTTCCCTATGCCCCTACCTATCCTATTGACAGTCGATGGCTGCAACAGAAAACTAGGCAATCAAGTTAAAAAAAGAAAATCCCCTCTTTATCCAAATGAACTGTGCTTAAAAATCAAAAGACAATGGGCTTCTCCTAATGCCTTATTCTGGACAGTTCTCACACAACTGGAAGGACTCTTAAATGCATTTGCTTATGTAAATAAATGATGAAAGTGTCCATGAGTAATCACTTCAGAAAAACCACCTTTAATCGGCATTTTGAAGGAGTCTGACTAAACCACTTACTCATGGTTGTCATTTCTGGCCGACCTCTTCCATCCGCTACAGGCCTCTAACATGTTATCATTATATGTGAATTTAATTCCAGTAATCTGTATAAGGAGACATCCTTATGATGAAGTTATTAGGTCATAATGACATAATGGCAGAAGGACACAGTCTGGAAAGACACTTTAGCTCTGCAGAACACGGGGAAGCAATTGCTGCACTTCTGTGACTCGAAGATCATATCTGACTTCCAGTTTAATAACGAACAACATGTTTCTCTCAGTCTTGCACAAACAAGAAGTAGGACAAAGGGACCACAGAAGCTTTGGCTCTGGGCCTATCTGAAAGTATATGTGCATTTATTTCAATGGGGTGTATGTATTTACGTGTGCACGTGTGTGTATGTGTGCATGTGAGTGCATATGTATGCACATGTATGTGTGTATGTGTGTGCATGTGTGTATGTATGTATGTGTGTGCACACACATGTGGGTGTATGTGTGTATTGTGTATGTGTTTGTACATGTGTATGCACATGCATGTGTGTATGTGTGTATGTGTGTGTGCATGTGTATGCACATAAATGTGTGTATGTGAGTGTGTGTGTATACGTATGAATGAGTGCTTCCAGCTTAGGAAATTCCACTGTGAGAACTGACACCTGAATATACACCTGAGTGAATGTCTCCATCGCATGTGTGTGCACATGCATGTGCGTGTGTGCATGTGTGTGTGTATGTGTGCATGTGTGTATGTGTGCATGTGTGTATGTGTGCATGTGTGTATGTGTGCATGTGTGTGTATGTGTGCATGTGTGTACATGCATGTGTGTATGTGTGTGCATGTGTATACAAGCATGTGTGTATGTCTGCATGTGTGTGCACATGCATTTGTGTGTATAGTGTGCACATGCATGTGTCTGTATGTGTGTATGTATGTGTTTGTGCACATGCATGTGTATGTGTGTACATGCATGTATGCAAGTGTGTGTGTTTGTGGTGTGCACAAGCATATGTGTGTATGTGTGTGTGTAGTGTGCACATGCATATATGTATATGTGTATGTCTGTGTGTGTGTATACTTATGAATGAGTGCTTTCAGCTCAGGAAATTCCCACTGTGAGAACTGACACCTGAATATACACAAGAGTGAATGTCTCCATCGCATGCTTATCAAAAAGTAAAGACTCATCTTTTGGCTGCTCAGCAATATCATTTAAATATTAAATCACTTTCTTTACAGTTTCATGGGAAAGAAGAGGAGTCTAAAAACAACAATCTCTCAATGACTTTGCCATTAAACTTTAGGGATACAGTGGCTCAAATACTATGAGTCCTTTACAAATAATGAAGATTTTCTTTCTGTTTTCTTTTTCCTTTGTTCATTCAAACACAGTGGGAATGCTTTATTTAAAGAAAATCATTTCTTCTTCTTCTCCTTCTTCTCCTTCTTCTCCTTCTTCTCCTTCTTCTCCTCCTCCTTCTTCTTCTCCTCCTCCTCCTCCTCCTCCTGCTTCTTCCTCTTCTTCTTCTTCTTCTTCTTCTTCTTCTTCTTCTTCTTCTTCTTCTTCTTCTTCTTCTTCTTCTTCTTCTTCTTCTTCTTCTTCTTCTTCTTCTCTTCTTCTTCTTCTTCTTCTTTTTCTCCCACTCCTCCTTCTCCTCCCCCTCCTCTTTCTTCTTCCCCTCCTCCTTCTCCTCCTCCTTCTTCTGACTCCTCCTCCTCTCCACACTTTCTCCTCTTTTCCTCCTTATCTTTTTTACTTCTTTAAGAATCACTACTTGGGAAGATATGACTAACTCCATGTAAGGCTGGTGATCTCTAAAGATAGGATGAAAATGAACCAGAAAGAAGAAGCAGTGATGATGTAGAGTCTTGTCTTCCTAGAGTAGAAAGCTCCAAGCTAAAAGGGAAGAAGCAGCCCATGCTTCTTAGAATGAAGGTGATGGTGGTGGAGCTGCTGGTTTGACCAAATGGGAGCTGCAAAGAGAATAACAAGGCTACCTGACCCTGAGCTAGTTTGTAAATGACTACTTTCTTAAAGCACGGTTCTACTTTCCACACTACCCACCCACTGTAATCCGACTAATGCACACCTCCACCCATGGGAGGGAGCTTACTCCACCTTGCTTCCATTCTAAATCTCCGAATTCTTTATTTCTACCTCAAGTGCTGCTTCAGGAGGTTAACTCAAAATTACCCCCACAGTATTCATCTGGAGGGCTTCCCATTTTCTTCAGTCATACATGTGCAAAGTCCTTTCTAAGCATATTTCATTTGTCTTATCTTGGCTGCTTTATGCTGATTTTTTAAAAGACATTTGGATGCAGAAACTTAAACCACTATTGTGTCTCTTTAGGGACCCACTCAGCAAGAGATAGAAGTTGTTAGCCCATCACAAATGCCAGCCAAGGCAGCTTTTAACCACATAGCGCTGTCAGGGATCCCCACTCCCCCCCCCCCTTGCTTCTAGAGAGCACACAGCTTCTTGGCTTGCCTGTCTCCATTTGATCGACCATGTCTTCATGATGACACAATAGCATTATGAAAACTATATTTTAAAAAGGCAATGCACAAATGAATAACTCAATTGAGAAGCTGCGTGTCTAAATGAGAGGGAAAGGTGCTGGGGCTGAGATCCGGAACACAGAGGCAGGGATGGAAAGCAAGACCGGAAACCACGTGCATATCCTACATCTGTGCTGTGGATGCCTTGATTAGCTGTATTGATTCCCCACCTCTCATTGCTCTCCCTCCCAAAGAGTAAATTCCAAATTTAATTCTGGGGGTGGGGGGGAGGAAGGGAGGGAAGGAGGGAGGGAAGGAGGGAGGGAAGGAGGGAAGAAGGGAGAGAGAGGTCTGTTTGTAAGAGAAGCAGATATTGCTGCTCATTTTTTTAAAAAAAGCACTTAAGGGTCATTAGTCTCACACTGGAGCAAATGCATTATTCATTTTGCCTTAGCCCAATTTCTAGGCTAAGAATTCTGCAAGAAAGCGATACTCAGTTCAGTAGAGAGGTGATTGATCAAGTCAGAAGAAACAGAATTTGGGCATCTTGATAAAATTTTTTTCTCAGTCTTCCCAGTTAGAATAAATCAATTTTATTTATGTAGTAACACTTGAATACTAACTACCCAATGCCATCGGTCAGGACAAAATTGATGACTGTACCTTTAGGTTAATATTACTCGAACATTTCATTCTGAATAATTTATACACATTTCTGTCAGAGTGTCAGTTCACGGCTGTTTATTTTGTCTGAGCAAGCATACCTGAACTGTAGCTTTTATTAAGGGAAAGATTTTCATGTCTTTATTCTGTGCGTTAAAGGAGCCTACCTTGGCTGGGGGCCGTAATGTTACTCTGCAGAAATGCAAACAAGGATAGCCTGTGCCTTGCTTTGCATTGCTTACATATTTTTTTAACATTTTCCCAAATGGTTTGCAGATTCAGAGGAAAAAACAGCTAGGACTAAAGCACTTGTGAAGTTAAGGAGAGTGGATATTTAATAATGACGTTTGCATGTTTTCTGAGAGCTTGTGTGTTTACTGCATTAGTAGCTCTAATAACTATTCTCACTCTTCAACAAATAATCTAATCTGTGCACCCAGGCTAATGTTACCAGTGCCCCCTCTTTTGAGATGGTTTTCAACGTGTTCTTTTTTACATAAACCATGAAGCCTTTTAGAATCACTCCATTTACTTCTGCTGCTTTGGTTCTATGATCACCACCTTCCCATTGGGCAGATAGCATGGGAACATGGATATGCTCAGATTCTATGGTGGCTCAAATGGTTCATGAGGAAGTGTTAGTAATTTTCTACAATAAACAGGAACAACAAATCAAAAACAGAAGGACTTCATCTTGATGTCAGTTGACCTAGTTAGTTCTGCGACCTTACTTCAGTGTATTTGTACTTTGAAGAAGAGAATTCTTCATTACATCTAGGACGCTTTGCCTGTGATGTATGTGTGTGTGCATATGTGTGTATGCATATACATGCATATGTGCAATATATGTACATATACTTGTAAATCACACATGTGTGTGCACACACACATATATACTTTGTCTTCCTCTCTCTCCCTTTCCTCCCTTCACATGACTGTCTCTCATACACGTATTTCTTTACTTTTGAACACTTTTCTCTCAATCAGTTACCACACAGCTGGGTCTCAAGAGAAAATCTGACAGCCACTGGCAGACAACACATCCTATGAAGTGGTGCCTCAGACATGATATGAAACAGATCTAAATAAAACACGAACTGCAAAGGAATCACCACATGGCTCAACTTTTGGATTTCCTCTTCTTCCGTGTTTATGGATCTCATTAGCAGAAGCTAAAAGAGCTCCTCAGTGTTATAGATGTGCATAACACACACACACACACACACACACACACACACACACACACACGTTGAAAACAGGTCACAGCTCCATTAGGAAGAATATCTTAGGGTTGCCTCAGATGTAATTAACATCTACCCATGAAAGATATATGCATATAGGTACTGACTAAAACGTAGCCCATGATGAGCATTGCTGTGACAGTCACCCTTGCAGCTTCAGCACTCAAGACCTGTGAGTAATCTATTCAGCAGATCTGTGTTGAATACCAATTAGTTGGATGACATTTATTTTTCCAGAAACCACAGAGGAACCAAGCTGAATTTGAATTTCCAAATGACTTTGTAATTTAAGATAGGTTGTAAATATACATATGATAATAAACATTACATGTAAAATATCTATAAATGAGAAGGAACCAAATCATATGCCTTCAGAATCACATACTTTCAGATTACCATGTGTCTGAATTTGATGTCTGTCACTGTGATGAAACACTGACCTAAACCAGCTTGAGGAAGAAAGGGTTAATTTCAGCTCACAACCCTGAGTCACAGTCCATCAATAAGGGAAAACAAGGCAGCAACTCAAACAGAAACCTGGAGGCAGGAATTGATGAGGCTGCTCACCGCCTTGTTTCTTATGGCTTGTTCAACTTGTTTTCTTATGAAGCCCAGGACTACTTGCTCAGAATGGCTCTGCCCATGGTGGGCTGAGTCTTCCCACATTAATTAGAAATCAAAGACCCTACAAGACTTGCCAACAGACAAATTTTATGCAAGCAGTTCCTTCATTGAAAATCCCTCCTCCTAGATATGTGTAGGTTTGTTTTAACTTGACAAAAACTAACCAGTATATTACATTTGATAGATTAGGGGCAGGAATATTTATTTGGGTTATGCTGTATCCATTTAACATAATTCTGTACAGTTGGTTAGATTTCATATGACAACATTTTAATACATAAGTTTGTAAGTGCTGTATTGTTAGGTAAGGAGTAGCAGCTATTAGAATTATGCCAAGTTACTCAGTAAGAAAAAAAGGTAGTATGTATGCCTTTGGGCTTAGATGGGGACATAGGTTCCTATCATATTGTATTAAAAGTAGCTCAAGTGTAGATAGCATCAAACTGGTATAATCATAGTGGTGTTATGTGCAATGAAAAGATTAGTCTCATTACTATGTAACAAATATCAATCTACATGATTATATCACATGCACTCCAATTCTTGAGATTAAAACATCTCAGTGAAAATATATTTATTCTCAATAAAAGGAGTGTTATTTTATGAAATTAATCTGATTCTATCTTATTAAACATAACATGGCAAAAAATCAGATATAAATTAATAGAAGCGTAATTATATATGAATTACTTGCCTAATCTCAATTTAAAAAGCCACCTATGTATAATGTTTGTTCAAATTCAATAAATATTTTTAGCAATCAACACTGTTGAAGTAATTAGACCATCAACTGTTTTTATTTCTTAAGTAAACATATATTTGAGAATTTCATTTTTTATGGTACTTATCTAAACAATTTCTAAAGTAACCCTAATTAGAGATTATGTTTTTCTTGGTGTTAAGTTTTAACTTGGTATATATTTTTTTAATCTACCAAGATGGGCAAAGGAATTGGATGGGTATTGTTAGGGGTATGATTAAAAAATAAAAAGACAACAAAATGCCTAGATTCTCATCCTTGGTGAAGGCTCTAAACTTCCCAGCTTTTTTTTTTTCAGAGTTCATTGAATCACTAGAAAACCCACTGCCAGTGTGTTGTTGGTGTTTTCAGCTAAGTTTTAATATAATATATAAAAACCAAGATTACTTAGAATGATAACAGTCAAAGATAAAGTGATCTAAACATCTCTTGCTGGCTTCATGATGCTACTTGTGGTGGGTTTCTAATGGTTGTGGGTTTAGCATACTTGACCATTGGATATTCTTGAAGCTCCAGACGTATTGTAATTAAGAATATTAATCATAACCCTTACATTCCCAGTCTTTTAAAGTTTCTTGGAGGTAATAATAAGCATGTAAGTGTTGAAAATAACCCAGCAAGATGAGTACGACCATCTTCAATTTATAGGGTAGGCAGCAGAAGCTATTCACTTCATAAATAAACCATTAGTAGAAATCTAGACCTTTTAAAATGACAGAGATTTGTCTGTCGGCTAAAGACAATTGTGTCTTCATTAGGAAATCAATCCAGGGTTTGAAATTAGAGCCTAAATAGACACATATCCCCACACTATTCTAATACTCATTGTAAAGCACTGTTGGATGCCTTGGTGACCCAGATGCACAGTTTAAGGCATCTTGATATGTATAGTATAATACATACCAATTAATTCAATTAATTATGTAAAACCAGAACACAGAGTCTTAAAACCACAAAGAATCCAGTATCTTTTCAAATTTATTCTTCTTCCCTCAGTGTTGTCCACACAATTGTCCAAAAATAAAGTACGCAGATGTTTATCTGCTTTTCATGTATTCCTCCTCATCAGAGTTGATTTATGAAAAGAAAAAATAGTGAGTCATTAAAATATTTCAAATGAACAAAAGAAAACAAAATGTTAAAATAGGATATTTGTCAAAGTCCCATGTCTACCATCTGAGGTGCTTTGTAAGTGTGTTAGGTCCATTCAGGCGGCTATAATAAAATTCTACTGCCTGGGTGACCTTCAGACAATAGACGTTTATTCCTCACTGGCATGGTTTCTGGGAAGTCCATGACCAGTGTGCTGGCAGGCTTGGTTTCTAGTGGGGATCTTCTTCCTCATACTGTTAAGTTCCTGAGGCACTGCATGAAGAAGAAATGAAGTTTCCTCCCGAGGATCCTCTATAAAGGCACTAAGCTCCATCCACAGTGGTTCATCCACATGAACTAATGACCTCCTGTCGTAGGTTTGCTTTCTTACATGATAATCCCATCATCTCATGGCTTGGATTTCATTGAATGGTCAGTGGCTTATCATCACCATAATGGTGTACAATGATTTACTGTGCATTTTTTTTTTTGAGACTTTATTACTTTTTATTTTATAAATATGGGTGGGTTTTTTGTGTGTACAACTATGTAATGCATGCATACAGTGCCCACAAAGGACACAAGAGAACTTTGGATCCTTTGAGACTAAAGTTACATTTGTGAGCTACCATGGAGATACTAGGAAAATGAACTCTGATCCTCTGGAAGAGCAGCCAGTGCTCTTAAGTGCTGAGCCATCTCTGCAGTTTAACATATGTTTTCTTTAAAGACAGTAAATATGGAATAAATTCACCTAACATAATAAATAGATATGAATATGGTTCTTTATAGCTACTGTATATATTTACATGACTACATTTAATAAGTAAATTTGCTTAAAGTTATGTTATCTGCTTCTCATTTACTGCTTAATATAAATTTAATAAAAATGCTTTTGAGTAACTACAGATAAATAATATATTTGATTTTTACTTATTAAAATGCATGCTATAGGAAAGTCTTATAATAATCAGACCATTGTGTAAAATTAGGCTTCTAGAACATAGATTATATATAATTACATATATATTAATAATAACTTGCTAAGAAATATTTTGCAGTTATGCATTAAGAAAAATCTTGAAGCACCTAAAAATTTTTGATTAAGGCCTCCTCAGTTAGATGTTATTAATTGCCCTTTAATTAGAAAAACTATCCCTTTGTTAGTCAATAAAGCAAAAGAAAGGTATTAATGGGGCCTCGAGGTTGCTTTGGATGGGAGGAAAGCACTTGCTGCATAATCCTAGTACCCTGAGGTTGATCTCTGGGACCAATAACAAATTGGATGATACCCCATCCTGCTTTTCAACCAGAACGTCAGGTAGGGATTCCTTAAACAAGTTAGTTTCCTTGCTTCCTCCTTCCTACTTTCAGCCAGCCTACCAAACATTGGGCCCTGAGACCAAGACTAAGTGGAACCTGACCCGTTGCCCCAATTAACAACCCTCCAGAGTCAGTTCCATTCCCCAAACTGAGCTCTAATCAGAACTTCAGCCACCCTAATGACCATGGACATCTTGAATCATTCAGAGTCTGAACCCTTAAGCCCAGAGGTTCCCCAAGGCTAAAATTAAAACATTATTCAGTTGGTCCACAGCCTGACAGATTGGAGTAACAGCAAACAAAGACCTGAACACCTACACAACAAGAAACACTATAAATACTGTAACTTTAGACATCTAGATTGCGCAAAAAAACATAAACACAAACAACAAGCTAAATTGCCTCCGTCACAAACCAGTACCACATTGCAAAATTCTTCAAGAACAGAATTTAGCTAAAGCACAAGAAGACTTCAAAATAGCAATTATGAACATATTCAAGGACTTGAAAGAGGATATGAAAAGTGCCTGAATGAAGATGAGGAAAATGCAAACACTTGATTGGAATAATGAAAAACAATTTAATATATGAAAATAGAATTTAACAAAGAAATAGACTCTTTAGAGAAAAATCAAACTAAAATAAAGAACTTGGGAAGTCAAACAGTAAACTCAGTGAAGGAAGTAAAAGACAGATTTCAAGACTTGAAGACAAGATAAAAGAAATGAATCATTCACTCAAAGAGAATGTTAACCATTAAAAATCCAGGTAAAATAGGCTGAAAAGATAGTTCAGACATTAAACAGTAGTTTCCCAACCAAAATGTCAAAAATTCTGGCACAAAGCAATCAAGAAATATGAAATACTACGCAAAGATAAAGCCTCTGAATTATTAGGTCCAGAGGAAGGTGAAGGAACACAACTCAAGTGCACAGAAAATACGTTTATTTTTCTCCTTAAATAAAATAAGAAAAGTTTCCAAATGCAAGGAAAGGGATGACCATCAAGGTATAGAAAGTATGAAGAACCATCAAACAAGCTTTACCAGAAAAGAAACTCCCAAATTCTAATTGTACAAAATGAAGAAATTTTATAAAGAAGTACAAGTGAAAACAACTAAATCAGATATAAAGTTAGGACCATTAGAATAACACATAATTTTTTCCCATTTTTTATTAATTTTTGTGTAGGTCTGTGTGTGTCTAATTGTGAGTATGTTCAAATGAGTATAGGTGCCTATACGTGCTAGAGGCATCAGACACCCCAGAGCTGGGGTGGAGACAATTACGAGCCACATAATAGGAGTCGTAAGAACCAAATTTGGGTTTTGTGGAAGTAGCAAGGGTTCTTAGCTATAGATCCATCTTTGTAGCCCCAACACATGATATTTTATTGGAGATGCTGAAAGACAGAAGGCCCTAAATGATACTGTACAACATTTAAAGACAACAGATATCAGCCCAGACCACTGTACTCAGCAAAACTACCAACTGTGATTAAAGAAGAAATACAAAAATGTCACAATAAAAAATTTAAACCAACCAACTTGGTGCTGAGACACTAAAAAAGAAACTTCAATCAAAAGAGAAGATTAACTCTGCATGATAACTCATTAATATCCCCAGAATAGCTAAATGAAAGATAAATGAGATAAGTCTAAAAAGTAAAGTAAACAATAAACAAATAAGTCCACAAAACCAGAAGGCACCGTAACCAAATCATAGAAATTAATAAGCTTTAGTCAGTAGTAAATCTGAATATTATTGGTGAATATTATCCACTCCCTAAATTATACAGACTAACAGATGGATTGTGAAACAAGATCCATCTTTCTGTTGCCTCTAAGAAATGCATTTCGTCATCAAGGAGAGATATCAGTTTAGGGTAAAAGAATGAAAAAAAGTGTGTTTCAAGCAAACAGTGCAAGCGAGCAAGCAAAATAGACCTCAAATCAAAACTAATCAGAAGAGATAAGGAAGATACTACATGCTCATTAAAAGAAAAATATACAAGACAAATTATACTTCTAAACATGTATGCACCAAGCACAGAGGCACCACAAAGTTCATGAAATAATTACTATAACAAAATCACATACTGACCCTAACACAATGGTAATGGGTGACTATCATCTCAATAGACAAGGCATCGAGAAAAAAAACTAAATGGAGAAATTCCAGAATTTATGAAATGATATCATAAACCAAGTGAACCTAAAACATAACACAGTATTCCACCTAAACATTAAGGAATATGGTAGATGGGAAAGTAGGGAATAGGCTTGAACACATTGGCTTGGGAAAGAACTTCCTGAACAGGACACTAATAATATGGTCATGGAGACCAACAATTAATAAACAGGCCTCACAAGACTACAAAGCTTTTGCCATCAAAGAAATACCAACCATAATTACAGCAAATAGACAGTCTACAGAACTGGGGAAATATCTTAACCAACTACACATCTATCAGATGACTAGTATCTAAACACTGCAAAGAAACATTCATCCTGAGTGAGGTATCCCACAAAGACAAGTGCTGCATGCTTTCTCTCATATGTAGAGGCTTACAGTGAACTTTATAAAAGTGTTTTATTTAGAATATCAAGGTTAAGTAGCTATAAGGAGCCAGGGTAGGGGGAAACAGTCTTCTAAGCAAGAAGTGGAATATGGTGTTATAAAGAGATACAAAAGAAATTAGTAGAGGAGAATTAAGTGGGGATTGAGAGGGGAGGATAGAATCAAGAAATGGAGATGGAGAGAGATAATAAACATTGTAAAGGAATTTTGAAAATCCATATGAAGACCTACTAACATACAAGCTTCCTAAAGTATACACACATAAAATATGGAGTGCAAATGGTGTTATCATATAATGAGGAAGAAAATGCCCCAACTAGATACAATGTTATCAAATAAAACTCCTAATAGCAGGAATACATTACATCCTTTTTGAATTATTGACCAAATCATTCTCTACAGACACTCTCTCAACTTTCTAAGCTACTTTCAATGCTCTTGGATACTTTGGTTGGACTCTACACCTGGACACTATGGCCCTGTTGCTGAAGACACCACATACATCACTGAACATGAGAAACCTACTGGGTGCTGAACTAGAAGCTTCACCCTTGGTGACCAGCCTTCATCATGCTGGAAGGTGCTATGCATGCTCCCAGTGGGGAAAGGAAACCATCCATGTCAATAGAAATGAGACAAATGCTTCTTCAACAAGGTGGAAGGAGAGAGGCCTTCCCAAATCTTATCCTCTGATCTCTACACCTTCACCATGGTACCGTGCGCCCCACTCATGCACATCATGTGCACCATACATGCAATAAAATATAAACTAATTAATTAAAATAAGAAACATATCAGTGGGTGTTAACATGAATTCATAATACACAAGAGCAATAAGACAAGCAAACTCCCCCTTCTTTTTACCTACCATCTTTCTGGAAACACTTGGGCTCAGCCAAGGGTTATGAGGATAGTTTCCTTTCTATTGGTTTTGGAGCAAAATCAGTTTGAGAAAGTGATTGGTAAACTGTCTAAAGTCTAATTGCAGAAGCACCCTCCTGTCCTGTCTATAACTGAGAGTGCCCTTCACGTGTTCTGCGATCTACTTCCCCCAGTTGCTGTTCATTTTAGAAGTTTCTCTCCTGTCTTTCTATTATTTTCATATGGAAGCACTATTAACATAGGTAAACACTGAAGAGCACATATAAAGTTATTGCAATGTAAGATGCTATGTTCCTTAGAATTTGTTCTGGTTTTTCTGATCTTTCTCAGCACAAGTGATGTTTCTGAGCATACAAACAACATTGTCTGCATATCTTTGTGTCTATCTCTTGGTAACTTTGCATAGATTTGGGGGGGGGTCACAATATGCAGTTATTAGGTGCTGATGATACTTTTCTCCCCATCTCCCTTTATTTCTTTTTTATTTGAGATTAAGTCCCACTGTGTCTGCCTGGCTGGCCTAGAACTTCTGCCATGTAGACCAGGTTTACCTTGAACTCACAGAAATCTTTCTGCCTGTACCCACTGAGGACTGGGATTAAAGAATTATGATACCACACACAGCTTCCTGAGGACCCCTTTCTCAAGTGGGTCACTGTTTCCAGTCAATGGCACTGCAGCTCCTTCCCTGCTTCTTAGCATTTTTTCAGTGCTCTGTCCTAATGTCTTGTTGTCATGAGCCTAGCACAACTTCAGCTGCACTGCAGATTACTCATCTAGTTGAAACATTGTTTCCAGATCTGTACCCCTACTATGTTCTTTCAAAGTTGTCACTGTGGTTTGGCCTTTTTCTATTTGATGATTTTGGGAACCTGTATGTAAAAATGCATTGTTAAGTATTTGGGCATTATTTGTCTTCCAGAGTTTAGTTTCATAAGTCTTTGATGTCTTGGTTGTAAAGAAATTTAAAACTTTTATCATATTAAATTGTGTGTGTGTTTGTGTGTGTGTTTGTGTGTGTTTCTAAAGACATAACTTAGGCAAAACGCTCAGTAGATAAGTATTCCTGTCTTTAAAAATTATCTTAAACTTTCAAGAAATATCCAAAATATTCTCATATTTCTAAATTCTCTCATAATTTGTTCTTCTATCCATCAGACCTTTATAGAATGTTAAGTAAAAGTCTAATTTTGTTATCCATTTGTCACATTTTTTGAATCTTTGTCATGTTTCTCTCATTTGAAATGCCACATTTATCATAAAATTGTTCCCATATACAGCCTGCTCCCAGGCTGTCCATTATGATTATGAGCTGGGGGTTTACACGTGCACCAAGATCATATTATACTAGTAAGATAAAATTTGGTAGTTCAAAGGTTATTTGCTCTTTCTTAATTTTCAAAATGTCTTTGAACTAATGACATTTGTTTTTTCTAAGATATAAATTTATTAATTTATTAATATCTACATAAGACTTTTTGGAACTTTGGTTAGGATTACATTAAATGTATAACTTTTTGTAGAAATGAATATTTAAAAGGACAAACACTCCAATGTGTTATATTTCCTCATTATTCTTTCAGTATGTTTGACATTTCTTGTTAGAGTTATTCATATATATTTCATAAATGTTGTTTTTGCCGATTCCTTTTCATCTCATTTTAATTGGTTATTTTTGGAAAGCAGTAAAATATGTATTTGTCTCGTTTTCTCTTCTCTCATCTGTCTCTCTCACTTGTTTTTGGCTCTCCTCCATGCCCTCTCTCTGTGACACAGGGTCTCACTATATAGTGTAATCTGACCTCTAACTTCTTGGACTCATACAGGCTCATCCTCCAGTCTGGGATTGCAGGCAGACATCTGGCTCATAGATCCTGCTCAAGTACAGGTGACATCTCACAATAGCTAAAGACCTGAAGCAAACTGCACAGCCTGTAGACAGCTCAGCAAGTTAGAGACAGGCATTTCCCAGTGGCTCCGTTGTCCTGAGCCTGTCCCAGGCAGCTCAACTGGTCTTGTCTTTGTTTTTTCTAGACAGCTTGTCTTCTCTCTGCTTTTTCCAGGCAGGTCTTAATATTCATATAAGCTTGGGAAATGAGGTTGCAATGGGGGGCTGGGGGCCAATGTAGAGAGAGGCAATAGGCACAGCAAATCTAGTCAGTTTTAGGAACTTCCTGAAGCTATTTTGAGTTGTTTACTTCCTATCTTAATGACTTATCCTCTAGTATTTCACCTCCCCTTAAGACATCATGCTGTTTTACCTCCTTGAAAACGCAATGTCTTAAATAAGATGTTTCTCTACAAAATGGAAAGTTGTAATCTTGGAGGAAGCTGTTAAACAATAAGAAATTACTAACTTCTCCTTTTATTGCACATTTAGTTTCTTGCCCCCAAACATTTTGAATCATGTAAGCCTATAGTTAATTGTGTGCCAAGTCCACGTTTATTCTCTTCTTTCTGATAGCAATAAGTCTGCATGGCTTCCACATTTCCTTGGGTAGGCCTTTGAATATATTGATGAAAACTAGTGGTGGCTACAGACAGTTTTCTTCATATTTTTAAGATCGATACTCAGTAGATCTGGGTGTAGCAGGATATGTAAGCAGGTAAAACCAAAAAAAGCAAAACAGAAGAAAGAACCAAACAACAACAACAAAATGAGAAACTAACAATAACCAAAAGCCAAATAAATAGGGAACTGAGAATTGGCAAGATGACTCAGTGGATAACGGTGTGTCCCTTGCAAGTCTGACAACCTGAGCTCTACCCTTGTGACCTACAGTGGAGATGCAAAATAAAGTCATGTATACCATGTACTACTACTACTACTACTACTACTACTACTACTACTACTACTACTAAATAATAATAAAAATAATAATAACAATAATGATAGTGAATACAATAAGATGAATTTTAAAATGCAGGTAGCTACCATCAAGATGAAGTTAAAACTCACTGAGAGCCACAGGATACCTTTATTGTAATACACTAGTGTATTACATGTTCAGTACATGAGACCAATGAACATGCAAATAAAGGTACATTTTGAAGTGGCACACATGTCATGCACACACATGCACACACACACACACACACACACACACACACACACACACACACACACACTGCAAGTCTTCCCTTCAAAAGAAAAAAAACTTGATTATTCAAACCTTTTAGTCTAAATACCTATGCACAATTTTATACAGGGCTATTTTCTTTCTCATAAGCATAAGTTTGCTTCATGTTTCTTGTCTGTCAGAACTTCATAGCTGAGGGCCACAGATGAGCTGTAATTTGCCCTTTTCTGTAATCTTAATCTCATGGAGAGCCTTGGCTCTAATGAGAAAGTGAAGAGCTTCAATTTTCCAACCAGATATCTTTAGATTTCCATTGTATTTTCTTGGCTGCCTACTATGGCCTACAGATGTTCATAGGTTTGCTACCAGTACATTTGAGTAATTTCTAAACTGTGCTCTCCCTGCCTCTAGACAGACCCATCTGAGCAGCTCTTGCGGGTACAGACTATTTTCTGCTACAGCAGTCAGAATGAAATAAGCTCATTTTTTCCCCCTGGAATTTGTAAGAGGATATATAGTATTACTTGTTACAGCAGCTTGGGACTGTTGGAATTTGACATTTGATCCAATACTTCTCATAGTCAGTAACACATATGTTAGTTTTTCTTGCTTGGATCATTTAATAGCTATCTGGTAAAATATACATGGAAAAACTGAGCCCTGCTCAGTATGGTATTTCTCCATATTTCAACTATAGTTCTTTAGCTTGAGCTAGACTTTTTAAAAGCACATAACTGTAAAAATCTGTAGGAAAAGTGTTTCCATGACATGTAGTGATTTGCTAGTGGGGATGGGCTCCCCAGTTTAAATGTGTACTGCTCTCTTATCTTGCAGTGGGATATCTCTGTTTCAGAAAGGCAGAAATTTACCTGGGGGAAAGGAAGAAGAGCTCACTTTATTTGAAATCAACTGTATTAATTCAGCAAGGTATCCTGGATTGGACTAGGGACAGGCAACAATGACATTAATTTAAATGAGTCAGCATAAGGCATACGGATAAACTAGCGACATGGTATCATTGTTAGCTTCTTTGATAAATGTGCTGTGCTTATATGTATTCTAACCAAGAAATATCGGGGAAAATGTATGTGGAACAGCTTTCGATTATTTTTTTCTACTATGCCATGAATCTAAAGTAATTGTCCAAAAAAATAAAAAATAAAAAGAATTTTGAACATTTTAGGTGTAGATTTGGATATAAGCAACTCTGCCTATTTTTTTATTACTTTTATTGGATATTCCCTGTATTTACATTTCAAATGCTATCCCCTTTCTCCTATTTCCATCCCTCTTCCCCCTCCCCTTGCTTCCATGAAGATGCTCCCACTTTCAACCACCCATTTCCACTTCAGGGCCTTGGCATTCCCCTACACTGGGGAAATGAGCCTTCACTGGACCAAAGGCCTCTCCTCCCATTGATGCCAAACAATGACATCTTCTGCTACATATGCAACTGGAGCCATGAGCCTCTCTATGTGTACTCATTGGTTGGTGTTTTAGTCCCTGGGAGCTCTGGTTTGGTTCATTGATATTATTCTTCTACCCATGGGGTTGCAAACCCATTCAGCTCCTTTAGTCCTTTCTCTAGCATCTTCAATAGGATTCCCGTGCTCAGTCCAACGGTTAGCTGCAAGCATCCCCAATTGTATCAGTATGACTCTGGCAGAGCCTCTGAGCAGACATCCATATTAGGCTCCTGTCAGTAAGCACTTCTTGGTATCAGCAATAGTGACTAGGGTTGGTGGTTGCATATGGAATAGATCTCCAGGTGAGGCAGTCTCTGGATGATCTTTTCTTTAGTCCCTGCTCCACTCTGTGTCCCTATATTTCCTCCTATGAGTATGTTGTTCGCCCTTCTAAGAAGGACTGAGGTATCCACATTCTGGCCTTCCTTCTTTTTGAGCTTCATAAGGCTTATGAATTGTTTCTTGGGTATTCCAAGCTTTTGGGGCTAGTATCCACTTATCAGTGAGTGCATACCATGTGTGTTCTTTTGTGACTGGGGTGCCTCACTTGGGATGATATTTTCTAGTTCCATCCATTTGCCTAAGAATTTCATGAAGTCATTGTTTTTAATACACATTTACACATTGTGTAGTACTCCATTGTGTAAATGTACCACAATTTCTGTATCCATTCCTCTATTGAAGGACATCAGAACATCAATGGCTTATGCTCTAAGATCAAGAATCCACAAATGGGACCTCATAAAATTGCAAAGCTTCTCTAAGGCAAAGGACACAGTCAATAGAACAAAACGGCAACCAAGAGATTGGGAAAAGATCTTTACCAATCCTACATCTGATAGAGGGCTAATATTCAATATATACAAAGAACTCAAGAAGTTAGACTTCAAAGAACCAAATAATTCTATTGAAAAATGGGGTACAGAGCTAAACAAAAAAATTTCAATTTAGGAATACCAAATGGCTGAGAAGCACCTAAGGAAATGCTCAGCACCCCTAGTCATCAAGGAAATGCAAATCAAAACAACCCTGTGATTCCACCTCACATCAGTTAGAATAGCTAAAATCAAAAATTCAAGTGACAGCAGATGCTGGCAAGGATGTGGAGAAAGAGGAACACTCCTCCATTGTTGGTGGTATTGCAAACTGGTACAACCACTCTGGAAATCAGTCTGGTTATTCCTCAGAAAATTAGACATTATACTATATGAGAACCCAGCTATTCCACTTCTGGGCATATACCCAAAATATGCTCCAACATATAAAAGGACACATGTTCCACCATGTTCATAGCAGCCTTATTTATGATAGCCAGGAGCTGGAAAGAACCCAGATGCCCTTCAACAGAGGAATGGATGTAACTCAGCCCTGATAGAGCTAAGATTTTAGTTAGTAGTCACTGAGCCCTATTTTACACTGTTTCAGTATTCCATAAAAGTGTAAGATTTTGTATTTAAGAACTTATGACACTTTTCCCCTCTAGATAGAAGGGGTTAGTGTGTGTGTCTGTGTGTCTGTGTGTGTGTCTGCGTACATGCATATGTATGTATATGCATATATATATATATACACACACACATATATATATATAATTTTGCAGATTAGTTATGTGAGAAAGCTGCAGAAATAATGTTCATGAGTGAGGACTACAATATACTCTATATTGTTTACATGTCAATATTCTATTATAAAATCTTTACAAATATGATTTATAAAGCATAATGTATAAAAATGTATAAAGTACAGATTGCATTCCACACTTACAGCAACCTTACAGATTGGGCGCTGTTAGTAGCCTTTTTTAAAGACGAGGAAGCAGGTTGAGATAAATAGACCACTTTCCCAATTCATCTATCTCTGCAGTACGAACACAGGCTTGACAGACATCAGAGACTATGGGCTAACATGCTATTCAATTATATTTATTTGTGATACTGACAATGTGACTGAAATAATTTATAAAAAGCAATATTGACATGTAATTTAATTGCCTGCTTGTTAAGGTCATAAAATTCTAACGACATCACTTAGTATGCCCAGGCCTTACCATACCTATCTCCCATTTACTCCATCTACACAATGGAAATAAATTTTTACAAGTTAGTAATGGCAATTAGACACCACCATGTGCTATTACAATGTTCTCTAAGTTGCAACTATGTGTGTTTTATTATTGAGAAAGGTGTCTCATTTCGTAATCAAACTCATCATGGAGTTTTGACCTATAATCCTCCTATCTCAGTACCGAGATAACAAGTATGTGCGACCAAACCCAGCTGGGAGATCATTATTAAATACAGAATTCTTTCCTCATCCCTATATTATCACTGGTTTCCTTGTATATCTTAAGACAAAGATAATTCGTTATTCTTATGTTTCTAGTTTGGTTTATACTTCAGAAGCTAAGGGGAAACATATATTTAATAATAACATTAAATCTATTTATTTACAGAGTACAAGAATCCACTACAAAATGAAAATATGGACACTTACATGTAGTTACAGATACATGCACATATAGGGAGATCAGTTTGTATTCATGTAATTCTCACACCACCCTGAAAAGGTAGAGGTACCTCTGCTATTATGCAGTTGTAATGATGAGGAATCCAAGTAGACAACAAAATAACAGGCCCACCAAGGAAAGCTGGTAATCAGCAGGTCCATAACTGGCCTTGTTCAAGCTGACTACAGACTCATTGCTCATGTCAATGAGTCACGATTTAGCCTTTAAATCTTCTGCTCTAATGAGGACATTTGCAATTTACTCTAAAAGCCAATGACATTTGCTGTGTATGTTACTGATGTGTTTTTGTGTAGCAAAGCAAAAGCACAAAATACTACCATAAACAAGGATCCAAAATTCCTAATGAGGGGAGTGTTGTAAAATGTCCACCCAACTCAAGTTGAGGGCATTTAGAATATGATTTTGTTACTTTTTTAAAAAAATGGCTATACGGTTTAATTCATTGCTGTCTCTCCAAGTAAATTGTTTCCTTATGGGTAGACTGCCACTAGATGAGAGTTACCAAACCATACAATGCATTCTATACTTACACTTAATCGAGATGACAGCTGTTAAACTGATATTTTCAATGGTCTTCCTCCAGACATTCATCTGAAAAAGGTTGGGAATGCGAGAAACTGTTCCCTAGGTCATCATTAATTTAGGTTCTTAGGAATGTTTGCAAATGTAGCCAGAAGAACTAACAGAGTGTGGCCTGAATCCCCTGAACTCGAGAGTGTATCAGGGCCATTTATGATCTTTTTGCTTTTTACCAAAGGGTGGTAAAAGTTGAGAGGTAACAACTGTTAAAATGCAGATATAAAATGCTTCACACTCTGGAGAAGGCATCCATTGGCAAGAGCACAGTGCACAGGCTGTCATTTGAGGACATTTTGTGGCCGTTTGAGGCCAGCCCTGCAATGATCTGCCAACAGTTCTAGTTTTCAGTTTGAATTCTAGCACCCTCAATAGATAACAATGTTCTTATTGATTACTGACTTGTTTTATTCAACACAGTCGGATAATATTTAGGTTTTGACTAAAGACACATTCCCGGTTTCCAGTTAGGTAGTAAATGGCTTTAACTTAATTGGTCTTTTATTTATCTAATTCAAAAAAATACTCTATTCTTACTATTCAAATCAGAAGCTAAGATCCTGAAAATAACATGAAATGAGCCATGTGGTGATGGCCATCTTCCGTGACCGTTAGGCTGAAAGTGAATGTCACTTTGAACAGGTTCATAAGCATCCCTTACTTTTCCTCCATGGATTTACTTCATTTTTATCTCTTAAAAAATATTATTCTTCAAGTGGTTCACAATGTAGTTGATGTGTCTTTTTCTCATGGTGCCCTCTTTTATTTGTTTTGGAAGCTACATAATTCTATACACCATGGTTTTCATTTGACTTGTCCTGTTTGAGTTACTGTTGGGTTAAATTTCCCCCTACTGTGAACATTGGTGTTCCATATTTTCTTTCATTCCACATGTACAAGTGTTTTCTTTAGCATGGGTAACTAGGCGTGCAATGGCCAGGTTGTAAACTATGTGGATTCAACTGTACAGGAAACATATTTCCCAAATCAAGCACAGCAGTTTATATATTCACCCACCATGTATAAAGGAACAAGTTATTCTAAACCATTGCAGCATTTAACATGCCCCACTGCTGTGCCTTTCACCTTAGAGTTTCTCCCTCTTGATGGCAGATAATCTTCACAAGAGATGCAATCACCTCTATGAGGTGGAATAGCTATTTTAAAATGTCTTAATCTTATCATGTTTGCAATTCATAACTTTTTTTACTGAAGATAATACTTATGGTTTCCTGATTCCTGCCTTTGAGGATAAGAGATATTGATGGGTGTATTGTTAATCTTTCAACTGGCAGAATGGCTGGTCGTGTTCTAAGAGGTTTGTGAGATACTGTGACAGTACCTGACTGTCTGCTACAGTATATTGGAATATGGAATTATAGCTCAAAAAACATTTATTCTTCCAATTGTTTCTTTGTGGATAGCAAAAAAAAAAAAAAAAAAAAAAAAAAAGAACATAAACTTTTCCAACACAACTAGGAGTCTGATTTAAAAAAAAAAAATTAACCCTAATGCTGGGAAGATGGCTCAGTGGCTATGTAACAGGAAGACAAGAATTTAGATCACTAGAGCATATATAAAAGCCAGGTCAGCACAGTGGCTTGCTATAATCCCAGTACTCAGTAGGAAGAGACAGGGGATCTCTGGAACAAGCTAACTAGCTAGACTCACCTAATTGGAGACCTCCAACTCCAGTACAAGACCCTGCCTAAAAAAAAATAAGTGGAGAGCTACTAAAAAAGAGATCTAGTGTCAACCCCTGGTCTCCACATGCATACACACACTTGCACAAACATGTGCATTCCCATACAAACACCCATACATACACGCATGAGTATTACATATATATAAATGCTACCAAAAAGGACCAATTGTTTATATTGCTAATTTAAACAGAAAGCCAACAAAATAAATGTAATATACCTCATTTGCTTATGATTTAAAATGTAAGTAATTTTTGCAGTCATACAACAGATAAATAGCATTTGAAGTTGCATTTGCCTGGCCCTGAAGCCTGTTCCTTGATTGAAGTAAGTTCCTAGGCTGTCGATGTAAGATAAGAATTGTACTGGATCCTAATCATCACCATTGTTAATTTGCTGTTTTGCTTTCTTTATTTAACTATGTGTCTAGCCCCATACCAGTCTTTGGCATCCAGTATCACATTTGGCTCTTACTGCATTCTTTTATATTGACTTTTTATCATTTGCTGTGCACTCAAAGAAGCTATACCTTGGAGAGGTAACATTGCTCAAAGGCAGAAAGCTCATAATTTGGTGAATGAAAAATATCACACAGGAGCACCAAAGATGGTGACTTCAGTGACCCGAACTCACTACCTCCCATCTAACCACATAAACATAAAGGAGGAGTATATCTGTTCCAGGGAAAGGGAAAAGGTGGTATGTTCCTGCTGGCTCTGAGCTGTCTGGCTTTAACTCATCAAGTGCGTGTTGCTATTCATGCTTCCCTACACGGCGAGCTTCTCCTCCAGAGCCATGAAGTACCTCCTGCTATGTTCCTCTTATTTCTACAATCAGAGCTACTTTTTAGAAATGCTGCCACCATCTCCTTTGAAGGGGAGAAAAAGGCTTTCAAAGAGATATCATTCTGGCATGGTTGTCAAATATTGCTGAAATGTCTGCAAAATTTGCCTTTTGATGAGGTGCATTTATTCATCTGAATTGTGAATTGAGAGACAGTCATAATAATGTCTTCATTGGTTCCCCAGTCCTTTCTTTTTCTCTTCTTGCTTCCTCTTCCTTCGTTTCTTCCTTTGTTTGCTCAATTGCTCATAAAGCTTTTTCTCATTTGTGTGCCAAGCATGGAGCTCAGATAAAAATATGTCTATAATACTAGTCACTTAGTATATATACAGTAAAGGAAAAAAAAGATGGATCCTGTGGTGGTTGGGAAGAGTGAAACTCAGTTGAAGAATTGTCTCCATCAGATTGGCCTGTGGCCATGTCTGTAGGGGGTATTTTCTGGATCACTAATTGAAGTAGGAAGCCCAGCCCACTGTGGGTGATACTAGTCCGAGGTAGGTGGGGCTGGGCTTTATAAGAGAGGTGAACCCCAGTAAGCAAGCTGGTAAACAGCTGTCCAGTAGTTTCTGGTTCATGATCCTGTCTTGTCTTCCCTCAAGGATGGACTGTAACCTGTAACAGGAAGTGAACGCTTTCCTCCCCAAGCTGCTTTTGTTTTTGATGTTCTCACATCAATAGAAATCAACCTACAACAGACAGAAAAACAAGGTAAGTGCTTGAAAGCCTTGTAATCAATGTGTGATTCGCCTAGGAGCTTGTTAACAAGGCACAACGGCAGTCCTTGCAATAACTAATCGCAATCTGCACTTAACAAGTTTTGTTTTGTGTGTACATGAAAGTCTGAGGAGCCTGCTATGCTGTGCTGTCACTGCTGTGTGCCCACCATGGAAAACCAGAGAACTGTGTGAACTGCAGAAATAGTGAAAATAGATACTTGAAGACAGGTTCACTGGGCTTTATGAAACATATATATGTTTGACAAAAAATCAAAAATAAGAGGCAGCCAAGGAAAAGGGGAGAGGTACCAGAAGCAGCAATATTTGTAAAGATCTCAAACCTTCATGTTTGAGGTGCTCATAGGGAAGTCACTATGAGCTGAGCTGAAACTAGAGCCCACATACAGACATGCTACTCACTATCCCTTAGGTCAGCATGTCATCTCCCTATCACTGTGACAAAATGCTTGAAACAGTCAAGTTAGAAGTTTAAAATGTTTATTTTGACTCTTTGTTATAGAGTATTGTATAGAGGTCTCAGTCCATGGTCAATCGGTTCTATTGATTGAAGTCTACAGTGACACATGCAATTTTGGCTTAGTACAGCTAGTGGAGAAACTGCTCACCCCAAGGTGACTGAGAAACAGAGGTGAGAGAGAGAGAGACAGAGACACAGAGAGACTCGGGGAGCTATCCCTTTCCAAAGCTCACCCCAACAATCTAACTTCTTTCCACTCTCACCCACCTTCTATAGGCTGCATGAGTCCCAGTAGTGCTATAAGTCTATCCCCAAATTCTTCAGCATATGGCTTTTAGGGAACATTTAAAATCTGTTTACAACCGCAACTTTTCCAACAGGTGAGACCAAATTCTGTGAGCCAGTGGTTTAGCCCTGGCTGAAAATTAGGATGACTTTGAAACATATTAAAGTATAAAGCCTTTGGCTCTGGCCTTGAGATTTGGGGTGAATTGGCAGAGATGGGAGTTTTCTATAGCTGCCCAGATAATTCAGGTGTGCAGAATGGAACATTGCAAGCATCTGCTTAGAATTATAAGAGGCCTTTGATGGCTTTTAAGTAGGAGCAAATCCAAACCTTCTGTTGATGAGCAGAGACAGTCGGTCCTCCAAAAGAGAGAAGGGTGTGAGTCAGGGAGAACCTAGGTGAAGCAGTAGATGACCTCACTGCTAGTTGGATCACTAACACCCACCTGAACACATTCACATCCCAGTTTAAACTTAACATAGCCAGAAGCTGGATATAGTCATAAATCGCCAGTCATAGCCATTGACATAAGACAATAAGAAATAATGTGCTAAGGAGATAGGACCAAGGGGCCTTAAATGGATTTTGTATAGCATATAAGACAATGGAAGGACATATGGGCTCTGCCTGGGGTGACTAAGCACATGATGCTCCCGTCCACAAACACAGGGACAAAGGAGATGAATTTCATTCTGTGTGTGCTGTGTCTCATGTGCTTCTTTGATGTGATTTGGAGGACTCAATCCAGGATCTCCTGCATTCCAAGAAAGAATTTGTTCCACCCTATGCCAAGATTTTCCGTATTTAATGTCTACCTTGTGTTGGCTGCCCAGGTTTAGAATGTATATTAGAAAACCGCTCATGTGTGAGGGTTGCTTGAAGCCTAAAGGATTAAGAATCTCTTGAAGGAATAGGCATGTTCAAGGCTGGAGACGAGACAAGATGAGCAGTCTGGAGCTATGATGAAGTGACCCAGGGAGGACGAGGGAGGGAAGACTACCATCTTTCCTGGCTGCTTTCTCAGTGTTGTTATTAATGCCAAGCAAAACTGATTACAGAATCCTCCAATGTGGGATGCTCCCAGACCCATAAAGCTATAGTGTGGGAAATACTAATCTATCCTCACATTGTCCCTAACAAGGGGTGATAGATCCTGAATACCCACTAAAGGTAAAGAAATATTTCAATGTTACAAGATAGCTATTTTTTTTTTACTTTATGCAAGTACTTAAATCCTAAAAATGTCATAGTTATTTAATAATAGCTCAATGAATTACCTTACCCTTTGTGAATAGTAAAACCTATTTGTTTCACTATTTTCTCAGAAACTCCATGCTAAGCATAGAAGAGAGAGGGGGAATAAATCTGGGGTCTGGGTCTGCAGGAAACATGTCATTACTACTTGTCTTCAGCATACTCTGGTGAGTGACAACAGCATGCACCTGTGTTGGGAGCTGTCTGGCTGACATCTCTAAATGTGGCTCTGCAGGTGGTAAATGGCAGAAGCTGATATTACATCCAACCATAATGGTAGAAGGAAGGAAATAGGAGGCAAAGAAAGTGCACAAGGTCTCTCAGGCATTTGGAAGGAGAATGACAGAGCTGAGTAAGGGTTGATAGGGAATCTAGAGGGTATCTTAGCCAGCTAGCTAAGAGATTGGAGTCACACCCATGGGACCGTGTGGTATGTCAGTCTAAGAAGTAGGATGATAAAATCATCATCATCCTAGAAACCTTTATTTAACCCCCTCCCAGTCTCTCTCTCTCTCTCTCTCTCTCTCTCTCTCTCTCTCTCTCTCTCTCTCATACACACACACACGAAGCATACACATGCCTGCATATACCACACACACAAATACATACCAGAATTCCATTAAAAAAACCCATCAAGACAAATAAACATGGAACAGGTAAGAGGCTGTCACCATTGCCTAGGAGAGAGTAGGAAAGGAAATATATGTGAGGCAGGACCAATGGCCACCTTGTTCAAAGGTATGTGTAGGGAGACAAGCATTTCTGGTTGACTAGAAGTAAGAACTGGAAAACCACAGTACTGTAATGAATGACCTTACAGATTTGATTCAAGTGAAGGAAGGGACTCTAAAGTCTTGCCACTGTTCTTGGCCTCCAGAAACTTCTAAGCAAGCTACCCAGGTAAGTGTGTATGCCATGTATACATGGTAATAAGTATACACCAAGGAAGAAGGTTAACAAAAGTGAGCAAGAAGATCATTTTTCTTCATGAACAAATCTATAATGTTCACCCAATTGTGGAGGATGCCTGAGCTGTTAAACAGGACAAGTCCCACTGAACCAAGTTCTCTGGCTTCATATCACAGCCAGGCATTTGTCATATCCTGTGCTCTCATGAAGAGGGTGAAATAGGTTTGAGGACTCAGACTGTTGGCTTGAAGCTGTCATATAAAAAAAAACCCTCATTTTGATTAATATAATTGAAGTGTTAAGTATGTATCTGCTAAATTGCAATCAAATCAGTGAAATGTTATTCATTTTTTAAATGAATCTGTCAGAACTTTTTATGAGTATTCTGCCAACAGTGAATCAGATTTGCACAACTTAACTGCAGATATTACTATTTTATAAATGGGTAAACTAAAAAATTGAAAATGCAGTCTCTTCCCGAGAAAGTCAATAGTTTGACTTGCAAATAGACCACCAAGGTCCCCAGTAAGCCAAAGTGTGCTGTCTCTGGTGACTCCTTTGCAAAGTGGAGCTGATTTAATTAAGGTTCTAAATCACCATATTGAGAGGCACCTGTGTAGGTAATGAAAACTTCACCGACTTCATTGTGTCCTGAATCAACAGGAACATAAGAACCGATTGAAAACACCTCTCAACCCTCAGTGGGGTTCATTTCGAAGAGATAAAACATGGTTCCCAGCACAGCCAGTTAATGAAGAACCCATGCTCTATCTCCATTGTTCCAGGCTAGACACTCTAGGTTCACTAGCCTTCACCTCTTCCAATTGTTGGGGCCACCGCCATGTGCCCTCTTTCCTCTCCCTAACTGCACCCTCATTCCCACACCCCTTGGCATCTAGTCTTTGGAAGTCTTTACATTAAAATATTCAAAGACAGAGAAAGTGCTAGGAGCCATCTGAGAAGCACTTGTGCTCCAGGAAGTAAGTTCCTTCCCACCAGGGAGATAGCAGTAAAAGGGGCCAGACATGGGGTGAACACCTGTAAAACCATCGATCAAGATACAGAGATACAAGATACAAGATAGTAGGGTTGTCATAAGTTGAATGATATCTGAGTCTACAGTGACTCCCAGGCCACCTAAGGCAATATAATGATATCTTGTCAAGAAGAGGAGGAGGAGAAGGAGGGGACAATGATGAAACACATAGTCATGCCCTGCCTTCTTCATTATGAGAGTGTAGTAGGAATACAGACAGTGCCTACTGTAAGTATAATGTTTGCTGGAGAACCCAGAGTGCAATGTCTTGGCAGCAAACAGTGGGTTGCAAAGGCAGCTCTACTGAGAAGAATGTGAGTGTCAGAAGACTTTTGGGGTCTATTTTCCTTTAGTTATTGGAAGTAGGAAGCAAAGACAGTAATGAAACACAAAAATTCTTGACCCAGGTTCTCACCCCGGTGCCACATGAGGAACCACCTGAACAACCCCGATGTAAAATATCTGACTCAAAGCACTATGTAAGAGCCACTAGTGGTAGCCAGGCACCCATGTTCTGTCCAAGGTCACCACGTGATCCCACGTGCAGGCTGGTTCCACCATAGACTGAAGCAAAAGTTAAAAGTTTTAACTGCAGTGGAGGAAGATAGTCACTCTGGATAACATCTTTCCTCTTAAGAGTGTTGCTAGAAGACTCAAAATAAAAACTAGTGGAGGGGGGGGGAGAGGGGGAAGGGGAGGGGGAGAAACAAGTAGCTAAAAGAGAGAGGGAAAGTGGGTCCAAGCACTGTGCAATATGACAAGCAGCAGACTTAAAGACCATAAACAATTGAATAATACATCACGGTTTTCAAGCAACTGCACATTTTCTTCATTCCTAGAGGAAATGCTTTATTCTATTGAGGTAACTACTTTACATTGTTTAATGGAAGACCTTAATTATGATATCAAACACAGATGTGATGACTCTACTTAGAGGGGGAGGACTGGAATTTTGTTTGGTAACCCTGTATTTTGTTTTCTTTTGTTTTTGACATCAACGCCTCTCTACAATAAAACCACACTGTTGAATCCAGTGGTGTTACCTTAGAGTTTGCTTTTAAAAAGGGAACAGTCAGAGACCCCATTCTGTGCCTGGGAGTTACTGATGGGTTGCTTTAAACTAGAACTATTTCTCCAGCTCCCATAGCTCTCAGCAGATAAAGAGGACTCAGCTCTAAGACCAAAGTGCTGTGACCATCTCGCACAGAAACATGGCTGTAGACTTCTTGGTACCAATATTCATGAGCTGTCCCGGTACCCTTTGTGTCTCTACACAGGGGAGCCTAGCAGTTCCATCTCTTAATGGCCAGGACAATAGTGTGAGCTTCTAGGTAGAAGGTATTGCTACAGTTTTCAGACTAACGTTAGTTTTGGCTAAATTCCAGCTTTAGAAGAAAATAACTTTTGCTTCCTAGGTGTCGAGTGACTTTTAATGAACAGCTCTTGAAACACGATCATTCAAAATGTTCACAATTTACAAACATGTTACAAGATTCACAGAGGGAAGATATTAATGTATTGGGTGTCCAAAAATCCCAAAAAATTATGGCCCAGAAGGGCAGAGTATTAAGTCATGTTTTAAAAAAAGACATTGGAATAATGAATCTATTTTGTGAGTTTTAGGGTTATTTCTAGGGACTCCCAATAAATCCAGAAACAGTTTATATAGTGGATGATCATAAGGCAAGTGGATGGGGAGGTGTTTCCATGGGGAATAGTATTTGCTTTGTCAGCTTGGAGATCTGAGTTCACATCCCCAGCAACCACCTGTAAAAGACAGGCTAACTGCATACACCTATAGCTTTAACACCAAGAAATGAGGCATAGGCATTGAGATAGGGAAACCCTAAGAGCTCACTGGACAGCCAGCCTCATCTAAATTCACATTTCCAGTTTAGTAAGAGCCGACTCAGACCTACCAGGCAGAAAACATCGGAGAAGGATGCCTTCTATCCACTCTGACCTCCATATGGGTACACATCTGCATACACATGTGCATGCAGATTGTACGAACGCACACTTGTGTACACATACAAACATATGAACATCCAATTTATAAGTCATGATGCATTCCAACAGTACTGTGGGCTGGTACTTATTGGACATCTCATTGTAGGGAAAGAGGAAATAAACTATACAGTCTGTTTAAAAACATATCTACTAAATGTATCCCTACATTGCTTATGAGAAGTATATATGTTTTCTGGATTATAGAGTATTCTTTCTGTCACAAAGGGAGGGACACATACATAGAATAATAATAATTTTCAGTTATGGCAGTTGTTTGGAAGCCAGAATAAGTAAAACACTGTGCACTCATATAATCTAAAAATCTAAAATTTGAAATCTTCCAAGAGCAAGTATGAATATGGCACATTTGGCTTTCTGGGATGGGCTGAAGTCATAAATGCAGTAAAAATTCACACAGATTGCATACATTCATGCTGCCCAGGCAATTATGAAACTTAAAGATTTTGATGTATAAACTTGAATTCCAAACTGAAGATATCTCATTGTGCATATTAAAACACTCCAAAAGATGTCTTTTGAAAATGGGGGTTAGAAGCGGCGAGGACCAGTGGAAGTGGGAGAGGGGCAGGAGGATAACGGGAAAGAAAATGATGACATCATATACAGAGGATAATGGGGGAGAAAATGTTGACATCATATACATTGGTAAAATATTATAATAAAGCTGCTCTATGCATAATTAATGTATGCTAATAAGGCATTTCAAATTAGTTGACTCCCTGTGGCTAACACGTTAATTGCCCATAATTCTCACTCTTTTAAGTTATGTTGGTATCTCTGAGCCTTGGCTTCCTCACCTGTGAAATGGGCCTGAGAACCAAACTGTGGAGCTGCTGCAAGTCTGAGTGATCACAAATGTTTATGCCATAGCACGAAAACACTTAAATTTGAGAACTTGGAGACATTCCTGGCTCCAAGTCATTTCAGACAAGGACTTCTTTCTCTACTTTAAAGACCAAGTTTGGGGTAACATCTGGCCAATTTGCATCAATTACATACTCAAGTATCTGTGAAGATAGGAAATGAAGTCTCTGTAATGTCTCCCCAAAGGGTTCTGAGGTTTTCAGAGAAGAAACAACTATTTCTTGCTCACAAATCTAGAAAGAGGAGCCAGGGAGATGGAGAGACATGATTGTCATTCTTAGGAATTACATGACTGACTCAAGGGTAGCTTTGCCTTCATAGGTGTATCTTCCACCTATTTCCCTAAAGGACAAGCTTAGGCCCAAGAGAAACCAGGCATACAGCATAGGCTTGGCTTTGGCTAAGGATCAGATGGAGTTCTTGATACCAAGACCCCAAACTCACAAGTTCTGATTATCTCATGAGTTAGGGGACTTTCTGAGATGGTATTACCAGGGCTAGAAGATTCAAGGTAGCATTCCAGTCTGCAGGAGCTGAGGTGGCTATGAACACCAAGAGGCAAGGATCACCCAACCTATCACTTCAGTCAGAGAATTCTGACAGGACATTTTAAGGCTGAGCCCCATGGGGTGGCTGTGCCAACACTGGCCACAACTACATACTTACATATTAGTGTCTCTACGAGTCACTTAATAAAGTCACTTATGTCATTCAGAGTTCAGAGTCCTTTTAGTTCAAACACAATCCAGACCAGGTCAGCAGGTAGGAGATATACTGTGAGGATATAATTTGGGGAATTAGAACATATTTCCTCCAAGAACGGCAGAGTTGGAGTGCCCTTGGCTAAAGATTTAATTAACATGCATTAATGTGATCTCAGAGCCTTGCCTGGGTCTCCATACAGCTGAAGAAGAGGTCAGTACTGGGAAGAGTCTGATCCACTCACCATGGTGTATGTTCAGGCTGATTAGTAATGAGTAATTCATGGTTCTCTTTCCTTCGCCCTCTTCTACTGAACAGACTCAAAGATTGACAGATAGGCTGTATCTAGGAGGAGACAGAAACCACAGCCTTTGCCAGCTCTTGAAGAAACCATGTGAAAGATGTCCCCTTTGAGGTAAAGAAGGAAACTCTTTGCTAGATGATATATTTTTCTTTTCATTCTTTCTCATTCTCCCTGCATTACCAGCGCTCAGCATTTGGAGGCACGGAAGCCATCTTGATTCTTTGGGGATACAAGTCAAAGTATGAGGACAATGGAAGAGAAAGTTTTAAGCACCAAGGTCTGATTTCAACACTGTGGCACAACTCACACGTGAGCTATTTACCTCCGTTTTCATGTTGTCTGAGCTGTGTAATCTTGCTATATTTAAGTTTCTGTGGAGGGAATTTTGTCCCCTATGACTGAATACAATCAGAGTTGTTAAGTGTTTTATGCTTTACTAGAAGAAACAGTTGTGCTAAAATAAGTATGAAATACAAGACAGCTCATGGGCCAGCAAGGATAAATGTACCTATTGCTAAGCATGACAACACCAACATTCGTCCCCTCCAGGACATTAGTATGGAGGGAGAAACAATTCCTGTGAGTTATGATCCCCCCGACACACACACACACACACACACACACACACACACACACATACACACAGACACATACACACACACACACACATACACACACACACACATACACACACACAAAGACATACACACACACATTGAATAAAAGGATAGTATTAAAAATACTTTACACTGTGTTAAGGGACCATGGGGAAGAATGGCTGGACTAATGAAATCCAGCCACCGGCTGGGAGATTAACTGTGTGAGGTGCTGCTTTAGTAGGGGTTTGACTGCTGTGAACAGACACTACAACTAAGGTGATTCTCATAAGGACAACATTTAATTGGGGCTGGCTTACAGGTACAGAGGATCAGTCCATTATTGTTAAGGTGGGAATATGATGGCATCCAGGCAGGCATGGCACAGCTAGAGCTGAGAGTTCATTATCTTCATCTGAAGGCTGCTAGCAGAATACCTGCTTCCAGGCAGCTAGAATGAGGTCTTATAGCCCACAACCACAGTAATATGCCTACGTCAACAGGGCCACACCTTCTAATATTGCCACTTCCTGGGCCAAGTATATACAAACCATCATAGGTGCATAAGGAAAGGTTTATAACAGATGGACTTAGGGGTCAATACTGTGTTATGTGGCGTTTGCCACATAAGAAATGAACAGAATCATGCCCCTGTCTTCGTTTGAGTTGCTTTTGCTGTGATGAAAAACCATAATCAAAAGCAAGGTGGGAGAAAAGGCTTTATTTGGTTTATGCTTCCACATGCATAGACTATCACTGAAGGAAGTCAAGACAGGACCTTAAACAGGACAGGAACCTGAAGGCAGAAGCTGATGCAGAAGCCACAGAGGGGTTCTGCTTACTTGTTTTCTCCCTGTGACTTAGTCTGCTTTCTCATAGAGTCTATGACTACAAGCTCAGGATGGCGCTACTAACAATAAACCGGACCCATCCACAACATTCACTAATTACTAAAAGGTCCTAAAGGCTTGCCTATAGCTCAGCTTTATGGAGGTATTTTCTCAATTGAGGATCTCTCCTCTCAAGTGACTTTAGATTTGGTCAAGTTGTCATAAAACTAGCCAACATAGAACCCTTTTGACCAGTGCCTGAATTAGATGTAACCCAAGCTTCATTTGGTGGCAAGAGATGTCCAGTTGCAGCTTTGTCTTCCTCATTGCTTGATGAGTCCATTTTGATTTTTGCCGTGTATGCATATATCTTAAGAAGTTTCTACTGTAGTAGGGGTCCATATGACCCCTCAAATGACCTTCTGTTTTAGCTGTCCTCCATATTTTCTGTTTTTCCCCACTGGACCCTTCCATATCAATCACTAATTAAGGAAAGAAAAATGTCCTACAGACTTGCCTAAACTGAATGGAGGTATTTTCTCAATTGAGGCTTGTCTTAGGGTTTCTATCTCTTGCACAAAACATCATGGTCAGGAAGCAAGTTGGGGAGAAAAGGGTTTATTCCGCTTACACTTCCACATTGCTGTTCATCACCAAAGGAAGTCAGGACTTGAACCCAAGCAGGTCAGGAAGCAGGAGCTGATGCAGAAACCATGGAGGGATGTTACTTACTGGCTTGCTTCCTTTGGCTTGCTCAGCTTGCTTTCTTATAAAACCCAGGACTACCAGCCCAGGGATGGCTCCACCCACAATGGGCCTTCCCATACTTGATCACTAATTGAGAAAATGCCTTACAGCTGGATCTCATGGAGGCATTTCCTCAAGGGAGTCTCCTTTCTCTGTGATAGCTCCAGTTTGTGTCAAGCTGACCAACAAAACTCTTCTCAAATGACTCGAGTTTGTGTCAAGTAAAACTAGGTAGCACAGCTGGATCCTTGCCAACTTAACATACAAGTATCTCACTGTTAAACCATAACCTTTCCTTGTTTTTTTTTTTGTTCACTCTAAATATCATTCATTAATATTGAGATTACTGTATCAAATATTTTACAAACAGTCCCACAGTCTTTCAAAGTTCAAACACTTAAAATTTCACTCTCTTTAAAATATCCAGTTTCCTTTAAAATGTTCAAAGTCTTAAAATCTAGCGTCTCTCAACTGTGAGCTTATATAAAACAAAAAATAAGTTAAACACTTCCAAGTAAGAGGAACCAGGGCACAAACACAATATGAACTAATCCAAACCAAACTCTAACTGTAACTCACTCAGTATCCAACATCTGGGATCCACTCACAACCTTCTGGCTTCCTCCAAGAAGTTTAGGTCATTTCTCCAGCTCTACCCTCTGCAGCACACATGGCTTCTCTTCTAGGCTCCAGCTGCCTCTACTATACTCTCCTGCTGCTGTTCTTGGTAGTCCTCCCATGTTACTGGTATCTCCAAAATATTGGGGTTTCTTCCTGTAACTGGGCTGCACTTTTGCCAATAGCCATTTCTGCTTTCTTTTCATGGTGCCAAACCTTGACTTCCCTTCTCAACCCATTCATGCCATCAAAGCCAGTACTGGCTGGGTGACTCTTACAGCACCAAGTTCATATAGCATCACAAGATGCTCGCTTGTGTCAAGTCAATATAAAACTAGCCAACCCCAATTGCCTGCTGTACTGATGATATAAGACTCTTCCTAAAAGGTAGGGTTGGAATTGCCCAGTGTTTAAACTAAAATGTTTGTTCATATAATTCCTAAGGTCAAGGGTACCATATACTTAAAAGTTTAGAGAGTGGAAAACATGAGAAAAGTCTGTCTGTCTGTCTGGCTAATCTATCATATGTTTGTCTGACTCTCATTGATATATTACTTAGTGCTTTTTTAAATAGAATATCAATCTTTCTATTTGTTTTTTAGTTAAGGCAACATGGAAAGGATGGGATGGGAAATAAATACAAAGATAACTCCAGACTTCCTCACAAGGTATAACCCTACAGCAATACTGAAATCCTAAAATCACTATTGCATTCTCATTCCCCCTCTCCCCCTCTCTCCTTTTCTCCCTCTCTCCTCCTCCTCCTTCTTCTCTTCCCTCCCGCCCTTCCCCCCCCTCAGTCTTCCTCTCTTCTTTCTATACATATCTCATGCCAGGTATCTTTTGAGTTCCTCTCTATCTTGCTTTTCTAAGACAGGATCTCTCCTTGAAGCTGGGGCCCACTAACACAGTTAGACTAGCTGGCCCGTGAGCCTTGCTGATCCTCTACCTCCCCAGAGTTAAAGTCAGCACTACGTGCTGTTATACTCAGCTGTTTTTTAACACGGGTGCTGGGAATCAAGTCGTCTTGCTGGCCTGTGAACCATTCTACCAACTCAGCCACTGCAAAGCCCCACAGCTTTCTAAGATCAAAATCAACACCAACCAGGTATTGTATGGACAGCTAGGGACATAAGACTCAGCTGCACAAATATTTGAGGGTCAATGTGACTGAACCTGAGGACAAAAGAGGACAGGCAGTTTTGTCCAAAATATTCAAGAGCCCATTTAAAAGGTCTAAGCGCCTTCCATATTTGAATGTTACTAGGAGATAACATACAGTCTGGCAAGATTGTCAATAAAACCCATCACATGACAGGTGAATACAAATGCAGGTTGGTATGCAGTGAGAGCTACATCACGGACATGCAGTAATAAATGGAGGCAGGACAGCAGCTTGCTGTGTGTCGCGATAACCACTGAGCTTCCCTTTACCACTGTGCTGGCTGTTGTACCCTCAGCTCTCTCTCTCTCTCTCTCTCTCTCTCTCTCTCTCTCTCTCTCTCTCTCTCTCTCTCTTTTTCTCTCTCTCTCAGTCTAAGTAGAAATGAGTTTCCTGTAACCTTCTCTCTTTGCTTCTGTGAGAAATGTTTACAGGATTCTCGTGGGAGTCTGTTCCTTCCTGGGAGGATGTGTTTAGAAGAGAGCTCATATACTTAAAAGCTCAAAGAATAAGAGCTTCGATGGGTAATGATGTATAAAATCCTCAGTATTTGCTTATACACTCATTTTGTGATTGTACTATAATGGATTATCTAATTTTCAGATTATCCATGCTCTCTGTCTCTGGTTTCAAAAGGACCATTTCAGCAAAGAGGAAAGAGATACATTTTTTGGAAGCCGGCTCTTCAATTTGTTAGTAGTTATACTACATGGAATTGGATTTTCGTATGTGCTTATATCGAAAGCCATCTTTTGAAAATATTAGCAACCTCTATAGGCTTCCTTATCTTCCCTAAAATTATTTTTAAAGTATCTTAATAGCATGCAAGGCTGCTTGACATTTGTGTGTGTGTGTGTTATATGTATGTATGTGTAGATGTGTATACCAGGAAACAAATGCTGAATGTCTTCTGTTATCTGTACTTGTGTTTTTTTTTATAACAGTCTCTGACTAAACATGGAGTTTACTGTGAAAACAGTGTGGTGAGGTACCACACAAAAATGGTTCGCAGACCACCTGGTTCAAAGAGTACCAGGGACAGCGTAGAGCCTCTGAGATGAATTAATGTTAGTTCTATATGGCTGGCTGGTGCCAGAAGTAATGTGGTAGCAACTACCCAGTTCAGAAAGAACCAGGGAGCTACATGGAGTGGTGACAGGCTGGAATCAGTCGTGTCTTTTTAAATATTTACCACACTATTTTACTGATGGCTACACTGGCTATCAGTCAGACCCTAGCATTTGCTTGAATCTGCCTTCAAGAGCTTATCTCATAGGTGTGCAAAATGGGCTCAGTCTTTAAGTGGATGCTAAAGATCTGAACTCTGGTCATCATGTTCGCCCAGAAAAGGCTACCCACTGAGCAATCTCCTTTTTGTTGTGAAATAAGAACTCACCATGTAGTCTACACACCTTTGAGCTCAGGCTGGGCTCACTGCCCTAGCCTCTGAAGTGCTGAACTATACCACCTTATCTGGATAATCTTTAAAGTATACAGTAGAGCTATTTAAGCACGTGACATGAACCCTTGTAAGGCAGTGATCAAATTCAACCTTACTAGGCAATGACCAGAATGTTTGAATGATCAGAGTTGAAATGAAACTATCTTTCCTACAAAACTGGTTTCTCAGGCAACTTCAGTCACAGTCACAGCTTTGTTACCTACTGTATACAAGGTCTCTCTCTCTCTCTCTCTCTCTCTCTCTCTCTCTCTCTCTCTCTCTCTCTCCCTTTTCCCTCCCCCTCCTTCTCTCTCTCTCCCTTCCCACCTCCTTCCTCTCTCTGTAGAAGAAGGATCAAGTTTGAGTTTATAATAAGATTTAGAATACTTCCATTCTGCAAGGAAATAAAAGTGGTCTCCACCAATTAAAAGGCTCACCTCAATTTCTTCAAATTTTGCCCACTAAAATCATGACTCTGAAATATGCTTCAGGGTAAAACAAGGCAGAGCCTTGAGAAGAATTTAATGCAACATGGAGTCTGGAAGAGAGGACAGTGGCCCACATGTTGGACAACCCTTAAAGAGCTATGTCAGAGGAGAGCTGATAAGCATTTGAAAGCACTCCCACTATTTGTCCCAGTCTTAGTATTTTTTGTCTTCTGAAGATTGTTTTCTATCAGATCTAGTGATGCATAGTTGCATATTATGAAATTAATAGTCTTCCATTGTTTTTCAACCAGCACCTCAGCATCCCCACTTATCTCTAAGTGGAACTCCCATGTTATCTCTACTTCCAAAGCCAAAGTCGGGAACTTTCTTCAAAGCTTACCTTCAGTTCTCTTTCACAGTGAGTGACAACTGCACACATCTCTCTGATCATACCAGATATCAGAGAAAATTTCCTCCTTATTCTCCCCTGCTCAGTTCATGTCCAGACCCCATGGATACATACACATTCCCCCAGTATAGAGTTAAAACCATTCCACACTTCCTATGTCCTGGATTGGAGATGCAGGTGGACATCACAGGCTTTACCTTGGTGTAAGACTTGTCTGTCACCTGTCTCTGTCTGAAACTCTCTATTCCACATGACTTGCTTTCTATTCCACCAGGACATGCTGATTCTTTCTCTCACATCATCTGTCCATATGTGGTCTTCACAGTTCTGTGTGCACAGAGGTGGCCACTCCCTTGGAATTTTATAAAGACCGAGTCATTTATTGAGAAGACTTAGATTATATCTAGAAAAGCAAGCTGATGATAGCCAATCAATAGGAAGTTAATATAAAGAATAGAATACATACAGTTCTATCTGGCATATCTTCCAAGGATCTACTGTAATCTTTCAACTACTAAAGTATAGCTGGCTTTGATGCCGAGACATGTAGCTTTATATTTTATACCCAAATTTTGAAATGTGCAATTTATCAGCCTATTTGCAGACACTTAAGGAGGTGTCTAGCCTATACCACATAAAACTGGTGGGAAAGCTATCAGAACATCAGTTCCAGAATACCACAGCTCCCAAATGAACAGAAATGGAAACGTGAGGAAGACTGACAATACTCCTGAGCTCTGGAATTTTGGAACATGATACCTTGTGGTACCTTTATATATTTTAGCACTTCTCCTAAAATTATTCTTATAATCTATGAGTATTTTTGGTCATGTTTCCGATGAGGGGGGCTGTAGGGTCTTGGACAGAACCATTTTTGAGGAGTCAAGATATATTTTCTAAATGTATTTTCCCTAAAACAAAGCACAACTATACAGATGAGATGCAAAGCTGGTGATGAAGATACAGCATAGCCCAGACCTCCACTCAAGAGCTCTGCCACAGCCAAGGGAGAGGTAACGTGTGTGCCACCTTTGCTTCGAGTGGGCTGAGTCCACCGTAAATGCCAAGGATCAGACTCTTCTGTTTTTAATGCGTACACTACTTTTATACTCTTTTTTTTTTTTTTTAGATTTACTTATTTTATTTTTGTATTTCTGAGTGTTTTGCCTACCTTATAGAGGGTTTTGGGCCACTGCATTGGTATTGGAAACTGAACCCCGGTACTCTGCAAGAACAATAAGTGCTCTCAACTACTGAGCCATTTCTCCTTCCCTTCCCATTTTAACGTACACTTATGTTTTATTTTATGATATGACTGTTTGCTTGTATGTATGTATATGTACCACATTTGTACCCGGTATCCTCGGAGGCCAGAAGAGGGTATTCAGAACCTTGGGTTACAGGTGGTTCTGAGCCACCATATAGGTGCTAGGAAGTAAACCAAGACCCTTTGCAAGAGTAATCAGAGTTTTTAACCAGTAAGACATTACTTAAGCCTTTAGACCGTAATACTTTTTTGAAAATAAAATACACTTGTTTTCAATTCTGTGTGTGTGTGTGTGTATGTGTGTGTGTGTGTCTCCCTCTGTGTATACCATGTATGTTCTTGTACCTCTGGAGGCCAGAAGAGGGTGTCTGAGCCTCTTGAGCTGAAGTTTACAGGCTGTTTGTGAGTCACTTAAACAACTAAATTAGTTCTGGGGACTAATTTAGATGCTCTGCAAGAAGAGCAAGTCCTCTTGATCTCTGAGCCAACTCTCCAGCCCTGGTTCATCATCCTAACTACCTATTTTTAATTCCTCCAATATCAGACCGAGGTAAGCCTTCACTCTACAAGACAAGACGTTGTCAGCAAGAACTTCTCATGGAAAAGCCTTCCTTCCCTGAAGAGGCAAAGGAAACTATCTGTGTCTCACCCTGATGTTCCCCACTCTCTGACCACCCATGACATGTGGTCTAATCCATCTCCCTTTCATGCTGACAACCCTAGCTAGCATAAACACAACAATTACACAACAATTATACAAAAATCCTCAGTCATCCTTTGTGCAGTTGCTCTAAGTTGCCTCAAGGGCAAAGTGTGTGTTGGGGGGGGCGGGCCCTGTTTGTTTAGTAATGGTTTCTGCAGAGATTTCTATGGCAGAAATTTATGCTCTTAAAACTGTGGTTGAGGTTTGGTGATTTGGGATATTTGGGGAGGGGGCTCTGTAGTTCTAAGGGATGGAAAACCCATGAGAAAATTTTATCAAAGCTCCTGGCTCTTGACAGCAGTTCAGCTTCCTGGCTTGTTTATCCTGAATAAATTGTCCCTAATTACCCAGAATTGTGAATTTTATCACACTTTCTCTCTGGCATATTTACAGCATGCTGCATTGCTCTCTGTTCTCCAGCCCGAATAACCTAGACTTTTAGTTCCTTTTAAAATCCAAATGAGGAGACTGTCATCTATTTCTCAGTGAAATAATTGAATTTATAATGTGCAAGAGGCCACTGCTTCCTCTCCAGCTGTGGTCCCTCCCATGACGGCGGTGACTCACGCAGCCGTGGTGGCATCCCTGCCTTCTTGGGTGCACAGATGGCTAATTAATCTGGAGTTCTGGATTAGAAGATAGTTCTGTGCCATCTGTGAGTTGTGTTTACCCTAGTTCTGCTTTTTAGCATGGGTTTCTTAATCCTAACATCCTTCCTTTGCATGGGATGGTAGTCATGACAAGGAATAAAGACAGCATTCTTCACGTTGGCTTTTCCTCTGAAGCCAATTGCTCATTATATAAAAGATCAAAGGGGCAAGATGTGTGGGTATATGCCTGTGATCCAAACACTGGGAAGACTGAGGCAGGGGAATTAGAAATTTGAGAACCATCCTGGGCCACATAGTATGGGACTATCAGAGAGAGAGAGAGAGAGAGAGAGAGAGAGAGAGAGAGAGAGAGAGAGAGAGAGAGAGAGAGGAGAGAGCTTGTTGCTTTTTCCCTCTGTGATTAACTAATCATCTCTGTTGTCTTTTTTGTAAGCATCTCAAATGAAACAGTGATTAGAACTCTATGCTAATTTGGATATACAACGTTCTTAAAGAGGAATTTATTAGCTTTATGGTAGAGTCAGGATGTGTCTCAGTCACCTCCTGAGGATATCTCTCTCAGGCTTGATGGAGACCTACAGTGACTATTCATTGGCTGGGGCTTTGGATTATCTCGAGAGGATCCTGAAGAAATGACCAGGCCAGAAGCTTGTACCATGCTGCACGAGCTCTTCCTAAGTTCTCTTAGGATCATTAACTCAAAGTCAAGGAGGAAATAGACACCAGCATTTCAGCTTTGCCTGGCTTGAACTATCACAGAGGACTTGATATTTTCTATCCAATAGGCTTTGGCCACTTTCTGCCTTTATTCTGGTTCATGCCTTGTGCCCTACAAGAGTTACATCCCCCAAGCCCCATGGTGACTTTGTCCGTAGATAGTGCCCAAGCTTTTATATTTGCAGAAAGCCTTCTAGTCACAAGGCAAATGATTCATTTCATCCAAGCAACTAGCAATCTTCACTATCTCACTACATCTTTTGGACTTTTCCACACCACTGTGGCCTATATTCACAACCCTGCCTCCTCCCCCAAGATTGAGAAAGGTATCTGTAAATAAGAAGACAGAAAGCTAACGACTGTACACCAATAAGTAAATCGATATCATACGACGTAAAAACATAATACACACATAAACATTCAGGATAGTGATGACAGAAATATCCGCCGTTTTTCTTAAGATAGAAAGAGTACAAAATAAATAAAGTAATTGGAAATAAGTGAAAGTATTCATCTTTGAAGCTGCTGGTTGCTGGGGGAAGGTGGAAAGGAGTTCCTGGAGTCAGGGCCCCGCCCCTTTTCATCAGGAGCCAGGGTCTCCCCTCCTCCAACTCAGGGCTGAGCTGAAATCATCAGCCAGTTCTCTGGGTGGCCAGCCCAGTGCCTGCCTCTGCAAAGTGCAAGGCAGAGCTGTGCTGTGAGTTTATTCAGGTGGAAGAAGGAAACTGACAGCCGTTGGAGAAGGTCAGCATTACATATTCATTTTATTTTAAATAATTGATGATGTTTCCTGTCTTTGCTTACATTAATTGCTCTCAGGTGTTAGAAAATAGCTCAGAGAGCAGCCTTTCAATGCGCTTCTTTAGAAACACAGTGCGGCTGCTCTTTGGAATTCTCTGAGCATCGGGTACTGAGCAGAACTTTCTAGCTGGGGGTTAATGAAGGAAAATGGAACATGGGTGTCGATGGTCCCCATCTCGTGGAGGGGGAGAACAAGCCTCACTCTATACCCAGAATGCCAACCACATTTCCCTCCAGTCCTGAAAGAGTATCATGTGCACCCAGATTCTCCTGGTCAGACCAAGGCTGTGGAAACCTAGTCAATGTATTCAGAGGCGTCACTGATCGTGAAGAATGAACTGCAGTCATCGATCCATGAACAGGAAGATATACCTTTTGTGCTGTACCACCCGAAAGTCATCTATTGCAAGAGATGCAGTTCTCCGAACTAAGCAAGGCCCTGTTCACTTAAAAACTGACGCCACACAGAGACGAATCAGGTTTCTCAGATAATATTGACTCCATTTCCCTTTGAACCATCGGCAACTTCACTTGAAGCCATGGATGGAAAGCTGGTGCCTGTCTTTAACCACAGTTTCCAAGAAACTAAACGAATGGCGGGGATGACCTTGGTCGTAGCCCCATCCACACATTATGTTCGCGCCTCTGTACATATTTAAAGAAGAAAAGCTACATCTAAACCCCACTCCCTCGATGTATGCTTTCAGAGGGGGTGCCAATCAAGTTCTGGTCTTGTGAACTCATGCTGAATAACAGAAATACAGATTTCTTCTTAGAAAGGGCTGGTGGCTTTGGCTAATGTTCTGGGGAATGTCATCTAAATGCCGCGCGCGCGCGCGCGCGTGTGTGTGTGTGTGTGTGTGTGTGTGTGTGTGTGTGTGTGTGTGTCTCATGGCAGACTCAATCAAGTTCGTTGCAAAGGACTTTGGGGAGATTCTTCCTTAGGAAAGTCACACAGAAGGATGAACAGGAGAGTCATAAATAGCACTTAAACCTGGGGTCTATACCTTTTTAAGTTTTCAAACAGCAAAACCAGGAGCTTTTTCTCAGTCTTCTAAGACTTCACTGATTTGGAAGCAAGCTATTGGGAAGTCTAAAGCAGTTAGTGACTCTTCGAAGTTAATCTACAGAAAGCCATTTCTAAGGGCGCCCACACAAGGATTGTCATGCACACAAACCGCACGTGCACTATTCAAAGCCAGCGCTAGGTGTGTGGCAGAGCGCAGAGAGCTGTTCTCCCAGGACCATCGAGTCAACACGCCAGCTGTTCAGCATTATTTACAATATATTGGCTTCACCACTGACCTACAGAGCTGGAGAAAATAACAGGCCATATTTTCAGCTTGGTAAAAGCCTGCAGTGGGGAGCCCTTTCAGAACAATTACAAGCATTTGCTCGGAATGCATTTGCTGATTTAACAAACTGGAGAGGACAAATGTTTAACATGCTGTCGTGAGGATGTTCAGTCGCTTTTCTTGGTATTCGTTGATCTGAGATAATGTGTTCTTGCCCAATCACGCTACAAAGAAGCAGCGGAAATAAATAAATAAATAGATGTAATGCGATGCGTTCCCACAATAGCTGAGCTGCTGACTGCCCCTGACAGATGGGACAAAAAAAAAAAAGTCAATATGATGTCTGAGACAGCCCAGGCTCAGCACTGCAGAATAAATTACATGATTCGCCGAATGCTTGGGCCTCGCTCAGACATTCAAAAAAAAAAAAAAAAAAAAAAAAAATTGGAAAGATAAAAGCTTGCATTGGCTTCAGATGATATTTACTGCTTGATAGATTTACTAGCAGCCCCAGTACAGTCGTACTGTATTGAATTATTGGCCTCTATTTAGCTGGGTGTCCGTTGGCGCTCGAGTGTCCATTTAAACATAAGTGAGCTGGAGGCCAGCCAAGCCCCTTTGAGGCTCTGGGTGCAGAGAAAGACGCGAGCTAATGGCCACCAGCTTGAATAACAGGGGGTGTAAAGGACATTGGGGGAGGCAACAAAGCCCAGCTACAAAGTACTTGCTTATCAATATTAATGCCAAAATAAATATTAATGGAGGCTTGCCGGCATAGCAGTTTTGAATGTGCCTTGTTTTCTTTGTGTTTTAACACAAATGGCTGGAAATGACTGTGTGATTTCTCTCTCCCTCTCTCTTTCACACCTTCTCTTTCTTGCTCCGAATCTCAGAAGGAATTTGGAAAAGCCCATTAGCTTTACTTCCGCCCATCATCACAGCGGCAGGCTTTTCTAGAAGGCAGCGAAGGAGGCAAATGAAATGCTGGCTTTAAGAGGTATGCAGCGTCCAATAAAATATATGATTAGAATAGCAATGTACAGAGCGGCAGCTATTGTCACGGATTCTGTATTGTGCTCTGCTCAGGCCATTCAGTTGAGAAGTAGCAGCTCATAGAGAAAAATCTGGGAAAGCCTTATTAACAGCTTTAAAAAAAAAAAAGGTAGCTGCACAACAGGGACAGACAGACATAGGTAGGAACTCTGTACTTTCTGCTCAGATTTTCCGTGAACCTAAAATTTCTCCAAAAAAAATTTTTTTTAATTAAATAAAAATGTGTCGTTCACAGAGGAAGTGAGGATGAGTTAGAGAGTAGCTGGGGGAGTTAAGCAATAAACCCAGACCGTTGCTGTTAGTTACAGCCTCATAGGCAGGTCACCTGTGGGTTTTCCCGATGTGTGCCCTGTGGGAAAGAGAGGCTTGCCAGGGGAAGATACAACAGTCAAAGAGGCTGGTAGGGTCTGGCAATTATGTCCAGACATTCTGCTATTTATGAAAGAGCAGGGAGGGCGACAGCACAGGTCTCCAGTGAGATTTCACAGAGACATATGTGTGGGCAACTGCTCCCATTAGCAGCACAAAGGAGCTGAATGCTCTGGAAGGGGCGACAGGGAGTATGCCCAGTGACTGAATGTGCAAAGCTGGGTTCACAGGGGCCTCTATGCTCTGGCGAGAGCAAGCAAAACCTCCGGTTTGAGAACATGGCTGCGGCTGAACGCAGTTATCCTGTGGAGATTCTGCCCTGACCTGCATAGCAGGAGTTGCCCAGTCAGCAGTTTTTGCCATCCCCCCCCCCCCCCCCGGTGGAATTTCCCTCCCGCGCTGAAGTTCTGCTTCTGGCCTGCTAAGAGAGACCTGTGCAGAGAGATGGAAACCTATGCCATTGGCTGCCGGGATGAGGTGATCTACGTCATTAGTCACGTCTGGGGGTTGGACTTCTGGTTTTTGCCTTTATAAACCCGCTGCTTTGTAATAAACTTGAGCCTTGTTCAGAACTTTCTCTTGGCTCCATCTTCTCTTCTCCCGGTCCTTTAATTCCCAGACCCCAATTCAAGGTACCTACATTGACCGGTGGCCGCGGGTCGTGGTCGCGGGTCAACTACAGTTACCTTGGCCTAGTTTCTGTGCAACCCTGAGCAAATCATTGAAATTCTTTTGGCTCTCTTCCTTGCCCTGTGAAAACAGCCGAGGAAACTCCTACAGCGAAGAGTGACTAGTTTAAAAGGCAGTGGTTCATAAGTGCTGAGCATAAGTAATGAAAGGTGTGCATGGTCTCAGCAATTTGATTTATAGAGTGTGTTTTCATATCCCTATGTAGACATTCTCCTCACAATATGGTGGCACAATACAACGGCACCGTCCAGCTCTGCTCATTTTGTAAAAGAAAGTGAGACACGGTCTCTTACCCCAAGCCACACACACAGATATGTTTAGAGAGATCCTCCTGCCATTCCCCAAGTACCTCTTTTCAGAGAGACAACTTGAACAATGATCACTATCCTCTTGTGGAGTAATTTGTGACCTAAGGAATCCAAAAAAACCCACCATAAATCTGAACTCCACTTGCTCTGGACACTGCTCATATCCCCCAATGCCCTCCCTCATTCCCTCTCTTCCTCTCCCTCTCCCTCTCCCTCTCCCTCTCCCTCTCCCTCTCTCTCTCTCCCCCTCTCTCTCATACACACACACACACCTGTCCCTATGAAACCATTGTGGCCCTGCAGTTTTTGCATAGATGACCTTGTATTGGGGAGCCCAAGGCCTTGGGTGTCCGGGATGAAATTCTTCAGCTGCCTTTAGGCAAAGCAGTCTAAGTGAGGCTGAAGGGAAGGCCAGGGACAATCTCTCCTGTTCAAGTCTCGGTGACACTCCCACTCAGCAGACAGCCCAACAATCAGCCACGGTCTATTTCAGCATGACCAGTTCTGGCACGAGACACTTAAGCACAGTCTTTGTATTGCTGTCTCAGAACAAAAGAATCCATGAGGCAAATGGAAATAATCACTGTAGCTCAGGTTGACAATAATGGAGAGTAATTGTTATTTTCATCTTGACATACATCATCTCCTTCTTTGTCAGAACAGCATCACAGAGTTGCTGGCATTGTTTCCAGATTCCACAGATACGTGACTTGAGATTCCAGGAGGTGAAATCCTTGGTCAGGGTCACACAATGGGTAAGTCAGTAAGCTTAGCTTTAAAGCCCAGGTTTTGCTAGCCTCAAAGCCAGGTTTCTCCAGCAGGCTTGATGCGCTTGTGGGAAGTCCTGAGAAATGTTGGCTCCATGATAGAAGATAGCATATCCTATATTTCATAAAATTCCAGCCACCAATCTTTTCTAATCATATGTTCGGAAAGAATAGATAAACAATACTGTTTCTTACCGCTCATCAATTCTTATTTTTCTAAAAATTCAAAGTAGGTCAGTGGCTTTTCTACCTCAAGTGACTTAAGAACAGAGTGACCAGTGTTTTCAGGTCCCACCCCAACCGGGACTATTTATTGTTCAGCCTTTGCATGAAATAATAATAAAGCTTTCCATTCCTCCTTAGACTCGAGTACAAATAATGAGAACTTTGTTTATAAAGTTGTCATTAGTAATATTTAAGTCATATCCAGAGCCCTGACCCATAAAGTCCAATACTTCATGATTATGATTATTCATATCAAGATAATAAAACCCTCTCTTGATTTTGTTGCAGGGTAACTATGGGACATCTGTCAGAAAATGCCCTAGAGCAAATCAGAATAGGCAGGTGCATTTAGTGTACTTACTGAAAGTACCAAAAATGTTCCTGTTAGTGGATAGACTAATATTCAGATTATAAACAGGTCAGGACTGAAAGCACACATGACCCCAGCTTCCCTTCAATATTTTGAATCATGCAATCTCTACGACATCTGCTGGACCTGAGAGATCCCTTGTTCCTTGGTCAGAGTGACAGAAGTTCTGATGTGTGCTTCTTATGGTACCAGGGGCTCCGGAAGAGAGGATCTCTGCAGAAGGAAGCCATAGCACCACCACAGCACAAAGTTCTTGTGCATCTTGGAAACCATGTGACTTATGTGCAGTAGCCTGTGGATGTAGGATAGGAAATCAGGCTTGACCTTCTGTTAACATGTGCTGTGGGCCACTCTGAAGATCTGTGTTACTACTGCAAAGAAGCTTGGCCTTTGACAGGTGCACTAATAAAGAAGTACTTTAATAAGATCTTCTAAATTAATTAAAAATGAGACAAAAATCAAACAAAACAAAAAAGCAAAGCACTGGATAGACAGTCTATACTTGAACTTATCAAAACCAGCAATACCAAATGCCTAATTCTATGCTTTGTGACTCTATTTTTTGTACATATATTTGACAAGCCAGCTTACAACCTTCAACTTTTTTTTGAGTGCTCTATGAACGTGGACTGAGGCTTATCCTTCAGCATGTGTGATGGATGTCAAAAGTCAATTATGCTGCCAATTACTACCAGTCACTTCAGAGAGTAGAGATCTGTTACCTGTGAGCACTAAATGTGTTAGTGGCACCTAAGTTAATGGAGACACTAATTACTCTTTTCCCTGACGGGGCCAGGTACCTGCTTGATAATGCAATGAGACAAAAATAGATCCCGGAATGTTAGGATAAAGTCATCAAGGTCAACCATTCTACACAGGCATAACTTCAGACACCAGGATGAGAGTTAACTGAAGATGCTCTAGGTCATAAGTATTTAACTCTTTATTTTTTTAATAAACTACTTTGACATGGGTATTTAAAATCCACACATCGAAACGTTAGTCAGGTGAATGCAAGGAAAGGGGATAAATGGTCAACTTTCAGACTGAAGTGATTAATAGAAGGGTGCTCTTGGGATCAATCAATACTGTGCTCCTATTGTCTGGTGTATTTATTAACAACCTGGAAGATGGATAGGGTGACAAGTAGTTGAATTTGCCGATGACAAAATTGAAAGATTAAAGAAGATAGTGGATCACCGTAGAAAAAAAATAACCTAAGAAAACCATGTCTCAATGTAAGATTAAAAAAATAGTCAAAATGAAGAAGAGAAACAACCACTTAGATATACTGAAGTGTCTCATGTTTTAGAAAAAGAAGAAAGAACAGAAAGAAAATAGAGAATGAGAGGTTTCACATTAATTCAGGAAGAATCTTTTTTGAATATTCAAGAGCAGACTAAATTTGATTAAGGACTCTGAGTGTTGCTTCGAATAATTTTGTTAATCAGCCAGTACTAAATTAATACATACTCAATCTGGAATAGAAAAAAAAAAAAAAAAAAAAAAAAAAGCATGTAAGCCAGTTCCAGTGGTACTGTGAACAGACTATTGTAAGCCTTGGTGTCTATCTCTTCTACTCCATGACAATTTTCTTGTAGATTTCCCACTGCGCAGGACTCTCCCAAACTCATAATTAATCCCTCCAGCCTCTCTAATTTGTGCTTAGTGTGCAGTATGTTGAACAAGATGTGGCTAAAAGCTTTCAGAGGTTTGTTAGCATTTCTAAGCTATGTAGAACTGAAGGGTTGGATTACCCACTTTGTTCCTTTCCATTTGAAATTTTCCTCTAAAAAAAAAAAAAAAATGCCAAATGGGTAACTACACGTGAAACATAAATCACTTGTTCTGCTGTTGTGGCTAAATGTGTGAGAAATCCAACTCAAACAGGCATGATTTAGTTCATGATGTTAGAGGTTTCAGACCAGGGCTTTGTCACTTTTGAGTGAGGGAAGGGAAGGCAGAACATCAGGGTTGGAGCAAATGGTGGAGCAGGGATTCTCGCCAGCGACAGGCAGAAGCCAGGGTGGCACTCAGAAAAGATAGAGTCTTCTAAGGCAAACAAAACCCCTCTGACCTGCTAGGCCCGACTCTTGATATCCCATCTCACTATGAACTCATCATGAAGTTAACACAGTCATGATCCACTCGCCTCTCAACAGTGCCTCTTCAACACCAGACCCTTTGAGGACTCTTCATACTAAAACCATGATGTGGCCCAAGCTGTAGCATTTGCCAACTAGTGCTGCTGTCCTTTATTAGCCCTGGTATCATCTCGTATACAAGCCATGTTTCTTTCTTTGTCCCACTCACAGGAATGGCCTGACCATAGCACCATGTGTCCTTGACACTGTTTGTAAGGAGAGATTTGGGGGTTTTAAGAAAATATGAAAATCCAGAATGAGAAGAAGATACAGGAGACGTAGCATTCAGAAGGGAGTAGGGCTCTCATGTGCAATATCTGCTTTTAAGAGCACCTGGGATCAGATTTCCCACACTTCTGTAGGTACAGTGAGTCAATCCTGCTCCTTATTACCGACAGACTGGACAGCGTGTTAGCAAGGGATCCATACGTCCTGGACAACACCCATTATTTCTTTATAAACAAATTCAAAAGATTAAGATCCATTACAAAGTAATAGAAAAACAATAGAATTTTGACACCCACCGCTTTCAGTTCTTTTAGACTTGTATATGTGTATGTTTGCATATTCACACAGATGCATAAATACACATACACACGCACACACACACACACACACACACATACATACACACATACCTTCACCAAATACCAGTAGAGATTAGAGTTCCCACCTTGTGAATCGCAGAAAGGCAGAAATATTCTGCCCAGCATTTTATATGTATGTACATGTATATATGTGTATATCTACACCAATCTATACACATGGTCTCATAGGAGATGAGACCACAAGGATGAAAACTTGTTAGCTACGTTGTATCTAGATAGAGATAACAGTGCTACACAGTTTATATCAACTTGATGAAAACTAAAGCCACCTGAGAGAAAGGAACCTAAGCTAAGAAGATGACTGTCTAAAGTCAGACTGTAGGCAAGCTAGTAGGGCATTTTCTTAACTAGTGATTCACAGGGAGGAGCCCAGACCATGATGGGTGAGGTCATCTCTGGGCTTGTGGTCTTGGGTTCTATAACAAAGCAGGCTGAGCAAAGCACGTGGAGCAAGCCAGAGAGCAGAACTCCTCCATGGATTCTCCATCTGCTCCTGCCTCCAGGTTCCTGCCCTGTTTGAGCTCCTTCCTGTCTTCCTTGATAATAAACGGTGGCATCTATGCAACAGAATAAATCCTTTCCTCCCCAACATGTTTTCTGGTCATGGTGTTTCATTGTAGCAATAGAAACCCTAACTAAGACAATCAGACAAACTTTCGTTTTTCATAAACTATGATCTCTAGAGTTATCATTGTCCAGCATAGATAGCAACTAAAGTTAGAGTCTAAATCATCATGATAATAATTAAACTCGGGGAGGAATAATGTGCTCACGCTCATATTCAGCCACAAAGCCTGAGTGGAATCTGTGCTGCACATTAGGTAATGGCACGAATAGTGGTTCATTGAAGGCACAATGGTGTCAGGGCCTCCTCTTAATTTTGTTACTATTACTGGAAGACATCCAGAAGATGTTGTGGAAAAACAAAAGGGACAGAAATCATGAATATTTATAAGCACCCTCTTCCAGATACCCACAGTAGCAATGTGGGTACCTGGTTTTGCTATAGGGTGTCTTACTTCTGGTGGATGTTTCCAAGTATTATGATCAGATCAGAAGCCTTTAGGCATTATTAATTGTTAAAGGTGCCCCAGGATTACTATCTATAACTTCCTAATCTAAAAAAATTGTCAAATAATTATAAACAAGGTTTGACTTATTAAGCAGGAATAATTGTTCTATGTGCATATGGTGAAAATACATACATTGAAGGCTTTATAAACTGTATCTTATGCATGCTTATAAATGCATATTATATATATATATATATATATATATATATATATATATATATATATATATACATCCTGAAATTTAGCACATGTAGCAGAGGGTTTTTATGAAGTGGGTCTTGATTGCATCTTGCTGAGGAAATTTTCTCTGAAGAGAGCAAATGGATAGAAGTGTTCTCCTCAGCATCTTAGGAGGTGTGGTGGAGCCGTAGGGCTTCAAGATGAACAGCGCCTCTTTGATCAAGTATGAGCCATACAGATATTGGAAATGGGATGTTACAAAGGGGAAACCTTCCCCAGCAGAATCGTTCATAGTTAAAAAACTAATGAGATCATCTGCCAAAGATAATGAATCCATTAGTTTTAAGAGAAATCAAATTGTCAGTCTATAGCTTATATATATATATATATTTGCTGTTCTACTTAAATACTGAATGAAATCTATATGGAAAATACTTGTTCTTATCACCCACGTGTCCAACTGAACCTTTTCCAAAGTAAATCTAAAAAATCTCATTGAAATGTTTCTCGCTTTCACGATCTCGCTGGGAGGAGAGGCTTTTCTTCAATGGTCTTCTGAAGCGCTGCCATTATGCTGCAGTGAGGTAATTTGCTAAAACAGCTGCCTCTAATGAGTAAACCTTTCCATCTGGCACATTCAGTGCAGACACAAACAACCTCCTCAGACTGAGAAAAGGGGAAGATCGCCTTTCCATGGGAAAAGAATTCTGCGTTGTAAAGCATCTCCATGCACCTCAGAAGGGCTGAGATATATTCTGAGGCAGAGACTACTCTTCTTTCCTTTGCTCTACTTATTGGACTTGTTATTGTATGTTTGTGTTTTGTTGTTGTTGATTGTTTTGTTTTTTGCAAGATAGTTTTATTGGATATTCTCTGTATTTACATTTCAAATGTTATTCCCTTCTCCCCTCCCCTCTCCCACTTCCCCTCCCCTTGCTTCCATGAAGGTGCTCCATCTTCCAACCACAGACTCCCACCTCAGTGCCTTGGCGTTCCCCTACACTGGGGAAATGAGCCTTTACTGAACCAAAGGCCTCTCCTCCGACTGATGCCAGACAATGCCATCCTCTGCTACATATGCACCTGGAGCCATGGGTCTCTCCATGTGTACTCATTGGTTGGTGTTTTAGTCCCTGAGAGCTCTGGGACAGGGTGTTGCTTGACATTGTTGTTCTTCCCATGGGGTTGCAAACCCTTTCAGCTTCTTCAGTCCTTTCTCTAGCTCCTCCATTGGGGTCACTGTGGTTAGCTGCAAGCATCCTCGTCTGTATCAGTAAGGCTCTGGCAGAGCCTCTGAGGAGGCATCCATATCAGGCTCCTGCCAGTAAGCACTTTTTTGTATCAGCAATAGTGACTGGGTTTAGTGGCAGCATATGGGATGGATCCTCAGGTGAGGCAGTCTCTGGATGATCTTTTCATCAATCCCTGCTCTTCTATTTGTCCCTGTATTTCCTCCTGTCCATATTTTGTTCTCCCTTCTATGAAGGACTGAGGCATCCACATTCTGTCCTTCCTTCTTTTTGAGCTTCATAAGGCCTGTGAATTGTTTCTTGGGTATTCTGAGATTTGTGGGCTAGTGTCCACCTTTTCAAGCTAAAACCGACAAAAGCTTTAGCCCATACTTTTGGTCATGCTCATAACTCATTGCCTCTGGGTAGATTATACAATACTTGTATACATATTTAAAATTCAAACATCCAATACACACACACACACACACACACACACACACACACACACACACACACATACACACACACATATATATAAATACACACACATACATACACACCCTAAAAGAAATGTGATTGCGACATAACCTAAAACTGGAATCAGTCAGATAAACATTCTTTGCATAATGCCTGTATTTTTAAACTTCTTTTTCATTGAGAGAAATTACTAGGCTGTTCATGTAAAATGTCATGTTCCATTCAGAAATACTTGAATCCTAACAGGCACTCAAAGAAAGCCTAATTTGAATAATGGGGTAGAGGAAACTACATCACACAATAATGTTCTTAACTACTGATTATTTGGGGGATTTTGTAAAATATCAACTGTTTCTTTTCCAAGTGTCTGTTGCTATTTTCCAATACACACCTGGACTTAGATTTGTGTGATAAAAATACTGATTACCTTCATTTTTAATGTTTTGGTTTCTGGTGAAAAAAACATAGCTTAATCAACTTTTCTTTTTCTTAAAGTTTGTTAATTTAGTCAGAATCCAGACTGAACATGAGGACCCCCAATGAAGGAGCTAGAGAAAGGACTGAAGGAACTGAAAGGGTCTGCAACCCCATGGGAAGAACAAAATGATCAACTAACCAAACCCACCACAGCTCCCAGGGACTAAAACACTGACCAACGAATTCTCATGGAAAGACCCATGGCCTCAGGTGCATATGCAGCAGAGGATGGCATTGTCTGGCATCAATGAGAGGAGAGGCCTTTGGTCCAGTGAAGGCTCATTTTCTCAATGTAGGGAAATCCCAAGGTGCTGAGGTGGGAGAGGGAGCACCTTCATGTAAGCAATGGGAGGGAGAGGGGGATGGGATTGGGGGAAGGGGATAACATCTGAAATGTTAATACAAAGAATATCCAATTTTTAAAGAATGTTTAAAAAAAAATCTGGTCATTGTGATTTCTCAGGTTTTTCCTACAGTGTGCTTCTTAAGTTATAATTACACATAGACATATGTGAGGCTGTATTTAAGAAGTCATAAGGTTTAAGACAGAACTGTGTGTCTCAGCCCTGGCTTTATTGAAATGTTCCATAACCAAAAAGCTAAAGAAATGCTCATTAAATGGAAGGCACTAAAATGGAGATAAATATTCTCGGAGTTTGTAATTCAAGTGCTGGCCTTATGGCTCATAGATCAATAGGAGACGGACGATGGAGGCACAGGCTTGGCATTCCTGAGCCTGTGCCAGAAGGTTATCAGCCCTTTTGGGGAGATAATAGCCGGAGCATTAATTTTCTCTGTGACTACAGGGCATAATGTAAAATTAATGCGCATCATGTCAAGGTTATGGCAAGACATTGTTGTCTAGAAGAGAACTGTTTGTTCCCGCCCCCCACACTTTCACTTACCATGCTTACACAATACTGAGAAGCAAATTTCTTTGTCATTGTCAATAGTGACAAGGTATGAAGGATGCTTTCCAGCTTGAATTACACAGGGCAGCAGGCAGCCTGAAGACGACGACAACAACAACAACAACAACAACAACAACAAGCCCTTGAAGGTATGTTAATTTAGAAACCAAAAATGGCTACATGTTATCTAGTTATCTAACATTAGTGCATCAAGAGGGAGTTCAAGCATTTCTAATCCTTGTTCCCTGACTTGGGGAGCTGTGAGGAACAGTGGACACAAAGACAATATGCTCCTGAGCTGGAAGCCAGTCACCCCAGGATGGGTGCTAGGTTTAACTTGCAGCCATTTGACCGATCAGCTCAACTATCTGTTGCCTTTTTACTTGGTTGTTTTTGCATGTCTTTAGTTTGGCACTAAAATCGCGTACTTGCTTTACAAGCACTGTAGTGGTGAGCTAAGTCCACAGCCTCTCAAATCGGTATATTTTTTTCTCTCTATTAAACATGGACTATATTCCCATAAAATATCATCTGAGTAGAGTTTTCCCTCCATCTACTCCTTCCCAATTCCTGCCCACTTCCTCTCTCGTCTGGATCGATTCCCTTTCTATCTCTCATTAGAAAACAACAAGTTTTTAAGAGATAAGAGCAAAGTATAATACAAAATGTAAGAAAACAAAACAAAACCTTTCATATTGAAGTTGGACAAGCTGAAAATAAGAAATGCTCCAAAGAAGGCATGAGAATCAGAGGTCCACTGGTTCACACACTCAGGAGTCTCATGACAGTAGTAAACTGGAAGATGTAGTGTATATGCAGAGGACCAAGTACAGACCCTTGTAGGCCTTGTGATTGCTGGTTTAGTTTCTGAGTTTATAAGAGCTCTGCTTAGTTGTTTTAATGGGCCTTATTCTCGTGGCGTCTTTTGTCTCTGGTCTTCCCTATCCTCTGCTTCCTCTTCTACAGGGTTCTCTGAGTTATAAGGGAAGAGATTTGGTGGCAACATCACATTTAGATCTGTCTGCTGTAGGCTCTCCCTCCCTCTCTTTGCATAATGTTTGGCTGTGGATCTCTGTATTGATTCCCATCTGCTACTGGAGAAAGCCTCTTTAATGATGGCTGAATAAGGTACTATCACATCGGTATTTTTATCAGAAATTGTATATTGCTGAATTAATTACTTTTCTATTGCTGTGATAAAGCACCATGACTAAGGCAAATTATAAAAGACTTTGTTTGTGACTTTGGGTTTCAGAGAAATGGAGTCCATGGTGGGAAAATTATGGCAGTGGGCAGAAACCGTGGAGGCTACAAAAGCAAACTGAGATCTTACTTTCTGATCCACAACTGTGAGTCAAAGAGAGGGCCTTGGAAGTAATTCAAGGAGTTACCTCTCAAAGCCCACCCCCAGTGATATACTTTCTTTAGCAAGGCCACATCTCATAAACTTTCACAGGCAAACATTTTCTCAATGAACATCAGAAAGCTGAGATTAGATGAAAGAAAGTGGGCTGTAAACCTGAAACTGGTAAAAACAGTTAATGTAAAAAATGATGCCTAACTGAGGTTCCTGAGCAGTGGTGGAAGAAGAAAGGTCCACAAGCCCTGAGATATGACTCAAAATGTTGAAAGATCAGTAAAAAAGGATCTCTCCTCCAAACCTTTTCCTTGCAAAATTAGCGCTCTCTCTCCCTCCCTCTCTCTCTCTCTCTCTCTCTCTCTCTCTCTCTCTCTCTCTCTCTCTCAAACACACAAAAGCAACAACAAAAACTAAATTGTTGCTGTTTCTACATTTTCTGTACTTCTTTAGCAACTAATAGTGTGTAATATTAATAGGTTCCAGAACTTTGTAGAGAGGATAAGTCTTGTGCTTTGAATGTAAAATGTCCCCCATAAGCTCTGGTATTTGAATATTTGGTCACCAGGGAATGGGGCCTTGCTGCAGGAAGTATTTCTCTGGGGATGAGCTCTGGAGGGTTATAGACTTTATCCATTCTTATTAGCACTCTCTACTCTGAGTTTGTTGTTAAAGATGTGGTTCCTTCTTTTCCACAACAATGAGTGTTTTGCATATTAGAGAATACTTGCAATCAATTTCAGGGGTGAAAGAATTCCGGTCCATAATTAGTCTATCAGTCAGTCATAGATTCTCCATTGAATATAATTTGTTCAACCAAGAGTATATCTGAAAAAGTTATATTTCAAAGTATAATCTGAGACACCATTGATGGCAAACTGGGCCTTTCATACAGATAATCTGAAGCCAGCTTCCAAATATAATATACTAAAAACCCATTTAAGTATCTTACTTTCATATTTGACAGTGAGTGAATAGGTAATCTGGCACATTAGATATAGAACTCAGAATCTGTCAGACTTGGGTTCAGATGACATTAGACTACTGTTTTAGTTAGGGTTTTATTGCTGTGAAGAACCACCATGACCAAGGCAACTCTTATAAAGCAAACATTTAATTGGGGCTGGCTTACAGTTTCAGAGGTTTAGTCCATTATCATTATGGAGGGAAGCACAGCAGCATCCAGGCAGACATGGTGCTGAAGGAGCTGAAATTTCTACATCTTGAACTGAAGGAAGCCAAAAGAAGACTCCACAGGAGGAGGGCCTCTTCTCCACTAGTTGGAGCTTGAGCTCAAAACCCACCCTTACAATGATGAATTTCCTCCAACAAGGCCACACATCCTAATAGTAACACTTCCTATGTGTCAAGCATATTCAAACTACCACAAAGACTTTCAGCACCCTGCTTTTTAATTGAAGGTCATAGAGGACTTTTCACTCTGAAGGTAAGAATTTACCAAGGAACCGAGCCAGATACACATACACATCCAAATGATGATAGAATAGAGAGACTTAAAGGAAAGCCAGCTTAATCCTAAAGAAGCCATTTGACAAGAAAAACACAGGACCAGGTTAGATTTCCTTGGTTTCCCTATCTGAAGGTTCCTCAATCAAAAACAGAATGCCTCAAAGGATGAGAATCTGTGTTCTAAGTCTAGAGTGGTAATGGAACACGGCTTACCCCTTACCAACTGCAAGACCTTACATGAGTTAATTGACTTTCTTAACTTCTTTGTAAATGGATATGTTCAGTCACGTGTTATGTACATGTATGTGGGCAACTGTGAGTATAGAGACCTGGGGTTAGCCTCAGGAATCATCTCCAATAACACCATCTACTTCCTTTTAAACAGGAGCTCTCATTGGTCTATAGTTTGATTTGGCTAGATTGGTTGGGCAGCAAGTCTGGGACCTTTCTGTCTCTATCTCCCTAGTGTAATGACTACAAGCCTATACTGTTAATACCCATAATATTTACTTGGGTTCTGCTGATTAAACTCAGATCCCACATACTTAAAAGGCAAATACTTAAGAACTGAGCCATTGCCCATCCCCTTAGTTAACTCACTGAGATTTATTACTACATTTGAAAAATGCTCCTCATTATTTTACCTATTTTTTTTTTTTTTTACTTTATCTGCCTTTATTTTATGCTGAATTTATTCCCATGCAATGAGTTTTTTCTTCTTCGGTTTCTTCTGGAATATCTCTTTCTCCTGTGCAATCTCCTCTTCTGGATTTGGAACAATTTTTTTCCTTCTCAGTGAGGATCATCTCAGTGTGGCAGGGGGAGCTCGTGTGTGGGTTAATTCGGCCATGAGCTCTGTAGGTTCGCCGGCGCATCTTAGGTGCCTTGTTCACCTGGACGTGTTCAATGACTAGAGAATCTACGTCTAAACCCTTAAGTTCAGCATTACTCTCTGCATTCTTAAGCATGTGCAGCAAAAATTCAGCACTCTTTTTTGGCCATTGTCCCTGTGTCCAGCCCCACTGTTTGGCCTGGGCACACCTACCGACCCCACCATTATACCACCAAAATGGTGCACATTGCTTCTTTAAAGTGACTTCCTTCAGATACTTGGTGGCTTTGCGGATATGCATACCCTTGATGGCCTGGACATCCTGGGTGTTCTTAATGTGAACATGAACATTTGAACCTCTAGATTTGCATGATTCTGTGGAGTTTTCTTTGTCAAGACAATAGTGAGCCATCTTTACAGGTCACCTCTGGCCACTAACAGGAAAATCTATTTTGCCTATATTAAGTTGCTTATGAGGCTTGAAAAGTAATATGTTCATTTAACCGCTAATACAAAACTCTCAAGCAGACACTGTTGAAAGTAGAGAGGTTTTCTGTGCTCTTTTGTAGATATGAACTGACAAAATATTCGGCAGCAAAAGCCAAACTGGAATGAAGCTGTACAGAACCCTTGTTTAACCTACTAAGTATTAGTATTCGTAGTTTTGCTATGAAAATATAAAGATGTATTTGACTGCAGAGTGTTCTCACAGACTGGGCTTGGGATGTGTTACATTTATAATGGCATAATGGGATGTACGGTTATAATATACATTTCTAAAAGAGGAAAACACAAAATTGGCTCCCAGGGTTTCAGATAAGGGATTATGGAACACGAACTAGCACTTAGCAATTCCCTTTAAGTATTAGCTTTTAAAGGACTGCCCCGTGACTAAGTGCTCCATATATAGGAAGGTGAAATCATGACCACTCCACAGCTTTAAACTTCAAATTACAGAGTTGGGTTTTTTTCTATAATTTTCTTCTAGAGGTAGAAGGTAGAGAGGTTGTTTATCCCAGTCACATATTTGCCAGAAATCAAAAACATAAAATGAATTTCCAGCCATAAAAGAGTGACTGGATCCCAGTTTGCTCTCCCAGCTAAAAATAATTTTAGAGTATATAAAACAATAATTTTTCAATAGGATATTAGTCAACGAAAAAGGAACAACCATATGAAGGGAGCCTGGTGCTTACTGGGCCTTTCTGCATCACAAGAATCCCAGGCAGAGATGGGAAGCCCAGTCAAACCACAGAACCCTTGAGCAGTAAGTACAGAACTTTGAGGTCAAGATGATCATGGTATGAGATGAAAAACGTGCATAGATATAAAACTTTGGAGATCAGCATAACATTCCCTACAGTATAACTGAATACTATCTATACATGCCCATTATGAAACCACCTAATGCCAGGGGTAAGAATACCTAAAAGAATAAGAAAAAAACAGTGCAGGGAGTTAGAAAAATCTTAGAACTGAGCTTGTTGTCATGCTCTTGAACGGGGGGGGGGGAATCAGAATTTACAGGGCAGTGAGTGGAGTGCATAGGAAGAGCTTTCCTCACAAGTACAGAATAATTGGCTTAGACCAAGCAGTTCTCGAATCCTTCCCAAAATATTTCGAAAGCAATACCCAAAAGACTGAAACTCTTTCCAAGCAGCTTAACCAAGTCCCAGGACAAAGCTTAAGAATATGTGTGAGAATGCAATGTATCTGGCAACCATAAGGTAAGAAATCACCAAATGATTTCTATGGCATCTGTACATAGAGCATTAGACATTATCAAGAAGCAGAAAAATGTAACCTGTAATAAGAAAGAGTCAATGAAAGCCTGTACAGACTTTTCCCATTTCTCCTGCTGTAGACAGTTACAAACCTTGGGCTTTATATGCAGAACATTTATACTGGGACTAAAAGACAGAGAGAATGGTAGACTACTTAAGGACCTCGGGACTCAATTAATAATATATTGGTGAGTTTCCAGGGTTCTCTTTGTCTGATATATCCAAGACTAGCAACTGAACAAGCAAGCAAAAAAAAAAAAAAAGAAAGAAAGAAAAAAGAAGAAAAAGAAAAAGAAAGAAAGAAAGAAAGAAAGAAAGAAAGAAAGAAAGAGAAAAAAATCAATCTATGGTGGCAACAAAAGCCGACTCTTTCTAAAGTATCAGTCAAGAAGTAGCAAAACAAGACCGAAAATGCTCGGCAAAGGCCAATTGCACTCCAGCCAGACATCACAGAATAAAACTGTGGCCTCACCCTCCTGATTTCAGCAAAGAGCATTTGGGGAGCCTTATTTCTTTCCCTGTGAGATTCTGCTATTGCACAAGATTGCTGTGTAGTTGTGTCAGGAAAGGACAAGGAGGGTACCCGGTCTTTATCACTGCAAAATAGTAATAAATCTCCATTTTCCCATGTTATCAGTAGAAACAATGAGAAGCCACACAGCCCACTGCCCCTGGTGGTGATTTGGTGTGTTTCCTGCCAGATTGGTGGGACAGAAAGCTTCAAAAACAGGGTACAGTGAATAATGATCAAAATCTGACAACAATGTGAGAAATCCAGATTTCAACCGAAAATCACCAAGAACAATGGTCAGTTGAAGGAAATCAGGGAAATCATACCATGCTAATGGAAGTAAATTATCTGGGTAAGGTTATAAAGAACTCCATATGCAAATAGTTTTATTTTAAAACTGTTTTCAGACAATGTATCTTGGTCATACTTTTTCTTCTCCCCCAATTATGCCCAGATCCTTCAAACTTCCTACCCATCCAACATCGTGTTCTGCTTCTAAAAGAAAACAAAGTTAAAAAAAGTGGAAAGAAAAAGAAAAACTGAAAAAAAAACAAACAAACACAAAAATAACAACAACAACAACAACAAAAAGCACACCCACCAGATCATGGTGTCTGTTTTGTGTTGGTCAAATACTCCTGGACAAAGGGCCTGCCCTGGACTGCCAGAAATACCTCATTGAAGAAAACTTAGATTCTTTTTCCCCTTAGTTATCAATTACAAATAGATTCACAAAACTTTTATTTGTGTGTGTGTGTGTGTGTGTGTGTGTGTGTGTGTTTGTGTGTTTTGAATGTATGTGTGAATGCTCACACCAGCCAGAAGAGGCTATTAGATCTTCTAACACTGAAACTTCAGGCTGTTATGAACAGTGTTGGTGCTGGGAACCAAGCATGGATCCCTAGGAACAGTAGTGAGCATTCTTACACTTCATTCTTGAACCATCTCTCTAGATGGTTTAAAAGAAAAGCAAAACTTATTACTAGTGAAAATCAGAAACCATGAACTCCTCAAATAGAAAGTTTCAGTAAAAAAATAGAAGATTTAAAGAAAAATAAAATCAGATCAAAAGAAGAATAGATGATCTTTTTGTAAATCAGCAGACTAGAAGACTGAAATTATATAATCTAAATAACAAAGGAAAATAGTCTAAAAATTAGGAATGGAAAGCCCTCAGCCACCTAGCACTCATCCCCCAGAAGGATGGGAGAAAAAGTCAAAGTTGATGCTCAAGGGAAAAAAAATGGCTGAAACTTAGCAAATGGTATCTCCAACAAGACAAGCACAGAAAAGAAACAAAGAAAAAAATAACAAAATTAGGACATGCCATCCCACATATGTGGCTGTGTGGTGGTCAGAACAATTCTTGGGAGTTCTTCCACCTTCTGATAAGGATTCAAACTTAGGCTGTCAGTCTACATACAAGAATCTTTATCTGATGATCCACCAGGCCCTAAATGTACAATATTGAACCCAAAGAAAGAACTCTGTAGTCCAGGTAATTTCACTGGGGGGTTATAAATGTTCAGTGAAGAATTAAGGGCTATATATAATCTTTCCCAGAAAAGAAAGAAGTACTTTCTCTGTGATTCAAACTATAAAACAACTACTATCCCCATTATCCAAACTAGACAATGACAGAGCAATAAGACTGTGGACCAATGTCTGTGAAAATTTACAGAAAACAATTCTCTTTTTTTCTGACTTGAGCATTTTTATTAACTAATTTATTCACTCATATTTTATGTCTCTTATCCCAGTTGTTCCCCTCCCCAACGGTCTCTTCCCAAACCCTCTCACTCTGGCCCACCAAAACTTTTCAGGGCCAGACATATCCAGACAAGACAGCTTTATGTGCTGTGGGCCTCTGTCCAGCCTATAAATTCTTTTTGGATGGTGGCCCAGTCTCTGAGAGCTGCCAAGAGTCCAGGATAGTTGACTCACACATCCCCCTCAGGGTCTTCAATCCTTCCTCCAACTCCTCGGTAAAAGTCCCCAACCTCCACCCAACATATACAGGAGGTGGTGAAGGGCACCCACTTTGGCTCCCGGGAACCTCTTTCATCCCAGGTCTCTAGGGCTTACTCAGTGACTCTCCCTAGCCCTCACCCCCAACCCCCAGCAGCTACAGATCTCCATTTACTCTCTTCTTCTGGCCCTGTATCCTGTCTGTCTACAGATCCTATCCTGCCCCTGGTCCTTATCTCCCTCTCACTCAGCTCCCCTTTCTCCCTCTGTCTCTCCTGACTATTTTATTTCCCTACCTGAGAGTCAAACATCTTCATTTGTACTTTCCTTCTTGTTTAACTTCTGTGGATTTGTAGGTCATATTATCGGTATTCTATGTGCTTTTTGGCTAATATCCACTTTTACTGAATACATACTATGTATTTTTGGACCTAAGTTACCTTACTTATTTTTTAGTTCTATTTGCCTGCAAAGTTTATGATGTTCTTGTTTTAAATGGCTGAATGATATCCTATTGTGTAAATAAGAAATGTCTTCTGTATCAACTATTTAGTTAAAAAACATCTGGGTTGTTTCCAGTTTTTAGCAATTATGAATAAAGCTGCTATGAACATAGTGGAGCATGTATCCTTGTGGTAAAATAGAGCATCTTTTGGGTATATGCCTAGGAGCAATACATGTGGGTCTTCATTGGAAATGGAATCATTTCCAGTTTTCTGAGAAACTGCCAGACTGATTTCCAGAGTAGATGTACAAGTTTGCAATCCCACCAGCAATAGAGGTGTGTTCCTTTTTCTCCACATCCATTTTATCATGTTCTGACACTAGAGTTATTGATCTTGGCCACTCTGATTGGTATAAGGTGGAATCTCAAGGCCATTTTGTTTGATCTGCATTTCCCTAATGACTAAGGATGTTTAAGTGGTTCGTGGCCATTTGAGATTCCTTTGTTAAGAATTCTCTGTTTATAGGCGTTCTTCCAACTGGACCAAGGGTGAGCCTGATGCACAGGCCCAGGGAGGGAACACTGGGAGTTCTCAAAGCACAGAGAGCATGGTACTCTCTGGAGAAGGGTCCTTTCTGGCCCAGAGTGTCGGCCAGGTCTCCACCACTGGGACACAGGATCAGCCTGAAGAAGGCTGAGCTCCCAGAACAACTGCACAGCTACTTTCCACCTGGACTAAGGGTGAGCCTGACACACAGGCCCGCCAGCTGTCCAGTGAGGGAACACCAGAAGTTCTCAGAGCCCAGGGAGCGTGGTGCTCTCTGGAAAAGGGTCTTTTCTAGCCAAGAGAGAAGGCTGGGTCTCTGCCATTAGGACTCTGGATCTGTGGGCAGAGGCTGAGCTCACATAACAGCCTCACAAGAGCTCTCACACCTGAGCCCACAAAGACAGAACTGAGTCACTGCCATCAGAACTCACTGCCTATCCACAAAGATCTGAACACCCAGGAGCAATCTCCCTCCTGAGCCCACGGGCCTTCAGACCCACAGGAGAGACAAGCACCTGTCAGAAAAAAATAAATAAATAAAAAAGAAAAATAAAGCTCAACTACAATCACTGACAAAAAGATTGCAAGAGAAAAACACAAGAACCCAAGCAATGGAAACCAAGACAACCTGGCAACATCAGAATCCAGTTCACCCACCACAGGAGCTAGTGGATTTCCCAATGCTCCAGAAAAACAAGATTTAGACTTAAAATCATACTTCATGATGATGAAAGAGATCTTCGAGAAGTGCATGAATAACTAACTTCCTGAGATAATTTACAGGAGAACCAGGAGAAATCACTCAAAGAACTACAGGAAAACACAACCAAACAGGTGAAAGAAGTGAAAATGGAAATAGATACAATAAAGAAATGACAAAAACAGACAACCCAGGAGATAGAAAACCTAAGACAAAAATCGGGATTCGTGAATACAAGCATCACCAACAGACCGTAAAAAAATGGAAAAGAGGATCTCAGGGGAAGAAGACAACCTAGAAAACACAGACAAAATAGTCAGAGAAGATACAAAAACCAAAAAGCTCCTAAACCTAAATGTCCAGGAGAACCAGGACACAATAGGAAGACCAAACTTAAAGATAATAAGTGTAGAAGAAGGCGAGGAATATCAACTAAAAAGCACAGTAAATATCTTCAACAAAATCATAAAAAAGCTTTTCTACCCTTAAGAATGAGATGACCATGAACATACAAGAAGCCTTCAGAACTTGAAATAGATTGGACCAGAAAAGAAATTCTTCCTGACACATAATAGTCAAAACACCAAATGTTCAAAACAAAGAAAGAATACTAAAAGCAGTAAGGGAAAAAGGACAAGTAATATATAAAGGCAGACCAATCAGAATTACACCAGAGTTCTCAACAGAGACGATGAAAGGTAGAAGATCCTGGACAGACATCATACAGACCCTAAGAGAACACAAATGCCAGCCCAGATTACTATATCCAGCAAAAGTCTCAATTACCATTGATTGAGAAACCAAGATATTCAAGAACAAAACCAAATTTATATGATATCTAACCACAAATTCAGCCCTACAAAGGATAACAGATGGAAAACCCAACACAAGGAGAGAAACTACAACCTAGGAAAACCAAGAAAATAATCATGCAAGAAACCCAAAATAAGGAAGATTCACAAACATAATACTGCCCCTAACAACAAAAATAACAGGAAATAGCAATCACTATTCCTTAATATCTCTTAACATCAGTGGACTCAATTCCCCAATAAAGAGACATAGATTATCAGACTGGGTACATAAACAGAATCCAGCATTTTGCTGTGTACAGGAAACTCATCTCAATGACAAAGACAGACACTATCTCAGAGTTAAAGGCTGGGGGAAAAAAACATCCAAGAAAATGGTCCCAAGAAACAAGATGGAGTAGCCATTCTAATATTGAATAAAATAGATTTTCAACCAAAAGTTCTCAAAAAAGATAAAGAAGGAGACTTTATACTCATCACAGGAAAAATCTATCAAGATGAATTCTCGACCCTGATCATCTACGCTCCAAATAAAAGAGCGCCCATATTCATAAAAGAAACGCTACTAAATCTTAAAGCATATATTGCACCACACACAATAATAGTGAAAGACTTTAACACCCCGCACTCATCAATGGACCGATCATGGAAGCAGAAACTGAACAGAGAAACAGCAGAACTAGCAGAGGTTATGAACCAATTAGAATTAACAGACATCTACAGAACATTTCATCCTAAAACAGAAGAATATACCTTCTTCTCAGCATCTCACATCACTTTGTCCAAAACTGACTATATAATCTGTCACAAAACAACCCTCAACAGATATAAGAAGATTGAAATAATCCCATGCATCCTATCAGATCACCATGGACAAAGGCTGGTCTTTAATAACAACAAAGACAACAAAAAGCCCACATACACATGGAAGCTGAACACTGTGCTACTCAACAATAACATGGTCAATAGGAAATAAAAAAAGAAATTAAAGATTTTTTAGAATTTAATGAAAATGGAAACTCAACATACCCAAACCTATGAAATGCAATGAAAACAGTTCTAAGAGGAAAATTAACAGCTCTGAGTGCCTCCAAAAAGAAACTACAGAGAGCATACACTATCAACTTGACAGGACAACTGAAAGCTCTAGAACAAAAAGAAGCAAATATACCCAAGAGGAATAGACAGCAGGAAATAATAAAACTCAGAGCAGAAATCAAATAAGCTGAAACAAAAAGAACTGTACAAAGAATCAACAAAACCAGAAGCTGGTTCTTTGAGAAAAATCAACAAGATCTATAAACCCTTAGCTAGATTAACTAGAGGGCACAGAGAGAGTATCCAAACTAACAAAAGAAACTGAGGAAATTCAAGAAATCATCCGATCCTACTACAAAAGCCATAACATAACTAGAAAATCTGGAGGAAATGGACAAATTTATAGATAGATACCAGTTACCAAAGATAAATGAAGATCAGATATACTATCTAAACAGTTCCATAACGCCTAAAGAAATAGAAGCAGTCATCAAAAGCCTCCCAAACAAACAAACAAAAAAAGCCCAGGACCAGGTGGGCTCAGTGCAAAATTCTATCAGACAGAGGAAATACTACCCAACTCATTCTTCGAAACCACAATAACTCTCATTCCTAAGCCACACAAAGACCCTACAAGGAAAGAGAACTTCAGACCAATTTCCCTCAGGAACATTGATGTAGAAATACTGAATAAAATTCCTGTAAACCAAATCCAATAACAAATCACCATGATCAAGTAGGCTTCATCACAGGGATGCAGGGATGGTTCAATGTACAAAACTCCATCAACGTAATCCACCATATAAACAAACTCAAAGAAAAAGACCACACAATCACCTCACTAGATGCTGAAAATACATTTGACAAAATTCAACACCCCTTCATGTTAAAAGTCTTGCAAAGAGCAGAAATCCAAGGCCCATACCTTTACATAGTAAAAGCAATATACAACAAACCAGTAGCTAACATCAAACTAAATGAAGAGAAACTTGAAGCAATCCCACTAAAACCAAGGACTAGACAAGGCTGCCCATTCTCTCCTACCTATTCAATATAGTACTAGAAATCCTGGCCAGAGCAATTAGACAACAAAAAGAGCTCAAAGGGATGCAACTCAGAAAGGAAGAAGTCAAAATATCACTATTTGCTGATAACATAATAGTATACTTAAGTGTCCCCCAAAAATTATATCAGAGAACACCAACAGCTAATAAACAACTTCAGCAAAGTGGCTGAATATAAAATTAACCCAAACAAATCAGTAGCCTTCTTCTACTCAAAGGGTAAACATGCTGAGGGGGAGACAGTAGGGAGCACAGGCAGCAGGGGGACAACTAGGAATGGTCTGTTCTGGCCCAGAGACAGGGCTAGACCACTGCCATCAGGACTCACTGCCTAGTACAACACAGATAAATTGCAAAGCAATTGTACCGAGTGGAAGAAGCCAAGCCTGTCCTTTAAAAGGTTTATGTATTTTATTCTATTATATCATATTTAAGGTTATATAGACTAAAGTGTTCAGACAGAAAGCAGGTTGCTGGTTGCCAGAGAAGCAGAGAAAAGGAGGCCATAGAGCAGACAGGGAGATAACAAGCATTCTATCCCCTCAAAAGGTGACTTGTGGTGATGGTGGGTGTGTGCACATGACAATTGTGTACACTTGTGTTGCATTCTATCAAATTATTAATGTGTACAGTTGACTTTGTATCCATCATCCCAGGATGGCTCCTTTAAAAACTTTTATAGAAGAACATTGCAGGGAAGCATGCTAACTAACTATAAATTTCTAATTTCTTATACATTAGTTCTCATACTAAGTTGCTTTAATTTTAAACATTGTTAAGTTCAGACAGTTCAGTGTTATTCTTCAGCACTTTTTCTTTGTCTACTTTTCTCTATGTTACAATCTACAGAGGCTCTTCAAAAATATCGCCAAGGACTCCAGACAGGCTGGTGGGTACAACCAAGACCAAGTGTCAACAAAGGACACGCTGCCAGGACCCCAGAGCATCCTGCCTCCTTCTGCTGTTATTTTTAGGTAAGTGGAATAAGTGTGGGCATTGAAGTAGCTCCTGTCTTTTGAATGCAGGTCTCCAGCGTGGATGGGAAACTTTCATCCAGTGCCAGGCAGTGAAGTGGAAACTGACTGCCTGAGATATTTTCACTTGTGAGATTGCAAGCAGATACATTTCTGTGGTTATGAAGTACCAGCTTCTAGGCACGCTGCCATAATTCAAAGACAGCTACGAAATGTGAATCTTGAAAGTGTGGGCCACAGTCTGGTGGAAAGCTACAAAGTTCAGTTCAGAGAGTCACAGAAAGGACAACTCACAGGAAACTGTGGATATGCATGTGTTTTTCTCCAACTGTGTATTTAGAACTATACTAAGAATTAAAAAAAAAACATTATATTCCTTTCTGATCATGCTAATTAAACTGAAAAATGACTTAAAATAAAGGACTGCTTAGTTATGAGGGGCTGTGTTTACCTTTTCCCACTAAGGACTAATCAGTCCTCCTGAACCACGTGTGGAAATTATAAAGGCTGCAGACACGCATGTGTGCTTCTTCTCCCATAGGATTTTCTAGGTCAGCAATCTATATATTCTAGACACACTATAGTGATGTTTATGTAAAATCAAGATTCGAATGCTGTAGCTTTTCCACCTGGATGTAGCTCCACCCATACAGCAGGACACTGTGTATTCCACTGCCGCCCTGCTTGGTGGTGGACCAGTCTACTCGCAGCAGCTTCTTGTATCTCTGGCATATCTTCTACTGTGGCAAATGGAGCTACGGACAAAGCTGTAAGGTTGCCTTCTAAGATAAGCAGGAAAATAGAGGCCTCTGAAGAATGCTGAGGAGCACAAATAAAAAAGTGTTCAGATGTGCTTTCACCAGTTTTAATGAGATAACTATTGTTTTTTAGTGGCAACAAAATTCACTTCTATTGATAAAATAAATAATGTGTGTGTTTTATTTGAGACAAGGTCTCGTCCTATAGCCAGCCTGGATGAGTACTTGATATATAGGCCAATCTGACCTTGAACTTGGAGTTGTACTTCTGTCTCTGACCACTGATGGCCGATGTGAGCCACCACACCAGACATAAGCAATAATATATTAGAAAAGCTTTACAATGGAAAATGTAGTGATTATAGATAAAAAGCTCTCATGAAAGTGGTTGGTTCAATAATATAATTTTATGTGAGAAGTTGAAAACTCTGTAGGATAAACAGAAGAGTTCCCAAAGGTCACTGCATCTTTGGAGACTTAAAATTTTTAGGACAAAAGAGCCAGGCAATGGCAGTAGTGAAAACCGACAATCCTAGAGAAATCTTACCCAAATTTATCTGTGATACCTACATCTTAAAATCTCATTTATAAGAATTCAAATTTATATTGTAATGATCTCATAGGTATCTATAGTAGTTATGGATTGAAAATCTTAAATTAAATGCAAACTTAGAACTCTTGGGTTATGTAAGAAATAGCCTAGATGCTAAGGTAGGCGAGGCCTGTTGAGTTAAAGAATACTGTTGGAGTAGAAATGAAGTCTGTCTTTCAACACAAGAAGGAAGACTACACTCATTGCTGGAACTCTCAGGGTTGCTTCACTTACCATTCATCTACTACCACACTATAGGCAGTCAGGGGAGGAGAGTGGGTGAGTTTTCAGGGTAAGCCTGGATTTCACAGATCGGGTCATGCACACCTGATGTCCCAAGGATTGAGAGTGTCCAGTTATGACACATCTAGCCATATCCATGAACAGACGTGCTAGAGCCTTGTTGCTGACAGACTTTTACCTCCATTGTGGATATACACATTTTATGATTGAGCTATTCCATGTCTTCCTCCCTGGCTAAAGCCCCACATCAGAAAATCCATGTCTGATCACCTTTGAGTCTCTATAGCATGGAAGGGAGAAACTTGCAGGTTACTGGCATTGGTAATGTTTAGTCTACCAAATTTAAAGGAGCCATAAAAGCAGGCAAGAGGTTTTCCAAGTACATAGATTTAGTCAGATGAAAATACATATATTTAGTCTGGTGTTAAAAAATCATAGAAATAACCTCAGAAGAAGATATCATAGCAATCCAATTTCTGCATAAACTGAGGCCAGCAGATCTCACTGCACAGCAGTGTGGGCATATTCAAATGTCCGAGAACAGCAAATTTAATGCCATTCTCCTCTGTATCCTGAGGGCTCCAGATGTTTCCCCATGGCATGTATATGGAGGAGCGATAATACCTTTCTATCATCACAGTTCTTGAGGTTTTTCTACTTTGTTTTATTTTATTATATATTTGATAGGAAAGTCCAAGAGATTCATTCGGGTGTCTGTCTGCACATTTTTACAGCTAGAAATACATAATTGGAAATTTGTCTCTCAATATACAATATTTAAAAATAAAAGAAACAGTATTTTTAAATGTTGAGTATCTCTCTATTCAGGGAGACTATTGAATCCTGCCATTGTTTTGGTCTGCTTTACAATTTCTGCCAGATTATCTAAGTACACAGATGCAGCCCCATCTAGATATACCATGTAGTGATGGCTGATTTAATTTTTATCATGCATCAATCTGTGTGCAGTGCACACTTGAGTGTACCGTGCAGACGTGCTGTGCACAGAATAAGCCTCTGGGGACATATTTATTCTTTTTTCCAAATGTAAATACCAGGCAGACAACTTGGAGGTCAGCAGTGAGCAGTTTGTAATTTACGAATGATTAATGGTGTCTTCATCATTAATTTCAAAATCCAAAAACTGTCAGGATCTACAGAGGAAGGTTATTAGCTGTTAGGATGTTTCCAAGCTGTAGACTGGCACATGAAGTCTGTACCAAAGAATGGAGCTACTGTGGTTAAACATTCTAAATATTTGCACACACTAAACATATTAATTTTCATAATAAATATTTTATTATTTATGCTGGCAACAAACTAATTCTATAGCCTCGGGTTATCTGGGCAGAATCAATGCCTTAAGAGATTGGGTGATTTTTGGGTGGCTGCTACTTACAGCCTGGAGTTAAAATGTACTTCTTTATCACATATAAGGTCTCTTTTCTTACAAGCTGGGCCACGTGTAAATTCAATAACGTTAAGTCAAGCCCCCAGAATTTAGTAGGCACGCCCCAGAAGACTAACGAGACTGGGCAAAGGTAAACAGAATACCTGAGACATTTGTTTTGCTGACTTCATACCTAAGTGACAGCAATAGTTAGTTCACAGCTCTGTGCCTCAATGTTCTCATCTGAAAAATGGGAATGTTACTCCATCTCAAAGGACAAAATAAGCTTAAAAGAAACTCCTCATGTCCTTTAAAAGACTTCATATATAAATGCCTAATGACTGTTCACTAATTTACTATGATCTGGAGGACAGTTTTGGTGTTGGGCTTTTAGGATGAGAACACACTCCCCTCCCTTAAAATGAGGCAACTCTACATGTCAGGCAAGGGATTTAAATGTGGTCCTTCCCACAATCCCACAGCCAGTTTACTGCTAAAAGGAAGGGATGTGAGATGCATATTTTAGATTTCAGACTTGGACCAACCATTGGTGTAGCATGGATGTGTGACTTCTGTTACTTTCTGAATTGGGAGAATTTGGCCTTAAAGAAGGGATTAATTTGAACAACAGCTTTAAGGAGAAATAACTTCTCATCCGAAGTTCAGCAGCCCCTCCAGAGGAGAGCAGGCTCTGGGAATCGCTTTCTTTAGTCTGCTGTGGTTGTAATTGGTTTTCAAGTATTGTTGATCCCTCTCACCAGAAAGTGGCTGGAAAACAATAATTCATTTCTCACTCCTTCTTGCTTGAGATGAAATTTGAATTGATGTGTTCAAATTTTAAAGATCCATATACATTTCTAGGCCAACATATTTTTTCATCTTTTTTTTAAAAAAAAAAACTGTTATTTTTAATTTTTGGAAAGCCAGTGGCTTGCTAAACTACACTATCAGCTTTACAGTAATTGGCTTTGGATACTTCCTGATATCAGGCACCTGTTGGAGAGGGACTTCTGCAGGACTTTGGAATTGTTTAAATCCGCTTTTTTCCTCTAATACCAACTTCATCTCTCTCCGTGGCATGAATCCAAATGTAGCTGGCTTGAGTCAACAAAGAGAAGCTTACATTAAGAATAATAAGGGGCTGGAGAGACGGCTCAGCAGTTAAGAGCACTGGCTACTCTTCCAGAGGACCCAGGTTCAATTCCCAGCACCCACATGGTGGTTTACAATTATCCATAGCTCCAGACTCAGTAAACTTGACAAACTATACTAGTCTCTGTAGCACCAGGAACAATGTAGTGCACAGACATTCGTTCAGGTAGAATATCCATATACATAGAATAAAACAGTAAGAACTTTTTTAAACGTTTAAAAAACCCATTGAGATAAATTGGATTCTGAGGCAGGTTTAACTGAACTCGATAAATGTCATCACACCGTCTCCCTGGTACCCTGAAAGTCTTACTGCGTACCTCTCTGCTCTTCCCTCTCTCACGACACGTGTCCAGTGCTGAACTAACTCCTGAGAGGAGAGGACTGTGGGAGAGCACGCTTTCTTACCTGGAGAGCCCCACTCTGGTGAGGATAAGCAGACAAACCCTGGGGACATGGTGCCCGGAGGGGGCTCTTTCTTCTCCCTTTGACTCGTGGAACGCTAAGCTAACCAATCAGCTTTGATTTCTGTATCTGGGACGTGGAGACACTGACTAATTGAAACCAGACATAGTGAAACCTGTCACCCCAGCACGCAGGAGGGCGACACAAGAGGCTTGTCAGTTCAAGCCCGGTCTAAGCTACCAAGCAACAATTGTACTTAATTTATAGCTGTTCTGTGTGAAATTGTTGAATTAGTACATGTAAGGTGTACAGAACGATATTCACCATTTAGCACGTCCTCGGCAAGCCTTTGTGGTCACGAGGATTTGGAGTACGGGTGTAAGGAGACAGAAGAGGAAGATAGGAAAGAGGAGAGATTGGTGTCCATGGTAGGCATAAGGAGTAAATAAAAACGAGTCTGGAAGGAACTCGATGGCTGTGGTAGAACAGTTAACAACAGAGCTCTGCACTAACCAGTAGGCTTTCCTGCTCTATGTCAACCAGCCATGCTCTGCCTCTGTCCTCTAATGGTCTAAAGACTTCTGCACTAGGTGGTATATGTTATGGATTGAAGCGGTGTAACCTCTGTGGACACCCCACCTTGCTTTCTTTTTATAACTGACATGCTCCGGCATGAAAGGGGTGGGGCTCGTGCCTTGAGACACTTTCCAACTTAAAGATCTTGTGGATGCGTATCTGACTGAGGCCGTCATGAGTATGACACAGGTGAGGGGACCCCCACATAAGGCATCTGATCGTTTACAATGTCATCCCGTGAACACGTATTTGCTACGGGAAACCAAGTGTTTTAGATGCGCGCGCAGGGGTTGGAGGTGGGAGACTCCCAGGAGCAAGAAAGGCAGGAGGGAACCAAACTAAACCCTGTCCTGGGCAGAGCTCTGGGAACGTGGCGCTAACAAAGACTTCCCGGCTTGGAATCCGTGCTGGCAGAGGCGGCTGCCAGGGCTGTGGGTGTGCTCAGCTGTGCGGAGCTGATTATAGAAGATGAAAGGGCTTGGCAATTCATTTCATCTCGCGCTGAAACGCTGCTGACAACTGAAAGTGAGGACAGAAGGATTCATTTGTTCAACTTCTGTTTTAAAAAGCAGACTTCAAATGATACCACAGAGAAAAAGGAGGCGGGGCTCTGGTGCAATGCGATGCCTGGTGTGTGGTTTTTTTTTTTTTTTTTTTTTTTTTTACACACTAGCTGCAGCGTTTATGTTTTGTAGATGGCTTTGGAAGGCAAAGGAGTTGTCTCTTTTTGTGGTCCACATCAATTCCAAGGAACAAGGCAGATGGATGTGTGTTCAATCACTGATCAGATAAAGCATGTCCCCCTGACTTGACAGAGCCTACCGTGTCCACTCATATCTGAGTCCCACGATAGGTCAGAATGAAAAACTGTAATACCGCGGAGCTTAAATGCTTCTTAGAAGCATTGAAAAGGGAAAAGATTTTATTCCGGATCACTGTGGATAACGATGTACCACATAATACACAATCTATTTTAGATTTTTATAATTCTGGCTTCTTCAAGATTTAGCTCATAAATCCAGATTTTCGCTTATGCACATGGTTTTTATATTTTGTTTAGATTCTTGTAAGGAAGTGTCACATTTTTGTTTTAAGTGAAATGTGCCACTATATCAGCACGTAAACATTTGAAAACGAACGGTATTTTTTTCCTACGAATTCCTATGAAACAGGATCTATCTGAGAGAGTGGTGGTCTTATCCCAAAAGATTTATAAACATGGGTAACCTGCCATACTGGTAAATTATTAGTTATTTACGATTAAGGCATAAATGCAGATCCAAATGCTAATGGAAGAGATAAAGAAGTAAATTCCTTCTGCAGTATTAAAATTAAAGTATTCATAACCTGAACACGTCCTGCTCTCGCCGTAGCTTTCTTAAGCAATTGAGTTAAGTGATTGATGCTTGTCTCCATATGAAGACTTCGTTATTTTCCCTATTTTTAATGTAGGTTTTTCTCCCAAAAAATCGCCCAAGCAAAGGAAATAGAAATATTATGGCTCCAATAAATTCTTTGGGTCTCATCACCATGTCATACTTTGTTTTCTAACAGCATTGTGGGAGCAGCTTCTGTGTGCCAAGCACTGTACTTGGGCCTAAGCAGGGGGTTGTGCCATAAACCGGGTTCCTATCGACATGGCCCAGAGTATACAGAGAACCTTGGAGATGCCCAAGGAATCATGGGCATTAAATATATACCAATTGCAACTGTTTTTGAAAAGACTAAATATGGATTTAAAAAAAAGAGGGCCATACTGTAGGGGACTTCTAGGAATTTTTTTTTTTTTTTTTTTTTTTTTTTTTTTTTATGGTTTTTGGCTAAAGAAGTCACACTTAAGCAGAGGTGGGAATATAAAACACCTAGTCATTTACTCTTCTGAAAACAATGCTCTAAAGATGTGAGTTTCAGAATGGTTTTGGTGTACGTGCATATGCGTGGATACGAGCATGTGGGTGTGCGTCTGCGTGTGTGTGTGTGTGTGTGTGTGTGTGTGTGTGTGCGCGCGCGCGCGCGAGTGCGAGTGTGCTTGTGTGTCAAGGAGAAGGCTAGAGTGAACTGGGGTTGTAGCTTAATATTAGAGCACTTTCTGAATATGTCTGCACCCTGTACATATTCGCAAACCACAAGCAGGGGACAGAGAAGAAGAAGAAGCAAGATCAATTGAACAAGGATGGGTCAGCAGCTCCTTAGAGGTCCTGACGGGTCACAGTTTGACACGTTTCCGTAGACCCGTGTGGAGAGTGGCGCTGACTGTGGGAGCAGCAGGAAAGCAGCTCCCACTGAAGCAGCCACTTCGGTCTTGAATGGTGCAGAGCATCAGTGATGGGGATGCGCAGAGCATCCCTGGTGGAAACTTGCGGAGAACAGTGATGCTCCCTCAGTAGCTGCCATTTTTCTGAGTTTGTATTTGGAAGATCACTGCTCAAACTCAGAACTGCAAGCCCAGGCACTCAGCACTGAAGTTTGTGTAATTACTTATCAAAAAGCACTCAGACATAAAATTATGCTTTTTTTTTTTTTTTTTTTTTTTTTTTTTTTTTTTTTTTTTTTTGCTCTTCCAAAATTAATGATACTGAAACTGTTAAGCATGAGAGCACTTGGAAAAAAAAAACTGTTCCAAGCTATGGCCCATCCACCAGTGGGCTCTGGCTTCAACCACCATCTATTCGGGTAAAACACATAGCTTGATGTTAAGTACAATAGGAATGGTAATCAAATGTCCAATCATACTCCTAGATTGAGTACAGTTACAGTTCCTTTGCACTGAATTGTGTATGTTAAACAAAAATTTAAAGAGTAATCACCTTTTCATATAAACTGATATTTATTATACAAAATAACAAATATATTCAGGGTAAGTGACATGTAAAATCTTACTTCTTTTACTATAATCAGAAATATTTAGACTTCAATCATGTGTCATTAACTGTTTTAATTGAAATATTTTTTATTTTTTTAATGAAGTTTAATACTAAGAGATAAATACTCTTGATATTAAGTTGTTTACATGTCATAAACTTTGGCGTCGCTGAGATGGTTCAGTTGTTAAGAGCACTTGATGCTCTTGCAGAGAGCCCAGGTTCAGTTCTGAGCATCCATATGGTGGCTCACAACCATCTGTTATTCCAATTCTAGACCAACAGATTCCCTTTTCATAGACCCCAAGCACAATTATGGTACACACAAATCCATAACAAAAAAAAACATTTATATAATAAATCTCCAAGCTTTCATTCTTTTCATTTTGGGGTGGTATTCAAATTCTTCATCTACTTTTCCATTAATAAACCTTCTGACTGTTTTCATGTTTTACTATGAAGGATAAGATTTGTTATGAACACTATTAGCTATGTTTTCCTACGGACATATGTTTTAATTTCTCCCAGCTGAATACCTCAAATTTGAATAGATTATGTTGAGGTTAGATAAATATTTCATTTTATTACCAGCTTTGTGCATGGTGCATGACTTTCTACCTTATATTTGATTGATTGGTGTGTTGAAATGTCATAGAATGTTTCCTATAAACAACAGGTAGATACATCTTCCTTTTTATTCAATTATAATTTCTTTCAAATGAACTGCTTAGCATTTATATTAAATGTAATTATGGCTTTATTAAGTTCCATGTAATCCTGCTATATTGGTATTTGTTCTTTATGTTTCCCACCAATTATTCCAGTATTCACCCATGCCTCTCTTCTTTGGAGCATTTATAAATGACATTAATTAATACTCATAGTCCATATTTACTATCCAATTATATGTACTTAATTGGCATTCTAGCAGTACTTATTTGTCTGTCTATCTGTCTGTGTGTGGTTTAATGGTGAACATTAGATATGCATACTTACTACAACATCACTTAAAAAAAGATTATATTAAGGAATAATTCATAAATTATATAGCAATAGAATGTTACTTTATGTTCCATTTGCTGTATTCCCTTCAGATATTGTAATTAACCTTATCCTATAAATCTCAAGATTTATAAGACCAAGATATAAGATATCTCAAGATATAAGACCAAGAAAAGTTCAAAGAAATGACACAGGGGTGCCCGCACACCCACACGCATTTGCCATCCTGCAAGCAGTGTAGGCTTAAAGGTAGAGGACAAAGGGAGAAGCCACTCGGCGATTCAGAATTTAAGAAATTTTGTGAGTTGCCTGATCTCAGAGAAGTTGAAAATAGAACTAAAACATGAATGGGCTTCAGATAAAATTTGCACCTATTCAGTTGAGCCTCAAAAGGGCAACAGCCTGCTAGAGATGAGACTGGAACTACAGCGGCTGGTAAGGACCACCAGCGAGGGGGTATGACAGCCATTGAAACGGATGTCTCTGTAAAAAGTAGGAAGTAGGCCTCAGCTTAAACCCATTACCAAACAAAACCAAACAGACATCACCACAGCGGAAACAAAGCAGAAAAGCAGTAGAAATTTGGGTCAAACAGTAGACACAGAGCAAACAGGCAGTAGAGAGCAGTGAACAGGCCATGCAGCTGCACAAAGCAAGGAGTGCCAAGGGTGATGGCAAACACCAGAATCTAGAAAAGGAAAGAAGGATTCTACCCACACCTTGATTTTAGGCTTCTGGCCTATAGCCTTGGAAAACGGATTTCTAATGATTCAGATACTTGGCTGGTCCAGCTTGTGTGTCTCTGTTTTAAACACTCCAGGAAAGGACAGCAGCTACTTAGATGTGTAATAACATGAATCAGTGTCAAAGGCTGTAAAATCATGGAAGCGTGCCCATGTGTGATGTACTTTATCACTAAAGCATTCTGTGGGCAAGAAAATCCCAAGAAGTTATGGTGGGGTACGGACATTATGATTGGTTCAAAAAAGGATGTGTGACAACGCAGTTCTGTCTCCAAAGGCTTCTGTTATGAAAGTTTCCCTAGTGCCCTAACACAAAAGGGTGAATATATGCACCTGTTTGCATTGTCAAAGTTCTGAAAGTGAGCCCTCAGGACTTAAGTATTTTATTGTAGTTAAATTTCCCCTTAAAAAAAATCTACTCTGTTGAGATGGCTCACTGGAAAAAGCCAGCCCGGCCCCCACTCAGCCCACCACAGACCCTGTTGATGTCATGTTACAACTGTAGGCCATGTGCATGTTCTGGCTGTAGTCTGTGCTGCTGCCTGAAGCCTTGTTGATGTCAATGTGTCATGCTGTTGCCCGGAGCCATACTGATTTGAGTGGCCTCCACTACCAAATGAGCCATGGTGGAGTCTAGGCCCTGTGCTGCTACCAAGGGCCACCATGTTGTCCTACTGTGTCCTACTGCACCCGGGGTCAGTGTTGCTGGCCCCCTGTTGCCACTGAAGGCCATGCTGATGTCTGTGGTCTGTGCTGCTGCCTGAGGTCACAGTGATGTCCTGGCCTCTGATGCTGCTGACTGGCATGTTTAGGTCCATGGTCCTACTGACCACTGGGGTTGTGTTTGTAGTCCAAACACTCATCAGAGACCACGTGCAGGCCCATGATGCGTGTTTCCGCTAACTGTGAAGAGCAAGTGGGTTACTTTGGCGGTGATATCGATCACTGCAGACACAGAGTTGAGAGGGAAGGGATATGTCAGGTTTATGTCACCCCCTACTCCAGAAACAATCTAAATAGGAAGCCACCAAAGAGAACGTTTAAAACATGGGATGCAGATGCTGAAGATGCTCCACAGTTGTAGCTTCTGGGGGGTAGGGGTTGGGGACTTGGTTCTACTTAAGTGTCAGGCTGCTAAGACTTTCACCACGCTCCACTGAATACATAGCTAACACAAATTAGACTTGCTTCTTTTCTTTTATTTTTTTTTCTATTTTTTATGGGTAAGTCACAAGGGTAGGGGAAGTAGACATGGAAAAACTGGGAATAGAGTACGATCAGGGTACATGATATGAAATTCATAGAGAGTCAATAAAAATGTCTTGTTGAAAAAAATCAACTCTGTAAAAGAAATATTAAACTTCAGTGAAACTGAAGTATTTAGGGGGAAGTGATTTGATGTTATCAATATAATTGGAAATATATCAAAAAGTAAGATAGAGTGACAAATGACCCGATGTATGAGTACATGATAATACAAATGTAAGTATTATAAAATAATACCGTGATCTGTTTAGTAGGTGTATGATTGCTCGTATAAAATTCTTTAATCTAAAATTGTATGTATATGAGTATTTTCATGGTAAAATACAAAAGCATAAAAGGGCATAATATGAACACCTACAAGCAAATTAGATATGATTGAAGAGAGTCAACTTGAAGTATAGTATTTTTTTAAAAAAAAAAAAGGATAAAAATATAGAAAGGGGGCTTGGAATGGTAGTACACACAGTTAATTCTAATTTAATTTAATTCAGGTACATCTCTGAATACAATGCCAACCTGGTCTACATAATGAGTTTCATTTGCGTGTGTGCGTGCGAGCGTGCGTGCGTGCGTGCGTGCGTGTGTGTGTGTGTGTGTGTGTGTGTGTGTGTGTGTGTTATGGGTGTTTGTACCTGTGTGGCTCTATGTGTCTTACTTTGCTACACTGGCTAGCACCATAGTAACTTACTATGTGCACCAACACGACTCATAATACCTCCTGCCTCCCGAGTGCAGGAATTGCAGGCAGGCACCACCACACTGGGGCCCAGATGGACTTTGTAAAAGGAAGACAGCTATGAAGATGGCAAGGCAGCATCTACTCACTAAGTTATGGTGGCAGATTTGTGGAGAAAGTAAACACAATTAGAAGCAGATGCCACTGGACTATCAAGAACAAAGGCAAACAGAACTCACAGCTTTTCACAAAACTGAGGCAATGTCTTAGAAGGAGTGACAGAATCCAACAGAAGAACACTTCAACAGGGAGATACATGGGTCTTATTAGGTTCCTGTTAAGTGTGAAATTTTGGGGAAACCCCTTTTTAAGCATAACTCCAGATATTCTCCATACATTCTAGATATTACAACCTTCTTTTTAACAAGAGGAAATGGAAGGTTTGGAAAGGTTATTTGTTTGAATAAAAGCAGACAGCTAATCAGTTGATAAACATTTAAACTTCCTATATAAGTCTCTAAACATAGTCATCCTATACTTTCTTGTTTCCTTTTTTTAAAAGTATAGAATAGAGTTTATTTGGGAACATGATAAGGGGAGTTAAGAAGGGAGTAGAGGCAGAGAAAGAGAGGGGACAGAGAAGAACAGAGGGAGGAAGACAGTCAGAGAGAAAGAGCAGAGAGCCTATCTAGTTGTTTCTCGTCTGCTTTCCCCCCTTCATTTCTGTTTCTCTGGTAAGGCAGAGTCCCAGTGTCCTTGCTTGGAAATCCCCTACCAACTCTCTTATTCATGACAATATAGAGAATACCCTGAAAAAGGAAAGAGTCAGCTGTGGTAGAACTCCAGTGTCTAATATTGGGTAACACGTTGTAGGTACTAGAACAGCGACCACAGAGAGGATCCTTGTAATTGGCTTCTTTCCCTATCCGATCCTACACTGTTACTCTCCATCCTGACACTGTGGTATAGGACGGGAATACTTCTGCCTTTCTCGTTAGCACCATATCCTAGAGTATGTATCACTGCAGGAAACTGACAAGGTGATGAGCTGTCACTTTAGCTAAAAGAATATCCTATTTTTAATGAATATTATTTCCTACAGAAGTGTGCCGCCAACAGCTACTTTTGATGGCAACAGTGTGCATGTGACCTTTTGTTAGACAACAAACATTATGTCAGCAGTGATGAGTCTCAAAATCTGTAGACATGCTAAAAGCATATCCTCAAAAATAATGTCTAAGGCACAAGCACATAAGGTTCAGTAAACTATTTTAGTATACTGTGTTAACAAAAACATCACAGGATAGTTTATGAGTGATAAAGTAGGCATTTATAGTCAACTAATATTTTGCTTCTTATACATTTTTCTTTAAATCTGTGTTATTTCAATAAAACAAGTAATATGTGTTTATTTAAATAAAACTAAATTTTATTGGTATCCTTGAGGGGAAGAAATTTGAATTTGATTCCTTAGGAACATCTAAGTTATGAATAATAAATTATTTTCTGAAACTAGCTTAGGGCTTTAATATTCCAGGATTTTATATTAGATAAAAATAAATATTAATTGGAATACTATTTATATTTTCTAACGTGTTCCCTATAGTTGCTTAAATAAGCAAATATTTATTTCTAAATGGACTTGAAAGAGCCTGATTATGTACAAGTGGAGACTGTCATTTCCATGGTATATTTTTCTTTTTATTCATATGTAAGTGACATAAATTTTGAAAAAGTTGTTCTTGATAGAACTATCAAGTTGATACAGCCTAGAGTCATCAGAGTAGAGAGTCTCAAGTGAGAACCTGGCTAGATTTTGCTGGTTTTGGGCATACCTGTGAGGAGCGCTCCTGATTGATGATTGATACAGGAAGGCCCAGCCCATGTGGGCAGCATCATTTCTAGTCAGATGATCCTCAACTATATAAAGAAGCAAGCTGAGCCCAAGCTAGCCCATAAACCCCCAAATGAGCAACATTCCTCAGAGATTTCTCTTGTGTTTCTTAGCTGTGTGTTCCCTGGTTAAAGGTAAAGACATGTGCACTAGCAAGCTGGCTTTTAAGATCAAGTTCCTGCCCTGACTCGGTGATGGGCTGGAATCTGAATATATAAGGCAAATAAATCCTTTCTTCCTCTATGGTGTCTTTCATCACATCTTTTAATCACAGAGACGGAAATGAAATCGACACACATTTCCTGAGAGCTTTTGACATAACCTGCACCATGCCTGAAAATCATTTGTTTTAAATTTGCCTGTTAGTATACATTACATATACATCCCATGAGCATATACATTACACATATATGCTCATGCACACCTGTCTATAAACATATATGCATTTGAATATCCATGTATGCACTTAGCTATAGAAACAGACATGCATATGTTTCTAGACTATTTTATGGTCAGGCTGAGGGTGGCAGCTTGTTTGTGCATTTGGCGTTTCTCCCAGATGCCATGTTAGGCAGATTTACACAGCAAGTGACTGAACCATTCTCCTATTTTCACCGTATTCCCCAGCAGAACCACTACTAAAGTTATTGTTCATGGTTAAGGCTGAGATGGGCTTGTTTGCATCATATCATGGTCTTCCCACTAAGAAGGAGTCACAGTTGCTTTCTTCTTCAGTGGGTTTTACATCTTCCTCCACAGTGTCTAGTAAGCAAAACTGACTGCTAAGGTTTTCCTCAATCTAACAGCAAATCCTCATCTAAACAACCGAAATTCAAATAAGTTTCAGAAGAAAGCTTAATAACATATAACTTATTATATTTTAAGAGCATCCCTTGGAGCTATCGTGATAAATTAAATTATATTACATTCCTCAATAAAGCAGAAACTATGTTCTCAAAAGCACATAAAAATTATTTCTAAAATTAAAAATTCAGAAGTTAGGCTTAAATGAATGCCATCAATTAATTTTTATAAAAGAACTACAGACATTTCCAGGAAAAAAGTTCAATTATGCTCAAAATGAAAATTATATAAATAACTTTATATTATTGAGAAAAATTATTATGATCTGAGAGATAGACCTAGCAGGCTTTTTAGCCTTCAATTAAAAATATCAATCCTCTAGGGTTATCTCTAAATCATTCGCCCACAAAGGCGCAGAACTCAGACAAGACTTGGTCTAGAAGCAAAATGTTAACCCCTGTAGGATGCTCTCTGTTGTTTGTGATTCTGTGAACCTCAGAGATAAGAAGATTGGGATAAAATGCTGACATTAACCAAATAAATAGTTAAGTACGTCAAAGGTCAAGGTAACACCTTGTCCTTTGAACCGGATGGAATGTTAACAAGGTGCCGCCCGTGTGCAATAAATAGACTTGCCTGGAATTTAGATGCAGTGGCAGAGCCTCTGAGAAAGGCTCTTCTTACTCAGTTCTTCGCAGTGTGGATGATCAGAAAGCAGCCTCTGTGTTCCCAGGTATTGCCAGAGAATCCGTCCCTGACCACTTATTCTACAACGGTCTGGCCAGAGATACGAAAAGATACAAAATTGCCGTCTTTTTCTCCTTTTCATTTTTACTATTTATCTGAGGTGCTTAGAAAGCCCTCTTTCTAAGATGTCCCTGGCCCTCCAGCTCAGTCACCCTGCGTTTCTACTCCCCCTGAGAGCATTTGCCACTCACTGTGTGTTGATCTAATGTAAGCAGCTAGAAACACAGGAGCCCTGCAGGACATTTTTACGAGTGAGCTGTAAGTGGCCGACTCATTCGTTCCAATCTTCTCAATGGTGCAAATGGTCTGCAGAATCCCAAATATCATAATCGACCTGAAACAAGACGAAATGGACCATTTTCGGTGCAGTTTCCTTTTTAATATATAAAGGGGGGGGGGGGGATGGCGGAAGGATTCTCTGAAACGCGATAGCTGTAGTAACCGAGGGGAAACCAAAACAGGCCTGCACAGTGATGGCGTCCCATTACACTCAGCGTACCACACAAATTGGTCCCAGCAGTTTTCTCTTTAATTCAGGATTTATGGAAACATCTGAGATTATAAAATTAACTGAACAAAAAACAGATGTTATAATTGGGGGGGGAGGGCAGTTCTTGGATGAATACCAGAGCTGAACGTTAGTATATGGAGTGGAAACATTTTAACTCCGGTTGCTATCTATCAGTTTACAAGCTGACGTAAAGATTCCACATGAAGATAACCATCTAAATAGCTTGGAGAAATGAAATTATGTTCACATAAGTGGCTCGTTTTTCTCCCTTTCAAATATAAGGCAATGGTTATTAAAATGACAATGTCCTTGTTTTTTAATTAACAATGTACTGACTCCCACCTATAGTGACACCTCGGAGGAAAAGAGGCAATTCAGAGATTATGCTTCCACTTTGGGCTTTCCTGTTACTCTAGGGAGCTAGGGAAGATGGTATCGCGACTCCTGTGTGCGTTTATTGTGAAGCAGCGCTCAGCTTCGGACAGAGGTAGCTCAAACTGAACAAAGAAAACTACACTCTGACCTTTGTAGTAACTATCTAAAGGTATGAGGAAAAACCCTTTCAGACGAGGCCAAACCCAGACATTGCAAAATCCTGGACATTATCTCTGGAGGACAAAAACAACATAAAAGCCATTAAAAAATAAATAAAATAGGAAAGAAAAAAAAAACCAAAAAACAAAAAACAAAACCAAGATTCTCTAGCTGGGTTTCCACATAAAGACCGGGTGTGGTTGTGCAGGGCCTTGCACTTTTGGCATCTCCTTGCAGAGACTGTTTCTAAGTATGAAAGAAATGAGAGACTCAAAATTGGTTAAATAGTGTGTCCTGTTTTAGCAGCGAAGGACTTCTAAATGATCTGGGATGCTTTTTCTGTGGAGCGGGAGGTTTTGCTGAGTAAAGGGACATATGCCGAAGGCTGCGGTTCTAAGCATGGGTAAAGGGAGTTTGTAAACCCACCCAGAGAAATGTCAGGGTAATACCTCCGGGGGACCTCGGCCAAGATTTGTTTATTGGATTTACACAATTGAACCAATCATGATTAAATTGCCTCGGGGCCAAAGTTCAAAGGGATAACAATCAGAACACATACCAAGTGGAACAACAACTGGCAAGTATTAAAATAAGTAAGATGTCAACGCCGCTGCTCCCAGCTCTTTCCAGCTCGGCCTGTAGAAGGCCATGAGACAGGGAATGGGCCAAATTATACTGAACAAAGCGTCCCACAAACAAGGGGCTTCCACAGCAATCTCATTTCTTCTTGAGTTCTGTACAGACACAATGTGGTAACTGTTAGCTGGAGCCCTCCAGCTGACTCATATTTCTATTGGGCTCAATGAGTTTCCCACACAGTATCCTAGGGAATGTGGAATCCACAAAACCTTAGTGTTAGGCAACCTCTTGTTTTTTTCCTATAATGATGATTCATCCAGGAAATATGTATTTAAACTTGTTTACCGTATTCCTATAATCTAGAGTTTTTTTTTTTTTTCAATTGTATTAGATTTCAGAACCTTTTTTGTAAGTAGAATCTTGCAGTTAGAGTGGCCCTTTGAAACATATTTTAGAAAACCTGAGAATAAGTTAAGTGGTCTTTGGCCCAAAAGTGAGGAGTCGTTTTCCCTCCATAACAGGCAGCCTTCCTTCTATCTTAATGGCCCGAGGCCTTCACATGCTTTTCTCTCGAACACCGATTTGATTCACGTTATAGAAAGATTAAATAAAACCTTGATAATGCAATAGCTTACAGTTTTGTTTTGTTTTTTTCTGTACCAGACATTTGCATTATGACAGTCCAGAAACTTTGGTGTGGAAAAATGAAGTTTTTACTGAGGTACTTGGGGGAAAATGTAGTGGCATGAATGAGAGTTGGCCCCATAGGAAGGCTTCATGGCACCTCATCTGGGAATAATTAGGAGGTGTGAACTTGCTGGAGGAGATGTGTCTATCGGGTCTGTGTTGAGGTTTCAAAGTCTAAGTCACTCCCAGTGGGTTTTCTTTGCTTCCTGCTTGTGGATCAATATTTGAGCTCTTGGCTACGGCTCCAGTTTCATGCATTGCTGCATGCTGCCATGCTCCCTCCAGTTTCATGCATTGCTGCATGCTGCCATGCTCCCTCCAGTTTCATGCATTGCTGCCTGCTGCCATGCTCCCTCCAGTTTCATGCATTGCTGCCTGCTGCCATGCTCCCTCCAGTTTCAAGCATTGCTGCATGCTGCCATGGTCCCTGCCATGGTGATCGTGGACTCACCCTCTGCAACGGAACTGTGAACTCACAAAAAAACTCTTCTGTAAGTTGCTTTAGTCACAGTGTTTTACCACGGCAATAGAAAAATCAACTAAATCATCGATCAAGGAAGGCGATGTTTGGGAAACCAATAAAGAATCCTGAGGTCTCCAAAGTCAAAACAAACAAACAAACAAAAAAAAAAAAAATCCTGATTCAAACTATTAAGGGTTTGAGAACATACTTGTTAGTTGGAGCTGGACCCACAGTCCTTTGAAGCACCCTGTTTTCAAGTTCTTTGTTTATATATGCAAATTCCTGATCCATCTTGATAACAAAGCAGCACTGATTCCTAGTCAGCCTTCTAGTTGTCCACCCAGAAGATAACAGCATTCTGGGCATCATATCCATAAGAAAAACCTACCATAATTTCCTGTGGAGTGCCTTTCTGGTGATTTCCTGATACATCCCACCTAAAATCTACTCTGGTCATAAAAATATTACAGATAAGAGAGATTAAATCCCAATTTCTTTTCTTAAAACTCAGTGTCTGTTCCCCATACTTCCAGATGCTTTGTTTTAGGTGGTAACTTAATTGTGGCTGCCATTTTTTAATTCAGCACTCATAACCAAACTTTTCGTCAGCCTCAGAAGTGAGGCTTCATCATCCTATGAGCCTAGTTCGTGCCTGCTGTTACCTAGAGCAATTGTCAGCGTCTAAGAACATATACAACTATTGCATAAATATATCTTTCCAAATAATTTCCTTTGAAAATCCCAATAATATAAATTATTTCTGTTCTTAAATACCCCCAAAGAATTGGTTGACAGAAGGAAAATGAAAGAGCAGGAACTAGAGGATAATGTCAGGAATTAGCAGAAAATAAATTCACCGCACACTGAAAAGAAGATATTAAAGAATTTAAGGAACAGTTTATTCAAGGTTATGTAAAAATTATAACAGCACTGACTACTTCAAAGTATTGATGCTGATCATATATGGCTCCCCTGAAATGTGATTTAAAACATAAAATTGTATTGTTGACACATGCACACATTTCACCTTGTAGAGGTCAATCCAAGGACAATGATCTATATTATCTCCTAAAGGCTAGACTGTCTTTAATATTCCCAAACATCACTAACCAATTCTTTTTTGGTTAAGATTGTAAAATCATCATAGACTTTATGTATCACTACTATTTAACCACTCTATCTGCAAAATACCATTAGAAACAAACTACTGGGCTAAGTAAAGATATACCACTTGCATATAGACAAGTTGTATATTTTCTTATTTTGATAGTGGATAATAAATACCACTTGTGAAAAAAAACCTTTAATTTGATATAAATTGTTTCCAGTTAATGTGTAGTGGCTTTAAATAAAATTATTTTTGTTTAAATAAAAATGAGTGTTTTGCCTACATGTATAAAAGTGCATTGCATGTGTTCCTGGTGCCTACTAGGTCAGAAGAGGAAGCCAGAGTCTCAGTAAGAGGGGTTACAGATGCTTGTGAACCACCATCCCTGTGCTGGGAACTAAGCCTAGGTCCTCTGTAAGAGCACACACTGTTCTTAAACACCGAGTCTCCTCCCCAGCCACCCATCAATCATTTGCTTTTGAGATGGGCATCATTCTTATTGTTATTTAAAAATATAAACTATTTCTGGAAAATACTGACAAATTCACTTGTCTGGAATTGATTTTATTCTCCCCTTTCTGCTCTCTCCACTGCACCCCCCTGTGTGTGTGTCTGTGTGGTGTGTCTGTGTGTATATGTGTTTATTTTTATGTGTTTGGATATGTATATTAATGTATGTGCATATATGTGTGTGCATGTGTGTGAATGTATGTATGTGTGTATATGTATGAATGTGTATGTATATGTGTGTGGTATTCTGACACCTTTTCAGTTATGTGTGACTTTTCAGAAACAGCTTGGCTCTAAGATCACATTTGCATGTTTTTTTTTCCTATCCTGAATTCATAGTCACTAGATTCAAAATAATTTAATTAGCCAGTATGTTTGCAACTAAACCAAACTGAAATTCTTTTCCTGTTTTTGTATGCTTTCACTAATTTTCAAATCTTTAGAGAGCCTTACATATGTCTTGGGTGCCATGCTAAGCATTGAGACATTTTCCTTGGAGCAAGATAGGGATAAAACCAGTCATTCTGAAAGAAGTACCAAGCAATGCATTGAAAGTCACATAGACAGGTGACATGGTTGTGATGATGAGCTACAGGATCTTTAGCTAAGTGTGAAAAATTCAAGGCAGGCTCTTAGAAGGACACTGAGGCATCTAAGGGATACTGGGACAATAACCTTATGAAAGGAAGTGGATTTGGGGTGCCAAATGCTTTAAAAACAGTTGGCTAATTGAGTCAAGTAAATTCTTTTTCAGTGCGTAATTAATTTGCTCTTCTGCTGTGGTTAAGATCAGTGTGGGGTCAGGATGGTCCTGCTATGTGGTGGGAAGCCTGAAGGGGAGTAAAGACAGCATTCTCTAATGTTTGGATGCTGTGGAAATATCCTGAACACCTGAATCAGAAAAGGAGTCATCTTCAGAAAACTGAGCGACGTGCATCCCGGAGTCAGCTAATTTGTCTAACCATGAAAACTGAATTCATACTCTGCCTTTACATACTAAATTCTTTCCCAGGCTAATGTAAGAAATGGCAGTGCCTTGCTCCAGCTGCAGGGAGAATATCATGAACGACAAGTTAGCTGAGCAGTGACTGACAGAGCAGGATGAATGACCTGTTTAACCAGAATCTCTGGCTTTCTAATTTTGTTGTTTGTAACTATTAGTAACAATCATCTCCCACCCCCCCCCCATGCATGCACGCACGCTGGATTCTGTAACTGCTATTAAGCACAGAGAGTAAAAAATAACATTTCTACATATAAATTTTTCTAAAAGTCCTAAATTTTCCAACTGTCAGGAGACAATATGTATATAGATAATTTTTTCTCAAATACTTAAAGTGTATGATATTAAATATTGTCTTAGAATTATTACTTGTATAATTGGATGCAGACTAGATATGGAGGCAAGAAATGATAATTAGCTTCTGAGTGATTGTATATTGCAACCCATTGGGCTCATCAGTAAAGAGCCTGATAAAATAACAGCAAAACTTAATGAGAGAAGTGATTAATCATGACTTAGGAAATGCCCGTGAGACGAATATCTGCCACTTTTTACTTGGAGTGAGTTAGAATGGAAGGAATGAAGGAAGGAGGGAGAGAGGGAGGGAGAGAGGGAGGGAAGGCAGGAAGGAAGGCAGGAAAGAAGGAAGGAAGAAAGGAAGGAAGGAAGGAAGAAAGGAAGGAAGGAAGGAAGGAAGGAAGGAAGAAAGGAAGGAAGGAAGGAAGGAAGGAAGGAAGGAAGAAAGGAAGGAAGACAACATTGTCTGTAATCCAGGTATCTCCTGTGATGCCTAAAACATTATTATAAGTTTTTACAGTCTTATAAAGTGATGAAAAGGGGAAAATATTTTAAAGTCAAAAAATAGAGTTTTGGGAAGGGGATAGCATTTGAAATGTAAATGCGTAGAGTATTTAATAAAAAAAGAGTTTTAATATTTGATCAGAAACTTTACTAAAGTTAATGATTTGTGCTAAGCAATAATGTTTCCAGAGATCAGTATTTGCAATAATTGATCCAAGTTTATTTTTGATTTTGAATAAACACATACTACTTCCTTATGGGGCATAATGTTCTGTAATGTATAAAATGAGCGAACTCTCTCAGGACTGACAAGGACTTTCGTGTACATTTTGTATGAGGCATAAAAGACACAGTAAAGCAAAACCAAAAGCATACTGTGCACTGCCAAGCATGCAGAGAGGGCCTTTGGCGTCTCTGTGAGGTGAGTCTGTTGGCTTTAGACGCATCTCCGCGAGGTCCATCTCACAAGCAGTGCTGCTTGGATTACACTTCGACACAAACTCCACAGCCAGAACTCCTACTGTGGTCTCTGTCTCCAGTGGAAAGTGCTACTTAATTCCCAAAGAATCCTAGCTGGTGTCATTCTGTCAGAATTAATCAGATATCAAACAGATGGAGCATCCAAGCTCGACAGAGCCCAAACAGAACCAGTCCTGAACCACATCACAGGGACCTTCATGACTATAATTTAGTCACTTAGAACCTAAAGGCAAAAAGAGAGAGGACAGTAGGTAGCAAGGCTGGCTAAACAAAGAACTCCAGAGGAGCCTATGAGCTTGTGGAGCTATGATACATTTGAGTGTCTAGAGTGACCCTAAATTTCTTCGAAAAGAATATGAGGTGAGAATACTTGAGCACTTGCCTAACCACAAGTTTCTACAACAGACAGGTGAAGCCAGAAGAAATGTACTGAGCGTCTCAGGGTGGCACTGGTTTCTGATTTTTGCTTTAAGATAACTCACCTTTTATGGCGCCTCCAACTCCTCAACCGTAGATCATAATATTGACTGCTCCCTCGTGGGTTACACCTGAGCAGAAGATAATAAAAGCTCTTTCTGAATAGAAAGCGGTCTGTAAAGGCTAAATAATGATGCCAACCCCTCCAGCCGGGGTAGATTGGTGAATGCTTTTTGGTTTTGCTATCTTTCTTGGGGGACTATTCAGGGAGACTTGTATGGATGTGTCTTTTTCTATTGCTTCATTTGTCTTTCTCCTTCTACTGTAATAGCGCTGTCTGTCTCCAGTTCTCACTTCCACTGGTATCAGAAAAATGTCTCCCTGTTGCTGGCTCTGCAGCTTCCTTCCCACGGACCTCTCCATCTCTGTTAGTCCATCTTATTTAATTTCATGCTCTCTACGGACCTTGCCTGTACCTTATGGATCTGACATAGATCTTTGAAAAGTCTATTGTGCTTTTTAGGTTTTCTCCCCAACCCTGGCTTGTCACGAGCTTCCTCTGTACTTCCGTCTGCCTTCGTTCAAGACTCTAGAAAGGGAAGGGCGGGGAGAGGTGAGCTCATGAATTATAGAGAGAACCAATCTTTCTACTACCCAAATGGTGTTCTACTGCTCTAGTTTGTCAATATATTGTTTAGTGCCTTGCAAAATCGGGCGTGCACACTGTGCGGTAAACATTGAGTGAGTTGGAGGATGTAAATTCCCTCTGATTGCAGGACCCAGGAGCAGAAATCCATCTGCTAGAGGCATATGGACAGTGGTGCATTCACTCACAGGCTTCAAGGCCCTTTACCGGCATTTCAAGGAAGTTATTCGGTCCTAACTGCCCCAGCTCTCTTTGGAGGACATACCAGTGTAGCTTCAACATGATGAAACATTTGAACTCTCTGACCTGGGGTCTTCTTACAAGTGTATACACAGTGTGTGATGCAAAGGTACAACGTACACCAAATTCTTAAAAACCATGGAAAAGAGCACATAAGGATCGCAAATTAGTAGTTTCACACACACACACACACACACACACATCACATCACATCACATCATATCACATCACATAGGTATTCACCATAGGAGACACTGGGCAAACGGAGGTCATGGGTGAGCTGGATCCCTGTTTTTAACATGTTCTTCTCTGGATGCAAACATGAATCTTGCTCATAAAAATGTCTTGCAGATAGCTCTGTAGGAAAATCCCTGACTTCCCCCATAGAAAGGGTTTCAGTGACTAGTTATAAAATGTCATGCTAAGGATAACCCCCATTGCTGTAAACTCTCTTTAGGCTTCGATCACTCAGACACATATTTATCATTCTAAGCAACTTACAAGTCCCAGAGTATCTACAACACGCACGGCGAGAACAGAAACAATTGGCAGTGAGAAATATCTCCTCCATGCCATTCCTCATGTCTTCACTGGGTTCCTATAGGCCCTTGTATTTTTCCCCATTGTCCTACTATTTTATGTTTCTTGGGGAACTGTGGTTAATGATACTGGTTCCATTACTTGTTATAAATTAATAATTCTTAAGTCCCTCTCGGTAGATGTTTCTGAGAATTGTGTAAACAATCGCTTGCCGCTCCTGTGAAACCTGTTGGCGGTGCCCAAGCTTTCTTCTGTCTCCTGTCAGTAATAGTTCATCAGTAAGTGAGCAGATTCAGAACACTGTCTGGTGCCCGCCTTCCTGTTTCTAGGTAAGACTGGAGCACATGCCTGGAATGATGTAATCTGGCCTTACTGAGGTGATGGATCATCAAAACTTGTTAACGAGCATGGAAAGCGCGAAGGTGAGAAAGAAGGAGTACGTTGTGGGAAAACAAGGGAGGCAATGCTCTCGGACGATGAATTAATTACTCTCTCGAATGCTTCATCTGCTTCATATAATTTCTGAGTTTCTAAGTTCACAAAGATGGAGGAGTCCTCAAAGAAACTGACCATTCATGAGAGAAGATGTAGAGCTCTGAACAGTCAGGACTTCTGTCTAGAATAGAAGCATCTCAGCATCTCTGACGAGAGTTAAGACAGGTGTGAGCTGCTCGTGCTCACGTATAGACTGGGTGTGGGTGTGTCTCACGGCGTGATTTGAATGCACCTGCCTTTTCTACATGGTTGAATGAATGATGCTCCCTGCCTATGCGTGTTCTCTGCCTAATGTGCTGTAACTGCAGCAGATCTGGCGGCACAGCAAAGTGGGGCACTGCTCTGTGACATATGTGGGTCACAGCAGAGTTCATCACGATGTCCTTGGCAATAAGAGATAAGGAGCTAGCCAGCCCTTCTCCAGCGGCTTGCAGTGGAGGTCCTGTTTCTCCTACCCGATAATGTTAATAGAGAGAAATGTACTCCAATTGCCTATGTCCCATGACCTGCCCTCCCCACTGTCTATATGTTTCTTCTCTAGGAAAAGCTTCTTTGAACCGTAGTAAATGAACTCAAACATATAGACGTGTGAGTTACCAAGAAACAAACAAACAAATAAAAATCCCATTGTGGGGGGTTACAATATTTTTTTGTGTGTGAAATCAGTATTTTAAAAATCTTGGGGATTAGAGAGATGGCTCAGTGGGTAAAGGCACCTGCTGCCATATCTGACAAGGCAGGTTTGGCCTCAGCTACTCACAGAGAGGAAGAAGAAAACCAACCTTCACAGGTTTATATATCATATATATCATATATGCGCCATGATGTTTGCATGGACACACACTCTACATGTGCACAATAAATAAATGTTTAAATGTAATAACAATGTATTAAAACTCTCTTTCGCATGCTGTTTGTGATAGCTGTGTTAAGATGAATTTGGTAGATTTTTTCAGTTGACTGTTGCTCAGTCCATAACTCTTCTACTGTGGAGTTTCTTATTTTCATAGTACTATTTACAAGAATGAAGTTTCATAGCCATTAAATGTGTTTGACAGAGGCAGAGGTAAGATTTAATCCTCTGTTTAGTTTGGCACAACTTTACGTTGACACTTGCCTAGATTCTCGACCATAATATCTGGCTGTCTCTGTCTCCCTCTTTCTCTTCTTCCCTTCTCTCTCTCTCTCTTTTCCACCCTCTCTCTCTTTCCCTCCCTTCCTCTGACACATATCTTATCCTACACTGAAAAACCCAACATCCGCTAATTTTCAAACTTAATTCAATCAAATTTTCTAAGGTTGTTGTTTTAATAGAATTTGATAAGGTGACATCACAAAGAGAATTCAAGCAATAGAACAGAAATCAGAACTGGAAAAAAAATCAATGCCTGAGTTCTTTGAAAGCACAGCCCCATATTAAAATCAGTGAGCCTTGTGCAGTAGGCTACAGACTGACAGCTGAGCTTTGCTTTTGAAGATGCTTGCCTTAAAATGCTTTTGAAGCATTAATAAGTGAGTTAGGACTGTTAAATCTTGTTAGCGTGCATGAACATGAAGTGTACAGCCGAGAAGGCAGCCTGCTAGGCTTGGAGGGAAGGATGTACCCTCCTTCTGCTCCCTCAACAGTACCCAGTGAGGTTGGCCAGCTCTTCACCTTGGAGCCCACTGATGAGCATCCTATGCCTTTTAAAGAACGAGAAGTGTCTGCCCTAAGCACACAGCTCTGGTTGGTATTTGATTCTAATGTGTACAATGCTTTTATCTTTGCTTTTCACCTAACTTTGTACAGAACACTTCTAGCTTTCTCGGCCCCACATCAATGTGCAGAATAACCCGCCCTAGCCAGTGTGAATTAGTGAGAAAATCCTCACAGCTGAGCTGCTTTTAGGCAATAGGTCTTCAACATAGGGAATGCAGCCAAAGATATCCCACAAGCATTGCTATCAAGGGTTAGGAATGGGGATGCGAAGCTAACTCAGACAACACTTTGCAGCCTAAATGGAAACCAGAGGCCTGGTTCCCAGAACCCACGTCTAAAGAGCCAGCAGCTAATGATGGTGGCTGCCTGTGATCCCAGCAATCTGAAGGAGATAGGCAGAAATCAGATAGCCATGCAACTGGCTGGCTAAGAAGATCCGCCCATCAGGAAGCCCTAGGCTCGGCTGAGAGACTCTGTCTCAAGAAATAAAGGGAGCAGCTATGTAGGAGATGCCTGATAACAGCTTCAGGTCCCTACACGCACGTATGTACACGCACTTGCAAACAAGCATACGCCCTAGGCACAACACATGCAGATACACAATATGGCTAGTAGTGGGAAGGAACTGTGCATGGGAGGCTGGGGGGAGGGGGAACCCAGGTCAAAGTGTAACTGTAAATAACCAAAGACCAAACCAAGTGCCTGGGACTGTGGGAACCTTTCACAGTAACAGAGATCAAACTCCTAAAACACTATGTGTCACTATGACCCCACCCAACACATAGTGTGTGTGTGTGTGTGTGTGTGTGTGTGTGTGTGTGTGTGAAGAAATAGGTAATATCTCATTTAGAATTCCATTCAGATTGCCAATACAGGCCAGGCTCATTTTCCTATAATTTGATAATCATTCATCATGATATTTACAACCACTGGTTTTTGTTTATTGATATTCACCTTGAGTGATCACTTGACTTCTCTGGACTCCATTTTTAACTCTTTAAAAGGTAGGATAGTACTTACATTGCAAGGATGTAGAGAGAATTAAATGCCTTAAAAACCAAAAACACTTGGCAGGGGACCCCACTCAACACACTTCAAGTCCTTGCAACCTGCTCGACCGCAGGAAAGAAGCATTTGAATAATCTTGGCAGTAGACTTGGGTATGTTTTTTAAATGCTGCTCACATCCAAGCCATTGCAAAACTCTGAGAGTGCCCATTGCAGTGTATCCGACTATTTTCTTTCTCCTTTTTACTCCCCCTGAAAGGATGTTGGAGTCATTTATTTCCTTGCAGAAGCGCCGTGGATGTCTTTGTAAGCCTGATAGCATTATCTGACAGATAATCAATGTTTGGCTGTAACCCGAAGGCCTCCAGACCTAGAGGACATTACTCAGCATGGTATCATGGAGACAGAGGCAAATTCAGCATAAATTGTCTTCTATACAGAAATTATCATGTGATTTTTTTTTTCTTTTTTACCCAGGACTTTCCATCATAGTGCTTCCTGGAGGATTAGATGTGATGCTCTGGAGTGCTCCGAGGATTCATCATACCATCCTTTCTATCTAGACAGCTTTTCTTCCACAGACGTATTACCCGGTGAGCCTAGCGGCAAGCTTACTGGTGTGTAGCTGGAGAGTGGCAGGGAGGGCCCCGTGTCTTTATACTCTTCATTTTGCAGAGAGGTTATAGTGACCTTTTAACAGGCCCACCATAAAATGGGAATCGGAAAAGAGTGGGAGGCCTAGGTATAAAACACTCACCAACCTAGCAGGCATAAATACTACCAGGATGGAATAATTCGAGTGGACACAGAGAAATAAATCAAATCTACTCACACTTAAATGTATAAAACTATCGCAGAGACACTGACCATGACTAAACATGTAATTGATTTCTGCGAAAAGCACAGTTAAACTGAAATGCTTAATACAGATATCAAATCGTCTTCCAAAAAAAAAAAAAATTTACAAATTCTGGCTAACCAGAATATTTTCTTTATGGGTTAACTGCAAAAGGTGGGCCATATAAAGACTAAGAGAAATGTATAACTGTTTGGACTATGGGAAGTGAATCATGTGCCTTGGATACAGTATAAGGGTTTTACGTTGTTGGTTAAATGAGTCTCTCTTGTCATAGCTAAAATGTCCAATGAACAGAGTGCTCTAGTTAGGTACTTTAAGCTAGGAAACACATTTCACATAAAAGCCACTAATGATATTTTAAAAATAAACTGTATACATGGGCAAAAGATGGTAAAAATCTAGGGCACTCTGATGACTATGGCCAGTTATTTTGTGAGCTCTGCAAAACCAGAGCCATTGTGGAAGTGAGAATTGAAAAGTACAATGGACCATTGCTACTGAGACACAAAAGAAACAGAAAAAGAGTGAGGAAAGAACACGCCAGGGTCACACTGAGGTCATTGGGATCTCCAGAGAGATTATAATTGTTAAGAATAGTCACACCAGAAATGATGTTTGCACTTACCAGGATATCCTGGACAACAGGGTTAGGAATCTGAGACCTTGACCTAGGAGACAGAAGGTTTTAGTGTCAACTACTCTAGTAATAACTCGATAAATGAAGTTTGAAAGTCTGCTCAGGTCTCTGCATCTTACAAGAGACAGAAGTCTAAAGATTCGAGGACACAGGCTCCAGTCTGTAGGTATTTCATGAAAGAGCCAGCAGTCTCAACTTAAAACAAGGGCTGCCCACTCTTGGGATAGCAGGACTTCAGCAAATAGCCTTGGCATTTTAAGTGATGTTTAAACTGCTTAATACCATTAAAATTCTTTTGATGTTTGAGTGCAAGAGACTGCTAAGGAGTATGACCGGGGAAACCCCAGACTGAGAATTAGATTCCAGGTAATATCAAAGGTTCTTAGAACTATCATTTTCCCTTTGATTATTTCATCAAAAATTTTCATATAATATATTTTGATCATATTCTTTTCTCTCTCCAAACTTCTCCCAGATACTAATCACCTCTCTACCTACCCAACTTAAAGTTTTCTCTCTCTCTCTCTCCCTCTCCCTCTCCCTCCCTCCCAATCTCTTTGTTTTTCAAAACTGAACAACAGCAGCAAAAAATCAAAATAAAAAATCTTTAAATCAAATAAGACAAAAAAGTACTCAAACAAAAGAAAAAATACCCCAAAAACATGTGCTAGCCAACTACTCTTGGTTAAGTTTACTTGGCCCTGGCTAACTAGTATATAACATGCATATATATATATATATATATATATATATATATATATATATATATATATATATATATATATATATATATATATATGCATGCTGTTATGGTCTTTATGAGTTTCTATCATAAGGATGTTATTGAATACTTGAAGTCAACCACCTCTGGCTCTTACAGTCTTTCCACTGTCTCTTCCATGTAGATTCCTAGCCTGAGCACAGGGGTTTATAAAGCCTTCCCATTTGGCACTGAATGACCCAGTTCCTCACACTTTGCACATTGTCCAGTTGTGGGTCATTGTGCTAATTATCATATAGTATGAAAGGAAGAAGCTTCACTGATGAAGGTTGAGCAACACCCTGTTCAATGACCATAATGATAATTCATTAGAACACATTTGATTGCTATGTTCCTTTAAAGTAATAATAGTAGTGTGTTTTCTCCTAGGGCTTATGACCTATCTAGTCTAAGGTTCTTTGCCTCTTTAGAAGTATTGGATATTGGTTTCACCTCATGGATTGGGCCCTAAATCCAATCAAAGAGTAGTTTGTTACTCCCAAAACATTTGTGTCCCTATCATGCCAGTATATCTTGAAGGCAGGTCACTGTTTTAGGTCACAAGGTTTGTATCTGGATGATATTGATGATTACCTTTCTTTTCCAATAGTGTGCAAAGTGTCTTCTAGCATCATGAATGCTAGTCAGTAGGGATGAAGCTTCTATTGGAGCACCAATTCATCTTATCTATGTTCTATGACATTCACAAATGGTGTCTTTAGGAATAGGGTGCAAGGCTATGAACAGTACCGAGAGACATGCCTGTCATGGTTAGGGAGAGAGTTTAGACAAATGACTTAACAACAAAGAATCAATGCCTGGCACTGGGAACCCTTGGGGTACTGTTCCTTCATTATATGGTGATTCCATTTTAATTCTCTCTCTCTCTCTCTCTCTCTCTCTCTCTCTCTCTCTCTCTCTCTCTCTCTCTCTCTCTCTTTCTCTCTGTGTGTGTGTGTCTCTCTCTGTCTCTGTCTCTGTCTCTGTGTGTGTGTGTGTCTCTGTGTGTCTCTGTCTCTCTCTCTGTCTCTCTCTCTCTGTCTGTGTGTGTATGAGAGAGAGAGAGAGAGAGAGAGAGAGAGAGAGAGAGAGAGAGAGGTATATATTTAAAGAAGTAGCTAAAGTGGTAGGTTTTTTATGATTTTTGGAAGACCTTTACTATTAGTTTTCTCTTCTCATGTTTCTTCCTTTAAGCTAGCTCCATTTAATCTTCCTATCTGTTTCATCTTTGTCATTTTATAAATCACATTCTATTTCTCCTTCCTTCAGAGATTCCTTCCTTCTCTCTAAAGAGAGACATTACAAAGAAATTGCGAAAGAAGACATTTTTTTAATTATGCATGAAACAGTTGTAAATAAAGTTGGAGAATCTCTTTTTGGTAGCAAGTCAAACTGGAGATAATTTTATAAATTACGTAATTGACTTAGGTCAAGAAGATCACATATTGGCTGTGGTATAGTTTAGATGAAAGAGTGTTTTGGGGTGTGGTTGAGAGCAACACATAAAACGAGATTTGATTAAAAAATACACATTACAATGTCCACTGTAATCCTAGAACTTGGGAAGTAAAATCAAGAGAGTCAGAAGTTCAAAGTCACCCTCAGCTATGTAGTGATCTTGAAGTTGGCCTGGGATCTAGGCAACTACGTCTCCCACTACCCAAAATTTATCTATACCTAAAACAAAACTTTTCAACATTGCTTTTGTGAGAAACATCAACATTTAAAGTAATAACTGGACCAAGACCAGCGGAGACCCAGATATACAGGCCTGGTGAGAATGGTTTCTGACTAGCCAGGGGGCAGAGAGATCTCTGACGAGCGCGCACGGAAATCACGCCCCCACCCTGCCTATCCAGGGTCCAGAAACCCAGCAGTGGGCCCTCTGTTCCACAACAGAGCTCAGATAATCTGCCACCAAGAACAGCTGAGATCCAGAGACATAGGCCAGGTACAAGGGAAAGGCGAGAAACAATCACTGGCAACAAGATGGCAAGAGGAAAGCTAAAGAGCATACCTCGGGGAAACCAAGACAACCTGGCAACAATAGAACCCAGCTCTCCCATCACAGCAAACAGTGGAATGCCAAACACTCCAGAAAAAGAAGACTCAGACATGAAATCCTGCCTCAAGATGATGATAGAGATCCTTAAACAAGAACGGGAGAAAAAGCATAAAGAATTAGAAGCTTTTAAAGAAGAAACAAGAAAAACACTCAAAGAACTAGAAGAAAAAAGAACCAAAGAGATTAAGAAATGGAAGAAGGAATTCAAAATGGAAATGGACACAATAAAGAAAATACTAAAAGAGACAACCCTAGAAGCAGAAATCCTAAAAAAGAAATCAGGAGTCACAGATGCAAGCGTTTCCAACAGACTACAAGAGATGGAAGAGAGAATCTCGGGTGCCAAAGACAACATTAAAAACATAGACAAAACAGTCAGAGAAGATGCAAAAGCCAAAAAGGTCCTAACCCAAAATGTCCAGGAGATCCAGGACACAATGAGAAGACCAAACCTAAGGATAATAGGAATAGAAGAGGGTGAAGAATATCAACTAAGAGGTACAGTAAATATCTTCAACAAAATCCTGGAAGAAAACTTCCCTACCCTTAAGAATGAGATGACCATGAGCATAAAAAAAAAAGCCTACAGAACTCCAAATAGGTTGGACCAGAAAATAAATTTCCCCCGACACATAATGTTCAAAACACCAAGTGCCCAAAGCAAAGAAAGAATACTAAAAGCAGTAAGAGAAAAAACGTCATGTAACATATAAAGACAGACCAATCAGAATCACACCCGATTTCTCAACAGAGAATATGAAAGCTAGAAGAGCCTGGACAGACATCATGCAGACACTAAGAGAGCACAAGTGCCAGCCCAAGCTGCTATACCCAGCAAAACTATCAATCACCATAGATGGAGAGATGAAGATATTCCAAGACAAAACTAAATTTACACAATATCTGACCACAAACCCAGCACTACAATGAATTATAGGTAGAAAACCCAATACAATGGGGGGAACTACATCCTAGTAAAAACAAGAAAACTCCTAAGCAAGAAAACAAAAAGAAGAAAGAGACACAGGCACAATACAACCTACAAAAGCAATAATAGTAGGAAAGAGCAACCACTATTCCTTGATATCTATTAACATAAATGGACTCAACTCCCCAATAAAGAGACATAGGCTATCAGACTGGATACATAAACAAAATCCAGCCTTTTGCTGCATACAGGAAACTCATCTCAGAGACAAAGACAGACACTATCTCAGAGTAAAGGGTTGAGAAAAAAACTTCCAAGCAAACAGCCCCAAGAAGCAAGCTGGAGTGGCTATTCTAATACCGAAAAAAGTAAATTTCCAACCAAAAGTTATCAAAAAAGATAAGGAAGGACACTTTTTACTCATTACAGGGGAAATCTGTCAGGAGGAACTCTCAATTTTTAAAATATATGCTCCAAATACAAAAGCACCCACATTCATAAAAAAAAAAAAAAAAAAAAAAAAAAAAAAAAAAAAAAAAAAAAAAAACCCTACTAAAGCTCAAAAAATACATCTCACCCCACACAATAATAGTGGGAGACATTAATACCCCCCTGACACCAATAGACAGATCATGAAAACAGAAACTGAACAAGGACACTGCAAAACTAACAGAGACTTTGAACCAACTAGAATTAATAGATATCTACAGAACATATCATCCTAAAGCAAAAGAATACACCTTCTTCTCAGCACCTCACGGCACCTTCTCGAAAATTGACCACATAATTGGACACAGAACGAGCCTCAATTGAAATACTTCCATGCATCCTTTCAGATCACCATGGTCTAAGGCTGGTCTTTAATAACAAAGACAACAAAACACCCATATACACATGATAACTAAACAATGCTCTATTAAACGATAGCAGGGTCAAAGAAGAAATAAAGAAAGAAATTAAGAATTTTCTAGAATTCAATGAAAATGAATACACGACATACCCAAACTTATGAGATGCAATGAAAACACTACTGAGAGAAAAACTCATAGCTCTGAGTGCTTCCAAAAAGAAACTGGAGAGAGCAGACACTATCAACCTGACAGCACAATTTGAAGCTCTAGAACAAAAGGAAGAAGATATACCCAAGAGGAGTAGACGGCAAGAAATAATCAAACTTAGGGCAGAAATAGACCAAATAGACAAAAAGAACCATCCAAAGAATCAACAAAACCAAGAGTGGTTCTTTGAGAAAATTAACAAGATTGATAAACCCTTAGCCAGACTAACTAGAGGGCAAAGAGAGAGTATCAAAATTAACAAAATCAGAAAGGAAAGGGGAGAAATAATGACTGAAACTGAGGAAATTGAAGAAATCACCAGATCCTACTACCAAAGCCTATACTCAACAAATCTGGAAAATCTGGAGGAAATGTATGAATTCCTAGACAGATACAAGATACCAAAGTTAAACCAGGACCAGGTAAACCATCTAAATAATCGCATAACACCTAAAGAAATAGAAGAAGTCATCAAAAGCCTCCCAACCAAAAAAAGCCCAGGTCCAGATGGGTTCAGTGCAGAATTTTATCAGATATTTATTGACGACATAATACCAATACTCTCCAAACTATTCCACAAGATAGAATCAGATGGAATACTACCTAACTCATTTTTTGAGGCTACAATAACCCTCGTTCCTAAACCACACAAAGACCCTACAAGGAAAGAGAACTTCAGACCAATCTCACTTAAGAACATTGATGCAAAAATACTCAACAAATTCCTTGCAAACTGAATCCAAGAACACATCAAAACGATCATTCTCCATGATCAAGTAGGCTTCATCCCTGGGATGCAGGGATGGTTTAATATATGGAAATCTATCAATGTAATACACCATATTAAAAAAAACTCAAAGAACAAAACCACATGGTCACCTACCTAGATGCTGAGAAAGCATTTCACAAAATTCAACACCCCTTCATGTTAAAAGTCATGGAAAGAACAGGAATCACAGGTCCATACCTAAACATAATAAAAGCAATATAGAGCAAATCAACAGCCAACATCAAACTTAATGGTGGGAAACTTGAAGCAATCCCAATAAAATCAGGGACTCAACTAGGCTGCCCACTCTCACCCTACCTATTCAACATAGTACTGGAAGTCCTGGCTGGAGCAATTAGACAGCAAAAGGAAATCAAAGGAATACAAATTGGAAAGGAAGAAATAAAAGCATCACAATTTGCAGATGACATAATAGTGTTCTTAAGGGACCCCACATATTCCACCAGAGAATTCCTACAGCTAATAAACAAGTTCAGCAAAGTGGCTGGATATAAAATTATCTCAAACTAATCAGTAACCTTCCTATATTCAAAGGACAAACATGTGGAGAAAGAATTTAGGGAAAAGTTACCCTTCACAATCGTCACAAAAACTATGAAATACCTTGGTGTGACTCTAACTAAGCAAGTGAAGGACCTGTATAACAAGAACTTCAAACCTCTAAAAAATGAAATTGAAGAGGAACTCAGAAAATGGAAAGATCTCCCATGCTCATGGATTGGAAGGATCAACATTTTAAAAATGGCCATCTTACCAAAAGCAATCTACAGATTCAATGCAATCCCCATCAAAATTCCAACCCAATTCTGCATTGAGTTGGAAAGAGCAATGTGCAATTTCATCTGGAATAACAAAAGACCTAGAATAGCGAAATCCATCCTCAACAAAAAAACTTCTGGGGAAATCACCATTTCTAACCTCAACCTATATTACAAGGCAATTGTGCTAAAAACCACATGGTACTGGTACAGAAATAGGCACGTGGATCAATGGAATAGAATAAAAGATCCAGAAATGAGCCCCCACATATATGGTCACCTGATTTTTGACAAAGGAGCTGTAAACATTCAATGTAAAAAGGACAGCCTATTCAACAAATGGTGTTGGTTCAACTGGCACTCAGTATGCAGAAGATTGAAAATAGATCCTTTCTTATCTCCTTGTACAAAGCTCAAGTGTAAGTGGATCAAAGAGCTCCAAATTAAACCAGATACACCGAAACTATTAGATGAGAAAGTAGAGAAAACCTTAGAACACATAGGCACAGGAGAAAATTTTCTGAACAAAACACCAATGGCTAGTGCTCTAAGGTCAAAGATTGACAAATGGGACTTAATGAGATTGCAAAGTTTTTGTAAGGATAAGGACACTGTCAAGAAAACAAAACGGCAGCCAACAAAGTGGGGAAAGATCTTTACCAACCCCACATCAGATATATCCAAGGTATACAAAGAACTCAAAAAGCTAGACACCAGAGAATCAAACAACCCTATTTAAAAAATGGGGTACAGAACTAAACAAAATGTTCAATTGAGAAATATCGAATGGCTGAGAAACATCTAAGGAAGTGCTCAACATCCTTAGCCATCAGGGAAATGCAAATGAAAACCACCCTGATATTCCACCTCACACCAGTCATATTGGCCAAGATCCAAAACTCAGATGACAGCAGATGCTGGTGAGGTTGTGGAGAAAGAGGAACACTTCTCCACTTTTGGTGGGGTTGTAAACTGATACAACCACTCTGGAAATCAGTCTGGCGATTCCTCAGAAAATTGGACATAGTACTACCTGAAGATCCAGCTATTCCACTTCTGGGCATATACCCAAGAGACACTCCAATATACAACAAAGATGCATGCACCACAATTTTTATAGCAGCTCTATTTATAATAGCCAGAAGCTGGAAAGAACCCAGATGTCCTTCAGTAGATGAATGGATACAAAAATTGTGGTACATTTACACAATGGAATACTACTCAGCTATCAGAAACAAAGACTTAACAAAATTCTTATGAAAATGGTTGCATCTAGAGAATATCATCCTGAGTGAGATAACCCAGTCACAAAAGAACAGACATAATATGCAGTCACTGATAATTGGATACTAACCCCAGAAAGCTCTGAACACCCCAGAAACAACTCACAGACTGTATGAAGTTCAAGAAAAAAAAAATTATGCTCAATCCTTACACACCAAGAAAACTTTGACTAATTCCGGGTTACATCCGGTTTTACATGTACTTTTTGCTCATTGTAACTGTAAGACCTTAATGTACATTATCAAATCTTTGAAAAAAAAAAAAAGCCAAGCACTGACGAAAATGTATTTGTATACTTTTATGCAAAAATGCTTAAAATATGTTCTTTTATCTTTGTTTTTTAAAATAAAGTTGTTCAAAAAAAAGAAGAAGAAATCATAGCATATTCACTACAAAGACATACTATTCATACTACAGAGTAAGAGAAAGTAAAAAAAATAATAATAATAACTGCAATTGGAAGGTACTTCTCCTGACTTTTCATCTAAGGGTCACATCAACTCCATTCAAGGTGTGTGTGCGTGCACGCATGTTTGTATGAAAACTACAGATGGCGGCCTCTGAAACATTCCTAACATGATGTCCATGCTTTCACTGAAGTGTAGACTCTCTCACTTGTCCTGGAACTTGTTAATTTAGGGTAGGCTGGATGTAACATGAACACCAGGGATCTTATCTTGATCTTCCCCACCGGTATTACACGAAGGTGCCATGTATGACCCCCAACTTTTCAACCTGAGTTCTAGAGACAGAGTATAGATTATTATGGCCCCCAGCACCATAGTGTCTTAACATATATGCCATATCGTTCCCGGGGTGCTCAGTCACACAGGTCTTTCATTGTGTACCTGAGTTGAGAAAATGTGTCTGCTGATCTGTGGTTGTTCCTGAGGCTCATAAAATCAATGTGCACATGCCACATTGCCTATACCTTAACTATCACAAATATAACTGTGAAATGTAGTAAAAAAAAAAAAAAAAAAAAAAACACCCTACAGCTGCAAGTCTCAGACAAAGGCAGAAGATTATATTTGATGATCTGGTCATCTCTCATAGCGGTGGTCAGTTTGGACCTCTATCCATTTCTCATGTTTACTTCCAAATGCTGAAAAAGGTGAGACCAGAGGTGTTGCAAAGGTGACCCCTGTATCAGGTAAGCAGTATGGAGAGTGGGCAGATGGTTAGTTGCACAAAGACCAGCATGCCTTTCTGGAGAAGTGAATTCAGTAATCCCAGGGCTTCAGATTCCCCTGGGATTTTTTCTTTTCTTTCTTTCTTTCTTTCTTTCTTTCTTTCTTTCTTTCTTTCTTTCTTTCTTTCTTTTTTCTTAATTCTTCTTGAGCCTGAGGAAACAAAATTAGGAAGGAATCTTTATGTTACATCAAGACATCATTCTTAGTACTTTGCTGAGTTGGGGCAGGAATCAGAGTTCCCCAGACAGAAAGCTTTGATGGATAGAGAGGAGAAAAGTAAAGCACACACAGCGTGAAGCTGGATCCCAGAGGCACAAATTTCTTGGAGCTAGACAAAATATCCTAGATCATTAAATGAATGAAAAGAAGCTGTCATGGATGGATAGAGTAAAAAAAATCTCAAACTCAGTTGTGATAATTGGTCCAGAGGCAGGCAAGGACCTGCCCGTGAATTCTCATGTTTCGAGGGCCCATGTTGCCCACAGCAGATTAACAGTCGGGTGAGACTCGCACATGTGATTTGGATTCCATCAATCAACTGTTAAGGAATATGATTCAAGGGCTGGAGAGATGGCGCAGTGGTTAAGAGCACTGACTGCTCTTGCAGAGGTCCTGAGTTCAGTTTCCAGCAACCACATAGTGGCTCACAACCATCTGTGATGGGATTTGATGCCCTCTTCTGGTGTGTCTGAACAGCTACAGTGTTCTCATATTACGTGAAATAAATAAAATAATAAAATAAATCTTTTAAGAAAAAAAAAAGAAATATAATTTAAGACTTTTAAAGCCCATTGGTGTGGAAAAGATGGTGGAGTCTTTTAACTTCCTAGAGGGACTATGTTTTTTCCTTACTGGTTGCATCAAGGACTAGGCAGGGATCACACAGATCACAGATAACACGTGTACCAAGTGTGACCTCACTTGACATCCGAGAATATTTGCACCATCCAAAATACACAAGCCTAATGACAGCAGGTGCACTGGACTGCCTATGCCATCTCTGCTTCGTATGACCCTGGGTCAGCTTTCTCATCAGGCAAACCCAGGAAGAATAAGGTAGCATAATAGTGTTAAGGCCCATGAACATGTTCAAACTTCTTTTAACATGAGAATACAAAGAACTTTTAGGTCAGAGAAAATGTTAATATATTCACCTCTCTTTGGTACAGTTTAAAAATGCAGTTCTAATATATTTTTATAGAGAAAGAGCTCCATAAAGGCAAAGAGCTTAGGATCCACAAAATTCACCAGTCAGACTTAGTTATCCTGATATGTATATGACTTTCCTTGCTGGCTCCCTTGTTTGAACTACTATGAACTTCAGTGCAGTGGTGGATATCAGACTGTGCCTTGGGGCCTGTGAGCACATTGTCCTATGTGAGCATCTCTAATCACTGAGGTACTGAGATGTCAGACACTAACCCTTCATTGTCAGGTAGGATGGACAGCACTTGGACTCACAGAATGGATGAGGCTGAAATGGGAAGATTAGGAACTGGGAGCCAGCCTTAGGTTACACCGCAAGATAAAGCAAAAACAAGCAAAGCAACCAACATTTATTGACCCAGGATCTTCATCACCGCTTCCCAAGACTCTTTGTATTTCCCATCCCTTCTGGAACCTATAACCAGAGCTAACTGACAACAGGACCTGTGTGTTAGAGAAGGATGTGGCTACCCCGGGCACTGGTTTTGAGGACTAAACTTTCATGACGATCATTACGTAGACAGTATTTAACGTTCTGCCCTATCACCGGTAAGAGATTTTTTTTTCTCATTCATCCAAAAATACAGCCATTTAGTTGACCTTCAATACAAATGGCTAACAATTTCATACACTATCTTAGCACATGTCACTGTCACCAGCTAAGGCTCCTGCTACGATTGCTTTGAAACGCTCTATGGTCCCTCTGCTGTTAAACCTACCCCAACACAAAACCAGCCTTATTTATTTATGATGTTACACGAGTCATCTGCACTTTCCCTGATAAGCCCTGGGCTGTGTGTCTTTCATTTCGGCTGACATTTTGCCGCTGTTTGCCAGGCTAAGTAACTGCCGTGCGATCAGTCTGGGCTGATGCATGGTCATTGTTTTGCACAAAATGGATTTTTAAGTCAGCTGAAAGGCTTTCCGAAGAATATAATTTGACAAAGTAAATTTTTGCCCATATAACAGAAATCAGCCGGCACTGCACCAAATGTATTTTTTAAGATAGCTAAAAGGATTTCTGCAGAGAGTTTGACAAAGTATTTTACTTTTGTGCACAAAGCAAAAATTGATTAGTTTTGAACAAAAAGGATTTCTCAGGGTGCTGAAAGGCTTTTCTCTGGAATCAAATATATTCTTCAGCTTGCAGGATAAAGTATTGGCTAGCAGTGTCTTTGAGAAGACTAATGGTTGTCAGTGACTTTTTTTTCTTCCCAAGGAACAAGTTAAAAGATTCCCCTGAAATGACATTTTTAACCTTCTCAACCTGGCTTAGCTCTGGGTATCTTGCTGCTACAGAAAGGTGACCACTTCCCAGTATCCAAGGTTTGCTGCATGATTTGCTTGCTTGATCCTGCTCTTGAGAGAATCATTGAGTGGGCATTTCACCAAAACCTTCCCCCCTCAGTTGACAATCAACAACAAAAACCTGAAAGAATTGAAGGACACAAAGTTTTAATTCAAATCATTTAGTTTGGGGTAAATTTTGCTGACAGTTTTGAAGAGAGGTACTTGGACCACGAAATATGTACAAAAAAAGCTGATCCTTTTGTCCCCAAAAGCATTAGCCTGTTGGCATGGGTGATTTGAACATGGAGGATGAATGAGGAAAACATATCAATCCCATTTGCTGTGGATGTTGTAGATGCTTGTACTTGTACATGGGTGTGCATGGGTGTGTACCTGCTCATATGTGGTGCCAGTGAAGGATAGAAATGTGTGAGTATCTGTTGTTGTTCTTGTAACAACATTTGGGAGCCCTGAGCGAACACAAAGGTTACCTTTTGGTGTGACATAAACAGACATTTGATATGCATTTTAAGCCCTTCCTTATTGCCAAAATTTTTGAGTTTCTCTTCTTTTTAAGTTTTACTCTTTGCTGAGACATATGAGGGAAGGGTCTGGACATTTCCCTTTTCTTATTCTTTGATTATGCCTTTAAATGAAATGTGTAATTTCAAGTCTATATGTTCTTCATTAAGAACAAGTTGCTGACAACTTTAAAATTAGTTATCTCTAATATATTATAGTAGTGATTTTTTTTTTTACCTAGACATTAAAGGCAGATTTTTTTTAATCACTTCATTATTTAACAAGGCTGTTTTTTGTATTTTTTAAAAAGCAAATCCTAGATTTGCTTACATCAATTAACTCAGAAAATTGAATGTCCAATCTTATTTTTCTCCTCTTTTTAAGATTTAATCAAAGTAATCTAAGACAACCCACAACTACAAGACACTTTTGTAAAATTACTTTTATTTCTTTTTACAGTTCAGCCACTGCCTCCCTCCCAGTTTGCCTTCCCACAGTTCCTTATCCCATTCCCCTTGTCTCCAAGAGAATGTTCCCACCACCCCAGAAGTCCTCCCCACTCCTTGGGGTTTCAAGTCTCTCAAAAGTCTTCCCCCACTAATGTCAGACCCAGCAGTACTCTGATATATGTGTCAGGTCCTCAGACGACCCGAGGTGGCTGTCTGGTAGATGACTCAGTGTCTGAGAGATCTCAGGGGTAACCACAGAGGTACCTGACTTCAGTCCAGTGGTTGGGTTTAAGTATCTGTGTCTGTCTCTGTCAGCTGCTTGTTGGGCCTCTCAGAGGACAGCCATGCTAGGCTTCTGTCTGTAAGCACACCGTAGCATCAGTAATAGTGTCAGGCCTTAGAGCCTCCCCTTGAGATGGATTCCAAATTGGGCCGGTCACTGAAATGCCTTTCCCTTAGTCTCTTCTTCATTTTAGTTTCTGCAGTTCTTTGAGAAAGAAACACTTTTGGGTCAGGATTTTTACTGTGGAGTGTCAACCCCATCACTCCACTTGATGCCCTGTCTTTCTACTGAAGATGAACTCTGTAAGTTCCCTCTCCCAACTGTTGGGCATTTCATCTAAGGTCCCTCCCTTTGAGTCTTGAGAGTCTCTCACCTCCCAAGTATCTGATACTTTCTAGAGGACCCCTCATCCTCCACCAGGTTGCATATTTCTTTTCATTTTGCTGGCCCTAAGGAATTCTCTCCTGCCCTCCCCCATACCATGTTTACCCCCCTTCTTTCTCCTCCCCCAGGTCCCTCCTTCTGCTTCCTGTAATTATTTTCTTGCCCCTCCCAAGTGGAATTGGAACATCTTCACTTGGACCCTGTGGATTGTGGCCTTGGGATTCTGTACTTTCACCCCACATCTGATAGAAGACTAATGCCTAAAATATATAAAGAACTAAAGAAGCTAACCTTCAAAATACCAAACAACACAATCAAAAGTGGGGTATAAAGCTAAACAGATAATTCACAAGAGATTCCACCTTATACCAATCAGAATGGCTAAGATCAAAAACTCAGGTGACAACACATGTTGGCAAGAATGTGGAGAAAGACGAACACTCCTCCTTTGCTGGTGGGATTGTAAGCTAGTACAACCACTCTAGAAATCAATATGGCGGTTTCTCAGGAAATTAGTAAAGCTCTACCTCAAAACCCAGATATACTACTCTTGGGCATAAACTCATAAGATATGTTACAGGAACACATGCTCTACTATGTTCATAGCAGCCTTATTTGTAATAGTCAGAAGCTAGAAACAACCCAGATGTCCCACAACAAAAGAATGGACACAGAAAATGTGGTTTATTTACACAGTGGAATACTATTCATCTATTAAGAGTTTTGCAGGCAAATGGATGGAGCTAGAAAATATCATCCTGAGTGAGGTAACTTAGACACAAAAGATCATGTATACCATGTACTTATTAATAAGTGGTTATTAGCCAAAAAGTACAGAATACAAGCCACTTCTTAACACATTGCTTATAAAACAAAGATATTTGTTTAAGTTATTAACTGAGTGTGTGTGTATGTATGTGTATGTGTATATACATGAATGCACAAGTGTATGTATGTGTGTACATGAATGCACAAGTGTATGTATGTGTGTGTACATGAATGCACAAGTGTATGTATGTGTGTGTGTACATGAATGCACAAGTATATGTATGTGTGTGTACATGAATGCACAAGTATATGTATGTGTGTGTACATGAATGCACAAGTGTATGTATGTGTGTGTACATGAATGCACAAGTGTATGTATGTGTGTGTACATGGATGCACAAGTGTATGTATGTGTATACATGAATGCACAAGTGTATGTATGTGTGTGTACATGAATGCACAAGTGTATGTATGTGTGTGTACATGAATGCACAAGTGTATGTATGTGTATACATGAATGCACAAGTGTATGTATGTGTGTGTACATGAATGCACAAGTGTATGTATGTGTGTACATGAATGCACAAGTGTATGTATGTGTGTACATGAATGCACAAGTGTATGTATGTGCACTGTGTGCATCCAGGTGAATATGAAGGCCAGATCTTGTAATCGCCTTGGACCCAGAGTTACAAGTAGATGTGAGGCACCTTAAGTGGGTGCTGAGAATCAAAGCCAGGTCTCCTGCAAGAGCAGGAAGTGCTTTTTCACTGCTGAGCAATTCCTCCAGTCTTATATTATATTGAAATAAAAGTAATGAGAACCTGTGTGTCATGTCTTTTGTTTTTCAACAATGTAAAGAACACTTTCCATAGCACGTTCCCGTATACATACATACAGATATTTTGACGCTGCCTACCCTTAAGTTTGACAATGGGTGATGTAGTGACTATTCCTGGCTGTCAACTTGACTATATCAGGAATGAGCCACAATCCAGAACTGGAAGGCTCACCTGTGATCCTGGCCTTGAGGCTGGGAGATACAAGTTTCTGACCTGGATGTTGGTGTGGAGATCTCTGAGTTCAAGTTCATCTGGGACAAAGCAAGTCCCAGATCCAGGTGTGGTGGTACACACCTTTAATCTGAGACACACCTTCTGTTGAAGACCTACATAAGGACATTGAAAGAAGGAAGGCTTTCTCTCTTTGCATGCTTGTCTTGTGGGACTGAGTCACTGCTAAGTCCTTGGACTTCCACTTACAGATGCTGCTAACCATTGTGGGAGAGTTGGACAACAGACTGCAAGTCAGCAACAAATCCCCTTACTATATAGAGACTACCATAAGTTCTGAGACTCTAGAGAACCCTGACTAATAAAGGTGGCAAGCACAGGTTTAGGGTATTTTGTTTATTTTTGTTTTTGTTTTTTTGACAAATACTCTGGCTTGTCATCAAAATAAAACAAAAGGCACCAGAAATCTACTCAGGCTTTGATTATTGGCTGTTTTTATAAAGTGACTCACACATCATTTATCTTTTTACTTGATGTTTAAACTAGTTCCATACTATGTTTCAGCTAAACTCTTGCACCCGTGAAAACAAAAAAAGTTGTTTATGGTCTACAGTCAGAAAACATGAGCCGTTCAGTGGAGCTCTCAAGGGCAGCAATAAGGGGTGAAGCAAACTGAAGCATAAATCTGGGCATATGGCTTCTAGATGTCACCGAATATAACGCCCTGTGATCACAAATGGATGAAAACACAATTTCCTAACCCTACCCTCTTCACCTCCTAAAGTTGTGGGAAGTTTTGCAAAGTGATACCTTGTAATTTGATTTTAATGTGTTACTAATTATAAAGGTGAATAATAAGACTTGCCCTTCAGATTAAAATCAGGGAAAAAAAAACACATGCCTCTAAATATTAGAGAGGCAAAACCAAAACTTAACAGCATTATAAAATGTAGCTGAGCTCATAAGAGCTAAGAAGTGATTAAAAGCTGGAAGAAACAGAAGACAATGTAACTATTCACGAGAGACTACTTCATGATGACAACTCATGGCATTTTCCCCAGCGACTGGAAGAACAGAAAGCATCAGAGTTGTTGAAAAATAGTCTTGGAAATGTGAGATCACACCTATCGCTCATAGGAAGCTGCAGCTAATGCTAAGAACAGAGAACAGAGAAGTCAGGACACTCAATACGATTCATTACTGTTGTGATGGTTTGCATATGCTCTGCCAAGGCAGTGGCAGTACTAGAAGGTGTGGCCTTGTTGGAAGAAGTGTGTCACTGTGGGGGTGGGCTTGGAGACCCTCCTCCTAGCTGCCTAAGGATGCCCAGTCTGTTCCTGGCTTCCTTCAGATGAAGATGTAGACCTCTCAGCTCCTCCCGAACCATCCCTGCCTGGATGCTGCCATGCCTTGATGATAATGGGCTGAACCTCTGAACATGTAAACCAGCCCCAATTAAATGTTGTCCTTTTTAAGAGTTGCCTTGGACAGGGTTCGCAGCTGCCCAGGATAGATGCATGCCCACTTCCAGGACGTCAGTTGATCTTCGCCATGTGTGCTCAAGAGCCCTTGGCTTTCCAGAAGAGGCTGGAACAGGCCTTGAAGTAAGAGACCACTGAAGTAATCGTTCTCAAATTGTGCTCTCCGAAGCAGCACCGCGCCATCCTGTGGAGTGTGTAAGAGTGATTGCCTGCAGGCGGCGGTGTTTAGCAGCTCCTGTTGGAGGAGCTTGAAGACTTGGAAAGCTACCTCTGTAAAAGATGATTGTGGACAACAAGACCACACAAAGTGGAACTGGACGCAGTGAGACAGCTTTTTACTGTTCCTAGTCGTTCACTGGCTTAGACATGGAGACTCCAGCATACAAAGTCTTGACACCACAGCTGTGTTCTATCCCTGTGACCATCTGCTAGTGCCTGGAATGACTAGTGAGAAGAACTTGTTGCCAACTTCCTGTTACCTCCCTAACAGCTGTGCAATAAATCCCATAGGTTAATTAAAAAAAAAAAAAAAAAAAAAGAGTTGCCTTGGTCATGGTGTCTGTTCACAGCAGTAAGACAACTGTAAAACTGAATCACCCTTTAAAAGCTACAGCCACTTTAGAGGAGAAGGCATTGAGAGTATCTTTGTAGGCCGTGTGATGGTTTTGCTGATGATATACTCCTGTTTGGGTGCCACCATCTTACTGAAGTGTGACAGAAGCTCATCCTTGTACCGATGAAAACAAGAGTCATGCCTCTACATATCAGCGACAAAGGAGAAGGGAATATGGGCATATACTAGATTTCATTTTGTCTGTCAGCAAAATTTGTGCTGGATTCTGATTTTGACTGGGGAAAGGGAAAGTTGATGGTGTTCTATGTCCAGGAAAGCCATATGCAGATTCAGATCCACTGGACTTATACTATTATATTACATGGCAGATGCTCCTCAGGTCCTTCTGTGAAGCCACTGGAACTCAGAGAAGTGAGGTAACTTGTCACAGGTGAGTCTCAGAGACAGTAGTTAAGTATAATTATGAAACACCTTGCTCATTCATGTTTATATGTGCGGACCCAAATCCCATGATGTTTCTTCTAAGAAACAGAAGAAAAGCTACACATTGGAAATGGCCATGTGGTAATAAATGTGTTATTCCACAAGGGTGCCAAAAGTCACTGAAGCTCCAAGTGTCAAAGAAGGACCCAGTCCTTCAGAAGGAATTGTTCCTGTGCACATTTTGGTTTCTACACTGTCAGAGAATAAACAAGTATCACAAGCCACCACCTAGTCAGTGACACATACAATGCAGTAGTCACTGTGGGCATTTGATTATGTCCTTGAGGGTTGTCTTGGGCTCAGTGGCTGCAAGCCAAAAGGAGAATTTGCCAACTGCTTTAAAGCAAGCCAGGCACATTTTTAATGTCATAACCAGGTAAACACAGGTCATCTTTGGCACAATTGATGTATATACTACCTTCTTCCTGGTCCCCACGGAAGCATGAAGTTTGAAAACTGAGCGACAAAGAAGAGGAAATTTCTAAATTGGCTCTTTCAGGTCCCAGAATTGTTGTTCCATAGTCATCATCCCAGATGCTGGTGACAAAGAGAGGTCCAGAGACAAGATGCTGTTTGTAAGTTGGGGGGTGACTGATGCCTGAGAATTACACCTGCAGATCCCTTAATTGTGCACTGTCTGATAACTGCTTGTCCTAAGAACCCTGGCTCTCCCATTGCTACTTAGATAATAGGAGACTACCGTGAGAGTTAAATTCTGTCATTCAAACAGTTTTGAGAAATCATTCATTTAGAGACAGCAGGAAACTACTAGTATCTACTACAATGAAAGGGGAAACATGGCCAAATGGTGTGTTCAATTTGGTACTTTATTTAAAAAAAGAGAGAATTTAAAATAGACATCTAACATAGAGTGTGGAGGATAAGGAGATTAAGAAAATGAAATGTTGGCAATGGTGACTGTTAACATATATTCTTAAAAACTCTATTTGTTTCTAGTTATCACTAATTGTATTTTCTTCTTTATATTAAAAATGCTAACATGTGTTTTAAAAATAAGTAAAAATAGAGTAAACGCAGAAGATAAAGCAGCAGATCCATCTTGAATATTCAGAAGCTGCCATATGCCTTGATTTATAGGTTGGATTGTGTGTGGGTGGATCAGTGTCTGGATAGTGATTCTTACAGTGCCAAGCCTATGAGGGCTTTGGGGCAGTGGTTAAAAGGAGTTTTATAGCCATATGGTCTTTGGAAATTTTCTTAACGATTCTATTTATTTCTGTATAAGTAGAACAGAATATGGCTCCTCTTTCAAGGTTATTTTAAAAGTTAAATAAAATGACATGTAAAATTTACTAGTCATATCTAATACATAGGAAGGCTCAAATATATGCAAATGTCCAACCATCAACATGTAGCTTATTGGTAACTTAGATCATTTGAAAGAATAGTTTCGTATTAATAATCTCTCACAGAGCATGAGTTCGTTCTATATTAAGTTAATCAGAATCATAGGAAGGGTAAGAAATCTGAAATGAGCCTATTATTCTACAGAAGTAAGTGACTGGGGTCAGGGACTTTGTCTGAGTCTACTGTGGTTATTGGTTTACTTCAGTTCACTTCTCCACTTCCAAGTCAAGAGAGAGAGGCACAGACCTCAAAACAGTGAGAAATGACTCAGAGAAACTAGAACAGAACCTGAACACGACACTGCTACTGACTATTGCACCTCCACCAAATTCTTCCGTTCCCTACTTACTGGAGAAACACAGAGTCTTTATTGACTATTATAGTCTCACATGCATGATGGCTGATGGCCTGCATGTTAATTTTGTTCCGTTGATCTACCTCAGGTTTCTGTAATAATGTTTCCCTTTGCAATCCCTATATCTTAAGGATTCAAGCACTCAAGTTTTCAACTCCCTTAACTCTGTGTTAGTCACTCACACATTTCAGGGACTCATTAATCCAATCTGTCAGTTCTATTTGGTATCCATGAAGACACAATCATGATACTGACTCTTTGACCTTACATTTCATGTTTTTCTCTTCTGATTCTGTTAATTATTCTTGCCAAAGGTTTGGTTTCATATAAAACCTTTTCGAATTTCTCTATGGGGCTGGAGAGATGGCTCATCAGTTAAGAGCACTTACTGTTCATGCCAAGGACCTAGGTTTAATGCCCAGTACCTACCTAGTGGATCAAAAACTACCCACCTATTATTCCAATTCTGGGAAATCTGATGCCTTCTTCTGGCCTGCAATGACTCCAGCACACATGATATGCAAAATCTTTTGCAGAGACATACACATAAAAGTAGCAAATAAATTTATCTTTATGTATATGTCAGGAGAGGTATATGTATGTATGTACATTTATATATTGACCCATGTGTATCTGTGTGTCTGTGTATCTGTGTGTGTCTGCGTATGTGTCTGTTTGATGTCTAGTGTCCATTACATCTTACTTTATTTTTTGAGACATGGTCTTTTATAAACCTGCAGCTGACTGATTCAGCAAGCTTCAAAGAGTCTCCTATCTCTGCCTTCTCAGCATTAAGATTACAGGCAACACTTACTTGGCTTTCTACATGAGCACCAGGGATCTGAACTCAGATCTTCAGGCTTGTATGGTAATCTCTTACTAACTGAGCCATCTCCTTGGCCCCATTTTGAAAAATTCTTACATGTATTTACTAAACCTGCACTTTTTTCCTTTTAATTATTTTAATCTTTTTCTGACTTAGTATTAGTCTTAGTTACTTTTCTAACCTGCTACAAAGCACCATGACAAGGCAACTTACAGCAGAATGAATTACTATAGATTCTAAGGGGTGAGTTCCCGACCACCATGGTGGGTAGACATAAGCATGCTGACATGGTCACAGCAGTATCTGTGAGCTCACATTTTGAGACAACAATCATAAGACAGAGGGAGAGCTAACAGGCATGGGTTTTTGACACCTCAAAGCCCACCAAAAGTGACTCATCTTCCAACAAGGCCATAGGCCCCAATCTTTCTCAAGCAGTCTAAGCATCTGGAGACCAAACATTCAGATATGTGAGCCTATGGGTATCTTCCTAATTCAAACTGATAAGCATTATCCACTACTAAAATGAGCCAGTTCAAACCCAATTAAAGCATAAAGGCAGGTTGATTGGGGTGGGTTCACTGGTTCCAAGAAATGAGTCTCAGAAAGAAAGTCGGTGTGGTAAAGGAGACTGAGGGGAGGAGAAAAAGAAAGAGCACAGGCAAAGAGAGGGAAAATGTGGAGAGACAGAGAAAGGGGAGAAAAGAGACCAAAATGTCTGTATTATAAAGGGAAGAGTTTCTACTGGAAAGGAAGCTCAAATTCCTGACCCCTTCCACAGGCTTGAAAGTTCGGGGGCAGAGGGCGGGGTATATCATCCACTCCCCAAAACAGGCTGAGGGATGCTGGGAAAATCCAGAGGCCTGGTCTGCTTTTGTATGTAAAATACGCGCCTCAGCCATTTGTTCCAGGTCTGAAACCCAGCACAACCCCCATAGCGTTTACGCGGATTATTTACTATCATCATCTTACTGTTTCTCTTAGTTTGGTTCTTTCTTTTCATTGCTCTTGAATTTAGTTGGCCATATTGCTGCTGCGAGTGACTGTTCACCAGCCAAACAACCACTGTTTTGGGGAATTCACCCACACCCCCTTGGAAAAGGCTATTTCAATTGGTGTAGTGGTGTAAGCCGATGCCCCCCGACTCTCTACTCCACCATCTCCTCACTTCAATCCCCCTACCCCATTTCCTTAGACCCCCATTTTGCCTGAATGAAGAAACAGAACAGGACCTGAGAATCTCCTTTGAGTATCCAGCAGCTACTATCTACCAACTGGCAACTCTGCATGTGGTCCAGGGAAAGAACAGAATATATAGAGGCCAGTGAAGATGAGAATAGGGGTTCCATTTATATGACTGTAGGGAAGCCCTCATCCTGTCTGGTAAGGCTTTTCAGGTGTGTCTTGTCAGGGAAGGAGTACCCTTAGCTTTGTAACTAACCCTGACCTAGTCTCCCCAAGGAAGCCCAATAAATTCATCAGTTCCCTTGAATGATCTTTGTTAGAATCCCACCTTGATTTGCTATTGAGACCTTCGGAGAAAGGGGTGGACATTGCTTAGTCTGCCCCTAGGAAGGAATATTAGCAGCATGCTTTTTTTTTCTTATTTCTTGAGGAGAATGTCTAAATTGTTTATATTCTTGTTTAATTAAATACTGTAAAGGTATAGATTTTAGGAGACACTGGAAGACCCAAATTGAGTCTTATCTATTTGAGGCTCGCATGAATGAGACGAGAGATCAGGAATCCATGCAAAAGCAAAAGCTTTATTCGTCCAGTGCACTGGAGTGGCCTACATCCAGGAGAGGTGACCCTGAAAGGTTGTTACAAACAATTTTTATACTTTTTAGGGGTACAGGTTACATCAGCAAGGTTATAATTTAAATTCATTGGCTAAGCATACTGAACTTTAAACCTATTGGTTAGTGAGCATGTGCGTCAGGACCCTAACTGGGACTCTCTAGAGGGTCAGGTGACTATCAGCACATTCTGCGGTTTTTCAAGAACGTTCCTGCTTCTCCCAAGACCTCTGGGTGGAGAACTTCCCCTGGACTTGACCTGAGGTGGTAGAATTAAATCTGACGAAAGCCCCTAGGGTCCTTCAACACTTCATATCTCTAAAATTTTTATAAATAGAGCCTCATATTTGATTTTCTCCAGCTTTCTGTTCTAATTATTATCAGCCCTCTTTAATCCAAAAGTTACTTTGGAAAGTACTTGGCTTGTTATGGCTGAGAAAGGCTAATGTCTCAGACAGGATGAAAGAGTATCCTAAAATATTTTTCATTACTTCTTTGAGAATTTTGTACAATAAATTTTGATGATATTCATCCCCTCCCCCAACTCCTGATTTACTCTTCTATATGAACCCAACTTCTTTGTGTTCTCTCTCTCTCTCTCTCTCTCTCTCTCTCTCTCTCTGTCTGTCTCTCTTCTTTCTTCTCTCTTCAAACCTATCAATTGTAATTTGAGATACCCATGTGTTTTAGTCAGGGTTTCTATTCCTGCACAAAACATCATGACCAAGAAGCAAGTTGAGGAGGAAAAGGTTTATTCAGCTTACACTTCCACATACCTGTTCATCATCAAAGGAAGTCAGGACTGGAACTCAAGCAGATCAGGAAGCAGGAGCTGATGCAAAGGCCTTGGAGGGATGTTGCTTGTTGGCTTGCTTCCCCTGGCTTGCTCAGCCTACTTTCTCATAGAACACAGGACCACCAGCCCAGGGATGGTACCACCCACAGTGGGCTGGGCCCTCTCCCCTTGATCACTAGTTGAAAAAAATGCCTTACAGCTGGAACTCATGAAGGCATTTTCTCAACTGAGGCTCTTTTCTCTGTGATAACTACAGCTTATGATAAGTTGACACAAATTCAGCCAGTGCACCGTGTATTCTTGGATATGTAGTTTATTGACAATGGTTTATATTCATTTAAAAACCTGACTCTCCTTCAAATGGGAGGACATTGTAGTCTAGTGTATGATCAGTTTTTAGAACTGCTGTTGAGACTTTGAATTAAAAAGCATTTTCTTTATTTGTTGTCTTTAAAATCAGCTTATCAATAATCACATGATTAAAACTTCTTTTATGTTCCAAAAACTATCAGTAATATATTGAATATTCATCGTAAGTTTGTGTTTCCTTCACTTCGGGAAGAGTGAGTAAAGTCCTAAGAATAAAAACAATCAGACTAAAACACACAGAATAAGGAAACATATTTTTAAAAGAGAAAAGTTTAGAAATGTCGGTAAAAGCAAGACATAATCTGGTCATAGTCACACATACCAGTAATCCTAGCTCTCTGGTAGGATAGAATGGGGTGATCCTGAGTTAAAGACCAGCCTGTGCTATGTCATAAGCTTGTGACTAAAGTAAAAAAGAAGTTCGAAGATTGTTTTCAAACATGGGTATTTAAGAATAAAAACACTTAAGCCTTAATAACAAAAGACTATATGTATATATAATATAAAATATATGTTATATATAAAACGTATGAACATAACAAATAACATACAACATGTAATATGTAACATATAGTATATAATATACTATGAAACATGTTATATATTATATATAAAATATAGTACATAATATATAATATGTATTGTTTTATGTGTTATTATTCATATATACATTTACATATACATACACCTTTACATACATATGCATTTACATGTTACATTTTTACACACACACACATATATAAAATTAAACAAGGTGGCTATGCCCCCTATCTGCTGTTGCTGTCAACCATTTAAAGGAAATGAGATCTAAAGAAACTATCCGAGTTACTAAAAGTAAACAACTGTATTCTGAGCTTTGTACTCAACTCCTTTACCTTAATTCATAAGCGCACTATCTACATAAGTCTTCAAGCTGTTGCCATCACAGCCAGTCCTGAGCTGGAGTTTCAAAGATTAGTTTTTCTTTTCATTCCCATTCTTTGTGTAGTGTCAGGACCATGCATTGTGTAACGCAGCTCCTTGCAGTGAAAATATCTAATGCCAAGCAAGGAGTGCAGGTGAGCCTGGGTAGGGCTGCAAACTCACTGGGAGCAAATCTTTCCTAGAGGGGTACTTCATATCCCTACCAGACAGTCGACCTTACTGTGCTGCCTGAATCCTCCTTATTAATGTGTTAAAACACAAGATAGGGAGTGAGGGGTGAGAGCCACTGAGAGGAGGGATCACAAGAGAAGAGCCACAGAAGCCAAACCCAGAAAGCAGAAAGCAGGAGGCTGTAAATGTCACCGATCAAAGAGAACCAGGACGAATAAATGATCATTATATGAAAAGCAAATGATTGGAAAACCACAAATTATTGCATTGTGGGAAGGGAAGACTCTCACTAATGACTAGCTGGGAATAAAGAAGGAGAAAGCAGAAGTCGGCTGAGCTATCGAGAGCTGTATTTGCCACAGGCAGGGTGGAGAAAGGTTCTGCTTCTTTGAACTATGACATTCAGCTGCAGATTTCTTCCCACACTGCCAGGCTTGCAGCTACTCTCTACAACACCACATAAATACTGAGACATCCTATGCTATCTTCCTGCCCTAATAAGCAAAAATACCTTAGCACAAGTCCTGTCTACCTCTGTGGTGAGAGCTATTCTAATTCTGTGGTAGGGTTTTCAGGCTTCCCATGAATCCAGCATTTTTATTTCACTGGGCCGTTCCTCCTACCGCATGTACCATGTATCCAATGACTTCATTACTCTGGCTCTGCTAGCATTGCCTACAATTATCAGTTCAAATATGTTATTAATAATTTGTACTTATAGAACATCTGCCTCCCCAAGAGCTCAAAGCTGTTTACAAACATTATCTCATTCATCCTGAGAGCAAGCCCTTTCTTTTTAAGGTAGAAATATGTAAAAGCTAATGGGTATTGTCATCTTCATTTAACTCATGGGAAAAATGAAGCCCGGGAAAGAGTTGGTTTTTCAAGGTCAGTGTAACCTGGGAAACAGTGATAAATATAACCCAGAATTTCTGCTTCTCGTCCGTCATGTTCTCCCCTAGAAACCTCTCACTTCAGATCACACACATATTCATTGCTGTGCATCAGAATAAAATTTTAATGCAGCTTCCTCTGCTGAGGGTTAACAAAATTCTATAAACTCAAGTTTAATAACTTGGGGAACTTCCACTTAACTTTTCAAGAGGTTATTACTGGTGTCAGAGGCATGAACAATCAATAATTTCTAGAATCATCCAGCATTATTAATACAGTTAAAGGGTAGCCGTTGGGTATATGATTCTTCTCTAGATTGAAAGTAGAAAAAGCAACTTGAAGAAGAAAAAAAATGATAATAAATATTTCCAAAAAGAAGGCAGGCAGTTGATTTCAATAATGTAAAATATAGTATTTATTCCTAGGGAAACTAAGCATCATTGCATTCTAGTTAGCTTTAACTATCAACTTGACACAGCATGAAGTCACCTGAGAAAGAAATACCAGTTAAGGTAGTGCCCAGAACAGACTGGCCTGTGATTATGTCTGCAGGTATTTATCTTCATAAATAATTGATATAGGAGATTCAGTCTACTGTGGGCAGTACTATTCCCTGTGGGGAGCCGAATGCGGACGCCATTACAAGATGGCGCTGGCTCCCTCGTGGTTTGAGGTAAACAACTCCATATATAGTAATGCTCTTGTCAGCTAAGGCGCTGCACCCTGCGCATGCGCAGTACATAACCTATCTCCGGCCAATCCCGAGGACTCTGGTGTCAGCAGACTGGTGACAACCAATCATGGCAAGCCCATATGCGCTTCTCCCTATATAAGCAGACAGCTAGGGTAGTTTGGGGCCCCTCGCTTCCTGCTCTCCCCTTCAATCAAAAGGCTCCCAGAATAAAGCGTGATCTGAGAAGAATCCTCTGGTGGTGGTCGTCTTTCCTCGCTGGTCGAGGAGCGCGCTGCAATTCCCTTGGAAGGTAGCCCTAGGTGGGCATGAAAGCTAGCTAAAGACAAACCTATGACGGAGCCAGTCAGTAGCGTTCTTCCAAGATTTCTGCTTCAAGTTCCTGCTTTAATTCTTGCCCTGACTTCTTACACTGTTGGGCTATGACCTGGAAGTAAGAGCATTTTTTTCCTTAAGTTGGTCAGAGTGTCTCATCCCAGCAATAGAAATCAAATCAGAACACAATGCAATTAAATAAACAGTGACTCTGAGTTTTTCATTCCCTTGTTTCTGTGCTCTTACCTGTGCTTTTATCTAATGCCACACAATACCAACAAACAATAGGACTAGTTGCTGCTTTATTCTGACCGTTTCATCCAGGAATCATAGGACAAAAGGGACTATAGTTTATGTTTCTGTACCTTAAGACTGTGTGTCAGAGGGAAACCGAAAGAAGACAGTGAAACAGTGGGCCCTAGTTTTGAAAATTGTGTAATTTTGTTTTCAAGACCTGAAATAAAATTTAGCTGGTTGAAAAATACCTTCATCAAGATAAGTCTATAGCAAGATGGCATAGTTAATACAATTAGGGAAAATGGAAGCTTCTTCAAACTGATTATCTGCCATTAAGAAAGTAAGACGTAGCTCACAGTTTACACCTGGCAAATTTGCACAGATCCATATAAAAAGATTTTATAACTCTACTAAGGAAGAACATTTTAAAATATCTATTAAAACTTCCACAACTTATACACATAGTCAGAACTATAGTTAGCATAATGGTCCGTTTTACATTGCTATAATGAAATATCCAAGGCAAGCACACTTTATAAAGAAAAGAGGTTTGTCCTAGTTACTTCCTGTTGCTGTGATAAAACACCACAGCCAAAAGCAACTGAGACAGAAGAAAAGTTTACTTTGGTTTCTGATTCCAAAGGAGGAGTCTATCATTGTAGAGAGGCCTACAGCAGTTGGCTGGAGCAGGAAACTGAAGAGATCAAATTTTCAACTACAACAATGGAAATGAGGGAAATCTATAAACTGCTCACGAAGTCCAGCCCTAGTGATGTACTTCCCTCAACACCAAGGCACTGAATCCCAAACATTTCCTAATCTCCCCCATTATGGCGACCAACAGAGGGTGAGATGCTCAAGTACTTGAGACTATAGGGGCTATTTCTCATCCAACTACAAGTGAATTCAGCTCACAGTTTTACAGAGTCCTGTGATCCCTGCATAGACCACACTCCCACCCCGGTACTCAGGCTTCTGACACGTGAATCCCTTGTCCAATTCCCAAGCCACATCCAAGGCTTATCAAGAAAAGCCTTCTAATGAAATCACTTTAACTACTGTTTTCTATGAGTGCACTGAGCACATAGATGCAAAATAACAGCAGCTGCTGTTATCGTGAGTAACTGTCCACGATACTCACAACGTGAGTGGTCATGGCGTTTGACATGCATATACTTATTGTTCACTGTGAAGTAGAGCTTGTTATCTCCCTCAGTTTATAGTCAAAGAAACCAAGGACTACAAAGGAATAGGTGTTCCATCAATGTTGGGTTATTAAAATCAACAATATCAATTACCAGTCTGCCCCCTTCCGCTGTGTTACCTTCTGCCGATCTTTGGGAGGCTCACCACATTTTTATGAAAATTGTTTTCATATAATAGCTGTATGTATTGCACAAGTGATATACCTAAATAGCATGTAAAGCTTAATAGTGCTGCCATTAAAATGAAGATTGAGGATGGTCAGGCCTCTATAGGAAGTGGGATCATCAAGGGTGTACATAATCAATAGAAATTAACCAGGTCAAAATGGCATTTAGAAAGGAGGGCCTGCACAGTTAAGGGACAAAAATCTGGAACCAAGTCATTCCTCATCCACAAAAAACAAACAAAGCAAAAACAAAAAACCCCAAACAAACGAACACCCTGTGAAGCCAAGAAAGCAGGTTTTGTTTGCCAGTACCAAAGACAGCATGTAACCCACGCTATTGAGTTTGCTGAGGCTCGTGATGTGCCCCAATGGCCTTTCATCCATCTTATCTAAAAGTGGAGCTCTTTTGTCTCACGGAAAATGACAGGATAACCAAGGCAGCAGAACAGTTGCTGTCTTCTGCCATTCCTTTCTAACTTTTAGTAATGAAATGTTTTGAACATAGAGAATGCTACAATGAGTTAAAGCAACATACCGGTGCCACAGATCCATCAGTCTGATCGCCTGAATGTGTTCACCTTGGAGACTTTAGCCATTTTGTTTAGAAATAAGAAGGCTGTGGAGAAAACGTAATCTTCATTTTCTACCACCAACTCTACCCCATCTCTATTTCCTCCAAGTCTCTTTCTAAAAGCAGTGTGTGTCCTTCATAGCAATGGGTACATGGCTTCTACAGTGCTTACAGTGCTGTACATTGGTGTATAGTCATGAAATGAATATGAATTGTATATGGTGTGCCCTTTTGGAGCTTAGTTTTTTGACACAGTTTTCTTTTTATAGCGTTCATTTTTATCAGTTCCTTTAATTTCATACTATGTGTTTTGATTTTATTCAATTCTGCCCTATTTATCCCTCCCCAAGCTTTCTCAGATCCACCCTTTTTGTCTTCTCGTTTGTTCGTTTTGTTTGTTTGTTTGTTTGAGACAGGGTCTAACTATTCAGCTCAGGTTAGCCTAGAACTTGCTAGGTTCGGCAATCTGGCCTCAGATTCACAAATATTTACCTGCCTTTGTCACTGGAGAGCCGGAAATAAAGGTGTGTGCCACTTCTCCTAGCTTTTACTATTAAAAATAAAATACGCAAAACATAAAATTCTCCAGTCTGACTACCTTTAAGTACACAGTTCACACCCTAGTTTCTATTTAGATGGTACAAATCTTTTGTTTGTTTAAGTCGTAGCTCAGTAATATTCAGTACACTCTACTTACTATACAACCATCATCATAGGGTGGCCCTGGCACATCCCCACTTTCCCATTAGCCCTCCATCTTCCCAGACTTTGTACTGTCTCTATGACTCACATCAGCCTTCTATCCCTAGGAAAACTGAGTCATGCAGCACATGTCCTCCCATGATTGGCTGTTTCTCCTGAACATGCCTTAAAGTTGGAACCTCTCCACCCTTTCTTTAGAGACAAGTTCTTAAATAGGTGGCCCAGGTTGACTTACGATTTTCCCTACAGCTGAGCTGGCTGGCCTCAGACACAGCATCTTCTTACATCAGCCCTCTAAGTATTGGAATTCCCTGCGTGCACCATCATCCTTAGTTTTCCTTCCTTTTTAAGGGCAAAAAAAAAAAAAAAATTCCTCTGTGCATAATTTTTTTTAATTTTCTTGTCCATGCCTCTGTTCTCCAGTACTAGTAATGCCCACCCTCACCCGCTGTACACAATGAAGTCATGAAAGTGGTTATAAAACATCTGTTTAAGGCATCCCTTTCAGGTACTTGGGGTGCATTGCTATAATATAGTAAGTCTATATTTGACTTTGGGAGAACCTGACACACTATTTTCCAGATTCCTACCATTTTGCAAATTCACTCTTTGTGCATCGTTACCTAACTTTTAGGATTTATTTTTGAGATTTATGTATGTTAAAACAAGATGCGTCTAATTCCTTCATCTTACCTTCTATATGATACTTATTTCAATAAATAAATCCTGATGAAAGTCCTAATTGTTCATCCTGGAAAAGTAGCATTCATGAAGGCAGAGATGGCGGCGCAAGCCAGCAACTGAGTAAGAGAATGAGCTCAAGGTCATCCTCACATCTGCTGTGAGAGGCCAGAGAGCCTCCCCTCTGCCACAAACACACAAAGTCAGCTATTTATGTCCACACTGCACTGAACATTTCCACAGAGCTCTCTGTTCACAAATTGGAGAGTTTCCCTGGGGTGTGTTCAAAGTTTGTGGATGTCATACATTATGATCCAGTGTTGTTTGTCTTCAAAGGCAGGTTCTCCAAATTACACTTCTACCAGAAAAATGGAAGAGAGAGTTCCCGTTTTCCGATACTACTGGCAAATTGTTAATGTTGCAACTTACACACCATTTTTCCTTCTGTTACCTATTATTAAAGGAAGGGATTCTGCTTCTGCCCAATACAAAAGCTAGTGGGGTGTCTTCCCTGCTGGAGACTTTCTGTAGCCATTGCTTTTCTTTTCCTGGTCCACCAGCAGCACATTGCTGGAGATTTCACACTTTCTCCTGGTAGATGGTTCCCTTTGGATTTATTCATCTCAGCATAGAGTGTGCAAAGCAACCAGAAATCTGCTTCTCTGGTAAGATAACAACTGTATCAATATGTGATGCCAGTCTTCCGTTAAATCCTGAAGTCAAGTCTGGAGGAATGAACTTGGAGCTGTAGAAAGGGAGTATCCTAACCAGAATGCATTATCTTGTATATAGATGGGGGTTAGGACAAGAGTAAAGCAGGAAAAACAAGCCCCAAACTAAAGAAAACCCAAAGATTGAGTAGTCAGAAAAGGTAATATCTCAATGAAATATTTATTTCAAAAGTCAAAATGTATAACAAAAGTTAGAAAAAAAAGTCCAAATCTATAAGAAAAGCATAGAATCGTTCCTTCTATCAAACCACTTTGATTATAGCCTCTTATTACATAAGCAATTTGGCTGTGTGCGTGTGTGTGTGTGTGTGTGTGTGTGTGTGTGTGTGTGTGTGTGTGTGAGAGAGAGAGAGAGAGAGAGAGAGAGAGAGAGAGAGACATCAAAGTCTGCATTTATCAGTCTCTTCACACCTCAGGGCTGAGAACTGAACTTGGGTCCTCTGCTGGAGTGACTCTCCACTGAGCAATCTCTCAGTTAAGACACAGTGAAGATTTCCTCCTAACACTGCAAGATGAAAGCATGTCATTAGTTCCCTTGAATGTAAGAGAAGCCGAAGGAGAAAAAAAAAAAACAAACCATTTTTAGTCAATGAAAAGGATATTTAGCGATTGCCAACCAAAACTGAGTTTCTTATCTTTCTTATTGAGATTAACAGTGACAGCCATTTCTTTATCAGTGAACCCTATGAATGATTCCTCACTATTCAGGTTGTGATTGAAAAAGAGATTTTATAGAGGGGAAAGAAAAAATAAACAAAAAACAGCACATATAGTTGAAATGCAGCACACTGCAGGTTCTAATTACTATCTTAACATTTTGAAATCTAGAAACCTAAGGTCAAAGTGTCTGAGGGTTGATTTTGGTGCAGGGAAAACTGGGGTTCCCTCTGAGGGCTCTTAGAATCATTAATAAAGCATTCTAAAATGCACTCAAATGGAAACTCAAGGACAATTTCTAGAGCTAAAAAGAGAAAAGCCCCCTAGGCCAGTAACAAATGAACATCAGGCATTGTCTGGAGAAAGAGTATAAAGAAAAGAAGAAAGAAGGACAAAGGGCCTGTGCAGTAAGCCAGAAGAAATGTGGCCAGTAGGCTGCCGTGAGGCAGTGAGGGAAACTTTACACAAAGAGTAAGAAAAACTCAAAATGTTGGGGAAGCCTGAAACATAAGGGGCAAACATGCTAGAAAAGAGACTGAAGAACTGGAAGGAAAACTTAGTTTCTGAATAATTCAGAACGGTGAACAGGCTTACAACACTTATTTGCCTGTATCCAGTAAGCTTCTGCATTATGGGTAGGGACTCTGGGAAGGAGATGTGCAGCATCTCATGAAAGGACTAATTACTCTGCCCCTCTCTTCAGGACCATTTAAGGTGAGCCGACCTTCCTGGCCATGTACCCTAGGCCAAATGTCTTAGGATTTCACTGCTGTGAACAGATACCATGACCAAGGCAACTCTTATAAGATCAACATTTAATTGGGGCTGGCTTACAAGTTCAGAGGTTTAGTCCATTATCATCAAGGTGGGAGCAGGACAGCACCCAGGCAGGAAAAACTGGGAGTTCTATGTCTTCATCTGAAGGCTGCTAGCCATCTGAAGGCTGCTAGCAGACTACTCACTTTCAGGCAGCTAGAATAAGGAGCTTAAAGCCCACCCCCACAATGACACACCTACTTCAACAAGGCCACACCTACTCCAACATAGCCACAACTTCTAATAGTGCCACTCCCTGGACCAAGCATCTACAAACCATAACACCAAGTGACTGTTAGGCCCCAGCTAGAATGTCAGGTTTCTACCTAGTACAACAACTCTTTTGTTCTTGACCAGAGGCATTTTCTACTTTAACACCTTCCACCCTGGGGGGTGGGAGTGGGGGTGGGGGTAACTCTAAAACCGTTGGGGAAGCAGTTAAGAAATCAGGTGAGACAGCAGGGGGAACTAATCCCACAAAGGATGTCACAAAAAAACTCTGAGTGCCTCTGATCTAGAAGTATTATTAAATAGTATAATAAAACAAGAGCAATATTTGAATAGTTTCTCCAGTGCTCCAGATCTCATAGAATATCCTAATTCTTCTGCTCTACCTGGGGGTGAGGTTGGGGTAGGAGCCAAGAAGCCTTTATATTTTTGGACTATCACCCTTGAAAAATGAGCTTCTTAGAAACATAGAGAGTGGTGAAATATTTGGGGGGGGGCTGTATATTTATAAACTTTCTGAGTGACTCCTAAGAAGAAGCCACAGTGAGTACTTTCTTATGAATATGCCTCAGAAACCCAATTGTGGCAAACCTGGGTGTTCCTCTGTTTATACCCATAATGGTCTCAAAACCCAAGTTTGTGGGGTTTGAGTTTAGTTTTTGTGTAAGGGGAGGGTTGACTGGTTGTTGTTTCTAAATACTGCCATTTCTGCTGCATTCAGTGTCTGGCATCTTAACAAGTGTGAATATGCCTTAACAGGCAGGCTCTGCATCCCTCCTAATGTCAGCAGTTGGGAGATCTGGGTTCTTAAAAAAAAAAAAAAAAACCTATTTTCTTTTTATTTTTCTCCTAGTGCTTAAAAAGAACTGGAGTAAATGTTCCCAAGTTGTCTCACCTGCTTGTTACTCTGGAATTGGTTTAAAAAAGCATATTGTGAAAAGCATTGTAATTGGTAAATAGATGTTAAAAAGAAGAAGAAAAAGAAGAAAAATTTGGGTGGGGATAGGGGATGCATGACATTAAACAGGCTTTTGCTTCAGCAAACCTCGAGGCAATGTCTTTTCAATGTCTTTCTTTAGAAAAACATCTTACACGCCATGTGTGTCTTTTTTAGAAGAGGTTGGGGGTGGGGTAGAAAAAACGAGCTTTTATTTTAAAAGCAAACAATGTAGGGACGAACGTTTGCCATGAATATTAACTAGCAGATTCTTGCTGTTTTCTGCCTGCCTGAGAGCAGAGCACCCCAAGAGCCTCACTTGAAGCATTGCTACATAAAAGTACATGGCCAAAGAAAGCTTCAGGGTCTCAGCGTGGTGTAGAAGACTTACTTTCTGCTTCTAACAATGTTGCTCTCATGTGGGACACCCCCATCTGCTGCTTGAAGTGACCAGTGTTTAAAGACTTCTAGATAACTGTTTTGGTTTGTGTACAGATATCCAAAAATGCCCAATGTTTTCTCCAATAAAAAAAAAAAAAATCTCAGAGCTGGGCAGCCTCTGCTTTAATCCCAGCACACTGGAGGCAGAGGCAGGTGGATCTCTAAGTTTGAGCACAGCCTGATCTTCATAGTGAATTCCAGGACAGCCAGGGTTACACAGAGAAACCCTGTTTCAAGAAGTAAAGACGTAGGTAGGTAGGTAGGTAGGTAGATGACAGATAGATAGATACATAGATAGATACATAGATAGATACATAGATAGATACATACATAGAGAGAGAGAGAGAGAGAGAGAGAGAGAGAGAGAGATAGATAGATAGGTAGATAGATAGATAGATAGATAGATAGATAGGTAGATAGATAGATAGATAGATAGATAGATAGATGATAGATAGATAGAGAGATAGATAGATAGATAGGTAGATAGATAGATGGTAGATAGATAGATAGATAGGTAGATAAATAGATGATAGATAGATAGATAGATAGATAGATAGATAGATAGATAGATAGATAGCATTAGCAGTCCTTCTAGGCTCTGCCCCACAGTTACCTGGCAATTGTCAGGAATGCATCACTCACCACAAAAGGGGCTATTTGCCCCCTCCTTACTGTCTTACTTTCTTACCCTCTCTATTCATTCCTACCCCCATTCTCTCCACCTACTCCTCCAAGCCTCTCCTTTTCTCTCTCTTTCCTTTTCTTCCTCCTTTTCTCCTTCTCCCTGCCTTTCTCTATCTCTCATCCATCCTCAGCTCCCCTCCCCATGACCTAAATAAACTCTATTCTAGACTCTGTCATATGGTACCTCAGGGGGAAGGAATTCCTCAGCATGGGCCTGCAGAGGCACCCCTTCCACCTCACCATACCATGCCAGATATATAGATAGATAGATAGATAGATAGATAGATAGATAGATACATACATACATACATACATACATACATACATACATAGACAGACAGACCTTAGAATTAACTGCTTAGCTGTTTAAACTATGGAACTGAAAACTGACGGCATTTTAAATGGAAGGGAGCCTCTAAGACCCACCAATAGACTTCATCCCATCCATGAGGAGTGGCACTGAACCCCATCACAGTCACTGCTCTGTCAAACTCTGCATGAAAACAACCAAAGGGCTTGTTGGAAACCTGTGTTCTGGCTTCCTTATTTGGGGAATCTCAAAGTAGCAGAGACAAGAAAGTAATTTCTAACAACTTTGTATAACTTTATGATCTCCTGAAAGGTAAATTTCAAGTGCAATGTTAACACACACACACACACACACACACACACACACACACACCAAGAGAGAGAGAGGGAGGGAGGGAGAGAGAGAGAGAGAGAGAGAGAGAGAGAGAGAGAGAGAGAGAGAGAGAGAGAGCCGCCCTGAAAATCATGCTTCTATTTGTAATTACAAAGCATTAGCAATACTCCTGTCAGAAAGTCTTGAAATGCAAGTTAAATACTGTATGGGAGTTAAAATATTACATTTTTCCATCTGTATGCATATCTCTATGGAGATAGTGGTTCATTTTTCCATCCCCAGGATTGTTGAGCACGCTGACACAGATAGGTAAAGCGATTTAAGACCATTCCAGAACTTGATTTTTCAGTGCGTGTAGCCCACAGCTGTATTCCCTAGTGTGCCGCACTGATGTGACACCTTTTCCACAAGGTCTTTGGTAGAATACATCTGCTGAACAGCACAGCAACAAAATGTGTGCCTTGACTCAAACCCGTGGCGGAGAGCTATCAAAGTGGAAGGCTGCTTAAATCCATTTGCATAATATGCAGATGAAAATCTAATGAGAAAGGTATATTGACAGACGCTGCCTTGTTATCTGGCAACGCTGTGCATAACAGCGTGTGGTACCTAGACATAATCTCCTGTAATGTTATTTTGCAATTTAAATGGTTTTTTTTTCCCTTTCTCCTAAAGAAGACACACGTCAATAAGTGCCAAGCATCAATAACTGACATTTGAGATAAGATAGAGCCTAGAAGCTCCCGCAGCCTGAGTCGGAAGCTGATTTGGGTGCACGGGGCTGCAAGCTGCTAGGCTGGCTGAGGAGGGACACAGCCCCAGTGGCTCCCCAGCCCTCTGCTCTGCTTGCCTTCCGCTCCTTAAGCTCTAGTGCCAGTTCTGAGTAAATTTCAAGGAACATTACTGAGAACAAAATCGAAGGCCATCAATATTAATGATCTGAACCAGGAAGATAGCTTTTAGTGTGCAAATTAATTACCCTAATCACAGGGTTTTTTGTATCCATTTTAATGAAATAACTATTTATTTCATTGAGTCCCACGCTTTTCTTTTGCAAATAAGGCGCATTTACATGATAAATACATGAAATTTAAAAGGATGACTAAATTAAATTGAGAAAAAAAAAGGGAGACCTTTTTAAATACAATTTTCTTAGGAAAAACAGCTAGATTAATGGGTTGGTTAGCTGACTGGCATCTGTGATTAAATCTTTTTTAATGTACGTCAAATAGAATTTAATGGAGCTTGAGAGATGTCTACACAGTGAGTAACACTCAGGGGTTGGGGAAGATTCTAGTTGTCTCTCATAGTTTATTGGTGAGCTCCTGAGGCTTGGGTGTGGCACTTTGCTTTGTCACACTTCTCATCTCTTCTTTGTGGGAGGTTCTCTTTACCTTGCCCTTGACCTGGTTGTCTCCTCGAACAAGGCAATCACTTTTCAGAGCCAAAAGCTACCTACACCATCAGTGGAAATTATCAAGACTTTATACCTCACAGCTAATCATTCAACTCCCATTTGGTTCAGACTCTATTGGCTTAGATAGGAGGGAGGGGTGCAACTTAATTCAGAAAATTTGTCAATGAATCTTCTACATCTATGGGTTCAGGAAACTTTATGCATTGTGGGTAATCTTTGATGCGTTAGTTTCACGTTCCACAGAAGACAGATTTGAAATCCATTTGAGCTCCCTCTCCCTTCAACCCTCCCTCCCTCCCTTTCTCCCTTCTTTTCTCCCTTTCTTCGTCTCTTCCTCCTCCTTCTTCTCTCTGTCTCCCTGGTATCTCATCTCTGACTCTGTCTTTCTGTCTCTCTGTCTCTTAGTAACACACTCAAAGAACAGAATATGTCTCTACTCACCCCCCCCCCCATTGCACCTCTCTTTGATTTGGATGATCAGCTGAAGTTGTAATGGCCCAGGCACCAAGAACAGGAGCCCCCTCCCTTGCTTGTCTGTAAAATATTTACATTTCAATGGCTGTCACCATTTTAAAGATAATTATAACCTTTTGGGATTAATAATTTTTGTAGATTCTCTAATATATGAGAAACATAAATATTAATTCTGCTGGTGTAAAGAAAACATCTCCCTGCCCCCAACCCCTCACACCAGGTCTAAAAGCACACAGGACAAAGGCTCCTGAGTCAAGTCTTTTGTGGACAAATAGAACTTGAGTAAAGCAGGATGTGTGAGAGATCTATCCTGCTCCCAACTTGGCTCTCAGCACATATTTTTAACCAAATTATGGCAGGCTGGATGGGCACAATGGTCTGAGGTAAAAAAACACAGGAGTTATTTTCTAGGCTGATCATTTTCGAAAGCCAGAATTTTTGAGAAAAAAAATTGTCTTTAGTTTTATCTGACTCCGAAAAAAATCAACCTTTCAGAGCTGGCAGACAGGGCTCATGTTTCTTGGATCAGATCGTATTCTCAGAGTGGTGGGAGATCTCAAAAAAGATGAAGCTGTCTTGACGAACTCAATAGTCTTGAAAGGAGAAAAAGGGAAATTGCCCGAAAAATCTATTGAGACTATAAAGAGGCGTATATTTCACTGTTACTGCAAACTTCCTTTCTGCTTATTATCATTCCGACACTTTATTTCCCACCAGCTGAGGCAGCTGGGAAAGACATCACTTCACACAAACAGATGTCGACTCACTTAAATTGCCTGACCACGCTCCCATGGACCAAGATCTATTTTTTTTTCAGCCCCACAAGTATAGAACATGATGTAGGCATAGGGCTGCAAGTCCCTCCCCGCTTCCTTCTACATTCATTAGGCGGTTACAAGTACTCTCTTCAGGGCCTCATGCCTTTTACGGCTTGGCATAGAATTTGCATTAGGCAAACACAATCACTGGGACTTGTTTCTCGGAATACATATAAATGAAAAGGGGCATTGCTATCATGCTGGTCAGATGCTTAAGCAAGTCGTTCCTTGGCTCTCCGTGATAAAGGGCAGAGTGACAGTAACTGCCTTGAGATCTCTTCACGGACAAGACCTTTATTTCCTAGGCACCAGAGCCATGGGATTGAGGATTGCTCGAAAGGGACTTTATGGAATGAAACGGCTCATGAAACGTGCATGACGGGCACATGGGCTGCCAGGGGGAGCTCAGTGTATTAAGTATGACCCTTCTGTAATTGTAAAGAAATGATATTCATTTAAGTGAATGTTTATCACAATCAAAGGTGTGCCTAATGAAACAAAGGTCATAAATCTGAAAACAGAAGTTTGTAGCCTGTTTACTATATCATTTCTCTCTGTGTTGGAAAAGACCTGGCTTGCATTTGCAGCCACGTTCCCCCCCCCCCCAACACCTGTGTGCTATGTTTATGTAGCCTTACAGAGTTCCTGCCACTTACATTCCAATGCCAAAAGGGCTGTTACTTTACATAGTCTTCCAACATTATCCCACTCATCCAGGAAGCATCATACAGCGGCATGCTGCCATACAGTCCGGGGCTAGAGCGCTCAGCTGTTGACATTGGGTTAGAAGAAGAGTGAATGCCGTCTCATTTCTGTCTGGGGGAAATGGCACTTTTGTAATCAAAAAGGAACTGTGCTTCTATTTTGAAATCAGCAGTTGGGTGATCTGTCTGGGTTAGACCAATTCCTGAGGGCGAATGCCAGGGCAACTGAGTTTAACACTGTAGCTACGAACCGGGACTCAGGAGTCAGAGGCCCCAGATTGGAACTGCAGCCCTGATCCTCGCTGGCTCTGTAACCCTGAGCCACTGGCTTCCCACACAGCTTATGCATCTGAGCAGATTCCAACTATTAAATGGGGCCCAAAAGTAGTTGTGACCTCGGGGGTTGTTATGAGGATAAACGAGTTAATATCTGAGGGAAAAAAAGATTAGAATAGATCCTGGCCCACTGTAAGCACTACATGTTTGTTAAATCAAATGCAGTTTCCATGGTTGGCTTGTTCTGCCATCTCCTCCTTTCACATTGTCAGTGCATTTTGCACCCAATTAACTTCCTCTCAAGCCCATGCTCATCTGTCTTAGTCCATTCAAACTGTTAGAAGAAAGGGACTAGAGACCTGGTGGTTTATAGGCAGAAGTCTGTGGCTCATGGTCCAGGAGGCAGATGTCTGAGGGAGCTGCAGCTCAGGCAGGTTGGGAGGGGTTCTTTCCTGGTTGCATAACAGATTTTGTGTTGTGTCCCCACAAGGTAAAATGGGGAGGGACAATTTCTCTGGTCTGTTATAAGACCCTGATCCTATTGGTAGGAGTGGAGCCTGTTCGGATTTCAAAGATCATCCCATAATATTATCCCTTGAAGAGTTAGGGTCTCAACAATGTGAGTTCAGGGGACAGAAACTTTCAGATCACAACAGGATGGCTATGTCACATATGAACAGCTCCCAACCAAGGCTAGATGTGGACTCCCAACCTCAAGGAACCCTGGGAGTGTGCCAGACTGGCTGACAATTTACTGAGGGACTTCATAGAAAACTAGGGAGCATGGTAGGAAGTGTTTACTTATAAAATACCATCAGAGCAATCTCCAGGAGTCTTCATGGGCAGAATCCAAATTAATAGTGACTCTCCAAATTGCTTGAATGTCATTTTGTTTTGCTCCAGGTTGTGAGGCAGAAAATAGCACATAAAATAAAGAAACTACCTTATGTGCAGAGCTTGTATTAACTCTTGATTGTCTCACAGATTTCAAATCACACTCATTCATTATTTCTCTAGGTTCTCAAAACTAGTGGGTTTGAAGGGGGGCAGGAAATCTTCATCTCACCTTCCAGAAAGATTCAGTGACTAGTAAGCACCTGACTTGTCCATTCTAAAATGTAAAATCTTTGCATCTTAGCTTTTATCAACCTGGCACAAACTAGAGGAAGGAGGAAGGCAGAGCCTCCATCAGATTGCCTTCTGGTCTTGTCTGAGGGCATTTTCTTGATTAATGATTGATGAGGGAGGAGGGGGACTAACACATTGCATAGTGGTTCCTGAGTAGGTAGCTCTGAGTTCTACAAGAAAGCAGGCTCAGCAAACTGGGGAGCGGGCCAGTAAGCAGCATGTGTTCCTGGCTCCTGTTGGGATTCTGTAAGCCCCACCCCTCAATTACCTGGCAGTATCCAGGTATGCTCCGCCCCAGTGACCTGACACTATAAAAGGGGATGCTTGCCTCCTCCTCTCTCTCCTGGCTCTCTTGCTCTCCCAACCCTACCCCTCCTCTTCTCCCTCCCTCTCCACGTGCTATGCTCATGGCCGGCCCCTACTCCTCTATGACCTGAATAAACTCTATTCTGTACTATACCATTGTGTGGCTGGTCCCTCAGGGAGAAGCGATTCCCAACATGGACCCCCAGAGGCATTTCCCTTGTCCCTGGGCCTTGCCGTACCTCCATGGGCCATATGCCCCCCACTCTCTTCATCCTTCCCCTAACATTGGTGCCGAAACCTGGGACGTCATCTTTTCAAAACATTGGTGTCCTGTCCTGCTTCCAGGTTTCTGCCTTCAGTTCCTGCATTGACTTTACTCATTGATAGACTGTGAACTGTAAGCCAAACCAACCCCTTTTCATCAGCATTTTTATCATAGCAACAGCAGAAGCCAAGCTAGGACGCTTGGGATGACCGAGTTGTCTAAAGGAAGGTAAAATAATAGGTGGGAACTCAGAGAGAAACAGTTGGATTTTATAAATAGTCCAAAGCTGATTATGAAATAAAACACAAATCAAATATATATATTTGTTTCCATCACATTCCTGGTAGTTTTAACTTTCACAGATTCATTGATACCCTATGCTGTTAATTAGATTTCTCAGCCCATGCCCAGATAGACCACACCAAACAAACACGGTTCCACGTGGAGAGGTTTAATAGAACGGGATGGGGCAGGGGTCAAGGCCAATAGAAGAAGAAAAAGAGAGCGAGGAGGAGGGGTTTCGTTCTTTTGTAGGGGTAGTGACATCACTTGCTCCCAGGTGGAGGTGGGATTCTGAACTGATGTCTTCTGGGAATGCTTTCGCTGTTTCCACGGCAATTGATGTGCTAGGTTCCTGTCACCTGTGGGTGAAGCCATTGATGGGGGAAGGGGCTATTCAAATGCCAACACTCTGTCTTTTTTTTTTCTTGGATATTTTATGTATTTACATTTCAGATGTTATACACTTCTCCCCTCCCATCCCCCCTCCCCTTGTTTCTATAAAGATGTTCACACTTCCGCCTACCCACTCCCATCTCATTGTCCTAGTATTTCCCTACACATGGAAAATGAGCTTTCAGAGGACCAAGGGCTTCTCCTTCTATTGATGCCAGAGAATGCCATCCTCTGCTACATATGAGGCTGGGGCCATGGGTCTCTTCATGCAAACTCATTGGTTGGTGTTTTAGTCCCTGGGAGCTCTGGGGTTTTCGTTGTTGTTCTTCCTATGGGGTTGCAAACCCTTTTAGCTCCTTCAGTAATTTCTCTAGCTTCTTCATTGGTTCTCTGTGTTCAGTCCAATGATTAGCTGCAAGCATCTTCATCTGTATCAGTAAGGCTCTGGCAGAGCTTCTCAGGAGACATCCATATCAGGCTTCTGTCAGCAAACACTTCGTGGCATCAGCAATAGTGACTAGGTTTGGTGGCTGCATATGCGATGGATCCCCAGAGGAATACTGAATGACTGAGAAGCACCTAAAGAAATGTTTAACATCTCTAGTCATCAGGGAAGTGCAAATCAAAACAACCCAGACATTCCACCTCACACCAGTCAGAATGGCTAAGATCAAAAACTCGGGTGACCGCAGATGCTGGCAAGGATGTGGAGAAAGAGGAACACCCCTCCATTCTTGATAGGATTGCAAACTGGTACAACCACTCTGGAAATCAGTCCGGTGGTTCCTCAGAAAATTGGACCTGAGGACCCAGCTATACCACCTCTGGGCATATACCCAAGAGATGCTCCAACATATGTTCATAGCAGCCTTATTTATAATATCCAGAAGCTGGAAAGAACCCAGATGTCCTTCAACAGAGGAATGGATACAGAAAATGTGGTACATTTACACAATAGAATACTACTCAGCTATTTAAAATAATGGCTACATGAAATTCTTAGGCAACTGGATAGAACTAGAAAATATCCTGAGTGAGGTAACCCAGTCACAAAAGAACACACATGGTATGTACTCACTTATAAGTAGATACTAGACCAAAAGCTCGGAATACCCAAGAAACAATTTACAGACCATATGAAGCTTACGACGAAGGAAGATGAAAATGTGGATGTTTCAGTCCTTCTTAGAAGGGAGAACAAAATACTCACAGAAAGAAATACAGGAACAAAGAATGGAGCAGGAACTGAAGAAAAGATCATCCAGAGACTGACTCTCTTTTAAGACATAGAACTCAAGTCTCACCTTAAATGTGGACTGTACTTCACAGCTTAGTTTTGAAGATTAGAATGAGGTGGTAGTTATGCCCAGCTTTGAACTCAAGACTAAACCCTAATAAACATCTTTGTTCCTGCCTTGTGGGACCAGTAACTCTGGAGGAAATCAGCTGCCACTTTCTGGGGATACTCAAGCAAACTTGGAGAGACCCCATGACATAGAGGGACACACTTTAAGATCTTAGTCAGTTTGCAGGTCATTTTAGTCTCAAGATTTTGAGTAATGCCAGAGATGCATGGAACAAGTCAAAGCCATGCTCTCTGGGTTCTATTAAGATTTCAAACTCAGGCACAATCATAAAATGGCACATTGCTGTTAGAAGGCCCCAAGTCAGTGGCATGCAAGACTAGATAACCAATGTGGTACTCTTCAACCCAGAGGTTGAAGTTCTGAGTGTAAAACAGGGACTTGTATGAACAGGGGCAAGAGGGACATGTTTTTAGGGATGTGTAAATTAACCTGGGCTGGGGTATGAATTCACAAAACACTGGTGCCCACCCAATTATATTCACATGCAGATCTTTTCTTTCATAGCTCAAGGCAAAAATTCCATTTCTCATGTATATAGTTACTTCTAAGATATATTCCTATCTGCATGAGGCTATTCTTGCTTTAAGCGGTGAAATTCTTCTTTCCTAGGGAAAAAAAAAAAAACACAAGTCAAAGGCCAGACAAACAGTGCCTTCCCTATTTACATCTCAGCTCACATGGTCGTTCATAGCACACCTCATACTAGAGTTTAAGGAAGGAATTCCCCTCGTGAAGGTTCTCATGTGGACATGAGTCTGGGGAGGAAAGCAGAGGCATTGTCACTACTCCTCACCTAGCACAGATCTACTAGCACCCCTAGACTTTACCCATCAGTGGGACAGCATTCATGAGGCAGCAGGGAAGCAAGTGAACACTAGGGCTGAGCTCCACTTTTAAAGTCCTATGAGATGCACGGTGGACAGTGGTGGTGGTTGTCAGTATAGTACAAAGCAAGAGAGCATCTGATTGGATGAGTGGATAGATAGATGGATAGATGGATGGATGGATGGATGGATGAGTACCCTCTTGCCTGGGTGTGGAAGGACAATACTCAGAATTAACTCTCATCTCTTCTTCAGCTACTGTCTGTTGTAATTTGTAAGTTCATAAATTGTATGTTTTGTTTGGTTGGTGAAAAGCCTTTAGTTTCCATTAAAAGGAATGGATCTATTTCTCAAAGTAGATTAAAGAATCAAGAATTCACCTGACATCCACCCCATATTTTTAGTGTCTCCTTAACAACCAAATAAAACATAACGTGTATTTCTTCGGTAACTCCCATGTAAGCAAGAGAGAAGCAGACAGAGTTATTCATTGTTTGAGTTATATGGTACAGAGATTATGTCACACCACTACGAACGAATTTCAACTGCTTAACTTCATGGTGTGAAAATGGTGTTATTTTTCACTTTTTAAAAAAAGCATTCAAATGGAAATGTACCTAGGTTAGGAACAAAGGAGTTTACAAAGAAATGGAAAGTGTTAACAAAGGAAATGCTGGCCGATGCAAGAGAGTACTGGTTACATACAAATGTCCCATGTGTGAATTATGAATGGATCTTTTGTTAAGGCTCTCATCTTCTTCCATGTCAGGAGTTTCTTAAAATTCATAATCATAATCACATGCAACACTTAATTAGCACTTGCTGAGTAGCCAGTGCAGCTGAGGTATAAGGAAGCTAACTCTACAGATAAACAAGCCTAGAGAAGCAGATGCTACCAATACCCTAATCTCTTACTAAGCAATGTCCTTATCTGTAACTAAGCAAAGGGAAGGCACAGAGGAGCTGAAGGGGGTCTCCAGGATCACTCCCAAATAGGTGGTCATTGCTGTGTTCACTGTTCACACATGGCCTCATCCATAATTGATAAGATTATTCCAAGTTTCATTAATTGAGTGTTTTTCCTCTCCCCTATAGAGTAAATTAATGAGCTAAATTTTTGACCTTGAGAACACAGCTCCACATGAAGATGTGCAGGTGAGAGAATGCTAGGACTTGGATCTAGACCAAGATGTGCAGGTTATGGGATTCTAGGAAATGAATCTAGATCAAGAGTTTAGAAGATGCTAGAAAATGGGTCTAGGTAAAGACATTTGGGTTAAAGAATGCTAGAAAACATATCCAAGATATGCAGGTTAGAGAGAGGATGGTAATAAGGTGGTAACAGACAGGAGGAGACAAAACAAAAACTGAGATACTAAAGAAGGTAAGGAAAGAAAGATTTGGAAAAGGAAAAGAAGCAAAAGGGATCAAATAATGACTAGAAGGAGAGGAGTCTGGTGGTTTGAATGTGAAATTTCCCCCATAGATGAACTGATTTGAACACTTGGCCCCCATTTGGTGGCACTGCTTGGGAAGATATAGAACTTGCAGGATGTGAAGCCCTACTGGAAGAAGTACATCACTGGAGGTGAGCTTGACATATCTGAGCCTCACTCACATTTAATTTACTCTCTCTGCTTTTAGCACATGACTGAGATGCGACCTCTTGGTCTCCTTCTCCATCCTCTGCTGTTACGCCTCCTCCACCACGGTGAGCTCTCTCTCTAGACATAAACCAAATGAAACTGCTAAGCTGCTGCTGGTCCATGGTATTTTGTCATAGTAACAGCAAAGTACATATAGGAAGGGACTGGGAAGAAATATGAGTAAGAATAAGGGTCCGAGCTGGAGTGTTATAATATTTCATATCTAGCAAATATTCAAATGTTCAAAACAGGATTATAATAATGGAAGAGGTAACAGAAATGTCCTCAGCAACTTATTTCGTAGCCATCAACCAATCAATTATAAAGTTTGTATAGAGAGGAAAATGGTACAAGATGGCACATGTAATCCAACTAGGAGCAAAGCCATAAGAGTGATATGATTTGACTTCAAGTCTGACCAGAAAGCTATGGTGATCAAGATGGTGCTGCTGGCAAAGCAAGGACAAAATAATTACCAGAAACAAGTTCATTCATACAGTATAGAGCAACATAAACACAGTGTGGCAGTTCATGCTCTGGAAATCTAGACCCTGCAAGCACCAGTGTTGAAATATGTGTGCTCTACCCTCCAGGAGGAGTCAGCGGCATCACGGAAGAGTGGGTTTGTTATTACAGAAGTAGTATAATTATTAAGAGACAGTCTGAGCCTCTAATGCTCCACCCCACCCCTACCTTTGCCTGTCTGCCTTGGGATAGTGCAATAAAAAGACTCTAGCTGTTTGGATGGGATGTGTCTCTACCCAAACCCATGCTGAGCCTTGTTTTCTGGTCTAGTGATCTTGAAAGGTAGTGGAACCATAAACAGGGACATCTATGGGTAGGAACTATGTTATGACTGCCCCAGTGAATAAGTGCTGGGCTGTGTGCTAAAAAAGCAGATTGGTTCTTATAAAGGAAGAGGTTGGGTCCTTCTTACTCTTTTCTTTTGTCCTGCCATGTGACACCTCTTTCATGCATGGCTTCCATCTAATGGTATTTATTATACGGCATGATGTGTCCGTGTGTACCCAGAGATTGCTCAGCTGAAAACAAATTGAGTGAGATTAACTTGTTCATCAAGCCAACACAAAGTTAATGAAGGTGAAGGATTTTGCAAGATATCTGCCCACCCATCTTCCTGTTCTAGCCTTTAGAACTGTGATCTCACCCGAGTTATATATTCCCTAGTCTGTGGTAATTTCTTGCCATGACACAGAGTGGACTTGACAAAAGAGCAAAAGCAGTACAATGGAGCAAAGATCATCTCTTGATCAATTGATGCTTAAAAAAAAAAAAAAAGCATGTCCATGTGAATGAGAAAGAAGAAAGAACTTCAGCAAAGACTATTGACCTTTACAAACATGAACTCAAGATGAATCATTCACCAGACGGTAGAAAGTTTATTTTAAACATCCTCTGGTAGGAACATGGAGTTTTCCAGATCCCTAATCTAGAAACAAGGTCATTGATAAGATAGAACTCATCAACACTACAAACTGCTGTGAGAAAGACACGGGGGAGGGGTAGAAAGGACGGAGAGGTATGCAGACAAGAGGAGAAGATCTCTGAGAGGTAGCAGGAACAGGGATCATGGGAAGTTCCAAACTCTTTTGGGTTGAATTTCAGTGTGACTAAGAACACACCCACGTTCTACAGTTACCCAGCGATGGGAAGAGAATCAGGGCAGAGCAGCCATGCGGTTCAGGTGACCACTGGCCATTCTTGATTCCATTTCAGTCACCGAGTTTACAGAGCTTCCTGATTCCTCACATACATCCCACCCAGAAGGTGGGTGTCTGGGCAAGCAGTCGAATTGCAGCTGCAGCCATAACGATTTCTTTTATTTCTATATCTGCTTGGGTACTTAGGAGCTAGCTTCAATTTCTTTCCAGGAAAGCCTATTAATGGATTGCTAAAAGAGTCCAGTAAACGCTGGATACTTCATCCTCCCATAGTAATTCCTACAGACGCTAATCCCCCCGATTATTAAAAAGCAAAACAAAAACAAGCCCAGCCCCAGCCACCCTTGTCATTTTTATTTTCATGTGCCTGCTTTCAGTGTGCGCGGCAAGCACGCTCTGCCTCCCCGTGTTCCAGCTCATTTGCCTGCTGCCATAGGCTACAACGTGGAACAAAGTTCACTTTCAAATCCAATCTCAAACAAAATGAAAAGGCCAGGGAATCGTGAAAGAGAAAGCTGGCCGCAGCCATTAACATGGATCTCCCTGCAGGTTCTATAACTGTGGCCATCAAATGTGAGCAGGAAGAATCTGCTCCTGCGCGCAGTTGCCGGGGCTTTGACCCTGGTCACAAGCTACTGTCAATCAGAGGAACTGCTCCTGAGGAGACCCTGAAGTGACTGCTGGCTGCCAGTTGCAGACATCCCTGCGCACTGCTGAACACTGCCATGAACACCTCTTTCTCTGATAACAGTAGCAATCCCTGGGGCATTACATCAGCGTAGTGGGAATCACCCTCCATTTATGTCATATTTAGGATGGAGGGATCCAGAAGGCAATGATGGAGTTTCCTTAGGGTCAGCATGCCATTTATTAGGAAACAACCCAAATCTTTAAAACTCACAAAGTGTTTACATTTCTGTAAATGAAAGTAAAGTGCCCAGGACAGAAATCTTTAAATCCATAGTGGAACCTGATGTTTACATGCAGTTGGGATTAGAGAGAACTGTGTTTTATTTCTGAGTTTATTCTGACTTGATGGGTTTATCTTGGAGGAGTCAGCTCAAATGGACCTGGAATTTCATCAAACAGACATACACAAACACACAGAGAGAGAGAGAGACACAGACACACACACATATATGACACACAGACATGCGGAGACACACAGATACAAACCCACACACAGAGAGACACACACAGAGACATAGGCACAGACACACAGACACACACACACACACACACACACACACACACACACAAACACACAAACATACAAACACACAAACACAAACAAATCACACAAAGCATTAACAAGGTTAAAGCTTTGTCACCAAAGTTAAGTGTTGGGGACATTAAAAACTACCCATGATTTCTCCAGAATAGAACCAGAATAATGTGGTTATTATTATAGCCAGCCTTGATGTGAGGACTTGTGCCTAGTCTTGCTCTTCTTATGGAGTCTTCACTTTGTACCCCTGGGAAGCTGGCTCTTTTCTGAAGGGAAATGGAGGAGTGTATCTGAGGTGGCAGGCGTAGGGTAGGGAGAACTGGGGTAGTGGAGGTAGCGGAATCTGCAGTCGGGATGTACTGTATGAGAGAAAAATAGAAGTCTGTCAGAGTGTCAGTGGAAACCTCCAGGTATCAGTTCTCAGAGAGCAGGCAGGATTACACTTCATTAGCTCAAAAGATTCCTCATGGTTTCTACTTCTGTTGTCTAGTTCGAATCTGATCTGGCCTGGTTTTCTGATGCTGGGGGTCAAATCCACAGTCTTGTGCACACTAGGTTAATGCTTTATAAGTGAACCACATCCCCAGTTCACCCTCCTGAGACTGAAAAGCTATGTGTCATGTACATTCTGAAAGCGAGTGTTCCAGCCCTCATCTTGCCTGGCTGTGAACATTAGAAAGGCATCTGATTTTCAGAGAGCAGAGAAATAGAGGGTGGCTGCAGTTCAAGCTATGTATTTGCTGGGATGTGCAATCTGTGCCAGTAGGCTGCCTCTTTTCCAGAATCATATCTGATTGATCCTCTTTAAATAAATCTGGCTAGCTAACAAATAGCTTTCCTTTGCCAGAATTTTCTCAATATGGTCTCCAGACTCTTTATGGTGTAAAAAAAAATTACCAAATAAAATTCATAAAAAGGCAACAAGAAACATATCTTACAAAATTTCTGCAAAGAATTCAAACATTGTTCCTTTGCCAGAAACACACAGCTGTGGGCCTGACGTGGCAGAACCATCTGCTAGAAGTCCCACACGATAGATCCTTGAAGGAGGCTGAGCTGAGTAGGTGCGGTCTTTGTTGAAAACACACACACACACACACACACACACACACACACAACCCATAGCTATGGTGCTTTTCTGGGTTGTGTTTTTTCTTACTTTGCCATCTGTCCATTTGGATGGAACTGTCACACGAGTGTATTATAAGCACAAGACAGACCAGACAATGTGGGCAAAATACAATTGCTTGACACGAATGGGTGTTTGCATCTTCATGCTGGGGCAGGAGCCGGGCACACCTAGGGGACAGATGGGAGCCCTCAGAACATGAACACTTACAAAAGCATTTGTCAAACTGGATATTTTAGTTCTCGCAGCCAGAGCAAGTATCCTAACATACTCATGTCTTTTATAAATATAAGTATAAATGCAGTTTTTATAGTAACAAAATGATTATAGAGTATTTTAGGTTTCTATAGAAATCTTGTCAAGTTATTACCAAACTTAGTAATTAATCTTAGGAAGAACCACCTTGCAGAAAGAGTGTTTGTTTATTGCTATATGTGGCTGCAGCTGCCACAGCCCAGGTTCTTAGGAGATGGGTGGATCTTATGGCCTCAGAACAAGTGTTTTCTCTGATACTGAATTCCTCTTTCTGAGTCAGAGACATCACTGAAGCTCGTAGACCTTTTCTCGGAGTCATGTGTTTACATGCATGCAGAAGATACCATCAACTACAATTACATAAAAATATATCAGATGGTTCACAAATACATTTGTGATATTGTCATGTGTGTGCATAGATAAGTATCTGCTTTGATGGAATGAGCAGGGAATTGAATGCCATAATCTTAAACTATGTACTGGTAATCAACAAGATTCTGCTTACTACTATTTAGTACAGTCATAAATGATGTATTAATTTTACTTGTCAGAGTTGCATATGCTTCTGATTCTGAGGTGACATTTTGACTATATTCAGAGTCACAGGGAACACTAAATTACAGGTTAATAAAGATAAAGTTGTCTCCAATCATCCAAGTTCACTTGCCTTGGAATTCTACACATGGACATTTTGCCATTTCAGATTGAGACCCCCATGATCTCTATGGGCTATTCCCTTTTTAGACATGATGAACAAGGCCTTAATAGTCAATTAGGAACTGAACATGTTGCACAAATATGGAACGCTATGTGGTGCCAGCTTTCTGGGCCCCAAACTTTCTCTATCAAGGAGAATATGTGTATCTCCCCTCAAGCTCCAGGATGGTGGCCTTCCAAAGACCACAGGGTTTCTCTCCTATACACCCTGCTTACTTTCCATGCCTTCTCTCCATTGCTAACATGTACTTCTACTCTGGATGTCTTCAGCGTTCTGTGAGCTCTCCCATCCCTTTCCATTCTCTCCCTCATTTTTTCTTCCTTTCTAACCCTATCATCCTTACCCATCAGCAACAGATGCACTGGTCCCTCCTAGTTCTTCAATAGTTACATGGTTCAATGAACTGAATGCCTAGGGTGCTTGTTCTCTGATGTTTCTCATCCTATCCCTCTGACTCAATATCTGTAGAGATGGACCAGAGAACACAGACAAACTGTGTGCTCAACATATCCTCAGAGAGATCACAAGACCTGTTCTTTTCTCCTAGGAGTTCCATCAGGCTGTAAAATCACAGAATACAAATGTGCTCAGTTATTGTTGAATATGAGCTGTATACACGAAGGGACTGTTGAATTAAATGACCTTGAGAGTCTTATGTACCTTTGAAATTCCCATGGCAACTGTGTATGAGCTACTCAATAATTTTATGCAATTGTTGTGCTGGTGAGTTGGTAGTGAATGCCGGAGTCCCTGAATGCAGAATCCAGAAAGTGGAGTTTAGGAAGCATCAGTTTTGCCCCTTTGTGAGATGTATGAAATTTAATTCTGTTGGGTTGTTGGTTTGTTATATGCTCCAGTCTCATGGAAAAACAAGGTAACATCAATTTCAATGACTGCCTGATTGCAGGAAAATGCCTCAGCCACAGATTAATAATTGGCAAATGGTTCCTAACGTTGCCGATGGGAAGGGATTACAGTGCTGCTCAACATAAAACAGAGCACATAGTTTTCTTAAATGAAATTAGCTTCCCTTTGTCCTGCTACCAAACATAAAGTTTTGCCATAGCAAGAACTATTTCAGTTATATATAGAAGTGAGCAAAACATGTTAAATCTTAACAAATTCTATGTAGGGGTGGCCACTTTTAATTCATTAACAACTTTCCAGATGACTGTTCATTGAAATATACGTAAATATGATACTGGTAATTTTATATAAGAAGATTAATTTTATATTAACATTGGTATGACTATGGCATGATTATCTTTCTGAGTCTATGAATATAGTACTCTATCATTCATTCTACTGGGGACTTGGTAGCCTATTACATGGAGGCATCATAAGCTATTAGTCAACCCATTTGCTATTTGGGGAAATGTGAATGAACCTGGTGGTGGAGCTCAGAGCTGCCTCAGTGGTGTGTGTCCTGACCCACCCCCCACTCTAGTCAGTGTTATCATTAGCTGAAGAGCCATTCGCTGCAAGAAGCTGGCAGTTTCTTTCTCTGAGACACCAGGGACCACACATTAAAGGCCAAATTGAATCAACAGATGGAGCCTACAAGAATTACAAAAGCACTCAGAGCAACTGGGAAAATGGCCCCCCTCTTATTCTGTGTAATGGGAAAAGGACCAAGAAGCCAGCACATAAGAGATGCCTAATTCATCACCAGGCACATGTTCTTAGCACTCCCTAACAAGAATGGCACATAGGCTCTTATGTTTGAAGATACTGGCTATCCCACTGTGTATTAACTAGACTTCTCTAGAGGAACAGAACTGGTAAGACTGACTTTATGCTAAAGGGCATTTACCTGCTTGATTGGTTGGCCTGTCCAGCAATGGCTACCTCACACTAATGAAGCTGAAAACTGTGGTAGCTAAGTCCACAAGTCTGGAGGACTCAGCATTTCCAATCTGGTGTTGAGTCATCCAGCCTGAAGGATTGCTGAGAAGTTATTAGTCTTCAATCTAGAAGAAGGGTGAAGAAGCTGGGATCCAGTGTCAGCAGATCATAGCAGCGGGAGGAGCACCAAAGATCAAGTTTGTCATGGTGGACAAACTCACCAGAATAACATTAAAGTAAGCAAGCAGTGAAATCTTTCCTCTTGAAATACCATTTATCTTGGCTGCTCAGCAGAAGATGCTTCTTACATTTAAGGTGGGTATTCCCATCTCAATTAACCCCAGCAAGAAAACCCCTCACAGGCATGCCCAGAGGCAAATGTAATCTAGATTATGTCTCACACGTGTGCTCTATGGGAGGTTCTGCATCCTGTCAAGTTACAATTCAGTATTAACCATCATATCTATGCATCGACCAAATAGGAAGCAGCTGTGCCAGTATCCAGGGGACCCTCAGAGCATCCTTCATCTGGTGCACAGAGTTAGGCCAGTCTCATGGTTGAAGAATTTCCCCATCATTAAGTCATCAGTGCCCCACATGTGGAAGGAGAAACCAGAACCATGCAGGTTCCCAATTTTACAGGAGAATCTGTAATACATAGTTATATGTAGCCTAAAATCAGGGGAGATGGGCAAAGATGGATGGCATCCGACTGGGTTTGCGTGTGTCTGACACTAAAGAATGAGTAAGAATCAGGAAGATGACCATGCTGGTCTTCTCCCTCCCAGGAAGTCTGGATGGGACACAAAATTTGTGACCCTCCCAGTAGGAATGCGACGTTATTCAAAGCTTACCTTTGAATTCTGGTTTTATTAGACATCAATTAGTCCTCCGATGCAAGAAAACCTTATTTAGTGTCATATCTTCTAGTGCCATTCACTGGAGAGATGTCCTTTAAGCTCCTAAGACCTTCACATGTAGACAGAGACAACAGGATTATTGCTCTATTTCATAAGCCTACCATGAATGTCATTTAAAAAGCAATGAAACCCTTAAATAGATTTTTAAAATATGTTCCCATCTGATAAATGCCAAGTGAATGTCCATATTACCTCGGTAAAACGTGTAGATGACACAGAAGCCACCTGCATTTATACATGTTCAGGGTATTCACATATTCATGATAGATACACAGATTCATGGTATCAACATGGTACTTACTTAGGGCATTGGGCTGGGTCCTAGAGAAAAGACAAGACAAATACAACGTTTATATTCATAGACTTTAGTTGGAGTTTAGTGGGAGGGAAGAGAGGAGGGAGGCAGGAAACAGAAAAACTACTATGTAAAGTAACTTGCTTATTATTACATATAGTATGACTTCCAAACCAAACTCAGGAGTCAGAGATTCCTTTAAACATGCATGTTCAATCCCCTTGAAGTGCTCCACACATTCCCTGGCCCAGAAGATACTACTTTAACTGGCCAGTAAACGGGATCTCAGAGGCCACAGAAACCACCTTTGACTTCAATACAGACCACTCAAGAAGAAAATACTGTTAGGTAACTAGGAAAGATGACTCCATCCTGCGTGCAGATGATGCTAGCTTTGATGTGTCTCTAAATATCCTCTTGGAGTTGGGAAGAAGCTGTCCCTTTGTTTATTCCATTCTGAGCATACCCTGGCATCCCGCTGCCAGAAAAATCTCCTTCCGGCAGTTCCTGCATTGTCTGCAGGTGCCTCCCAGCCACAGAATGAAGCCCTCCGCAGCATGGGCGCAATGGGCTCTGCTGAATGTTTGGCAGTGGTTGCTGCCTGGCCTGTTTTGCACATGCATTTGGGAGCTTTCCAAACAGATGCATACACATCTTCACTTTCTTGGCAGGAGGGCTGAGAATTTAAGGATTCTTGTGGGGAATTTATGCTGTTCTGAAAACTTAACCCATCATGCACACAACATAAAAGAGTGCCTATTAAAGACGTGACCTTTCGCCTCCTTCCCTCTCTGTTGTCTGGCCTCCCGTGTCTTTGATGCCTTGTATTAAAGCATTAGCCACTTTTCTTTATGGACGGGTGGTTTTCACTGTTCCAAGCTCTCTAGGGTCTATTTTATTTTCAACAATGATTTCCATTTCATCTGAGTCTATTGTTGTGGCCAGAGATGTGCTTCTTTATGCAGAAAGTGCTATCAGTAGGGATGGAGAAAAAAGCGTGTCTGAAATCCATTTGGGGGCAATTTAGCAAAATGGGGATAGATAAATGAGAGTAACCTATGATTTTGTAACATTGAGCTACATGCTAACAAGGACAAAATAGAAGGTGCCTACAGCAGCCAGAGAGAAGTAAAGTGACCAGCAGCCCGACTGGGAAACTCTAAACAATATCTCTCGTTCCTCAGTCTCCCAGCCCTCACATAATCACAGAGAACAAAGAGAGCTTCGAGTATAAGGAAGATTTTACAATTTCATATCTGCCTATATTTGCCTGGGCTAAACACAGCCAAGAGTTTTTTAATAGTCTTCCCCAAGGACACTTGGGAAACTTACCAGCTAGGAAGTGCTCTGTAAAAAAGCAGAGATACACTGCTTTGCAAACAGTGTTTTCTTAGGTAGCAAGAAGTGCTGTAAAAACAAAGAGAAGGAACCGGTTAATGAAGAATAAGAAAGCGACGTTGCAAGTGGTTTTCCTAACAGTTGGCAGGAGCCTTCTTTGATGAATACACCCATAGAGAAAAGGCGTTCCGCCCCCTCCATCTGCCCACACTGTCCCGATTTTTGTTTTGAATCTGTGTCCTTTGTGCTTTTACTCACTTTCTGACCACTTCTTTCCTTTCCCCTCTCACCTGTGCATGCTGATTATACCTGACACGGAGCCCTTCCCAATCTCTTCCCACTGCTCCTAGTCTTGGCATTGGCATTTAGACAACTCCACTGACCCATGCAGACCCATGTTCAGCTTAGCTGGATGCCCTAAAGAAAGATTCTTCAACAGAGTCTGACAGACCCCTTACTAGTTGGAAGTTTATTTTTCCTTTTTTAGGGTAACTGCTTCTATAGGAGATCACAAAGACTCGGAAGCCCCCTGCCTCTGGTTCCCTCTTGGCACCCAGCACTGGGGACTGTTGATGAACTGAGACCAGGGGCACCCCAGGGAGGATTGCTTGAAAGGCCTTGTGAAACAAAGGAATTGCCTCCAAGCCGTGGATGTGCATTAGCAGCACTTGATTTGAGGTAGGCTAGCGCACCAACAACTCCCTTTCCTCCATAAGAATAACAGTGGCTAAGGAGAGCACACTTCCAACTGTGAAGCAATTAGAGTACTGTTGAATGGCTGATTGCTTGCGTGTGCTCCCCTTAGTTCCCTGGTGGAGCATGCTTATAGTTCTGCAATTGGATAAAATGGATTGGAATGAGCGCTGCCATATAGAACTACCAGCTGTTCTACTGTTAATAAAGACTCTCTTTAGCTATTAATACATCCCATTCTTCCATGTTATGCCCATTCAGACAAAACATCTTTGTTTGTGAAGGAGGTGTGGCTGCACCTGTTCGTGATTGGAGAATCTGTGGCCTGTGCAGGACCCCTTGTTACCACTCCATATCAGTCGTAGCTTCCAGACAGTGTCTTCTTATACAAGAAACGAGACACCAGAAAGTGGGACTGAAATTTTTAAAAGGGTTAAAAAAAAAAATGATTCTGTGGGTGCAACATCACTGTGGCTTCTTCAAATGGTGCTTCAGGCAATCGCATACTGGCTTATTAGGGAAGCTTATAATTTAAACTGCTTTGCATTTATTGTAAGTAAGTTCTGTGTGGCTATCAATCTCTTCTCTTTTCCAGGGGGTTATTTAAATATTCCTGGGAGCAAAGGCTTGTGAATTCTACAAGGTAATGTGAGTCGATGACAAATAAAACCTCAGGCTAAGTCACTAAGGAAAGAAACAACTTCCCCATTAGTAAAACATGCATTTCTCTGACCAGCAAATACAATGTGGGGCTTTTTTTTTTGACATGGAATATTCTATATATGTATAATATATATAATATGTATGTATATATATAGAATATTCCATGCCATATATGTGTGTGTATTGTAATATATATATATATATATATACATATATATATATATATATATATGCAGGAGAGAAAATAAGCCCACTTGAATCAAGCTATTCATAGTCCCATTGTTGTGTAGATAGAAACCACACAATGTTGAATGAGATCTATTCTATAGTTGCAGGGATAGCCACAAGTTGACACCATCTGTTAGAGCATATTTGGAGCTTTTACGAAGACGCGGTCCAGTTGCCAAGGATACCAGAACGAACACAGCCACTACCTAATTCAGTGCAAGCAGAAGACAGAAGAAATCAGCAAGGAGGCATTTACACTGGATATCATCAACCTGTGGCGGGTCCGTGCTCCCAGGAGTGTTAGTCTGCTATGGCTGCTAAAACATAGTGCCACAGACTTGGAAGCTTAGGCCTCAGACAGTTGTTTCTGTCAGTTTTATAGGTGGCAAAGTCCAAGCTCTGTATCCCTGATTGTGCCTAGGTTCAGAAATTGGGGAAGAGCAATGTGACTTCCTAAGACATGCTTGTGTCAGGAGACTAGTACAGGAGCTAAAAGATGTCTGGGTCTCTCTGAAGAGTCTTGAGCAGATATGGGAGTGGGATAGAGCTGGGAATTGCCACAAAGGAAACTGAGGTAGCCTCCCCAGGACCCTGGTGCCTGCAGAGGTCCCCAGCAGCATCTGCATCTACCTCAGATGCCCAGGGTTTCTCTACCAGGGACCTGTGAAATGTCCAGTTATGGGAAATAGTTATTGACTCCTTCACCTGTTTCTTGGGTCTTCTACTCAGAGAGTGGATAGGAACGGGATGGGGTGGTTCAGGGAGGTAAGAAACAAAGTCTCTCTGTTCTTTGAAATTCCCAGAAACTGTCCCGAAACTCTGCAAAGTGGGGAGTTTAACCTGGATCTGAGTTGTCCCTTGGAGATTCCTGTTACAACCAGAATAAACTACAGTTTAGCAGTCAATATCATGAGAACGTTATTCAGCTTGCCTAGTACAAGGGCTTTTGAGAAAGTTAAAGGTAACAGTAACCAGAAAAGAGTTGTAGCTTAATGTTCTATTCTGGCTTACATACTTTTGTAAACAGCCCCATTTCTTTCTCTGGGGGACATATAAACATCTAATTTGGGAAAGCAAAAGAACCATCATAGGTACGGCAGTAAAGTAGGCCTGGGTGATAAGTGTGTTGGATAGGAAGTGAAATTCCTCCTTTCTCTCTAGAAAATTCCTCCATGGTACAAGTAGAGTATTCATCTTTTTAAAGTACTCAGCAGCTCCAGTCCATCAGAGACAGAGGGACATCCATCATGAGATCAGGTGGCTCATCTTCATAGTCTCTCAGTTACATTGATTTGGTGCCTGTCCATCCCTAACTCTGTACTTGTCTGCTCCTATTAGGATGAGGAGTTCCTATGAAAATTTATTTTAGAAGCAACTTTTAGTACACACTCTTCCTTTCAAGTCTAACCCATTTTCCCACAACTTTATTTCCAATTGAATATTGTGTGTGTTGTTATTGCTCTTCTTCTTCTTCTTCCTCTTCTTCTTCTTCTTCTTCTTCTTCTTCTTCTTCTTCTTCTTCTTCTTCTTCTTCTTCTTCTTCTTCTTCTTCTCCTCCTCCTCCTCCTCCTCCTCCTCCTCCTCCTCCTCCTTCTTCTTCTTCTTCTTCTTCACCTTCTCTTCCTCCTCCTCCTCCTCCTCCTCCTCCTTCTCCTCCTTCTTCTTCTTTCAACTGTGAGGTTTCCATTTATTTTTAAAGAATAATTTACTTATTTTATTTTACATGCATCGGTGAGGGTGTCTGATTCCCTGGAATTGGAGTTATAGACAGTTGGAAACTACCATTCAGTTGCTGGGTATTTAACTCAGGACCTCTAGAAGAGGACCCAGTGTTGCTAACCATTAAGCAATTTCTTCAGTCTTGAGGTTTTTATTTCTTAAAACTACTTAATATTTCCTACCATATTCTTCTGGATGCTGTCTTATATAAGTTCATTTATTCTCTTTTCAAAAAGGTGGTATAATTTATTTTTTAAAATACATCTTATACTTTGAACTGAGAGACACAGGCTTGGTCCCTTTTCTGTTAAGACCATGCACAAGATATTTTTTGGACTGTCATTCCATGCATTGCCACCAACACAAAGCAAACCCTTTCTGATTTTAAAGGGATTATTTCTGCTTCTCCTACATTAATGCCCATCACTCTACTTTTTTGCCTGATAACCTACATATAATTTATGTGTGTGTTGAAGCGTAATATCATGGTCCTGTTTATTTTCTTATCTGCATTGTGTACTATTTATTAGAAGTTTGTCAAATATACTGTAAATATAAATGGAAGTATAACTTGATAATCAGTACAACATGCATGACTATTCAACCTAGTTGCTACTCTGACATCTCTAACTCTCACAAACTGGTAACCACTGACAGGGCAGAAGAACGATTTTGCTTCCCTGGGTCTAGAACCATCATTGGCTTCAGAAGAAAGCGGTCCTCTAACTCCATCTCTTCCAACAACCAGGTTCTGCCTTTTCTTCCATCCTTCCAGCTTCCACTGAGCCTCATCCAGTACAAAGAAAGAGAACCTCAGGCTGGGAGAGGGGTGGTGGTGCACATCTTCAATCCCAGCACTGGGGAGACAGAGGCAGGCAGATCTCTGAGTCCAAGGCCAGCATGATCTATAGAGTGAGTTCAAGGACAGCCAGGACGACACAGAAAGGCCTGTTGTGAAAAAGTTTTAAAATAATAGAAATGAAGGTGAAGGAAAAAAAGGAAAGAAGGAATAATGAATGAACGAGTTGATGAGAGAATGGTATTCATTCAGTTCCTCTATTCCAAGAGGCTGGGACACTACTGCTCTTCTGGAGACCAATGTATCAACCAAGCACTAGAGTCTTTCTGTATTTATGTCTCAGAGTTCTTTTAATCCACATAGTATATTGTTACTGTCCCCACACATTCAAGGTCTGATCCATAAGGCGTGATAACTGGTGATCACACAGATATCACAAAGCTAGACTTTCCACAGTGAAAGAGGCCAAAAGTGGGAGACTTGTATGTTCTAAGCATATAATATAGAACTTTGAAATGTATTAGCAATCCAATAAATTCTTATTTGAGGGCAGAAATGGAGAATATACGATTTAGGAACCTCCCCATACGAGGAAACCATCAATCCACACTAAATTGCCTGATATTAAGGTGGTTTATCAAACCATATAAATAAAAAACAGGAGGCATAGAACTCAGAGGATTTGGCCAGTTCTATTGTTCTGTTCATGGTTTCTGCCAACTCTCCCATCTTGGATAGCACAGTTATCCTTGCATTGCCTGACCACTTAGTACCAAAAGGCTTCCTTAGTGACAGATACTATTTTAACATAACATCACCACCAGAGGAAAAGAAAAACTGAAACATAGAAAATTAACTATGTTTTTACACCAGTAGCTAGGAGACAGGGAAGAGTGAAGGTAAAACTGGCCCAAGCCAATTGCAAGCCTTCTCTGACAAAGGGTGGCTTCTATCCTACTCTGATGACTAATAGGAAAATTTCTAAAGTTGAGGACGGAGTTGAGTGGCAAAAGATTTCCCCCATTATCTTACAGAAAAAAAAGAAAAAAGAAAAAGAAAATGATGGAAAGATGGAAAGGAGAAAGGGGAGAAGTAAAAGAAGTCTGGAAAAGAAAGAAAAGGAATCAGGGAGCAAGGGAAAGAAGAACAAGAAAGGAAAGCCTGTTTGTTATTGTGCCCAAACCTCAGGTTATTCAAAATACAAGGAAGATAAAATATATTAAGAACAGAGAGAAGAATCAACAAATGAAGCACCAATGAGCTATCTTTTGATAGACTCTGAGATTCTGCAACACTCTATTTCTATGACTTATTCAATATTTTATTAAAATAAAGCTAGTTAGACATATACAGAAGCAAACTGACTGGTGATATTCTACAAAGAGATATTAGTGACAGATCTTATGCGTTCTGGGCTCCTAGGTGACCCATCTAGATCATCCTCAGTTTTTTTTTTATTATTATTTTATTGCTTAAGAAAGAGTTGTGGGGGTCTTACTCAGTAGCTTAGGCTAGCCTTGACCTTGCGATCTTTGTGTCTCAGCCTTTGAAGCGGTGATTTTACAGATGTGCACCATCATGCCTGGCTTTATCCCTATCTGGAGAACATGGTTCCAGGTGTGTGAAAATTTAGAAGAGAGAAAAGCATGCGGGGAAAATGGAATAAATACCTAAAGTGTCCAGAACATAGTATCAGAAGACCCAAATTCAAACCTGTTCTTCCAAATATTATCCAAGTTTGATCACATCACATAACTTTCAGACTATGAAGTACTTTGCTTATAAATTAAAGATACTAAGTACAGTAGAATGTTATTGAAAAGACTATAATAAGAATAATAACAATAATAATAATAAATAATTTACAAGCATTAATGTCTTTACTCCTTAAGAGTTTCTGTTGCCAGGCAGTGGTGGCACGTACCTTTAATGCTCACACTTAGTAGACAGAGGCAGGCTGCTTTTACTGAGCAACATTCAATACAGGGCTATACAGACAAACCCTGTGTAAGGGGGAAAAAAATCTACCTTTGGGTCTGGAGGGATGGTTCAGTAGTTAAGAGAACTGACTGCTCATCCAGAGGTTCTGAGTTCAATTCCCAGCAACCACACAGTGGCTCAAAACCCTCTGTAATGGGATTTAATACCTTCTTCTGGTGTGTCTGAAGATAGCTACAGTGTACTTATATAAATAAATCTTTAAAGATGAAGTTTCTATTAAGGGAACACTTTTTGACCAATTGTGGAACATTTGATTTCAGATGCAGGTATAGCACGTAACCAGACCTAAAGGCTCCTAGACTTTATTCAACACTTGGCAGTTCCCATGGCAAACTCTGAATGCTGCATTCTTTTCTGTGCCTTAATTTCCCATACCAAATATTTGTGCTCTTTTAAATAGCACTGCCTCTAAAGAACCATAAGCCTGAGAGAGACAGGGAAGTAGAGATGAAAAGAAGGAAGAGATGGGCATTTAGATGGATTATTCATGAGATAGTATGTTGTCACTAAAGGTAGATATCATGGGAATTTTGCATATGGATCTTTGTTGGAAAACAGTCATGCTTTTGCTCCCTTTTTTCTCTTGCTAAATCTCAGTTGTTCCTGTTTAACACAATATGTAAATCTGCAAGAAGGATAACGAGTTTAAGGCTTAGTCAGAATCTCAGAACTTGGCCTCCAAATGTCCTAGAACCACTTTCAGGAATGCTTGTCATCCCAAATTTGAATTCTTTCAATTCCATGGACAAAACCTTAATTTTTCTGCTGCAGTGAGTAAGCTAGCCACATAATCTCAACATTGATACTCGCTTATAATCTCTTGATGGTCCTGGATCAATATACAGCTATTTGTTTTAACTCTGTACTCTGCTCTTTTCATATTTTGTGAACTTACTTATTAAGGCCCAAATCAATTCCTTTTCAATGGCATTCCATAAAAAAATTTTAACATATGACAAATAGGCTTTTTTGTTTATTTTTCTCATTAGTTGATTTATGTGACTGTGGTATAAAATGACGACAATAGATCCTGATTCTATGTTTGAGGACACAGAAGTTCAGGCAGTGTAGGCAACAACTTGGTGTTTGGTTCTAAATTTCTCTGAGGGAAAGAAATGCTGACTGTGTCAGTCCGAGCCAGTGTGTAGAAATGGGGGTATAAATAATGAATTGCTAATGTATAAATATATGTGTATATATATATATATATCATGTATAAATAATGAATTACTAATGTATAAATATATGTGTATATATTTATACCATGTATAAATAATGAATTACTAATAAGCTAGTCAATGAAATGGAGACCATTCATTCTGAAGGTAGGGAATGCTCAAGACAAAGCGGTCTGGCAATCATGGGCAGCAGAGCGGTCGGTATTAAACTGACAGTTTCTCGGATGTTTTCCACAGACTCTTGTCAGGAAGGTAAAGGGCCAGATTTTGTTGTTAACAAGTGGTGCTGAGTTGTCTTTGCAATTAAAACAAAGAAACACTAGTGGTTGACTCTTTGCCTGTGTCTGACTCCTTTCTTTCTTCCTTATACTTACTAACAAGATATGAAAAGTGTTCCGGTGAGCACCTTTGCATCTTATAATCACAACACTAGGCTGTGCCTCATGAGAACACAGGAAATAAAAGGACACTGTGCTCTCAAAAGTATCAAAACAAAATATTTCAAAATACTAATATCCCAAAGAAAAGATGGTGTCATCTTCATTAGGATGCTAATGACATCAACTATATGCTTACTCATTACTTCAAGAATACTGCCTCGCTGTATGGTTAATGGAGAGACCTGTGACTGGTCAAAGTGCTTTTGAAGTTTGTCCTCTAAATGGGACCTCTGTGTTCCCTCCTCCAAGGCTCGGGGAGTCTTGCAGAAGAGAATACAGAAGAATGTAAGACCTGGATGATGCAGAGAAGTGTTATGAAATGAGTTTCCCAGACATGGTGTGATCTTCACATTCATAAATTCAACAGCAGCTGTCGTTACCTGCTTCAGACCTGCACATCATGGGGTCCTTCGGCATTTCAGTGTGGGTAGAAAGAGATGCAAACGTCTGAGGTCTCATCCCTTTTTGAGAAGTAGTTAAAGTGGGGGTGGTTAATGGGGTGTGGTAGAGTGGGAAGGGGACATAACGGGGTAGGAGGTTCTCTTTCAGTAGTGTAGACACTGGTAAGGTACCATTGCTCCAGTGAATAGCCACTGTTCTTGCTCATGCAAGAAACTTTAATTAAACTAACAAGAAAACAAGAAGACAGGGAAATAAGAGGGGAGGGGTTAGAAAGAAGAGGTTCACCGGCATGGGAGAAAAGGTAATGGGGGTGAAGACTGAACTAAGTAAATTATATATACATGTAAAATGCAAGTCAACTATCTTTATTCTCACAAAAAAAAAAAAAATTCTCCTGGCTGTTTCTCAGTTTAGATCAGTGGAGATACTGGAAAAGGTATTTAGAATGGAGCAATATGTCAGCTAAAATTTTGGGGGAAATGGAATAAATGGAGAAATGTATTACTTATCTTAGTAACAATGTAACAGTGTCATAGTGTTCTCCGGCACATGAGCATGTGATCAGCTGTAGACACATACTCACTTAAAACCTTTATCCACCTTACTAAACTTGATGTCTTTCCTCGGCACTGTGTTTCCTTTCCACCTAAGACATGACCTACATTGTAGTTATGACAACAAATGCAGAGTAATAGCCTGCAATTCCACACCGACTGTATTCGGTACTGTTGTCAGTGGGTACTAAGCCATGGAAGGACTGGGGAAAGGCACATGAAAGGAGACGTGTACCAAAGTAGGTAACAGTTTCAACAGCAGAATCAGGCTGAGTTAACTTGAAGCTTGGTTTTGATGCTTAGGATATAGTGGTCTTGAACAAATTATTCAGCACCTTTAACATCCCTTCCCTATTTGTAAACTTGTTTTTCATATGGAATTTAGAAGATCAAATAACATCCAAGCACCTAGATCTGTCTGGGCACTCTGAATACTTTTCACAATGATTTGAAAAGTTCCTTGAATGTTGAAGAGATTAAAAGTAATAGCACCTGGCAATGCCAGCAAGCCTCTGTGTAAGCACAGGCGAGGGACCGGTCCACTAGCCTGGAGGGCGGGGCTTCAGGGACATTTCCCAGCAGTTGCTATTGTTTGTTTATTGCCACTAAGAGTTGGGGGTCAGCCATGCACAGCCAAGGGAGACAGGCATAACACTAATGCAGTGGTTCTCAAGCTTCTGAGTGCTGTGACTCTTTAACACCTCATGTTGTGGTGACCCACAACCCCAAAATTATTTTTGTTGCTACTTTATAACTGTAATTTTGCTACTGTTATGAATCATCATGTAAATATCTGTGTTATTCTGGTGATCCTGAGCAACCCCTGTGAAAGGGTTGTTTGGCCTCTAACAGGGTCGTGCTCCACAAGTTGAGAACCTCTGCATTAGAATGTCAAATCTTAGGATGGTATGTGTCAGTACAGTGACAGGAGCAAACTCATGTCACATGAAATGACTTGTCACAGCAAGAGAAAGACAAGTCAGGGGTATCTTTGTTGTCTTTTATAAAACTTTGGGTGGGAACACCTCAGTGGCCCAGCCAAAGTCTTATCTCGAAGAGTCACCACCATGCAACAGGTCTGGTACAAAAGGAAGTTTATTGGGAGAAGGAAAGGGGACCTGGAGAAGGGGTTGAGGTGGGAAAAGGAGGGGAACAGAGAAGGACAAAAAAAGAGAGAAGAAAGAGAGGAAGCAAGGAAGAGGCTAACTGGAAACACATGGGAACAGAGAGGAAGAGAAGATAGAGAGAGAGTAGTTAAGAGTGGTCTTATTAGTGTGGCCCCTAACTTGTACCTGGTGGATAGTAATGCCAGCTGTTGTTAGGCAGTTCTTGGGTAGAGCCTTGATGAATTGCCAGCAATATTAATTTTCTAAAGTTGCCATAGCAAAGTGAGACAAACTGAGTCTCTTAGAACAAGATTTATTGTCTCATGATTATAGAATCTAAACACATTAAATACTTTTAAAAGTTATTTACTTTGTATATATGCATGTTTGCTTCTATGAACATATGTGCACCGCTTTGTGCCTGGTTTCTGTGGAGTCCAGAAGAAAGCATTGGTTCTCTTGGAACAACTCTGAGTTACAGATGGATGTGAGGTCCCGTGTGGGTATTGGGAGCCAAACTTGGGTCCTCTGTAAGAGCAAGGGCTCTTAACTGCCAAGCCATTTGTACAACCACAAAGCATACCAAATTAATATGCCAATAGGAAGAGACCCTTCAAAAGGTGGAGGGAACTCCTTGTTTCTTAGGTTCTGGCACACTGTCTTTGGTATAACCCCACTCCGTACCAGTGTCGTCACACTGAGATCTTCCTGAGTCTCTTGACTTGAAAGGAAGATCTTTCTTCTGTGCCTCCGTATTCATGTTTTCTTTTCTATCAGAATATTAGGCATTCTGGATTATGGCCTTTCAGCCTCAGCAGATCCCACCTTAAATTTGTGAAGATCCCAGCTCTCAGTCAGTTCCCATTCTGAGGTGCTGAGGGTTTAGGACTCCAGCCCATGTCTTTCACAAGACTATGACCAGCTGTCTTGTTTGAGGCCATGGGTCACAGAGATAGAGGATGAGGTGGCTTCTGCAAGTTTGGGCATGTGATTTTGCAAAAAATAAAGGAAAACCAGAATACTAGTTTATCAGATCATGTTTTTAAAAAACACCCCAGGGAACTGTCAAGGAAGAAGTTGATAGCCAGGAACATGGAAAGAAAGACTCAATGAGCTAGTCTTCTCGCTGCCCATCAGAGAACTGTGGTATCCATCTTGGTGCAGGATACATATTTACAAAAAGGAAGGAAAAATGTCAGTGTGATTTGGGCAGCACCATAGACTGAAAACTGTTCCTTAGGCCTCTACCTTCTCCAGAGAGGCCAGGTACCTAATTTTTTCTTCTTACTTAATTCCCTTCCCAATATTAACACCATTCCTTGTGTCTTAAATCAAGCCTACGTTAATAAAATACCAAAGACTGTGTATATAATAATTGCCTACTTACTGCTAAAATACTCATCTTCAATAATTAAGCAGGTTAGCAATGCAAAATACAAACTTTAAAGCATACAGACATTGTTTCTTATACCATGAGCTCAGCAAGGATCCTAATTGTCTAACAAGATGAAAAGATTAAAGAATATTAATGTTATAGAAATTAAACTCAAAGTCTCTCTTATATTTTAATTTCAGATAAACAATTTTATTTTTTAAAGTCTTTACTTTATTCCTTTTTGTTTTTATTTGATATTCTATGTATTTACATTTGAAATGTTATCCCCCTCCCCCTCCCATCTCCCCTTCTCCTCCTCTTGTTTCCAGGAATGTGCTCCCTCTCCCAACCACCCCCTCCACCTCAGCACCTTGGCATTCCCCTACACTGAGAAAACATGCCTTCACTGGACCAAAGGCCTCTTCTCCCATTAATGCCAGACAATGCTATCCTCTGCTACATATGCAACTGGAGCCATGGGTCTCTCCATGTGTGCTATTTGGTTGGTGTTTTAGTCCCTGTGAGTTCTGGAGGGTTTGGTTGGTTGATAATGTTGTTTTTCCTATTGGGGTTGTAAACCCTTTCTACTGCTTCAGTCCTTTCTCTAGCTCCTTGATTGGGAACCCTGTGTTCAATCCAATGGTTAGCTTCAAGCATCTTCAACCATATCTGTTTGACTCTGGCAGAACCTCCAAGGAGGTATCTATATCAAGCTCCTGCCAGTAAGCACTTCTTGGTATCAGCAACAGTGACTGGGTTTGGTGGTTGAATATGGGGTGGATCCCCAGGTGAGGCAGTCACTAAATGAGCTTTTCTTCAGTGCCTGCTCCTCTATCTGACCCTGTATTTTCTTCTGTTAGTGCTTTGTTCTGCCTTCTATGAAGGACTTTGGTATCCACATTCTGGTCTTCCTTCTTTTTGAGATTCATATGGTATGTGAAGGTTTGTTTCTTGGTTATTCAGAGGTTTTGGGGCTGGTATCTGCTTATCAGTGAGTGCATACCATGTGTGTTCTTTTGTGACTATGTTAGCTCACTCAGGATGATAGCTTCTAGTTCTATTTGTCTAGAAAATTCATAAGGTCATTGTTTCTAATACCTGAGTAGTATTCCATTGTGTAAATGTATAATTTTTGGATCCATTCCTCTACTGAAGGACATCTGGGTTCTTTCCAGCTTCTGGCTATTATAAATAAGGCTGCTATGAACATGGTAGAACATGTGTCCTTTTTATATATTGGAGCATCTTTGCGGTATATGACAAAGAGTGGTATAGCTGGGTCCTCAGGTAGTACTATGTCCAACTTTCTGAGGAACCATCAGACTGATTTTCAGAATGGTTGTACCAACTTGCAATCCCACCAATAATGGAGGAGTATTCCTCTTTCTCCACATCCTTGCCAGCATCTGCTGTCACCTGAGTTTTTGATCTTAGTAGTTCTGACTGGTGTGAGGTGGAATCTCAGGGTCGTTTTGATTTGCATTTCCCTGATGACTAGGGATGTTGAACATTCTTTTAGGTGGTTCTCAGCCATTCAATATTCCTCAGTTGAGAATACTTTGTATATCTTTGTACCCCATTTTTTATTAGGATTATTTGATTTTTCTGGAGTCTAACTTCTTGAGTTCATTATATATATTAGACACTAGCCCTCTATCAGATGTAGAATTGGTAAAGATCTTTTCTCCATCTTTTGGTTGCTGTTTTTGTCCTCTTGACAATGTCCTTAGCTTTACAGAAACTTTGCAATGTCATGAGATCCTATTTGTTAATTCTAGATCTTAGAGCATAAGCCATTGATATTCTGTTCAGGAAAATTTCCTCTGTGCCTATGTGTTCTAAGCTCTTCCCCACTTGCTCCTCTATTAGCTTCAGTGTACCTGGTTTTATGTAAAGATCTTTGATGCACTGGACTTGAGCTTTGTACAAGGAGATAAGAATGGGTCAATTTGCATTCTTCTGCATGCTGACTGTCAGTTGAACAAACACCATTTGTTGAAGATGCTGTCCTTTTTCCATTGAATGTCTTTAGCTTTTCTGTCAAAGATCATGTGACCATAGGAGTGTGGGTTCATTTCTGGGTCTTCAATTCTGTTCCATTGATCAACCTATCTGTCTGTGTACCAATATCTTGAAGTTTTTATCATTATTAATCTGTAATACAGCTTGAGGTCAGAGATGGTGATTCCTCCTCTTTTATTGTGGAAAATAGTTTTCAATATTCTGTGTTTTTCTGTTATTCCAAATGAATTTGCAAACTGCTTTTTCTAACTCTATGAAGAACTGAGTTGAAATTTTGATGGGCATTGCATTCAATCTGTAGATTGCTTTAGGCAAAATGGACATTTTTAATATTTTGATCCTGCCAATCAATGAGCATGGGAGATCTTTCCCTCTTCTGAGATCTTCTTTAATTTCCTTCGTCAGAGACTTGAAGTTATTGTCATAAAGATTTTTCACTTGCTTGGTTAGGGCCACGCCAAGGTATTTTATATTGTTTGTGACTATTGTGAAGGATGTTGGTTCCCTAATTTCTTTCTCTGCCTGTTTATCCTTTGAGTAGAGGAGAGCTGCTGATTTGAGTTAATTTTATATCCAGCCATGTTGCTGAAGATGTTTATCAGCTGTAGAAGTTCTCTGGTGGAATTTTTGTGGTTATTTAAGTATACTATCCTTTTATTTATTTATTTTTATCATACATATATGCATCTCTGTCTGCTTATTTGCCCTTAAAAGCCAGAAGGTGTCAGATTCCCTGGAACTGGAGTTAGAAATGGTGGTAGGTGGCCATATGGGTGCTGGGAACAGAATCCGTCCACATACTTTACAAAAGCAGTGAGTGCTCATAGCTGTTGAACCATCTCTTCTGCCAGAGAGAGCACACTTTTTCAGTGCAGATGTCAAACAATACAAACATTTTTATTTACCTCGAGTTTGGTAGGGCATCCTGTGTTTTTATTTCCTGTATATGGAACGTATGAACAAATAAATTAAAGCACAGGATTCTTCTATTTTCATTTTTGACAGTGACAAGTGGGGTGGTCTCAAATCCACTCTATATCCCAGAATGACCTCCCGAGGGCTGGGATTACAATTGTATGCTGCTACACCTGGTTTTTGTATTCCTAAGGATAGAACCCAAGGCTTCATGAATGCTTAGAAAGCAACTCTACCAATTGAGCAGTACTCCCAGCCTCGGTGTGTTTCTAAATGCAACAAAAACTCCTCACATTTAAAGCATGTATGCAACACTTGGGTGTATTTATATGTAACAGTTCAATATTTACCTGAAGTTGAAATCTTACCAGACACCCTATGAATCATGAATCTAGCAGCCTTAATTAGAATAATTGGCTGGATTAAAAACAATAAAGAAATTTTCTAAAGAACATAAGTAAAAAAAAAGCTAACATTTTTTTTTCTAGTTAAGTAAAAATTATAAATCTCTAACAGAACATTTTGGGACAAAGGTTTTATCTTTTTTATTGTATCTTATCTTCTTCCAGTGTCTATAGAGGCATGAGAAAACAAAGAAAAACAAAACAAGACAAACAACAGAATAAAATAAACAAAGAAAAACAGGCTTTCTGGGTGCCTACCGGTAATACTAGAATGGGAAGGCTGGGACAATGTCTTAGTTATGGGTATTATTGTTGTGATAAACACCATGACCAAAACAACTTTGGAAGAAAAGGGTTTATTTGACTCACACTTCCACACCATTGTTTATCTCAGAAGGAAATCAGGGTAAAAAGTCAAACAGTGGGTCGGGGGCATCTCTGGGATGAACTAGAAACCTAAAAAAAGAGAAACTCCTGGGTCCTATAAGGGTGACCCTAGCTAGCACTCCTAGCAATAGAAGATATGGAACCTAAAATGGCCACCTCCTATAATAAGACTTTCAATGAAGGGATGGGAACACTAATGTACCCACAAAACCTTTGACCCACGATTTGTTCTGCCTAAAAGATGTGCTGGAATAAAGATGGAGAAAAAATTGAGGGAATGACCAGCCAATGACTGGCCCAAATGCCATGAAAGAGAGAGCCCACCCCTGATGCTATTAATGATATTCTGCTACATTTGCAGAGAAAAGGCTAGATAACTGTCTTCCAAGAGGCTTCACCCAACAGCTGATAGAAACAGATGCAGAGACCCACAGCCAAACATCATGCTGAGCTTGGAGAATCTTGGGGAACAAGAAGGGAAGGAGGGGGAATGATTAAAGGAGCCAGTGGGGTCAAGAACACTATAAGAAAACCTAGACTCAACTAACCTGGGCCCACAGGGGCTCACAAAGACTCAACCGCCAACTGAAGACCATGCATGGGATAAACCTAGGCCCCTACAAATATGTAACAGTTGTGCACTTTGGTCTTAATATGAGTCTCCTAACAACTCATTCAGGGCTCTCTCTGATTCTATTGCTTGCCTTTGGACAGCTTTCACCTAACTGAGATGCCTTGTGTAGACAATAGAAGATGCTTCTAGTTCTACTGCAACTTGTTATGCCAAGGGAGGTTGATATCCATGGGAGGTCTTTTCTTCTCTGAGGAGAAAAAGATAAGGAATGGGGTGGGGAGTAGGGGAGTAGGAGAGTAGGTTAAAGGGGGGGATGAGAGCACAGGAGGAAGAGAAAACCGTGATTAGGGTATTAAGTAAATTAACAAAGTTTTAAAAGATACAGATGTATTTATTTTTAAAAACGAGAACCAAAAGAAAATGCCCTAGAAGGTTGTATGCTTCCAGCCCAAACTTTTAGAGGTGTTTCATCATCTGAGGCTCCCTCCTTTCTGATGAATCTAGTTTATATGAAGTTAACATAAAACTAGCTATCACAGGCAGGAAGGAAGACTGCAAATTAGAGGGCCTGCCATATAAACTCAGATTCTGTCTTGAAAGAACTCGAAGCATTCAAAAAACATTATCTAGTAAGACTAAGAAATTAGAAAGATTAAGAGATATAAGTAGAAACCACACTGCTATCCCAACTCTAACGCCCCAGGTTTTCAGAAAGGGTCTAGAACGGCAGTCCTATTTTGACTCAAAGAGTCCTAGAGGTTTTATAACAAGATCAGTAGGTATAACCTGGAATATTCTAAGCTGTCAGCCATCTCTCAGAGCCTAAGTCGCCAGTCCTGAGGCCTATGGCCTGTGACAGACAGATGAATTCTTCATTCATCCCAGTGCTGGTTGAGACTCTAAGCCTGCCATCAAAGGTACGAGGAAATATAGTCTCTTTAAGCGACTTTACTCTCCACGGAGCCAAGTACCCAGATATTATTCTTGCTCTAGCTCTGTGTCCAGCCTCCTGTCCTCAGTGTGGTATCCTCGGCCATTGTATGGTCACTTCTCACGAATGAGGGAATTACCCTACAGTGAGAACACACTGTTCCACCAGAGATCCTGGACTTGCTTCAGGTTGAGGCTGTCAGACACTGACATCTGCATTGGCTTTTACTCTATTTCCCTGGACACACTTCTCTGATATTCACTGCCCTAATTTGACAGCACACATTTTCTACTTACCATTTATGCCTCACAGGTTCTGTTAGATCCTAATCCAGGAGCTTAATGCATTTGATGCAATGTTTGTTTTGGATTCGGATGGAAACCTTGAATAAGCGAACAGTAAACAAAACCTTCTCTGGCCCATTATCTACAGAAGCTATTCTTCCCTACACAGCACTGCTTAGGTAGGGGCAGAGCCTTTTTGCCTCAGAGACAAGCTCTCAAGCTCATGAGAATCATGTAGGTGACCTGGGTTCCTCGGTCATTGGTGTTTCCCACCTGGTTTTCACAGGAAGTAGCAGCACTCATCTTTCTTGTATATGTTTTTTTACCTGGCATGCTGTTTTCAGATAACACACTTACTGAGTACCTGCCTCACCACACATTTCCTAGGGATTTAGCTGTCGGTTTTCTTTTCAATATTGGAGATGGAACTCAAGGACTCGTGCAGTGATGCAAGTACCACTGGGCATCCCAACCACACCATAGGTGTACAGATGGTCATTTCCTTCCCGGGCGAAAGTGGATTTGGCTTTTAAGTGAGTATCAGCACAGAGTTAGTTTCAAACCAGAAGTTCTTAAGAAAATTTGACTGGATTTCTTTTCTATTTCCAGGGTCACACCAGGCTACAGCCTGTGGCTCTTGGTCTAGATCCTCCAGGACTCCATGAATCAAATTAGGACTGCAGTTCTGGATCCTTCTAGAACCTGGGGTTTGGGGTTGGGATAGCAATGTAGTTTTTACTTGTATACTTGTAAACTGATTATGATGCCATAACCAGGAAAAAAAGCTACATCCTTGCTCTAGCCAGCATATCAGACTATGGTCCATGAAGATAAAGAATGTGATACAAACATGGATAGGGTCACAGGGTTTATTTTAACTGCTCACTCACTCAGAAACTTCATTAAAAGTAGGCTTTTCCAAGCTAAATTATAACAAGGTAAAGAAAATTTTCTAATAGCTAAGTTAAATATAGATTAAATTGTAATGGATACTCCAAGGAGTTTTGTCCTTGAGTTTGTTGTGTTAAGTGGGCCATTGCTGTAATTAGGTGTCTTTAAGAGGCCTCTTTCAAAACCAGAATAGATCTAAGGACCTTTGAGAAAGATCCCCTCTGTTCTTAAATTCAATACTTTCAATACTTCTTATCACCAAGCTTTTTTTTTTCTTTTTAAACTCTAATCAGGATGGTCCCAAATTACCACTGTTGGTAAATTATTCAGATGGGGGTGTGTGGGGTGGGGAGCTTTTAAATAGATTTGATAAGACAAGTTTTTTAGCAAGTCATTAAGATAAGAGATCTCAGCAGGGGTGGGAGTTGCTTAGATTAGAACAAAGCCTGTTCTCTTCCTGTCCTTTCTCCCCCACCTACAACTCCAGAGCTGTCCTTCACTCTCTCTCTCTTCTCTTGTCTCTAAAGGGGGAGAAGAGAGGAAAAAAGAGGAGAGGAGAGGAGAAGGGAGGGGACAGGAAGGGAGGAAAGAAGAGAGAGGGAAACAGAGACAAAGAAACAGAGAGACTGATACAACTAAATGCCATTCAGTATAACAAATCCCGATCCGAAAGCAGTATGTGAAACCCTGTCAGTTGTAGGATTGCAAAACACATTCAGTGTTGAACGGATAGCCAGAGGGCGGGGCAAAGTCTCACTCTAAGTTCCTCGGTAATTCTAGACCTCCCTTCCCTAGAAGCACCTATTGCGCTTAGGGGACAATATTTACTTACTTGGGAATTTTCATGTTAACAAAAACCTATCTGTTGAAATGAGGATATTAGGGATACATGACTTCAAAACCCACCATCTACCTGAATCAATACAGAGAGATTCTGCAAGACTACTGTGCAATTAGACAGCTCTGGTAGAGAGAATATTGCACGAGCCAATTACAGTATTATCCAGGTAACAGGACACAGAAAGAAGTTCAGAATTTGTACTCAGAAGTTCAGTGCTTTCTCTCCATGTATAACTAATTAATCCAACTCCATACATGATTATAGTAATTTGCAGGAAGTTTGGTATCCATAATTACTGATATTGACTATGGTACTCTTACAATTTAAATTTTCATTATTGGACAAGACATCAATCCAGGTTTGAGATACCCATCCACTAGAATGCTGCTGTCTTTTGAGGATTCGAAATTGTCCAAAATAGTGAGGAAAAGATGGCCACAGCAGGCATTTCTCTCAATTCCTTTATAAAAAGAAAGCTCAGTATATGGAAAGTAAGGGCTGGATCATACAATTCTTAAGTCTCTTTGTTTTGCTTTCCCAGCAAGAAGCAGCTGTCTGAGGCCAGTATATGGCATGGCAAAATATGATGGAGGACTGACAGAAAAAAGCAACCAGTGCTGACAGCAGCTTCCCCAGAGGGAAAATGGATGCTCTTAGGAGTTTGATGTCATGATCTCTGGAGAAGGTAGGTACCTTGACCCCTGAAAGATGGCGCAGCCCTATTTTCTTCATGACATTTTCCACCTAGAAAAGTTTCAGGTTGTCAACAGGTCTCAAGGATACAATGCCCATGCTAAACATAACCTCACACAGATTTGCTGGCCCTATCATTTCTTTTTCAGTTTGGTTTAGCTGTAAAGAGAAGACAGGATGCTGGTGGTGGGATGCCAACGGTAAAGGTTGTACACATGAGAAGGAAAAGGGTAGATGAGAACTGTCTGAACCTTAAACAATTCTTCTATGAACCTAAAACTGCTCTGAATACACAAACTAGTTTAAAAAGGTGATATGAATCTAGATGCATACTCCTCTTTCTGGCTCCTTCTTCATCCTTTGAAGTGAGAGATATAGCCACAGATGAGTTGTAGCTATCTTCTTCAGATCTAGTGTTACATTAACTTCTCCTAGACAGAAGTGAACAGACTTCTAATGACTCTATATGGGGCACCAATTACAGAAGAGTGCAATGATTCTGCACATATTGATGAGTCACTGAGCTTGCCTTTGTTTGTTTATTTATTTATTTTTATGGGAGCATGGGTGAAGGGTTTATGTTGATAACAACAAGAATTAAAGATAATGTAGATAGCCAAATGGAACAATCAAATCATGAAATTATTTATTAAGTGAGACTTGAAAACTAAGAACTTCAATGTTTTTTGCCTAGTTGGTAATTTTTTGATATATTTTAAAGACAAAGAAAGTGATCTTTTATTTAAATCTAATTTGTTTGGAGTCACAAGATAGGCAAGGTTCATGCCATGCTTTTGGTAGTATAATTAGAAGGTGTTAAATAAAATAGCTTCTGAAGTCCATGATTTCTTTTATTATTGGAGTTTGAATAAATTTTCAGGAATATCACTATAGTGGCAAGACATAGACTATGGCTTTCTACATACCTTGGATAGTGGTTAGTTTTATTGTCAACTAGACACAAACTAGAGTCATCTTGGAAGAGGGAAGCTTAATTGAAAATTTGTCACCATCAAATTGGTCTGTTCCCTTGTATATGGGGGATTTTCTTGACTAAGAACTGGGGATGGTCCAGTCTTATGTGAATAGTTTCATCCCCAAGCAGGTCAACCAGCACTGAATAAGAAAGTCAGCATAGCAATTCAGTAAGAACAATTCTCTCCACCATGGTCAATACTTGAGGTCTGTGCAGCCTTGAGTTCCTGCCCTGAATTCCCATAAATTGTTGAACTGTGATGTTGAAATTGTAGATGGAAATAAGTGCTTTTTCTCTCAAGTTGTTTTTGGTCAGTGTTTATCCCAGCACCACAGAAATAATAAATATTCTTCCCAAACTGTGAGTTTCTATTTCAATGCCCTGAGCTGCACCTGCATGGTTTCCATTTTTGTGGCATGAGGTACCTCACATGAATCATCTCACTTTGAGGAGCTCCACTCTGTCCATCTGCCTACATCTCACTTTTCATGTGCTCCAAGGTAGCACAGATGGTACAAGGTCTCTAAGCTGTCAAAACTCAAACCACAGAATCCAAACTAAACAGATACCTATGCTTCCCTCCTGTGACAGAGGCCCAATTATTAGGGAACAGCAACACATGACTTTTGGTTTCACTACCTGCTTCCTTATGAGCTCACAGCCCCTTCTCAGGATTACCAGGGATTCTGAGTTAGAATAAAAATGCAAGACCTAGGAGGAGGTTGCTATTTAGGGACAGACCCTATTTTCAGGGTCTTTGGAAGTGGATTTGTTTTTCTGCTTTCACCAGCACACCCAGGACCTTATATTATCTAATCCAGAATTTTAGCACCTTCTAGAAAATCAGTGTGGTATGCTGGCTTAAGACTCTATCATTGGAATTCTACAGTTCTCTAGCTTACAAAATGAAGGTTTGGATTGACAACTAAAACCAACCGCTAAATGTTCTAAGATCCTGGAATTAATTGAGCACTTTACAAAATCCTGTGAACACAGAACCTAAATTTGTGCTGCTGTATGGACAACACTCACAACTAACCAGTGGTTGGTATCTCTGCTGGTTCCATGGTGCTTTTCAGAGACTGTGGATATCTTTTCAGGTCTGCTTAATCTTTTTTATTCAATTTTCTTTAGCCTTGTTAGATACTTGAGGCACCCACCTACAACTAACCACTCCACAAAAATTTTTAAGGAAATAGCAATCAACTTGCACACAAGTTCTTTGTGTTCAGGCAGAGAAAAATAGCAAAGGAAAAGACCACAAAATTTTAAATGTGGCATATGGGAAATATTTGAAGAACATAAAGAAGACTAGTGTTTGCAGGGAAGCATGGTAGGAACATAAGACCCAGCAGGAGGCCAGCCTCAACCCATAGCATCTCTAGAAGACCACATTTCATTTCTAGCACAACTTGGAACATAAGCTTCCAATACAGGATGGATAGAGTGAAGCCATCTGAATAAGCTGCCAAGCTGTATGGCTAGCAGGAGAGAGAGAGAGAGAGAGAGAGAGAGAGAGAGAGAGAGAGAGAGAGAGAGAGAGAGAGAAACAGGTTGGGAGAGGAAAAGGCATTTGAGGTAAAGGCAGCATCCTGAATAAAGATGAAAATTCTTGTTATTTTTTTGAAAAGCCACTGAGATTTGCTAACAGCTAAACTAGGAGGTAAGAGCAGCTGTGCATGAGTGAGGGCAGTGAGCAGGTGCGAGCAATGCTGCTGCTGCAGTCACAGCTATGCAGGGCCAAAAAGCACATGCATTTACAGTATGCTAAGATTCCATATGCCATGAGACCAGCCATGTAGTCAGACGGCCAACAGTCTTCCATAGTCTACTTCTCTTTCCAGTATCTATCATAAGGCTATTGGATACTTAATATATATTTCTGGGTCACTTACATTGCTCACAAGTTTCTATCTTTGCCAAACCAGTCACCCAGATTTGTACCCAGCTAGGTAGATCAAAAAAATGTCTTGTACGCACTGATAATTACTGCTTAGCAGTCAGGGAAGCCACCTCCCTTCTTCTGGCCTATGAAATTAACAAGTTTGGTAGAATGGCTCAAGCTGCTTGAGTAGACTTTCATCACTTCACTGGATGTACAAGGCACCTTCTCCGGGTGTCATAGGGAATCATAATGCTTGCACATGGAAAGTAGCTTCTCAAGTGCTTTTACATATAACAGTAATGTTCTGCCATAGCAACTCTTAAAGCAGACAATATAGATATTATCACTTTTGTTTTATTTTTCTGGAAGCCAAGGTTTCGAGGTTGTGCATCAAATATAGTAGACTCATATTGGAAGACTTGTCACCTGAGTCTCTGTCGTTAAGTGGAGAGTAATGTAGGACGGACACACATACACTACAATTTTATGATTCAAGTAGGAAAAGAGCAATGGTCTTCCCTCTGACGAACTTCTATATAAATGATCTGTTTCTTTTTTTAAAACACAAATTAATCCAGTACTTTTGCTTCACCAGATACTATGCTAGTCATTTGTGGTCATTCTATCAATCAAAAGCAACTGTCCAGTTGTTTACATCCTGGTGGAAGATAGGCAGTAATGTACTAAATTGTGTTGACTTGGTTGATCCTAGACAATGTAGGCAATAACAAAAGAGGGAGGTTAGCTGGGAGCGGTGGCAGTGAGTGTAACTGAAGATGTAAGTAGGCTGTTGGGAAAAGGCATCATTTCAGTCATAGGTCTGAGAAAGGCAGACAAAATAGCAGTAACCAAAACCCTGAAAAAGCAGAATGTCTGGGTTGTTGGAGAAATGGCAGCCATATAGAGATAAGCAGGCTGGTTAAAGCTACAGCTGGACACAGTAATACAGGGAGATTGTATTAGCTACTTTTTGTTTCTGCGACGAAATATTATAGTCAAAAATCATCTTCTTATGGAAGAAAGTTTATTTTGGTTTACAGTTCCAAAAGGCGTCTATAATGGCCAGTGAGGCTGGAACAGAAAGCTGCGAGACCACATCTTCAATGATAAACAAACAGACAAAGCAAAACAAGAACAAAAAACAAACCATACAGAGTGAAGTGGAATGCAAATCCAGGTGAACTTGAATCTCGATCATGTAGAAAAGTGGTTCTGATGCTTTGAGAATCTCTGAGTACTGACGCTGAAGGTCCCTGTCCCCAATTGGTTGTCGATCAATCAATAAAGAGGCAGGACTTCCAAGTTCCGGAAGACTAGGAGAGAGGAGGAGAATCGAGATACTTGGGGGAGAAAGACAGAACAGACTCAGAGTTGTAGGGGAGATCTTCCAAAATGGAGGCAGAAAAGCTGCCCATAGAAGGGAAGCTTCAAAGTGTCTTGGGCAGCAAGACCAGTGGGCTTCACGGGAGGTAACTGGGTAACTAAGTTGAAGACAGATTTAGAGGTGTTGAGTGAGGCATAAAGGTAAGGGTACATTAGCCGTAGAAGGATTAGAAGAGCCCAGCCACAGAGCCAATAAGACATTTTAAAAATAAACTAACATGTGTGTGCCTTTCATCTGCAGATCCTAGATAGTTCCTGGGTGGGTGTGTGCCTGTGACCAGCCGGGCACAAAGTCGGACAGCCCAGAAGCTCCTGCTACAAACCCACACTTCACCCAGCAAGGCTTTAGTGCCTAAAGTTTCCACAACACTCCCCAACCAGCACCACCAACTGTGTATCAAGTGCTCAAATCCTTAGCCTATTGGGGAAAGTATTGCATTTAACATACCAGAAGGACCAAGCTTTCAATACAGAAGCTTTCTTTTGGGGGAAGGGGTAAGAAGTGGACAACTATTTACATCAAACCATAACAGAAACTTTCCTAAAGTCAATCTGGGGAACCAAATAGATCCCAGAAAAACGCAGGGATCCAGCAACATCCAACGGTATGTGGCTATTTCTCAGGTTAGAAATACTCAGAAGTGACAGGCTTCTTTCTGTCTTCCTTCTTTGCCTTCTGTCTGTCTCCCAACTTCCCACCCTAACCCAGCAGCATCACCTCCCACAACTGTATCCTGGTTTCTGTTCAGGCTTTTATCTCCCTCCCCCAAGTTCATGGTGTCTAACTTCAGCTGACCCCCTAGGGCAGTGCTTCTTCACCTGTGGATCATGAGCCCACTGGGGATACATATCAGCTATTTTACTGTACAATTCATAACCATAGTAAAACTACAGTTATGAAGAATCAACAAAATGATTTTATGGTTGGGGTTCACCCAACATGAGGGACTGTTTTAAAGGGCATAGCTTTCGGAAGGTTCTTATGTGAAGGTAACTTGTCTGTTTTCTGCCTCGTAGATCCACTCAGGGATTTCTGAGTACAGCTCAGCACTTCCCTTCAGAATGTGCTTAGCCTAGAGGTCAGCTCAATCTTTCCTGTCTCCAACTTGTAAAACAGCTAAAAAGAATCTTATGCTTTTGAGGAGTTCTGCACTTCACACCTGATAAATGCACCCTGTTTTGTGTTCATGAGGATTCTCTTCAATAGGAAGACTACTGTCCCAAAGTACAACAACCCCCTGGCAAGCTGTATTAGAGTCTGGCCCACCATGCCTTCAGAAACTTGTGCTTGCACTCCCTCAGCCTTTGTAACCTTGACTTCTAGCTTTATTTTCTCTCATCTAAGGGGATGCCTCGTGCTTCCTCCTGTAGTGTCTCAGATGAAAATGTGTCACACGTGAAATGCTCCTCAGAGTTACTCTCTACACATGTCAGGCCATTCTAGTAACCTGGAGCTCTAGTTATTTGTAGCTAGTTATCTAGCTAGTTAGTTTTTCTGGAGATGATTATCTGTGTTTGTGGGGGAAGAGGTTGCCATTATTTCTGAAGAGAAAACCTTCTATACCTCTATGTAGCCTCTTCCAGAAGGCACAAGTGGCTGCCTTTCTACTGAAAAATAAACTATCCTTGTAAAGAAGCCAGGCCCAGAATTTGTCACTGGCCTGATCCAACAGGACCCAACTATTGCAAAGGAGGTGGTGACAGACTAAGGAGGCTGAGGGGGTTCCCAATTCCTTCCTTGCTGCTCTTTCTCAGGAAACAAGTCCTACTCTGTCTGCTTCATACATTTCATTATCACTAGTGTTAACGAGCCTGCACAAAATGCGAATTTTAAAGATACTTAAAAAGACAACATTGTTTTCTGATGGTGGGACCCAGCAACCTGACAAGGAGGAAGGTGATGGGTGCATTCGCTGGGCTTGGAACTGTGGTGATAGCTATCTCATTAGGAAATGAAATGAATTCTGGAATGGGGTCCCTTGCTGGGGGCCAGGATGGTGATGTTATGGGATCCTTCACCAAGTATGTTAAGTGTGAACTTGCTGATATGCCTTCCTCACTTCCTGGGAAGGTTCAACATTCAAACATCAGCCAGATGTGAGAACACCCTTCAACCTACTTAAGCCAAACAGCAGAGTCCACCTGGCTGTATGAAAACAAAGCGGCCCTTCTCCTTGCCTGTAGCTTTATGAGTTGGCAGCTCAGAAAAGCCTCCCTTTGATCTTGAGCTTTGAAGGGATCAAACAAGCTACTTTAATGGGCGGGAACGCAGCTCTGAAAATCCTACCTTTTGTCAGGAAAGCCTTTCTCCTTTCTCCTCCTGGGACAGGTGTAAGAGGAGAAGGAGTCTGCTTTCAAGGCCTGAAGCCAGATGTTCCTTCTGGCCGCCAGTAGGACAAAGAGGGTGAGAGTGAGCCCGTGTTGGGGGAGGGAAGTAATTGTCCAGGCCTTGCCTATAGATGAGCTTGCTGGTTATGGCTAAGAGTTAGCTCTTGCTTGTTCTTCCCCAGGAAGCTGCTTTCATACGTTCATTGAGCTGTGGGTCTTCTTTCTTTCTTTCTTTCTTTCTTTCATTCTTCCTTCCTTCCTTCCTTTCTTTCTTCCTTCCTTCCTTCCTTCCTTCCTTCCTTCCTTCCTTTCTTTCTTTCCAGTAGTTGACTGCTTTGGTGCTTACTAGACTGATCTTGCCTTCAAGCTCTTGTAGGTTTTGTTTAGGGGAAGGCCTGTTGTTAAATGTTGGAATTTAGATTTGCAGCTTTTGAGGTTAAGCTTCTCAACATATTCCAGTGTAGACTCACAGCTGGCTTCTAAATGCCAGAACAGTCTTTAAACAACCATCCTTATCCCGTAACCTTTGCTACTACTATGATGGCAGAGGTAGAAAGGGAAAAATCGGCTCTGGTTCTTGTTGCCAAGGGACCATTCCAATACGGATAAAGTATGAATTGTCAAGCTTATCTGAATAACTAAATTCACTGTGCAAACTAATTTCCTGATAAGGTAAATGCTGTTTCTTCTAAAGTTTCTTCTAGAAACTCTAAGGGAGAGGATGTAAACACATTACATCATTCAGGGTGGCATTTGAGGTTTCCATCTACGTTCCGCTAAATAATTTAACCAAATGAAATGTTTTGCCCTGTAGAAACTAACATACTGTAGAAGGAACCCTTCAGGGAACGTATGTCAATGTTGATCCTCCTTGGGAAACCTAATAGAACCCACCTGGATGTTCTCCTTATAGTTTCTGGGAAAACTGTCTTGAAGATAATCCTTCTAGTGAGAAAAGCTTAAGAAATTCTTTCTGTGTATCTCTCCTCCCATTTTCAGGCAAACATGCAAGCAGACAACAACATTCCAGTCTAAAGCATAGCCTGAAATATTCCCAAGAAGGCGGCTCCAAGGTGGCAGTAGATAAAATAGGCAAATAAGTAAAGTGTTTACTGAAATAAGGAAATTTAACAATAAAACGTATTTTACAACAATCCTTTGTATGCATCTAATTTTAAGAGTTAGTAAAGAAAAAAGGCTGATTTGAATGCTAATTAAACTGATGCACTTGCTTATTTCAGCATAAAAATCTCAGTCTTGGCATATTTGATGCTGCAGGACATTGCACATCTTTAGAGGTTTTCAGTGTTGATTGGTATCTTTTATTTCATTCTCTCTCTCTCTCTCTCTCTCTCTCTCTCTCTCTCTCTCTCTCTCTGTGTGTGTGTGTGTGTGTGTGTGTGTGTGTGTAGTGCAAAATAACAAAAATAAAATGTTTAGGGTTAATTCAAACATTGTTGGAAATCCTGTCCCTATTTCAAACCAAAATTCACTTAGCAGTTATATACATGAATATGTATATGTATGTATGTATAAAATTCATACCTGGCTCAGTGATTAAGATTATAGACTGCTCTTCCAGAGGTCCTGAGTTCAATTCCCAGCACCCATATGATGGCTCACAACCATCTGTACTGTGTTTGATTCCGTCTTCTGGTATGTATGAAGACAGAACATTCACTCATGTTATATATATATAATAAACCTTATAATTTGCAACATGTATAATAGTGTCAAATATGAGCCCAGGAGTTGCAGGTAGTTTTTGCTGGTGTTGTGGGACACGTTGGTATGCACAAATAGTACATGTCCTATGCTCAGAACGGACAGGTACTAACGGAGACATCTTGGATTTTGAATTACTCTCTGGCCATTGTACATTCAGAAATCTTTAACTACAGTCAATGTTTGTTTTTTTTTTTTTTTTTTTTTATTATCAACCACCAAGTTCAGTCACTCGACTTCATAAGGGTTTTCACACACAATTTAGGGAACTGGAAACTTCAAAGTCAGACATAGTAGCGCACACGTGCAGTAGCTGTACTTCAAATCCTGAGGGAGGAGACAGTTCAAGTTTAAGGCCAGCCTGGAGTACATAGTGAGTCGCCGTCTCAAAATACAACAGCCAAACCCTTCTTCTGAGAAGGCGGGGAATGTAGAAAAATGCCATGCTGTGTGAAACCAAACCATGCACAGTGGCTCTGTCAGCAGAACACACGCATTGGTCACACGGGTCTATCTCAAGGAAGATGTGGTACTGGGTGGCCACTAGGGTCTAAGTCCTCAGTGAGGTCACTTTGCTGAACCCTGTTTTCATAGCTACAATGTTCTCACCTGTAAAATGAGTAATTTTATAAAACACCCTTGCTCCTTTGCTCTTGGCTTACCTCCCCCAACGGTCAGCTGCCCGTTTTTCCCGGGAGCTGTGATTGCTCTTCCAACCCTTCACGGGAAACACCAACTACCGCCTCTTTCTCCTCTTGCCCAACTTAGCCCTGTGGATGACAAACACTAGACAGTTTTATTATTTTAAAACTAGCCAAATAACTCAATGGCTAGTCCTAGAATTCTCTGCCCTAATCTTATCAACTAGCTCTCTCCATCCTCTTTGGCCCCAGCTCCCGGCACAGGCTACAAACTCAAGGGACCTACACGTTTGCATCTTCCTCCTTGCTCCAAAGCCTGGTTCCCCCCCCCCAAAAAAAAAACCCTTCCTCTGTGTACTTTCTCTACCTCCTGTGACACAGAAGTCTCATCTTTTTTCCTTTGCCCAAGCAATTGGCTTCTGCCACCTTTATTGACACAAGCAAGAACCAATTAGATTCAACACCTCCTCCACATTCCTTTTCATAAAGTATCACCAAAGATAAAGTCAGAGGACACACACATTGTTTGACCCTGCACATAGCATACTACTAAAAAATTAACCTTATAAGCATCGGCCATTATTTTTAAGAGTTGAGGAGGTATGAGAACACATGAACAAAGGTGAAGGGTGAAGGGTGAGGCCAGAGCAAGCCAGGGGAACTTGCTGTTCACCCATTCTGTGTTTCTTCAACATCCCCAGCTTCCTGCAGAGGGAGGAAGCATTACTAGGGGGGCTCCCGCCCCAGTCCTTTTAAACTTTTAAACCTTCTAAGGTTCCTAGGCTATGGTGCTCAGGGCACACCTAACTTTCTCAGCAAGCAGATGCAACGCAGCGCAAGAAGGGTTACAGCCACGTTTCTAAACAAATAAACCCTGCCAAGGCTTGGTGCTGATATGAAATTATAATCAACACATTCATGGAATGGCGGTATTTATCATGTTGTTAGCATTGTAAATTTGTACCATTGTAGATAGGAGTCACACAGCTTGGGGCCCTGTACCTTCACCTATTGTTTTCCCTGTGTTATGATAAATTTCCAGCAACACTTGATTAAAACTGCCAATTTGTTGGGAATAAAGAGAATCTCTCGACACCACCAGGACTAATTACGTTGTCCTTGCCAAAGGGGTAGTTGAATAATTGCATGCGATTATTGTACGGGCATGGCGCTATTCAAGTCAGTAGCAAAGCAATGAAGATTGATTCCCTTTAATTAATCATTCAAAAATAGCCCCCTTGTATCATTCCCCAAATAGGAAGGAACATGTTCCTACATCTCTCTTCCAAAGGATGCCTGGATGCAATTGGTTCCCTGATGAGATATCAGAACGTGTGTGTGCCTGTCCAAGATAGGAGGACCTACTTTGTAATTGATTGTGGATCCTTTTCCCTAATTCTTTATCCCCAGCCCTGAACTCTCTGTAATCTTAACAGCCTGAAGCACATTTACATAGCTTCCATTAATTGTACTCTGGCTTCTCATTAGAAAGAGAGACAGCATCTCTTATCTGATTCAACATAGGCCCTATTTTCATTGCTGCTTACATGATAGATTGCCCTTCCAAAAGGCTAGCTGCTTCACTTGGAGAATCAAACGCTCTGTAAGTCAATATATTATTAGAAGACATTGATACACACTATTATATATGACTTGCAAATCTCTCAGTTCTGCCTTGTTTAAATGTTAAGGACATGATGTTAACTTTCTCAGCCCTTCATACTTTAGAATATAGGAAATTGGCATCTTGAAATATGCATGCATGCTTAATATTCCTCTGTCACTACCACAGTTTGCGGTCTTTGACTTGATTGTATTGAGAAATGACAACATATGTGGGTATATGTACGCATATATGTATGACTGTTTCTATATATTGATATAAATAGATATCACTGGGTGGTGGTTGTACATGGCATTTTTTTAGGCCATCCTGACGTACAGAGCAAATTCAATGAACGTCTATACTGAGAAACCCTGTATCAAAAAAGAAAAAAAAAATTCATCTTCACTTGGTGCTAGAAATGGTGAAAACAGCGACAATGATGATGTAGGATTGTTTTATTGTCTCACCCGGAAATGAAATTGTGACACTGGAAATGTCCACTTTGGGCTATATCTCTGCTTCTCATACCTGGCTCCTACCATTTCATTTTTAATTTCAGAAACTGTCATATTAATGAGCTTGTAGTGTCTGTGTGTGTGTGTGTGTGTGTGTGTGTGTGTGTGTGTGTGTGATGTTTAAAATTAAAAATGAAAACCTATGTCATTCTTACTCAATTAGAGTCCACCTTGGGTTTTTTTTAGGGGGGGGGGTGGATAAGTTCTTTCATAACCCAAAATCACCAAATAAGCTAGGCTGGCTTGTCATCCAGCCCCAGGACACTCTATACATCTGCCAACTGAGATTACAAGTGCATGCCACTGTGCCAAGTTTCATGTCCCAAAAACTGAGCTTAGAGGGCTAATGCTTACAAAACAAGAACTTTATCTGTTGGGCCATCCCAACCACACCCCAGCCCCTTAATTTCATTTTTTAAGTCATTATAAAAACAAGGTAATGTCTAATTTAGTATTTGTTATCTCCTCAATTTTTGCTGTGTTTGTCTTCTTCTCCAAATATCCTTGTACTTTCCTCCAACTTGCCTCTTGAGCCTAGCTCAAGAGTTCTTCCCTAGCTGGTCCTTCTGGCCTTAATGCACCAGGCAGAGAGTGAGCACATAAATAGATGTGAATCCAAGAATGGGAGTCACATCAGGTGCTGTGCATGCCTCGCACTGTTACACTGATACACTTGTTTCTTGTGTGGAACAATTATTGAAGCATGGTTAAGAGTTAGGGTGCAGGCATCTGCCCTGAACGGTTTCTTCTTACTAGATTATGGAAACATGGACGTGGTTATTAGCTTCAAGAGGATCTACCCCAACATGTTGAGTCTACAAATAAGGAAACTGAGTTTCCAGAAGAAGCAGCTATTCTTCTTATGCATGCTGTTAGTGCTGGGGGGTGCGGTGGGGTATATGTGTCTGTGTGTCTATATGTGTCTGTGATCAAACACATGTGCAGAGAGCAATTAAAATGAGGAACTGCTTACTTTTGACTCATGGTTTGAGAGTTTTTAGTCCCTTGTCTTTGGGAATATGGTCTGGGGTCTATAGCAAAACTGGGTGTCAAATCATCAGAAGAGTAAATATCAAAGGGTGCTATTCCCCTAATATCAGAAAGGAAACAGAGAGAAAGGTGAACACCAGAAGGATTCAAATGGTGGCAAGATATAGCCACCATCAATCAACAAGTCCCTGGTGGCTTACTTCTTGTGGCTAGGCTCAGCCTCCTTTTCCACATCACCTCCCAACAATGCAACCGACTATGAACCTGTCAATAGATTAAGTCTCTGATTAGGTCATCCTCCTTTTTTAAGTCTATTAGCTGCTAAATAAACTTGTAATACCTGAAACCTTGAAGGGTGACATAGCTTATTCAAACTATAACAACATTATAAAAAAAGGAAGACGAAGTATTGTATGAACAGAAATCTGATTTAAGAGACAGATTTGGCTGTGGACTCTGCCCTGTAGCAGAACCTCAATTCTAACACTTTAATGGATGTTAATGAATGGTCTCCCTTTCATTTTTGTTTGCAGGTCCCAGGAGAAGACCACAGCTTTTATGGGGTTTTTATAATAATGAGAAGTCATACAGATAAACCTATGGGTGTATAGCAGACTCATTAAAATGGCATAGTCTTCCCAAAATGGAGGCTAAACTAGCTGCTGTGAGTTCACATGTGTAACTATGCTGTCATGCCCAGCACATACTGGTTAGCTTAAGGGGTCCACCACCTCTGGCTTCTCATTGAGCCTAGTGGACAGAGGGTGTGGCCCAGCTGTGAACTGAGCAGTCACAGTTTCTTATTCACTGCAGTTGATCAGGTCTGGGTCTCTGCACTAATTGTTGTGTACTAAATAAAGAAGCTTCTCTGTTCAGGGTTGGCAGATGCACTCATCTATGACTATGGAGAGAAGAATTTAAGGAATAGTTTATTGCTATGTCCATTTTTGATGAGTGATAATATTGGGCTTTATGGTAAGGCCCATAATGTAGCCCACCCATGTTTTTTTTTTTTTTGTTTTTATATTTTTGTGTTGATGTTTTTCCCTGTTAACAACACCAGGGGTGACTTCCATCTTATGGATCGGGTTGTAAATCTAGTCAGGAAATACTTAGTTACTTCCATAATGTTGGTGGCACTATTGTACAAGTGAGCAATTCTTTCTGGGCCAGTGGTTATTAGCTCATAGTGTTCACAGCTGGGTTATATTATTTATCATATTTCTTTCTCTTTCTCAAAAAAGTGTACAGAGCATCCTCTAACACTACAAATGCTATCTGATACAAATAATGCTTCCAGGTTGGTAATAGCTTGATTTCTTGTTGCCTTGGAATTTAAGTATGTGGTGCCTTCAGCAATAGGGTCCTGCAGTTAAATTCTGGAGAAGAACTAAGAGCAAGGGTGTCTGGCATTTTGGTTTTTTTTTTTTGTTTGTTTGTTTGTTTGTTTGCTTGTTTTGGTTTGTTTTTTTTTTTGTTTTGGTTTGGTTTTTTGTTTTGTTTTTTAATAGTAGGCTATGAGGATCAAACTCAGGTTTTCATGCTTGCATGCCATGCACTTCATTGACTGAAATTTCACCCCAAACACAAACACATGTGTAAACTAGGATATTAGCTGTTGAAACCCCTTGGATTCAGTTTCTGCAAGGTTCATATCCAGTTGTCAGCTAGGTTCTTCTCATGAGACCTCTATCTTTGGCTTGTGCATGACCATAGTCTTCCCCTTTCTGCATTCACAAGCTCTTTCTTCTGTGTTTCTGTCCTAATCTCTTCTTAGAAGGACACATCTCACTGATTTAAGGCCCATTTATATGACATCACTTTGATACACACCTCTACAGGCTGGGTTCCAGGATAGCCACGTTCTAAAATACTCAGTATGAGAATATCCATGTAGGAATTGGGGGAGGCACAAATTTAGCACTCATGCTTTTTTCTTTCCCACTACACATATCTACATGTCTACATGAACATCTCTGTGCACACACACAGACACACACAGATACACATAGACTCATACACAGATAGACAGACCCACAGACAGACAGACAGACAGACACACACACACACACACACACACACACAGCATGCCGATGAAGACATGTTTTAAAATATGAATTCCAGGCCAGAGGAGCTGGGTAGGCTCTCCTGAAGTGGTTCATATATTTTTATCAGCCACCCCCACCCATCAACACAGAGGCAAGGTAAAGACATAAACAAATAGTTTTTATATTCCTATGTTTCTGAAATTCCAGGTTCTATTTCCCAGAGAGCCTCAGCATTAGATTTTGAAATTTAGGCTAAGCAATGCCTCTGTAGCCTGAGAAGGACTCATAACCCCATGTTGATAAATCAGAGAGGAATCCTACTCTTTCTTTCCCCTCTTACTGCCCTGCTTTTGTAGATCTGACCTCAAAGAAAGATATTTTAACAAGTGCTTCATTGTAGAAAATATTTCTCTCAGTCTCTCTCTTTCATATGTGTATGTATGTGTGTGTCTGTGTGTGTGTATGGTGGGGGGAGAGAGAGAGAGAGAGAGAGAGAGAGAGAGAGAGAGAGAGAGAGAGAGAGAGAGAGAGAGAGAGAGTCTAATTGATGCACTAGGGTGGCTTTGACTGCATTACAGTATTCTTGGATCTTGAGATAGTAACAGTTGATCATCAATATTCTAGATGTAATCTCAAATCCCATGCTGTTTTTCAAAAGAACATTAGCCTTTAAGGTTCGCACAAGGCAGCATAATGTTCCTTTTGATTCGTCAGTTGGTATTGCCCTCACGCCCCTTCTGTCTCTCTGCTTCCGATGTCTCTCCCACCTGCAAGGGCTGGACCATGCTATGTCATGCCATATAAAGCAAAATAAAGTATTTTCTGGCTTTGCAAATTGTCTCTTCTGGGAACCTATTTATCAGAAGGTGCGATACAAAAGGGAGGAAGTGCTGTAGGTAGGCATTATAAATTCCATCTGGGTTTCAGAAGTTGAACCGTCCATTTTATTCTAGCAGGAGATGTTTTCTATATATCTCCTGATTGCCCACTTATTCTTTAATCTTTATACATGAAAAGCTAAAAGCAGAAAGCCGGGAATGAAAATTTCCCCTGCAAATTGTTGAACATTTGCAACAGATATAGAAAATCACAGTGTGAAAAGGTGTTAAAGCTGTGAAAAAAATGAATTGGAGGCACCACAGGAAATGAAGGTTTTACATAAGGACAAGGAGCCAGACAGAGTTTCCAAGGCCATTTGGTAATAAAGGAAATTATGATCCACATAAAACTCACTTTGGGAAATTTACATTTTGATGGATAACATGCTTATAACAATTAGCATGAAATGTTTCTGGTTTACCTGCGACATGTTTCTAATAGAGAATCTGCGTGCGTCCTCAGCAGAATGCAACGGCTAATATTTGAAGTGCAGGTAATACCTTGCTTCTCGTTTAAAATACCGTAATGCTCGCCTTGCTCCAGGCAAGTGAAAATAAAATCTCAATTAAAATAAAAGCAGTCACGGTTCCAGTTAAGCAACGATCATTTGGAGAATTAATGCCATCAAGCTTTGTCTGCAAACCGCATACAAGTGTGCCACTGGAGCAGTGATGGAAGACTGAGCCGTCAGTCCCCTGCTCCCACGAAGATGTCTCCTTCCCTAGGCTCACCTCCCACTTTACCTCTCGGGACAAGAGCTTCCTAAGGATACAAAAATGAAATTGCACCCGTCACCCTTAAGACATCATCCAGCTTTGAAATGCTGGGCTTTATGATCGAAGCAACTACTGGGAATCCTCATATCAAGAAATAAGAGTACTCAGAGGGACTCAGTTGTGCTAAAAGCTAAGCTCAAGAAAATTAAGAAAGTGCTTCAGGGAGTAGGTACAGAAATTACAAACAGGCAAGTTTCCAGCAAACTGGTTTTCTCCATTTTGTCTGGCTAACACAGCATGTTGGTTCAAAACGCATTCATCCTTTCAGTGCCCAATTTGCAACAGGGCACAGCTTTCTTTTTATTTCAGTTTTCCCTTGGAACTGACAGATAATAAATACACATATTTATGGGGTATAAGATAGTGCTTTGATGCCCAGCCTTCTTTCTCGTGCAACCAACTTACATTATCTGTCTCTTTGGAGGGTTGAAATCAAACATGGACACTTAAAGTCATTAAATCATATGTTGAACTCTAATTGTCTAGCTGCCACTTTCTCTAAAGCAGAGCCCCACACCCCTACCCTTTGCCCTATCCCAAGCCCAGGAAACAGTAATTGTCACAGTGCCTCCAAAAAATGGGGAGATTTGTCCGTCCTTATCATTAAGAATTTTGTTGCTCTCCTGAATTCTCGGGTGATGCCTCCTCCTCCCTTCTGGATCAGACATGCACTTCCTTTCTCCCAGACAGTCAATGGTCATGAGGGTTTTGCTACTTCTAAGCACATTTTGCACATAGACAGTAGTTTAAGGCAGATGGAAGAGGGTCCTTCTGTCTTTTAGCCCTGCCGCTGTCTTGTCCCTGTCTCACTCTGTTCCTTCAGAACACATCCATTTGTGTCCACACATGTGCTCTGTTCTATCCAATGCCAATCTCTGAGTGGGAACATGAGAGAGATCTTTCGGTATTAGTAACAATGCTCATTAAATTTGTGTTTTTAAGTGTTTCTGTTATGTTTGGGCTGGGTCTAAGGAAACAAGGGAACTATTTATTATGGAAAGCAGTGGCATACACATTACAATAGCAGGACAGGGGATCAGAATAAAACATACAAAGGAGGAGGCCTGGCAGGTTGGCTCAGTGGGGAAAGTGACTTTTTACCAAGACTGATGGACTAAATTCAGGGCACAGTTTATCTGCTCCATCAGTGAGTTGCCCTTCACCCCTAAAACCATTTTATTTTTTTCATCAGTGGCATCCCCTTCACTCCTGACATTGTGAACTGCTGATTCATGAAGACTTCACAATAATAATAATAATAATAATAATAATAATAAGTATTATTATTATTGTTGATTTTATTTTAAGTTTACTGACTGAGTTCATGAGTAATGAGAAATATTAGGAAGACAAGATTATTCATTTTATGCCTTCTAAATGTAATTTTAATACAGAATATGACATGAAGAGAAAAATTAGAGATGCCTCAGAGAGAGAAAATTTGCTACCTATTAAGGAAATACATTGGGAGAGTTACCAAGTGACTGTCCCATAAACCAGCCCTGGTCTTGCATATACACCAGAGCAGCAGCTATCAAATGAAAATCCATTCTGCTCATAAGTGCAAGTGCAGGTACATACCAACCATTCAAGTACCAATGCCGATGCCTGCACACACCAATGCTGATGCCTGCACACACCACTGCCGATGCCTGCACACACCAATGCCGATGCCTGCACACACCAAACAATGCAAATCCACTTTTCAGAAGTATTTCTTTTCCTACCCACTTTCTCCATTCCTTGCATTCTTCCTTCATCAAAAAGTCATTCAACCTGAACATGTGCTTAGCTTAGAGTATGCTTGCATCAGCTGGTTGAGGTGTGCTAGGAATAGCACCGTAGACTATCAGATCAACAAAATAGACATAAGGAAATTAAAATAACACAGAACTGAGGTGTAACTCAGTGCTAAAAGTGCTTTTCTAGCATGTGTGGAAATATAAGGTCTCGGGCACAACCCTAGCACTGGAAAAAAAATTAAGAGAACAAGGCTTCCCTTCTTTTGGAGAAATGCGGTTATTGATGAAAGAGTGAGGCTAGAATGAATATTCTGGTGTTGTCTTGAAATTGAAAGCGTTGATTTAAATTTAATGCATATATATACATAATGCCATATACGTACACACATACATATACATTATACACACATATGCATATACATATATACATACATCACACACGCACATGCACAAACACATACACACACACACACACACACACACACACACACACACACACACATACATTGCAAAGCACTGGAATCTGTTCTATCTCAAAATATGCCAATTTGGCTTAAGGCATATTTTAAGCTGAAGGCAGTTGATACAAAACAAACACACCAGGAAAATGTGGTTGTCGGCTCTGCTCTTCTGCATTGGCTATGCAATGTCTTTGTATGATGAAGGCTTGGTCCCGGCCAGAGTCTCAGAGGAAAGCTCAGGGACTGTGATTGGGTGGGATGCATCTTTGTATAGATTTTCATTTGTATTTCTCTTGTTAATCTATCTTTGTTTAAAAATATATATATGGAGCTATGATCAGAGATAGTAAAATGGACAAAGGAAAAAATGTCTTTTCTCCCATCTAATATAAAACCAATATCCTTGTAGGTGTTGAGGTTTGGTATGTTGCTATGTACTGTAATGCTAAATACTGGCAACCAAGGTCTGGTTGCCCCAGGAATGAGGAGATCTTCACATATGCCAAATGATGATGTGTGAATTTGCTTTTTAATTTAAAACTATTGTTTGACCAAAGAGCAAGCATGGGCTGGACGTAGGCCCCGTGCACATATATCACAGATGTGCAGCTTGGTCTTCTTGCTGGTGCCCCAACTACTGGAGTGGGGGCTGTCACTCAATCTGTGGCCTGCCTGCATGCCTGTGGTTCTGTCTCCTAACTGGGAGGTCTGTGGAGAGGATGTGCCTAGCCCTGCAGTGGCCTGATGTACCTTCAGGGGTGGAGGGGGAGGGGTGATACCCAGAGAGAAGAGCCCCATTCCCATAGAAGAATAAGAAGGCTCTTATTCTTATTCTAGGGTAAGAAGGCCCTTGAGTTGGTTCCAGTAGTTAGCCTGTGTACTTCCTGGCAACCAGTGGAGTAGGTAATGCTTTTAAAATTTGATACCCTCCTTGAGTTATACAGATGCTATTCATCTGCCTATCAGTGTGACAAAAGTACGTGGGAAAATCACACTGAAGGTCACCTTAAAGATCACTAGCTTGGGCTCTGGGTTTCCTTCATAGTCATTTGACTCCATTGTTTCCAGACCTGTGTATGACAGAACACTATGGTGCCCGGAGCACATATGATGGTTCTGTCCATCTCTTGCCAGGCAGGGTGCAGAAAGAAGAGGAGGGTAGGAATAAGACACAGGATCTTTAAAGGATGTGTGTCTTAACTGGGTCCCATGATGTTTGCACCATCTCCTAATAGCCCCACTGAACTATGTACTCATTGGAATTGAAATCCACAGATGATGTTGGAGCCTTTTAAAATTCGGCATGTTTGGACACAGGCCTCAGAACAAACGATAAGAATAGATTCTATCTCACTGGGCCGTGAAAACCTAGTTACCCTATGGATTATAACTCCTTAAATAGTAGCATCATTTAAGTGCTAAGAATCTATGAATTAACCCTGACATGAATAAAAATATGAAAGGGAAAATGAAAAGGAGAGGACACGGCTTCATGGACTGAGGCAACCTTTCAGATAATAGAAAAAGGTAGGTTAATAAAAGCATGTGTTAAGGAGAAATGAGATACCTACTTTGACAATAGGTATAGCAGTACTTATTTTAGGTTAAAAAAAATGCCCATGGCTGTTAGAAGTGAGGCGAGGTCAGTGTTTTTCCCAACTGAGCCATATTGCCAGCCCTATATTTTAATTTCATAAAATAAAAAATAACAAAATATATCGAAAATTGAGTATCATTGTTTCTGAAATTTTTAGGTTCAGAAGTGCTTGTATGTTTTATTTATTTCAAATTTTGAAATATTTTTATATACACGATAAGACATATTCAGGGAAGGGACCCAAGTCTAAATACAAAATCTACTTATGTTCTAGAGAACCTAGATATGCATGGACTGAAGTAACTGTATGGTTTGAGCTCAGTTGCATCTTGTCTCTGACCAGTCCCAGGAGACGTGCGTGGAACTTTTTACTGAGGCATCAATCAGTCTTAGGTGATTTTGAGATTTTAAGTTTTTACATTAGAGTTGCTCAGCCTGTACCAGAATACAGTCTTGAAAAAACAGAAAGGAAGACAGTCTGATGTTACAGGCAGGTCATTCTATCAAAAACAGTCCTAAGAATTCTCAAGAATACTAAAATTCTTAAAACAAACAAACAAACACCCTAAGAAACTGACCCACGTGAGAAACTCAAGGTGAAAGTTAGGAATAGCCCATGGCCCTGGACTGGACCCTTTACTACCAAGGACCTTGCAGGGGATTTGAACTTTGATCATAGCCTCTGGGAGAAATGCAGCAGAGGAATTCTGTGTGCCTTTTATACTCTTCTCAACCACCTCCTCCGACTGGACTAGAGATAGTTATGGTGTCTGTTTCTCTAATCCAACAGCTGTTTTGACTTCAACATCCACTGTTATTTCCCAGGGCACAGGGCACAGGGCACAGGAACCCCTCCTAACTGTTAGTGGAAGACAGGAGAGGAGGGAGCGAGAGAGGGAGGCAGCCAGCCAAAATCGACATGTGACCTGTGTGCCAGGCAGTTCAGTTGGACTAGTTTTCTACATGACGCTGGAATGGGTAATGATTCTGTAAAATTCTATCCTGCTTTCCTTAAAGTGTCTCCAGAGGAAAGAAAAATCATTGGAGTGTGTTTTTGGACCAGCTTGTCATTAAGCTGGAAAAAGCTATTTTGTTGCCTTAATTAGTTTTATTGTTTTGACATTTGAGCTTTTTAAAGGCTTTGTGCTGGAATTCAAGTACAGTATTTCATTGCCGTGGATTCTATTTTAATGAATGATTATTGTACAAATGAACCTGCTAATAGGATCCCATTATTTCCCCCCTACAGAAACAAAATAAACAAAATCCACATGGAAATGCCCAAGAGTCTCCACTTTATGCTAAACCCATGTCGGTGACTGTCATCTTTAAAAAGCAGGACAGAAAAAGGAAGGAAGGAAGGAAGGGAGGGAGGGAGAGAGGAAGGAAGGAAGAAAAGAAATGTTTGAACACTCCTTGGTTCTTCTATGTAAACAAAAATGGGAGTTGTGATAAATGAAGAAAATATGAACGGGTTCCTAATGAGGATACTTCTCTGCTCTGATTTATTCTTAGATTAGAAAGAGCGTGAACACTCGTGAGCCCACACACCTCTGCTCAGTTGTCCTGTTTAGAGCACCAACTCTTTGCTTCCTATCTATATACAGGTCGCCTCCAGAGTTGTGCTTAACACGCTGCCAGACACTGAAACAGCCCCTCTTCCTTCTGAAAGGAACGCTCCACCCATCTGCTCATAAACAATGATGGCCTAGGTGGGAGCTCGGCCTCCCCTGACTTTGCTGAATGTGGCGTCTTGGTCCTGAGGGAAGCTATGGCATATTAGCCAGCAGGGTTCAGGTTACAAGAGCATGGTAAACAATTAGGCCTCATTTACATTTTACAATTAGGTTTCCCTTACATTTTCCTGTGATTTTTTTTTACACGTATCAAAGGCTTTATTTCACATCTTTACTAAATCCACAAACCATGAATTTAAACATCCCATATTTTTGACATGTTATTCCACATGCTGAATGTCAGGAGTCTATATTTGGTGGAACAAAGGCTGAGAATGAAACAGGAATGTGCCCAAATAGAAATGAAATGACTCTGAAATTTAAAAGCTAAGCTAAATCATTGAGAGCGGCTTCGCCGAAGCCTTAGAGATGAAATGCAAATTTCTTCTGGTATTAAATAAAATATGTTTAACTCATGTCATGTAATCTAAAGGTCTCCCTGGATAGATTTCTGAAGGTCTGTCGGTCTATTAGGGTACAGCTGATATCCATCAATTGGAAATCAATACACTCTGTTGAGCTCTAATTATAAATTATTGGGCTAATGCAGGTGGTACACAGGCAGTTTTTGTTAATATATAAAAGAAAATTAGTTTCATTTCAAGAATGTGATGAGAGCAAGTATTTCTGTTTATGTCTATTTGCTTTTAATCCTGACATACACAAATAGACTCCTAGGGTTTGGTTGCAAGAGGAACTGTCTTCTCTCTGGATTATTGCATTTTAAATTTTGGAAAGTCACACTCTACAAATCCAGCAAGATGCTGCTCATAAGGAAATTTTCGTGTATTTATATTTTATTGGGACAAATATGTGGGCCTTTTGCTGTCTGCTTCCTTTCCTTTATGTGGTCATTCTATTCCCTAATATAAAGTTCTGTGCACCCATCAGCCTTTTAAAACACCTCCTGCACAGAGTCCCTGTGCCTCAGCCCAGAGAGTAAAACGCTCTGACTTTCTTCATGTAAAATATATAAAGGGATTTTTACACTCAACAAAGTAACCTGGAACTTCACAGCCAGAGAAGAGGCAGATGGGTTTTATGTTTTGCCTTGAGCATAATGCTCCTTTTCTCAGCCATTCACATCATTTCTGCTGCTGTAGTCATTTAAAAACTAGACTTCTACAGCAAGTCAGCAGAGGGGAGCGATTCACCTCCCCGGGAGCCCTTGGACACAGAGTCTGCATCAGATCCTGGGAGCCTCCTGCTTGTCTGCTATTGATTTCTTGATGCCTCCAGGCCAGGGATAAAGTGTGGGCTCTCCTGTGAGCCAGGAGAAATTTGACAGCCCTTGCTCTTATGATGCAAGGAAATGGCTAGTAAAATACGACAATAAGTCATGAGGCCCCTTGTGACGTGGGTAGCAAAGTGCAGTTTGGGTCGTTCTCAAGTCTAAGAATGTTATCCATCATCCTTGGGCCCATCCATGCAGACGCTTGACAACAGAGAGAAGACTTTGGGAAATTACCCATAATTTATTTTAATTTGCATGCGAATTTTAATTCAACGATACAGTCAAATGTTATAGAGACTCAAAAGATGTTTTATGAGATCACTTCAGCCCGGCACTTCACAGAAATATTTTGCTATAGGGCATAAATATCCCACATACATGTGTTAGTATACATGCATCACAATACATACAAGTCCAAGTCACACACATTGATACAGAAAGATCATTTGAATATATTATCCCTGGAGTGGGTGCTTTGGCACATGCACATAATTTCAGCACTTAGAAGACTGAGGCAATTGAGAGTCCAAGGACAGAACAGTCAGAAATATATCACGAGACCTAGTCTCAACAAACAAATCGAAAAAGATGGAGGAGGAGGAGAAGAAGGAGAAGGAAAAAAGAAGATGATAAAGGAGGAGGAGAAGAAATTACACATAGCATCATGGAGTTGGCTTGCAGGTCAATGGAAATGTCCTAAAAGGTTCTGAACTGATGAAGCTTGTGCGTAATGCATGAGGTCCTGAGCTCAATATTGAGCACCTCAAAGGTGTGAGAAGACAATTCGTAAAGATGAAGTCATGCACACTGGTACTAGTCTATTTTGTTTCTGCCTCAACCTGAAGCTCTGACATTAGGTGACATTTTCTCTGACTTTGTACTTACCTAAAAGCACACTAGCTGGGGAGGAGTGCTGTAACAGTCAAAGAAACGTTAGTCAAAAAGAAAGATGACAACAATCTACAAGACTCTTGTAAGCATTTTGGAATTCTTTATTCTGCAGACAATCTTCAATTCTGATAAATTAATTATTAATGGATCTGAAGCATCTGCAGCCGAATGTTATGGCCATTCTGTTGCTCAGCATGTTAACCCCTGGTCAGGAAAGCTCTGTCTCTTCTGGACCTTTCAGGACACTTCCACAGGTAACTTCTAGGGTGGGAATTTGGGTGCTGCATGAGTGTGGCAAAATTTTGTGAAATGAAAAACACGAGTCCCTTTCTTACTGGCTGTGAAATGCTAGGTCTGGCTTGTATCAGATTCTTGCTTCCCTTTCACAGTACGCACACACCTTGCTTTCCTGTCCCGTGGCTCTCTTGCTCTCTCTGTCTCTCTGTCTCCCTCTGCGTTTCTGTCTCTCTGTCTCTCTGTCTCTCTGTCTCTCTGTCTCTCTGTCTCTCTGTCTCTCTCTGTCTTTCTCTCTCTCTCTCTCTCTCTCTCTCTCTCTCTCTCTGTGTGTGTGTGTGTGTGTGTGTGTGTGTGCTTGTTGTGTGTGTGTATTCCCAAGTAAAATAATGGGTACAAACATTTCATTATTACAGGTCACCACAATCTTATTGCTCTAACTCCCACCATTTTCACCGCACAGTAAATACAGTACCTAAAACCCGACCACTCTATTTTCAGGTCTAACAGAGGGATGGAAGTAAGTGTAGTGCTTACCTGTGCACATTTACCTCTTAAAATATTTATGCCCTGATCAAGTTAATTCCCTCACCTACAGTGTATTAGCTTCTCCCTGACCCGCTGTTTGGCATATCTTTGAAAAGCACATTTATCAAGGGGGATTAAGACTCTTGCAATTTTGCAAAGTTAAAAAGTACTAGAACACACAAAGCATCCTATAAGATGTGCATTTTGGCATATTTTGATCAGAGTTAACCACATGCAGCTATAGGTAGACTGCCCAGCCAGCCTGCACACTCCTTTCCTTTGTTTCCTCCTGCACCATCATGCCCAGATTATCGTCATGGCTCTTTCCATTCTTGGCCACAAGGATAAGGTTTTTTTCCCCTTCTAATCAGAGACAAACTCAAGCTTACATATTGGATATGGTGGTAGTTCTTTCCCATCTGGCTTGTCAGCAAGGGACTTGGTGAATGTTGGTCCTATATTATTCAGCGGCGAAAGTGACTGTCGTACAGATTCAGAAATGGGCACAGTTGATTCAGCTGCCATGTCAAGTCACACACAAAGTCTATCATGGCTTTTGATCCGAGTGGGGGGATGGGTCAGCATGACGGCATCACATGTCTCAGTTGAAACCAAGGGACAGAAATCTTTAAGTTTTTCAAGGTATCATTTATCTAGCTTTTGGAGTATCTATGGAGTGAGTTACTCAGCCTTAAAGATAATTTTAATGTCTAAAGCAAGGGCCTTCTGACCCCAGGATTGATAGGTGTATGAAAGTTCACAAAAGACCTTCAGTGAGCTCTGGGCCTCACTTGGGTGGTGGATGAGGTTAGCAGGAATGTTTACTGTGAACGTCCGTATGTGTAATCTGATACATTCACAGGTAAGGCATTAAGTTAAACAAAGAGTTAGAGTCAAGAATTTTTCCACGCATCGCTTATACATTTGAAAATATATTTATGCTGATATGAAAGTCTTTCTGGTTTATTTTTTTAAGGAAGTTAAATTTCTTACACAGATGGCCCTGGTAGAGGGGCCAATATGCAACATGTATAGGTATAAAATGTTTAAAAAAAAAGTTTTATTAAGCAATTTACATCATAAAGCATTAAAAGATTGTCAGAAATATGGACACTGATTCTTATTCCATCACATACTTAAGTAATAAAGAATGTCTCTCAAATGGCATCACGTATCATGTTCTATGAGCGACATTTTATAGGCTACGTGATATGTTCGCTGCTTTATGCTCTTGTGAGTGACAGTCTGTGTTCTATTCTCTGCACATGGCTGGGCAGCGTGGTGACAAAGAGCGATGTTATTAAAATAGTTACATTTGATTTTAATGACAAAGCACACAAATCAATAAGATAAATAAGTCATAATGGAACAGTGTGTCTACATTATGTTTTATATCAAACAATGGAAAGAAAACATACATAATACGAACAATAGTTACTAAAAGTAGACATATGGTTGTTTCTTTCCCTCCATATGTTTTTTGATGTGTTTCCAATTTTTCTACAACAAGGGCTGGATTACTTTTATATTAAAAAAATAGAACCATCCCTTAGGATGGATGTTTATAGCAATCTGCTAGTGGAATTTGGGGGGTGGTTAATATGGACTTGTATACCTTTATTTACCCTTTTTTGCAAACAAACAAACAAACCAAACCAAACCAACCAAACATCTAAAACCCACACTGTTGAATACTTTCCTGAGTATTCAATAGGAAGTATGCCCTCGAATGTGTTTCTTAAATTTAAAGACAGAGTGGAAAATAAAGAACATATTTTTCTTGTTTTATGAGGTGAAAAACAACAATTTCCTTTGCAGTAACCCTCCCACCCCCGTGCACGCCTGGCCCAGCAGCTAAACTGCAGGCTGTCCTGCTGTGCACAGATTGACCTGTCTACTTAGTGACCTGCAGTGGCTTTCTGTGAATTTCTGACCTGCTCTAGTCGTTTTATTAATCATCAAAACTTCGGCTATGAGGCAGGTTGCTATTGAAATAATTTTACCTATGGGGTTCATTTTACTCTCATCATTAAGCGCGGCTTTCAATCTCTTCCCCTTTATCCCCATCAGAAAACTTCTCAAGCCTGCAGTCTGGTGTGGAGATTAGCCCTGAGTACTGGGCCTCATTCAGCCCCTGCTCTCCATTATGATCCATGACATAATGACATGATGTGATTTGCCCCAGTGACTCTAAAGTGACTGGCTGTTGTGGTGCAGCCAGGCAGCAAGAATGTTTTAAAAGCTACATTCTTGTTGACACCACATAACTTCTAAAGCAATGGATTTCTCATTGACATTTTTTTTCAATTTAATTTACATCTACTGTCTCCACTATTAGACACACATGTATATGTTTACACACACCCCTCCCCTCTGGCCTGAATTCAAAGTCTCAATTTTTCTCATATTTTGTAGAAATTGCTAGTAAATCTTTATCTATACTTCCCTTTGGCTCCATAGTGCATATGTGTTGGAGAGGACAGGAACATATACATATAGGGAAACCAACGAGCAGGTGAAAAATTCTTTTTAATGGGCTGAAAAGATGTCTCAGTGGTTAAGCACATGTGCTGCTCTTGCAGAGGACCTGAGTAAAGTTCTCAGTCTCCATACTGGGCAGCTCATAATTGCCTGTAACTCCAGCTCTCATGAGTCCAGTGTCTGGTACTGGTTTCTGAAGGCAATTGTACCCACATGCACATACTCACAGACACGAATGCAGACATAACTGAAAATAAAAATAAATCTTAAAAAATGTTTAAATATATATCTGAAATTACACATATGTATATAGATATACAAATATCTACATATGTTTCACTTTATGTATTTTTATACACATGTGGCTCTCACACCAAAGGAACCAGAGATATACTTCCAGTATTTGACTCACAGTATTCAATTCTCAGAGTAGAATCCTAAAGGTCTTACTTCTTTGATCAACTAAAGGTGATAAAAGCAGTCAAAGCTCTGGGTCCATTTGTCCTGTCCTTTCTTTCATCGATCCTGTCAGATTTCCAGACAGATGTTTGAAAGGTGAAAGTTGACTTTGTTTTGAAGTACTTGTCACATTTTGTGTGATTTCTCTTTGGGTGTAATATGACAGAGTATCTGTGTTCTCTGGAAAAAAAAGAGAGAGTTAGCAAGATATGTATGCACTTACCTGTATACATAATAAAGTTTATTTTAAGGTATTTGCTTTTTATGGTAAAGGCTAAGCATCCACCATCTACACATTGGAGAGCTGGAAAAGTTAGTGCTATACATTCCAAGGACCAAGAGCATCAACTAGGATAAGTCTCAACACAAGAATAGAAGACCAAACTTTTAGCACAAGCACTCTGCAGAGGAGAACTAGACCTTCCTCCAACTTTGAGCTCTGCTTGGATCCATCGTCAGGTAGGTAAAGCTCTCCAAAATGAAGAGGGTATATACTGCTTTGATTCTAATGACCAAGTGTTAAACTTTTCTAGAAACACTGTCTTAGACTCATTCTGAAACACCTGGGCATCCCACAGTCCAGGCAAGTTAAAACATGAAATTAAGCATCTCAGCCAGTAACTGTTCTTGTCTGTGCCTTACCTCAAATCCAGTTTTCCTCTGTTGTTTTCTTGACTCAATTGTATGGTTTCTCTAACAGAATGGTTCTCAAACAACCGTTTTGCTAGGGCCCTGTATCAGATATGTATCAGATATTTACATTATGATTCATAACAGTAGTACAATACAGTTATATGTAACAATGAAATAATTTTATGGCTGAAATCACCACAACATGAGGGTTGCAGCATTAGGAAATATAAGGACTACTTTTCCAAAGGATTGATGATTAAACCCAACTGGAAGATTATAGACATATATTCTTCTTCTGGTCTCTTTTTGTGCATTTCTCATCTTAAACTCATGGCTTAAGTTAACCTTTCCTTTGAGCTTTAATAATTAGAATTGAAACAGAAAAGAAATACGCTTAATATGTTCTTTTCTTCATTGGTTACACAGTTCTCTTGTTTAAAAATGCTAGAAAACAGAGTTATGAAGAACGAATATTATCTTTTGAAGCAAAAACGTCACATCTTTTTAACTCAACATCTTGTAGAGGAGAGCTTGTTGCATTTGGACACAGGCAGGTTTCTTGTGGTTGGTCCCGCCTCTTCTTATCAGTAAGAATAAAGATAGATAAGTGTGCTGAGCAGGCTATCCACAATCTGTTCAGAAAGAGTTGGCATTTGAATCAAAACTAATTTTATTCTGTGAGTTAGAAACAAAATTCTAAAATTGTGCCTACTTAAAGTATATTGGTGTCTGAATTTCTCTGAAGTTTGTAGACTTTAATTTCAAGTCAACCGGTGCAGGTTTGTTTTTGTCAACTTGATACAAATATTTTTTTTTATCAAATTTGTAGTCATCTGGGAAGAAGGAACTTCAGCTGAGGAACTGTCTCCATCAGACTGGTCTGTGAGCCTGCATGTGAGATATTTTCTTAATTGATGATTGATGAAAAAGGGTTCAGGTCACTGTGTATGGTTTTACTCTTGGGAGGTCAGTTCTAGATGGTGAAAGAAATCAGGCTGAGGAAGCCACAAGGAGAAAGCCAGAAAGCAACATTTCTCTGTGGTCTCTGCTTCAGTTCTTATCTCCAGATTCCTGACCTGCGTGAGTTCCTGCCTTGGCATCTCTTCATGATAAACTGCCTGGTCAATATGTTTAAGCCAAATAAATTTTTTCCTTTTCAAGTTGCTTTTAGTCATGGTCTTTATCAGGGCAATAGAAAGCAAACTAAAGCAACTCAATTGAAAAGTTTCACAGAGCTCGAGGTGGAGCATCAGGAATCAATGACAACCAGAGAGAGCTCCAGAGAGCATCTAAACTTGGAAAGTCTCCTGCAATGTCTAAGACCTGCCCAAGGCTTCTGAGAAGCAGCTCTCAGAGTTTTCGTGTTTACAGTTGACAATGTTTACAGTGTCTACATTCTGGAGAGTCTGCCCAGGTTCAAACTTAACCTTTTACGTACTCTAGGAACCTGGAGAATAAATGAACTTGCCTGTGTTTAAGCTGCTGGTAGAGTAGACATAATATTCTCTTCCACTTCATACAGTTGTGAAGATCAAATTAGTATAGGTAAATCATCTGCCTGTGGTATTATCCAATAAATACGATTGACTATTCCAGATGGGATGAAATTCAATGACTAAAACAGATCATTGGTTTTAATGTTAGAGTAAAATCAATCACACAATTATTCTGATTTATCACAAATATTTTTCTCTGCTTGACAAATTGGGGTGTCAGCTGCTTTGTTAGATGTATCTTCTGTTGAAAGACACAGCAATTTTGACCACTGCACTTGAAATCTTTTTGACAGCTAGTGACTTATAAAGCACTATCAGGAAAAACCAAAGGCAGAGACACTACAAAATCTACAACTTCACAAATGCATAAAGATGACATCAATGGTCCCACAGAAAAAAGGAACTTTGTAAATGCTCCAGGGTGGAGGACACCTCCTTGTGGCAGACAATAGAAATAGGCTTTTGCTTTAGCTCCGAGAACTAATGAGCAGATACACTCTGCTTTATATAGCTCAAAGGGACAAATCTTGCAAGGGCGGCTGTGAGAGTCTAACCAAGGCAATCACCAGAAGCAATTCAGAAAAGAAAAGGGTCATGAGAGTGGTTCAGTCCAGAACTAAAGCAGCATCATTATTGGGAATAAATTCCTGCGTGAATTATTTTCACTTGAGGAGTAGGCCGAGAAGAATTTGCTGCTAGCAAGAAGTTAAGATACATTTTAGAGCTCTCCTCTGACTCTTCGAAGGGCATAGCACTCTTTAATTATGCAGATGTTCTTGTAAAACTTAGCAGACAAAAATTTGAAGACAACTTATTCTAGAGGAAAAAATGATGACTAGGCAGTATCCTGATTTTTTTAATATGTTTAATTAATTAATTAATTAGTTAATTAATTAATTAATTTTATGTGTGTTATGGGGGTAGGGAGGAAGTATGTGTGTGTATTTGTGTTTCTGTATGTATGTATGCTCACACACCTACCACAGTTTGCATGTGGGGTCAAAGAACAATCTGTGGACATCTATTCTCTCCCACCATGTGGGTACAGAGGATTGAACTCCAGCCCTCAGGATTGGTAGAAAATACCTTTATAAACTGAGCTGTCTTCTCAGCCTATTTATTAATTATATTTATTTTTAGCCATTGGGTTTTAATCAACTCAGGAGTCCTGAGGAGAAAGAGTATAACCCATGTTCGTGAACTACTGTCCACATTTAAATAGACTGTGGGGGAGAGGACATGCTTTATCTGCTGGAAGATAGAACACCCAGAGGAAGTGGGAGGTCATGAGATAGATCTGGTGACCATGAGGTGGAACACAGATACCTGCCTCTCCAAGGCTCTCATAGGCTGATAATAGGTTAGAATTATTTATCCCGAGTAGAGAGCAAGGATGTTCTATTACATTGGAGGATAATTTTCCTCCAGTTCATCTCAGCTGTAGGGAAGTGAACTGTGTACTTGTATGAACAAATCCAGGCTCAAATAAAACACTGAGTTTTGTTCGGAAGTAACATATTTTATCACCATACACTCATGTATGCAAAAGTAAAAAAATTACATCTTCATTTTTTCTTCTTTTGTCCTTCTTTTCTTTTTTTTACCTTTTCCCTTCTTCCTCCTCCTCTTTCACCCTATTCCTCTCCCTCTCTCTCTTCCTCCTCCTTCTATTTCTTCTTCATGATTTTTTTTTTTGAGACAGAGTTTTTCTGTGTGGCTCAGGCAGCCATGGAACTTATTTGGTAGACAAGGCTGGCCTAAGACTCACAGAGATCTGTCTGCTTCTACCTCCCAAGGGCTGAGATTGAAGATGTGTAAAAATTTAAATACTCTATATAACATTACAAACTCAGACACGGTTTTATCATTCTAGATACTTCCAGATAGATCCAGAACTTTTTATGACTTGTACCTTTCCTTTCCCAATATCTTCTCCAAGCTGAGTTTGTAGGAGGAGTTTCTAAGATCAGTTCACCCAGGACAAGTAAATGTGTTAAATGGTGATTTTTGTCAGTGTGACCAAAAATCACCAATAAAGAAAAGGGAACAAGACTGCTTTAGACACACATGCTCTCCGATTTTGGCCTATAGGCAGATGATACTATTGCCTGGCTTAGATGGAAGCCACCATCTCACAGCAGCCAAGAAACAGGCAGAAAGGAAAAGTCCATGGAGATGACACAGCCTTCAAAATATGCCTTCAGGAATTTGCTTCTTCCAACCAGGATCAACATCCTTCAGTTAACTTCTCACCGCATTTACCCACTGAAAAAATTACCGTTCTCCTCATTCAGACTTGGTCTTCAGAGCCACCAGCCAGTGACACATGAGCATCCTGAGAGAATGTGTCCTATCTATTGACACAACCTTCTTGACCTGAGGTGTATCATCCTCATGGCCTGTGATGGTTGTCCTTTATATACTCACTAGGTAGCTTGAGCAACTCCAAACCAATATTGACTCTTCCTCATTGCAAATCTGAGAGTCCTAGAGAGTCATCTGCCTCCTCATAGATACAGTCAAGCGCTCCTGGGGAAGTGAGACTCTCAGGCTCCTCTCTGTACAGAATGCCTTGGTGACAATTCATTTCCTCACACTTCCTGTTGGCGTGTTCAGGAAATGACACATAATTGACATCTGAGAAATCAGTGACAGCAGAACCTTATAGCAATACCAGAGGTCCTGGAGTCATTCATGTGACCATGCAAAAAGGTGACCCTTCCATACCAAGGAAACAACTGTTTTCTCTCCAAAGGGAAAAGGTCAGAGAGAATAGAACAGATAATTGGGGGGGGGGGTGAAGAATGGGAAGAAAAGAAGGGGGAAGAGAGAGAAGAAAGGTAGGAGAGAGAACAAAAAATATTTAGAAGATATAAATTAAAAAGAAAGAAGGAAGGGAAGGAAAGGAAGGAAGGAAGGAAGGAAGGAAGGAAGGAAGGAAGGAAGGAAGGAAGGAAGGAAAATAAAGACTCAAGCAGCCTAAGTTTCCCAGCTCATTACCATTAGTTCCCACCTCTTGATCCCATGATTTTTATAAACTCATCACTGAGAGTTTATACATAGAAGTATATTTAACTGTCTCCAGCTCTTCACATCCTTCTGAAGGTTTCTAGGACACATGAAATGCCTACAAAATGCTGCTTCATGTTTTTAATTCCACTATAGTTTTGTGACAGGGCTTTGGCCATGAACCTCAGATGGGTGATGATTTCGGCTGGGAGGCCACTGACCCAGGGATTTTCTCCACTTTTACAAAAATGCTGTCTTGATTAATTGCCTGACCTTGTGCTAATTTCAAACAATTAGAGTGGTTACAATACTACACACCTCTGAGCACATGTTTGGTCAACATGTGTAAAGCAAGAACGTTAAATTGTTATATATATTAGTACATGAGTTCATGTGTACACTCACTCATTATTATGCAATAGCTTCGAGAGTCTACTGACTAATGTATGTCACAACATGCACACACACACACATACATGCACACACACACATACATACACACATACACATACACACACATACACACACATACACACACATACACACACATACACACACACATACACACACATACACACACACATACACACACACATACACACACACACATACACACACATACACACACACACACATATACACACACACATACACACACACACATACACACACACATACACACACACACATACACACATACACACACACACACACACACACACACACACACACACATATACACACACATTGGGTCATTTATTTTATATCATCATTTCACAGCTGCTGTTTTACTTGAGTTCATAGATGGCAGTTTAATCCCCAGCCATGTTTTGATACTGAATTGATTCACAGACATTGTTGCTGAGCTAAAGGGGTGAGGGTGCTCCAGAGGGTACAGCAGAACTCATGAAGAGTCAGACACCCATTTACTTAATGACTCCATTGTGGTTCAATTTTCTAAAGTGTAAACTATGAATAATAATTTTATCTGGCCAGGACAATGATTTGGCAAAGCTGGTAAAGGCAATTGTCACCCAACAGTGCAAGTCTGACAATCTGATTTTGTTCTCAGGCCCCTGCTATTAATAATATCAAAGCACTGATCTATTATGTGAGAGAATCAATTTCACAAAGGTGTCCTCTGTACAGCATTGAGGCAGACGCACCCACACACACACATCACACAGACACAATAATAATAATAATAATAATAATAATAATAATAATAATAATAATAATAATAATAACAAGTTAAATAAATAAAACTAAATTTTAAAAACAATTAATGTACAATTGTTGCAGTGATTAAGTGGAATAAAGTGTTTTCAATGATGTAATAATAATGTACAAGAAAAATCTCACTATTGGATTATTTCTGAAAACCCCCAATATGTCATCTTGACTTTTAATCCATCTCTTAGAACCAATGTCAGTCTTGTGAGGCTGACATCACTGGTGGCTAGAATCCAGGTGTCAGTGAGGTTGGTTCCTTCCACATATTGTGTGAGAAAAATGTTCAGTTCTCTCTTGTACTCTGCCTACAACACACAATTCACAGCACTCCTCAGCTTATAGAGGTGTGACCCTAATCCTTTCCTCCATCTTCACACGTGCTCTCTGTATCTATGACTGTGGGGACCTCCCACTAAGAACAAAGTATTCTGGATTACGAACCAACCAGTCTCTATCATGATGTCACCTAACTCAGTCTACAACAAACTCTATTTCAAATGAGATCATATTCTGAGTACTGGAAGGCTCAATCTCAACATCTTGTAGGGATGCACAAGGGAACCCATAGTTCCTTTATAGTCACTCACAGATCCTTAATAGCAAACATTTGTTTGTGTGTGTGTGTACCTCTATGTGCATACTTATTCACCATTACATAATATCTGTGTGAGTCAACTGGCTAATGTATGATATATACACATAACTGCACACAAATTGTTCTATTTATTTCAGGTCATCATCTCACAATTGCTTCTCTAATAATTTACTATTCCTACTGGTAAAAAAGGGTTTTGTGTGTGTGTGTGTGTTCTCTCTGAGGCAGCACATGATGGACACTTACCTCATGTCCCTTGTATACAGTCAACTCATTTTACTGGGCTGGAGGCCCGATGAGTCAATGTGATTGTCACAGATGAGGAAACCAAGGCTTATGAAGGTGGCCTGCCCATCATCACAGCCAACTGAGAAACCATCTAAGGCCCCCTCAGTCAATCTACTGCCTTCCCCGTGAGGTCCTATGGGGTTTTAACCAGAAAGACTCTAGTTTATTTATAGTCGTTGAGCTGCCGTTTTCAGACAGCATTTTAAATACTGCAGGTGTTGGAGAGCAGGACAACTCCATCCTCCAAGCTGCTGGTATCACATGTGAACGGTGGATACAAACCTCTACCTGAAAGTGTTCACATGAGGCTAGAGCCAGATGAGGTTTGGGGGAGGGGGTTGTTCCTTTATTTGTTTAAATTGGTACTTATCTATGGAGAGAGTAGGGGCATTGACACATGCCATGACATGCATGTGGAGGTCTGAGGACAACTTGTGAGAGCTGTTTCTTTCCTGCTATCATGCTCCTTCCCAGGAGTGAGCCCAGGTCCTCGGGCTTGGCTGGAAGCTCCTACATCTGAGCTACCTCTCCCGCCCAAGTTGGAATTTCTGATGTTTAAGAAAGGCTCCAGCGGGTGACTAAGGGATGTGACACAGCTCCAGATGTGTAACCAATACCAAGTCAAATGAAGGTGGGTTTTGTATACTACATTTTGACATTTTCATGTATTATTTATAATGCAGGTATATTTATTCTATACATAAAGGCGTATATTCTACATATAATACTAAAATTTTATATATTCTATGTATGAAGATTCAGATGAGAATAGCACAGAAAACAGGCACAAATGAGAAGTTATCTGCTTTCTCACAGCTCCCAACATGCTCTCTGGAAGAGTATGGAATGGTCTCAGAGCCTAAGTTGTATGCTTGCACTAGAAATCCATGCCCGCCGTGTGAGCCACTCTCCACATGTGCTCATTTCCAGTGTGCACATGTTTCTTCATTCTCCCTCCCTGTAGATCAATTGAACTTATCCTGTGTCTTTCCTTTTAGGAGAATTGCAGCTTTGGGCTTTGCCTGTCCTGAAGCTGACCTAGACTCTGGGTTATAAGGAACCCAATGGACTCCTGGCTGTGTGATTATTAAACATTCTGTGGAACTTCTCCCCATGATGTTAACTGAGCCATCTGACCCCTCGCTCTCAGAACTGTTGCCTGGGCTTCCTTCAGACACCTGTCTGCTGCTCCAATGAAGGTTATCACCGGTCCATCTTCCACTGACTCTGCACTGATTTGAGACAATCCAGGCATTTCTAGACAAACTTTCTGCATTATTTACAGGACTTTTAAGTTTCTTTCCTAACAATGCCATCCCCCAATTCTCACTGATTTTAGGCCGTTTTCTGGCTACTTCACACTTTGAGAACTGTGTCTGAAGTCTCATGTGGGTGTTATTATAAACTCTGAGAATGCTGTGTGTGTGTGTGTGTGTGTATGTGTGTGTGTGTGTGTGTGCCACCGCATGTGTGTTGTTGTCAGAGAATACCTTCAGGTGCTGTCCTGGCCTTCTGCCTCATTTGAGATCATGATATTTTTTATTTGTTGTTGCTTGTTTGTTTTTTTTTTTTTTTTTTTTCTGTGAACTTCCAGGCTAGCTGGTCTACCAGCTTCCAAGGTGTCTTCTTATCTAGTCATTGGAGCATAATCCTGCCTGAAATACATATGGACTATATTACTGTGACGTGAGAATCCTAACATCTAGTTTATTTTGACTAAATCCAGACATGTTTGTAAGGTCTGAGCAGCTTATGACATGTAGAGCCCCAAAAGCAGTATATGCCTAGCCCTGGCCTACTATGAGATTTAAAGTATAAATACTTCTAAGTGGTATTTTACAATAGTCAGACAGATGTAAGTAAAGTAACTGAGCAGCTATTTTGGACTCTCTAATGCTTTGCTATCTTTGATCCCATTAATGATGCATTACTAGTCTTATTAATGACCACCATGCGATCTTTTACACAAATATTAAGCTTTGCCTTTTAGCCCTAGGCCTTTGATACTTGTGCTCATTAGCTCTGCACAGATAGAAAGTCACTGGCTTCTTTATTTTGGCTCCTTTGGGTGATTTTACACTCTAAAGCTTTCACTTAAAGCTGGCCACGGTGGCATGTGTGTATGTGTTCCTAACATCAGGGAGGCATGAATGTGCAGATTCCTGAGGCTCACTGGTCAGCCAGCAGAAGACTAGGACAGTTGCACCAGGTAGTGGTGGATGGATAGGATTGGCAAACACTCTATAAACCTATGGGACCTTCATAGGATCAAAATATGATTGGAAAAGAGAGCGAGGAAAAGAGTGAAGGAAGAGAAACTTGTGAGGACACAGAAGGCTACAAGCATCTTGGCCAGTGTCAGCATGTAGTAACAGATAACCCTAACTGGCTACAGAGAGAAAGGATGTCACATTGGTGGAAATTAGCTTTGGTGAGAATGAAGTGTACCAGCCAGAACAACATGCAAGATGAAGCAGAACAGAAAAGGAGGGGCCAGATCACATGACCCAGGAAAGGCGTCCAAAACCTTTCCTTGTTTGGGCAATGAAAATCCTGTGAGGAGTTCGTTACAAAACAGCGGCTTGGACACATTTCTATTTTAAAAAGACTCTTATGGCTGAGGTGTGGAAAATGGATTGGGAGCCCATACAAGACTTAAAGAGAGGATGTACCAGCCTGTAGGATAATCCAGCAAGCAGGAGCCATGACTGAGGTAAAGGTGTGACAGGGCATTGCATAGTTTTAAAAGAGGCTTAGGGTTGCTGGTGCAGGGTGTGCTGGGGGTGGGGTGGGGGTGCATACCCAGAGACAATGGGACATCGGTGAGTGAAAGGAAATAAGGAGGGATCTTGGGACTCTGGTTTGCAGGGATGTCATTCACAGAGAGAGGGAACAGGAGCCTGGGTGGGTGGGGGTAGATGGTAGGTTTGTAAGAGCAGTGAGAGGACATCTGTTTAGAAGTGATTTCCATGTCACAGAGGACAGTTGTTAGTGCTGGCTCAAGAATCCGACTGGCAGGGGGTGGGATGGGATACTGGGGTGACTATTCTCAGCTCAGAAAGAGACGAGGGAGTCTTTGCCGAGGCCTGTGGGAAGAGTCACCCTATGTGTTGAAAGAGACCCAGGTAAAGCTGATGTGGCACATAAATGGACCACCTTCAATGCCATAAGGACAGGGGGTCAAATTATTGGCAGCAGCTGACGTCCAGGACAGACTTGACACTGTGTCTCCTTCACCACACCATGGTGCTCAGTCCCTTGTTCTAGACAATAAAGGGGCTGGATAAAATGGCTGCCTTCAAACTGTTTCCGTGTACACCTTGCAGACCAGTTCCCGTCACTTGTGAGAACATTTTCACACCACTGTAAGTTTGAGAAAACGATTCAAGGGCCAAGGCTGGTGTTAAGCCTGCTGCAGTTGGAGACAGGATCCCTGAGCATTAGAGGACAGAGTTACCCTGATGACCTTTCCCTGCCTACATCTCCCTGAAGTCTGAAGTCACCTAAGATCTCTAATAATGGTGACCTCAGCCACAAAGAAGCCCTTCGTTCTCTTAGTGTATTTCAGAGAGATGACAAAAGCCCCCTTTCCCAGCTGACCCCTGTGAGGAAAACAATCTGGAAACATCTACAATACACAACACATCCGAGAAAGAAAGGAAAAGACAGATTAGGAGAGAAGAGGTACCACTGTTTGTGTGGGGCTAGAGCTGATTGTGGAACGGTTTAAAGCCAAATCAAAAAAAAAATTATTTTATTTTATTTTTTCAGAGTACCCTCCCCATAAGCTCAGGCCAGAGGACGGAGGAGGGATTTTTCTCTTCATTTTTTTCCTTCACTGTCAGATGAGTAATTTCAGAAGAACCGCTGAGTGCTGAACAATAAGACATTCAAGGACCCAAACTGGAGAGTCATTTTTCCCCCACAACACCCTCGGGTAGCTGTTCGCTGTCTCTGGCAGACAAAATTATTTTCCAGCCGGCTCCTGGAGGACCATCTATAAACAAATTAGGAATTTCAAAGGGTTTGTTTTCTGCCTTCTGGCTGCCAGTAGGGGCAGTTCCCTTTGTGTCCTTCATATGAAAAAGTAATTTAACAAAGAAAAAAAAAAGAGAGAGAGGGAGCCTCAGTTCAAAAACAGACAAGCGTGTACACCCCCTCTCCCTCCCCTCTGCCTTCCTCTTCTGTCCATTGTCATGTTTGGTCAGTGTTCTGTCAAAACAACTTTTATTGTACGGGGCTCTCAGTTCTGCAGGGTTCCAGCAGCTTGGAAGACAAGCCGTTTTCCCCCAGCAAGTCTATCAATAAGAAGAAAATGGGAACCCAGTACTGATTTATGGCTTATTCTTCATAACAAATAGCTCCAGTAAGTAAATGCTAGCCGGCTACAAAAGGGGGATGGGGGGAAGAACCAGGGAACGTGTCCATTCCCCTTCTGGCTGAGAAACAGACCCAAGCCCACTCAGCTGGGGAGCAGGAGATCTTTCTAAGTATTTTTACAACAGCTTGTCAAGTCAGGCACAAAGCCTTGCTTCAAGAGAAAGACAAGAATCAAATCTGCTTCATGCTAACTCAGAGCAGGAGTTGAACTTGATATCTGACACTACCAACCAACTGTGCAGCTCCCTCCACAACCCCCCTGCTCACAGAGTTCTCCTCTGCCCCCTCTGCATCCCCCCCACCCCCACCTCTCTCTCCTGCCCCCACTTCCCCCCTCCGCCCTCAGCAGCCTAACTGCTTGAGAGCACCAAGTCTAAAAGTAAAAAAGCATATCGTTCGACCCCCAGTTTCCTGCTAAGGGCACTGAGACCCAAGGAACCGTTCTTGAAGACAAGAACAGCAGGCCAGAGATGCTGACCCTGTTTCTTGGGATCCAGAGGCAGCTTGCAGAGAATGTGCCGCTTTCCTGAGTCTTGGCACAAAAAGCCCATTTTCTCATTATCTTAGTTTTCATTCTTCGGGATTGATCTGGGGCTTGGCTGGCAGTCAAGAGCTGCAGAACAGGAGGCTCGCAAATACAGTTATTTCTAGCGTGCTGATGCTCTCCACTAATCACGGTTTAAGTGGCATGCCAAAACTAGACTTTGCTTTCTAGGGCCCCATTCTGAGGTTTGCACTTTAAGGTGAAGAGGTTTTAAAAGCCTTCCTAACACAGTGCTTTTCACTTAAGGAAATTTTTGGCTCGGGAAAACCAATTTGACGCTATTGGGAGCATGCCAGTAGGAAAAAAAGAAGAATAAAGAAAGAAAGGAAGAAAAGAATCACTGTGTGGCCTTCATTTAGATCTGTTTTTAAAAACAGACGTTTTTATATACGTTTATTTTCCAGTTCTGTGTCTGCAGAGTTGATTTTGAAGGGAAGTCTGTAGTAGCCACACTAGTAATGTGTTCACACAAAGAATGAGAAGTGTTCTGTGGGAGAAAAGGCATCCCAATAGGTGTACAGCAAATGCGTGTGGATATGTGGACTCTCGTTGTGGGGGAAGGATGGGGTGCAGTAGGTTCCTGAGAGTGAAATCCAAGCATGCCACAAAAACAGCATCCGCATGATGCTAAAGCTCACCCCCAGCTTCCCTTCCTAGACCCAACTAGGTGCAATTTTCAGCTCCTGAGAAACACATGCACGGTGCTTCCATTACCTACTAGAAATTATTTGACTCCCTCTCAAACATGTCCTTCATACATAGCCCCAAAATCACATAGAGGAGCAGGTTAAGAAACAGACACAATCTTAAATTCATTTTTTTTCCTTCAATAATATACCCAGGAAACATATTGCTAATGTGTTTCCCATGAGAGAAGACGAAGCCAACCCTTTTTGCCCATGTTAAAGAAAAGCATGAACCCTGGAAGTAGGGAAAGGAGCCAGTTTTCAACAAAAGTATTTATAGTCCTTGGGCTGTGAGGATTGACCTAGGTTCAAACAACTAATGGAGAACAGACAAATAGTCCTCCCGTTCTCCTAGTGCCGTAAAAGAATGCAGTATTATGCTGAAGACAAGATTTAATAAGCTTAAACATATGTAATGTAAAAAAAAAATGAAACGTAAGTCACAGAGGGAATCTAGGTAGTATATCCAGGACCGTATAGCAGTTTTACAAATTGTTTATTTCCTTTACCAGATGGACCTTTTAAATTTTCCTCTCTGTGTACCTTAGTCCTAATGGAAAATCCCCCTGAACCGCATGAATGCCTGCATTACCTTTCTGGGATTGTGGCCAGGCTCAGTGCACGCAGGGTTAACGCCAGCCTGGAGCGGCTCTCTGCCCTCGGTGAGGTTATTAAACAGGAACATTTGACTCATAATTTGTTCTCCTCATGTTAAGTAGATTGCAATAACTCAGCTGTCCAGGACCTGTTTATCAATGCTCTGTGGCTTTCAGCAGTAGATATTTTATAACCACTAAGTAGATGTTCAGACCACTCATCAAATGAAAATCTCCTGTACTCCGAGTGGGTGTTATCATCACAACCCACCAAGTGAAGAGCCCTGGAGAGGTAGCAACCCTGACCCACGGTTCATCAGGCTTCGCCAGATCCTCATCTACTAAATGGCTTTAATACAAACTGGTCCAACCTCAGGAGTGAATGTAACATTTCAGGAGCTCTTCATTAGCCTATCCTGTCCGAATAAATTGCCATTTCATTGAGTTTTCTCGTCTCCTTTATATGGTTTTGAATAAAAGCTTTTCTGTGAATTTTGATCAAGAATGGAGAAGCAAGGAAAAATAACAAGGGCAGGTAAACAAGACCCGATTCAAGGCTTTAGGTTTCAACGTTTTTTTTTTTTTTTTTTTTTTTTTTTAGTTTTTGAAATTTGTATGTGTGCCTGTACAGGACATGTGTAACATGTGGTAAATAAACAATGCTGGCGCATGTGAGTGTGCATGCACTCATTTGTATGGGTGTGGGCATGCCTGTTTCATTCATGCCTTGTGTAGAGAGGTCAGAGGATGGCTTCAGGTCCTCTGTTCTCACCTTCAACTATGTTAGAGACAGCATCTCTCTTTTTGTTGTCTGTGACTCTTTATGTCCCACTTACAGGCTAATTAGTCTTCATTCCCCATCCTGGCTTAAGGGAACTAGGGTTCTAGACCTCAGCCACCATATCTTGTTCTTTCAAGTAAACTCTGGGGACTTGAACTCAGTTCCTTGTACTTGCATGCAGAGCACTCTAGGCCATCTCCCTGGCTCAGATTTCAGAATCCTTGCATGTACCCAAGGAAGACAGCTTTAGGGTGGAAGCCCTGTCACAAAAATCACTTATGTTCTATATACCCAAATACACACAGCCCGAGGTTAATTTCATACAATATTTTGGTGTGTCCCTGTTTTTCTTAGGTCACGGGTTGGATTTTCTACATATGGTAACATGTTGATAGTCAAGTAAGATTTCAGACTTTGTATAAGGGATATTGGTCTGGGTGAGCTGTGTTCTGTTGATGCCATATCCTTCCAACTAGGCCATTTCAAATTTTGAAAGAAAAAAATCTTTTTACCATAGTCATACCTCCTTCATAATAATCTGATTTTTGATTATAAAGCGAAGTGATTTTGGCAATTCCAGCTAGCATATGGGCTTTATATCCTCACATGCAGCTATAGATCAGTTTAATGTGAGTAATCAAATCAGACCCCACAGAACCTCTTAGATAGAATAGAAGATTGCAAAAAAAAAAAAAAAAAAAAACCTACAAAAAACAAAAACAAAACAAACAAATAAACCAAAAATAACTTTGTGACTAAGTGGAAATTAACATTCTAGAAAAAAAAAATGCTTGAAGCCAAGTCTTTTTACTAATTAGTCATATAAACAAAAAGAAATGACCCCATTTTCTTTAAGCTAAGTTGGGACACTGTCACCTGCAACTGAAGAAAACTCAGTATTATGGCTAATACTGACGGGGCGGGGCTTTGTGCCTGGATCCATTTGAACTGTTGACTCACTGAGAGTAGGGAAGGGGCCCGGAAGAGGCACAAGGAGAGACTCTTTCCCGGGATTATCAGCCACTCACAAAGACAACCAGAGAACAGCAAGGCAAACATATACAATTAACATCCCCAAACTCCTTTCTCAAACTGTCCTTGCCATCTGTGGGGTGTGTTAATCACAGAGTATTGTTCCCATCACCATGACAACTACTTAGAATCTCATAAAGAGTGATTGATCATTGGGGAGTACGTTAAGAGATTATTAGGGGAAAAAACTCTCACGAGGATGTGATTTTTTTCATTGCTCTGGTTTATTAGCATATCTAACTATACACATTAATGATGTTTAGTATGATATTGTAGTACATGTGCACAACATGCAAAGTTTGCAGCTTCTCTCTATCCTCCACTTCTGCATTCGCTTTCTGTCCATTTTATTAAAAATGGGCATTTCTCACATAATAGATCTTTGTTGGGTGCGTGATTTATTTCTTGGTTTCTGTTTCCTCTCTGGTTCTCAGAATAGCCGGGTGGTTGTGTGTTGGCTGGTAGAAAATTTTTCCTGGACCTTGACAGATTTGGTCAGTCAGGTTCTGGTTAAAATGTGTTCTAACTATTGGGAGATGACTCTTGGGATGAGATAGGGGCTGTGAGGGTCCCCTGGAGGAGAGAGGCATTGTGTGTTCCACCAGGGTCTGCCTAGTCTCTTGAGAACAGCGGCAGAAAGTGAGGAGAAGCCACAGCTGTCTGCCACAGTGCTGTGATGAGATGGGGGATTGGATATGAAGGAGAGGGTAGAGAAGGAAGGGCTGAAGCCCGCTTACTTGCTTCCATGGCCTACTTGCTTCTCTAGCGGGCTTGACTGAAAGGTTCCCACAAAATATCTGCTGGAAGTTGGGGGCTGGGATAACGGGATTAATGGAGAGGAAGATTGGAAGAGATCTGCATGATCCATTACAATGGGGTTAGAGGGCAGGGCACAGTCGGTGGTCCATTACAGATGTGTGGGTAACACAGGGGTGGCGTGGCATGGAGGGGTGACATCAGACTGCATGCTTCTCTGACTGGAGTGGTCTGTAAGTTTCCAGGGATTGCCTGCTGGAGCTGAGAGCCGGGATAAAGAAATGCGTGGGGATCCGTGTGATCAACTGGAGATGGGGGCAGGGAGGCAGGAGAAGCGACAGCAGGTGGTTACAGAGCTGAGGATAAAATTACATCATTGGATTTGGAGGAAAGGAGGAATTGATGATCTACAGCTAGCCTCTGCTTTCCTGACCTGTGTGTTGTGGCGTTCCCAGGGAATGCCTGCTGGTGTGGGAGGCCAGATAATGGGATGAGCTGGGGGAAAAAAAGGTGGGGGGCGGGGTCTGTGTGATATACTGGAGATGGGACAGGTGGCTGGGGTGCGGGTGGCAGGGGTGCGGGCTACTTCAAGTAGTCTGCTACGATTCTGGTGACAAGACTGAGAGAAGACTAGAGATAAGTCCTACTTAATTTGATATAAATGTGAAGTAACAGAAATAGAAAGTCAGAAGTTGAAGGAATCCTGAAATAGAGCCTCTTAACTCTGTAGGAGTTAAGAGATTGTGTTCTAATTCATAAACAAAATATCCAATTAAAATTAGCAAATTTTCATAATATAGATGCTTTTTTTGTTTAACAGAAAAGAGCAAGAGAGAAGCACACTACTGTCAACAGACAAAGCTGAAAGGTTACAGAATAGTTGTTTAAAAGATGGGGTCAGAAGAGGTCAGAAACGCAAATACTCTAAAGTTCAGGGAGGAAAATGCTATTCACAGTGAGGAAGAGCTTATCAGTGCTCTCATGCCTAGCAGTCAAGGTTGAAGAGGAGCCATTGAAGTCTTAGCAGCAAAAGTTCGATGAGTTTTGATAACGCATGTGGTACATATAACAGATTCTATTCTGCCAGAGCTTTAGAATGAAGCAAGTATCAAACACTCACTGTGACAATTCCATGAATCTTTACTGAATGCCCAGGAGAAGTACCCATAAGTGGGTAGGACAAGAGAGATCTGATGAAGAGTCCTTGGGAATCACATCTATAAATTACATATATGTCTTATATACATATACCTTATATATTATCACTTTATATTTTATGGTATATATCTTCAATTTATATTATATAGTGTTAGATATAATGTAGATATTTTAGCATATAATTTATTATATTTCCACATACAATATGTAAAAATAAATGATGTATTTAAAAATTTAGTGGTTAGATAAAAAGGCTAAAAATAAATATGAATTTATAATGCATTAGTAGTAGTAACATAAAATGTCAAGGACTCAAAGTGTGGGGACATAGAGACTATTATCCTATTGTAAGATTTTGTGAAGTTAATTAAAATAGATAATAGTTTATACTATAACTCTAAAGCAATTATTAAGAAAAAAGTTAACACATGATGTATAAAGACAAGATACAACACCAATCAAATATCAAAAGAAATGGAATCCCCTTGAGGAAAGACTGAAGATGAGGGGAAGCAGAAGGAACAAATGCACTCAACATAATGTCCAGGAGCATGGGACACTTAAATGCCACTAAGTCAATAATTACATTAAACATAGCTGAGCTAAACTTTTCATCATGTATTAAAAGGCAGAAATTAGTTTGGGTTTTAAAATAAGGACTAATGGAAAGGCTTATAGTAAACATATCTCAGTAACGAAGCACCACAACTTGAAAGTAAAAGCACAGAAGAACCATGCCATGAGTGGTGGATGGTCCCCAGAGAAAGATGCTACGGCTTCCTGCCATGCCTGGAGAAATCTTGCTCTTCATACCTACAAGTCTAACTTACTGACCATCCATATGAGCCTGGGCTGGCTTTGGAGGCTAGTATAGTGAACGCAGTCCAGCATACATGCTTAATGCAGAGCTTCTGAAGGTATTCATCATACACGTTGCAGAGTTGGACTGAGATAGAATGTTTGCTCTTTGGTGGCTCCCTTTGAAAAACGAACTGCAATGTTGTGAGATGCCCATGTGTTTGTGAGCCACTCAAAGGACTGACGTAAAAATGATACTTGAGATGGGATCCCTTCATGTGGATAGAAATATTTCAAATAGAAATATTCCTTCATAAATTTCCCTTTGAAATTTTTTGTTTTTAAAATGTTTTATTTGGATATACTAGTTATACACTATGGGTTTATTATGACATTTTCTTGTCTCCTTCCCATTCTTGTGAACCTATTTCCTCTTCTCATCTAGTCCTTCTTGGGACTTTTTGTCTTCGGGTGTATGCAGATGCATACTTGCCTCTGTGTGTGTGTGTGTGTGTGTGTGTGTGTGTGTGTGAGAGAGAGAGAGAGAGAGAGAGAGAGAGAGAGAGAGAGAGAGACCATGTGATTATTCACTCGAGTTATTTATAGAAGCATAGGCACATTACCATTAGCTATATCACTAAAGAAAATGTCCCCTCCTGCCTCATTAACAGCCAATTATCTATAAACCCTCAGGGCTTCATGGGCTATGAGTTCAAGAGGTCAACAGCCACGTCACATCCAGAAGTCAGTGTTCCAATGGTGCTCCCTTGCTTTACATTAAATGTAAATGAGTACAAAATGTATTAAAAGACAAGCATTATTCTAAATTTTTAAAACAAGACTTTGTTCTACTTATAATAAGTATTGTTTAGTAATCAAGAGTGAACACGATGAAAGTAAGAGGTGAGAAGAAAGTATGACAGACATATAGCATCCTTTCCATCTCTGGCATATTTCTTGATTATTGGATAATTTTATTTTTCTTACCATTTTGGAATTAATCATGACAAACCTGGTCAGTTATAGAAGGGGATGAGAGAGAGGCAAGGTTAAAATAGTGTTATGCCAGGAGAGTCCACTGTAACATTATTTTTACCATACCAATCTCATTTGGATGCTTCCCAGGATTATTAGGGAGAAATGTTATCCCCAGCACCAGACTACTAAAGACTGAATATGTGCAATGTAATTAAAATAAACAATTTCAAGGCCCCTCTTGAATATTGAAATAAACAGTTGAAATAAACTGTTTATTGAAAATAAACAGTTCAAGGATGAAAATCCATACTGCACTACCTTGCACCCTAAATAATACCCTAAATAATACCCAGGTATGTTATCTGCCATGAGTACATGAATACATTGAACACACCAGAAGTGGCATTATTGCTAAGATTAAAATATCTGAAAAATGTATATAATCCCTTATGCTGAGATGTCAGCAACTCAGAAATAGCTCAGAATTTAATACAAATGTCTTCCTAGTACACGAAAATGATATAGCATTCTACATATAAGTCCAAATTGAGTTATTTTGCCCTTACAAGATTTTGCAGATAAAGTTTAATGACAGCAAAAATCTTGGTGTACTAATGGATACTTGTAAACCAATAATATTAGTGCTCCCACACTGAGATGATTGCATACTGATTTCTGTAAGGTTCCTCTTTTCTCCAAACCTTGTCACCATCTGCCCTCATTTGTTTCTTGGTGGTGGCCATTTTGAATGGGCTGAGATGGAATCTCAAAGCAGTTTAATTTTCATCTCCCTGGTGCCCTGACCAATGTAGAATATCTACTGGCCACTTATATCTCTTCTGTTAGAAACTGTAGAACTGTCTTTTCAGATCATTGGCTTATGTGTTGCTTGGCAGTTTTTGGGTTGTTCTGTGTTTTGTTTTTGAAATTCTTTATATATTTTAGATACTAACACCTAGTCAGAAGTATGGCTGACAAAGGTTTGCTCCTATTCTATTTACTGTCTGTTCGTCATGATGGCACTTTGTCTTGCTGTGGTTATAATTTTTAATTTTACCTAATAATATCTGATAATTAGGGGGAAATGTTTCCAGTCTTGTTAGGGTTCTACTTACAAACTCATTGCCTAAACCTGTGATGTCATGGAACGTTTCCCTTGATAGTTTCAGTATTTCCATTTTGTCTGTTTGTTTTTGTTGGTGGTGATGATGGTGGTAGTAGTCATGTGAGAGTACGGATGGCCATGTGTTTTCAGGTGCCCGAAGAAGCCAGAAAAAAGTGTTGGCTCCTCTATAGCCAGTATAACAGGCAGTTGTGAGGGGCCAGGTATGGTTTCTGGGAGCTAAACTTGTGTCTTCTGGAAAGACAGGAAGCCCTCCTAACCTCTGAGCTCTCTCTCCAGCATAAATGTTTCCAGTTTTAAAGTAAAGTCTTTGGTCTGTTTTGAATTGTGTTTTGTTCAGAGCGAGTTATATGGATTTAATTTTTCTTCCACAGGTGTGATCTATGTTTATAAGCTTCACTTGTTGAAAAGAGTGTTTTTACCCTTGTCAAAACTATGTAGGTTTAACTCTGTGTATTTAATTATGTTTCCTTATTCTATATGTCTGACACTGGAGACAAAACAATAGAGTGAGAAGTGGGGCAGGGATAGGGAGATGAAGAGGAAGTAGGGAGGAAAGCAAAAAAATAAATCAGCCAAAATGAAATAAATATGAAAATCCCACATGGAAGCCTATTATTTTGTTACCTTATATTTCAGTAAATAAGCAAATAAATTTGAAAATACAATGACATATTCTAAAGGGAGGCTGGTGAGAAAACTCCCATAGTTGCCACTGACACTTCAAAATACTCTATCAACAGCGTCTAATGAGGACCAACATCATTACCACAATCTTAGGACACTAGCCTTCCTCTTCTCACAAATCCTCCACTATCTTGTTCTCTTACAAGCAGTTTTCCATATTTTGCGAAATGACTTCAAAACATTTACCACCTTAAAGTAGGATGTCATCTTGAAAAGAATTTTGAAGTTTACTCATCTTGGATGGTTATATGTGCTTGCAGATGACCTGTGGGTCAGTTATAAGCTGATCCACATAGAAGGCTCTAAGCCAGGCCAGGCCATCTTTGTTCTATAACCACATATTCACTCATCCTCCAGTCATTGAGGGTATCAGGGTTGTTAGATGGCTAGAGAGATAGATAGATAGATAGATAGATAGATAGATAGATAGATAGATAGATAGATAGATAGAGAGAGAGATAGTTAGATAGAAAAATAGATAGATAGACAGACAGATGGTAATTGATGATATATATATATAGATAAATAATATATCAATAGATAAATATTAGACAGAGATGGACTATAGATATATAGAAATAGTAAAAAGAAATATTGGGCATTTGTGGGTAATTTACCATTTCTATAGCAGAGATTCCAAGAGCATTTGGACCACTGAAGTCAAAAGGTAGAAGGTTCCTACAAAAAATTTCTAAGGGTGAGAACATTCAATGTGGGACCACATTAAAAGAAGTCTTTAGAGTTTTCTCAGACAATATAAACACAGACCATGGATCAGAGTAAAAGACTCAATCAATGAAATGCAGGATACATAATTATGTTAAGTGCCCAAATTGTCGATCACTGAGAGACCAGTTGGTGAATGCATACAAACATTCAGATTATTAGCATTGGGGAAACTAGAGGCATTTCAAATACAGTAAATATAGTAGACCATAGACTTGATAAAATGCAGTCATGTTTCTTAATTTGCTTATTTATATATTCACATGGCCATAATAGCATCAATGCTGAACATTCATTTAGCAACACAAACATATGGTGTAAGAACAAGGGAACAGGGTGGGAGATACATATTTAAAGTAAAGAAAACAATCTCAGCATTTAAGAAGTAAAATCCAAAGATCAACAGAAACTTCAGTAGGCATCAAGAATAGCTGGAAAAACCTCATGCTAATGTTCAACTTCCCGAGGAACCCCAATGTGTAAGCCTAAAGGCAGGGATGTAAAGTTGTGCAGTTATTGTTAAATTTTTATTATCCCAAACAGTATATTAGCAGGCTGTTTTGTTTAAAAAAAAAAAAACTAACTATTTGAAGAAATCTGGGCAAAGTAATACACAGCTTAATTGGAAACATGTGCTAATTGCACTTAACTAAATATAGAGAAAGAGGTTTTATGATTTCTAATTACAGATGGTCAACCTTCGTGGCTGTCTTTAAGAGAGGAGCTAATGTAGTATAGAGTGAGAAGAAATTTGAAACCTTAAATTTCATTGGGAAGACTTCCAAAATTCATTAGCATTTGCTTGCAGGGGCTTGGGAATGAGCATAGGATTGAAGTTACTGCTTTTAATGACTGTAAAATGTTCTTCTGAGGCTGGTGAGATGGCACAGAGGTTAGGAATGCTTGTTCTTCTTCCAGTGGACCCTGGTTTGGTTGCCAGCACTCACACTGGGAAGCTCACAACGAATTCTAACTCTAGTACCAGGGGGTATGGCACCCTATTCTAACCTTGGACATTCACATATACATGCAAACATGCACAAGCTCACACACACATACACACACACACACACACACACAGCACACCAAAAATAAATAAATAAATAAATAAATCTTTTTAGAAATGTTCCTTGGGGCCAGAGAGATGGCTTATCAGGTAAAATGCTTTCTGTGTAAGCCCTACAACCCAAGTCCATCCCTGGAACCTAAGTAAAAAGATAGATATGTGATATACATCTGTAATCCTTGGCTCCTACTATAAGATGGGAGGTGGAGCTAGGAGACTCACCCGAAGTTCACATGAACAGAGCAGCTGCAGAAACAGCATGAAAGCCTTTACCTCAAGCAAGATGGAAAGAGAACTATCAAAACATTTTCTCTCACCTCACATGCATGTCATAACATACACATGCACACACCACATACAAGCACGTATACATTATTAAATAACATTTTAGATTTCAATGTTTAAAAAAAGTCTTCATGACAAATGTGATAACTCTTTCTTAAGTAGGACTTGCTATGTTAAGAACAAAATAAAACCTCATCCAAGAGAAAATGAGTGTATAAGTACACACAAGATCTACAACATAGAACATCCTCCAATAGCTGTATAAGCTTTTCTCCATTGTGTGGGCCTATCTGCTTAAATGTGGCTGAGAGGTTTTATAATTTTTATAAGTAAGATTATCTACAAATCTCCCTTGACAGAAACCGAACAATAATTGACAGTATTTTTTGTGTTATGACTTCATTGAGACAATTCTCTTTTATTTTCTGTGTTTTGAAGACTACATGCCGGAGTTTCTCCTAGAGGCCAATTAGATTAATGTACTAGCAGCCGTGGGAATGGGCAGCCTGGAGACTGAGGGTCTCGAGGGAGCCATTGTTACCAGAGGCATGTTCACAGGACATTTCTAAGTCTCATTTGAGCCCTTCTTGTATAATGCACTCATTTCAAACGGAGTTCGCAGGTACTAAATAAAATATTTCTCAGAGGCAAAATCACTGTGTACCATTAAGCAGAGTACTCTTCAGAGACTCTTGGAAACAGTGCCTCTGTCTGATGATTTTTAAAGGACAGCAACAAGAACCAGACCAGAATGTCTAGTTTTGATGTCTCATATCTCATGTCCAAATTCTAGAAGGAGGGGTGGTGAGGAAAAAAAGGGGGGATTTTAGCCACCTATTGTAATACTTTCATATTGTTATAGAAAGATTCTATAAAAAATTACTAATACTTTGAAGAACAAAGCAAACCTCACATTTTTAATTTAATTGAGTGCCTATTGGTCATCTTTACTTTCTACAGAGGTCACTAATGGTTCACATAGAATTGGTTAAAATAAGTATCGTTCAGGTCCCAGTGTGACAATAGCTTGTGTTTTTGTCATATAATCAGGTGCTTCACCAGTGTCTGTAAGCTGTAGGCAGGTGATAGCCTTACTCATTTTTTTGGTTGCTGAGTTTGTAAATGAGGTCTGAGTTGGGCATTTATTCTCATCTCATGGTTTTGACCTATATTTAATCACTTTTTACCCTTACAGGATTCTGAATCTTAAAAAAAAAAAAAAAGTTTTCAGCGAAATAGAGACAACCTAGATGTTCCTCAACTAATGCAGATAATGAAAATGTGGTACATTTACATAATTGAATATTATGCAGCTGTTAAGAAAAGACAAATTATGAAGTTTCCACCCAAATGCATGGAACAAAAAACAATTATTATGCCTGAGGTAACCGAGACCCAGAAACACAAATTTTCCCTCACTTGTGAATATTAGCTCTGAACCTTACTTAGCTCTGTTTCATTCTGAAGACCCAGAGAGGCCAGCACATTAATAAAGAGCTGTGAGGGCGGTTTCAGGTGACGCAATAGTATTAAGGGATGAAGGGAATAATGGAACAGGAAGGGTCAAATGGGGTAGAGGAGGGAGTGCATGATAGAAAAAGGGGTCCCTGGAGAGATAAACTAACCTTGAAGACCTTTTGAAAAAAGTCACATGGAAACCTGCTTCGATAGAAGTTTCCTAAAATATATCTAAAAGAGTTGAAATGGTGTCTTCTGGCCATGGGCAAACAGACACCTTATTGTCGGTGGTGTTCTTATATCAGTCAGTGGCGGAGCAGCTGATGGTCCTTTGATCATCTTAGCTTGCTGCCTAGCTTGGTGGTCAAAGCTGTTTTATGCCTAGGAAGCATAAAAACGGAATCAAATCAAATCCAGGTAGTGAAACCTGGGAGGAGGAAGACAGACAGAGACCTGCATTCTGCCATGGGGCGCAATACATGTGAGGGAAGATGCCCACAAACCTTCCCTCCGCCTCATGGCACAGGTGAGCCACACACACAGAGAGTACCTGGGCTGCTCAGCAAGGACAGAGGAAGACAGACAAAGGCCTGCCATCACCTTGTCACCCGGGACTGATTAGTCAGCCTGCAGCAGGAGCAATCACAATGTGCAAGTATGTGGTGGACAGATCGGAGGGAAGGAGAAGTGTAGCAGTTTGAGCTCTATAAAGAGAGACATAACTGGGGGGGTGGGGAGTAGAGAGAAGTAGCCTGTTGGAAGTGGCCAGCCCTATCACCTGGGAACATAGTGAAGCCTTAGCCTGAGCCACAGCTGAGGTCCAGATCTGAGTCTGTGGCAGCATTAATGGTAATGGCTCTTATTACCACTAGAGAACACGCGCAGCCACCAGGGACCACACAGATGTTCAGGGGTTGTGCCGAACCGGCCCCATCACTCACTGACTTTAGCTCTCTGGAGAGCTGGCTCAACCTCTCGCCTATCACCGCCAGCAGCACTTGGGAGAATGGGCCCTGTGCCTCACTTAGGCAGTACAGTGGTGCTGGCCCTGACGGTGAAGGCACAACTCAGCTGGCCCAGCCTGTCACAGGCTTCAGCATTTGTGATTGACTGGACAGTACAGTGGAGGTGGCTTTGGAAGCATGGGTATGGTGAGCCGGGCATAAGAACAGGAGAACTGGCCTTGCCTCCCGCTCAGGTCAGCACTGAGTGGCATAGCTGGAGCAGCGCGGAAGAACTCTCCCGAGTGGGATAGATAAGGGAGAGCCTGCATTCTGACCAGCTCAGTACCACCTGGGTCCAGGGCTCGGAATTGGTCCACCCAAAAATCTATATCGTCTGCGAGTGCTTGGGGCATATGAAAGGGCCAGTCCTGCTGATCCAAAAAGCAGGTGCAGGGAACTCCATGACACAGAGCAACAACAGGATAACTGGGAGGATTATCCTGTTGGGTAAAAATCTAATATTGGTGGTGTCACAGAAGCCAGAGAACTAGAACCAGACTGATTGCAATGAACATTTGCAAGTGAAGACATATGGGCAGGGATGTACTGTGGACACACTAGAACATAATACAGCTTCCCAGTGAGATGTACTGTGGACACACTAGAACATAATACAGCTTCCCCAGTGAGATGTTTTCTATGTTCCCTCTGTTCTCTCTCTCTCTCTCTCTCTCTCTCTCTCTCTCTCTCTCTCTCTCTCTCTCTCTCTCTCTCTCTCTCTTTCTGTGTGTGTGTGTGTGTGTGTGTGTTATTTTAGGCAGGTTGCAAAAGGCAAGAGTCAATACGAAGAGACAGGGAGATGAACAGTATTTGTGTACATGGTGTGAAACTCACAAAAAAAATCAATAAAAAGTTTTTTAAAAAGTTAAAATGAAATTACTCTCTTACCATTTGAGAATATCCCTAAGATACCAAAAGCTAATTCAGAAAAAGCCCAGTTCCAGGAATTGCTTATATCTTTTGAAGAAGTTGATCAGTGAGGTTCCATAAATCTCCAAACATAATCTATTGCCTCTGTACATTGATGATAAGAGCCTACTGCGGAAATTACCACATACCTGAGTTATAGAAGACTGTAAAATCAGACCAGCATGCACCTAGAGATGTCTCTTCCAGTGGCTAGCTTTCCTACTGCTGGAAGGGACGGTGCATGCTACTGGAGGAGAAAGGTAATTATCAGCCTTACTCATCTTTAAACCTGAAGGACTCCAATAAAAACCAGACTTACAACAGATGTCTACTGGTGTGTTTAGGGTAAGAACATCACAATAGTAATCAACAACTTACTGGTTGGATTTAAGGCCTCTCCTACAAGATGAAACCAATACTTGGTATCATTAATGGGACCAAGAACCAGTGCTGAGACAGATTGCAGGCCCTACATTATATGGATATAATGTTAAGACCATACCTTGAAGATTAGTGAATCTCTCATCCTTCTTCAGAGATGATTCTCTTCAGTTGTTGGGGAATAATACAGTCACAGTGTCAGGGACTTTGCTCTGTGTTCCCTAGTAATGTCAGATGCTACACCCATAATTTTTCACCACCACTGATGCCTAAATATGAGCAGAACAAGGAGAACAGCAATAGACATGCTGTAGTGGATGGGAAAAGCCCATACTGGCAACCAAGGAATGCCCAGAATGGGAGAAATAGTCCTTCCTAAGAGAGAGCGCATGGATTGTTTATACAATGCCACCTAGTCAGCCCTGAAATCACACATACAAGCAACACTGCACAGAATGAACATGTTGAATTTAGGAATATATACATATATGTATGTAACAAAAGTTAATGAAAAGAGAGGCCATTAACTTGAAAAGTACCAAGGAGGGTTGGTTATATGAGTGGGCTTAGAGGGAGGAAAGGAAAGAGACGGTGAAATTATATTATATCATCAAAAAAATTTTTAAAAAAGGAAAAATGCAGAATGATCAGCTCTAAGCAGGACATCTGGATCACACACCTCCCACTCATCAGTGCTCAAGGATCATCACAGGAGAAGGAAAAGACTCCTGAGTGACTATAAGGAAACCAGTTGGGGGTATGTGTGTCTTAGGGTTTTACTGCTGTGAGGAGATACCATGACCAGGGCAACTCTTATAAGGACAACATTAAATTGTGGCTGGCTTACAGGTTTAAAGGTTCAGTTCATTATCATCAAGGCAGGAGTATGGCAGCATCTAGGCAGGCATGGTGCAAAAAGAGTGAGAGTTTATCAACTTCCTCTGAAGGCTGCTACTGGAAGACTGGCTTCCAGGCAGATAGGATGAAGGGCTTAAAGCCCACCCACAGTGACACATCGATTCCAACAAGGCCACACCTACTCAAACAGGGCCACATCTTCAATTAATGCCACTCTCTGGGCTGAGCATATACAAACCATCAGAGGAAACAACAGGATAGTTGCATGTAGGAACTCAAGTGATTGTGGTAGCACAAGACTTATACAAGCTCCAGACAAGCAAAATCCTGACATGGAGAAGGGGAGTTGAGTTCACTCCCCTAGCTAAAGAGCTATTGAAAATAAAGAGCTCCTAGAAAAAAGGGACTATGGTTGTTTGTTTGTCTGTTTTTATAAGGTGTGGACATTGGTATCCTGACCAGTCCAATGGCTGGCCCCATACTCAAGAATGTATTTGAAACATAAATTGGATTCCGTGAATTTAAAATAAACCTAACTAAATAAAGACACAAAGTTGTTTAGATAATGGAAGATGGATCTAGGAGGAGTTGGGGATCAAATGACCAAAATACACTACATTAAATTTCCAAAGAATTAATAAAATGGTTAGTTAACTTGAATAAAAAAAGAGCTTGTGAAACAAATATAAACAACTACACGGCTATTTAAACCGATGTGCTGTGGAGGGACAAGCAGAGTTTTAATCTGAAACTTACTTATGAAATCTTACTCAGCCCTTTAATATTCACATGAGTTTAAGCAAAATGTAATGTGTTCTTCTCTGGACTTCTGTTTATTTGCCTAAAAATAGCGTGTGCTAACAGCACTATCTCCCACAGTAGGGGTGTTAAGTGAAATTTCTTAACAGCACAAAGTCTGTTCCATTGTGAAGTTTTTATGGAGTTTGCCACCATGTTTTCTCTCTCTTGCAGCGGACACTTGAGTGGTCTGTAGCATCTACAGGGTCACCTTCTTGACATGAGGGAAGAACAGAGGGATGAATGAGTGGCTCTGTGCAGAAATTGCAGTTTTGATGATGTTTGTAAAGTTACAGCTTATACAAGGTACCTAACAACATACTGTGGGGCCAGTTACCTCATTGTGTTCCATGAAACCTCATTCCAGAGCAAGTGATGACGAGCAGGCTTGTAGAAATGAAGGGATCTGAGCAATGCTCCCATATACTTCTTATCAACTAGGAGCAACTACCTAAGTATGAAAATGTCAGTTAGTCAAAGAGCTAAGAGTGCCTGAGAAAAGTTGTGGAAGCCACCATCAATTTGAGAGGAAAGGAGGGATGATTAATTTCTAAGTACCAAGTATCTCACAGAAAAATGTTCATCCACCATCATGCCTGTCAGAGAATACAGGATGTGAAATGTTGAACAAAGCCCCACATGTGACTGTCAAGGATTACAGGAGTTAGAAGCTGAAGACTCTCTCTACCAGTGGCCTTCGTTACTTTTCTAGTCATGTCCCTAGGAGTGATGATCTGGGAACAGGGCAGCTGACTTGATAGAGTCCAGCGGCACTGTTGGCCCTTCCTGATGATGCAGAAGTGATCTCACACACACCTATACCTTCAAGTCTTCTGTTACTTGAATTAGCTTTATCTTCTATAATTGTAATAGTGTATTTTAAAGATATAGAGAATACAGAGGGTGTGAAATAGTAAAATTAAGAAAAGTGATTGTGTGTGTGTGTGTGTGTGTGTGTGTGTGTGTGGTACACCTGCATGTGTGAGTGTTCTTATATGGGACTGTGTATGTTTGCACTTGTGTGGACACATCTGCAGGCCAGAGGCTGATGACATCAGATTTTTTCCTCAGTTTTTCACCACCATGAATTGATGTAGAATCTATCTCTTGGACCCAGAACTCACCAATCTTGCCAGCCAGCTTGTTCTGGAGATGCCCCACATGTTGGGATTACAGGAAGGATGCCATGTCCACTTAGTATCTATATTAAAGAGGGATATCCAAATTCTGGTCCTCTACTTGTGTGGTAAGCTATTTTTCCCACTGCACTCTCTCCCTAGCCCTAATGAGAAGTGTGAAATATGAATTTGAATAACTTAAAATGCTTAAAAATATCTGTTATTAAATTTGTCTTCGACATTTTTATACATTTATGTAGTATTCTGATTACTATCACTCCCGATCCTTTCTAAGTCTTTCCAACCTCCTTAACTTCCCCTGTTCACAAATTCACATTTTTTTATTGTTTCTTGTGGCTCAATACGTTTATCCAAGGCTAACTGTGTGACCTGTGTGTGGAACTATACATCAGCCAGTATGCAAGCACAAACTATGTCTACTCCTCCCCTAGAATCTGTCATTACTCCCTTCCTGTCCAGTGGTTGACTGTGGACAGGCTCGTTCTGACCTGGGCCCAGTGCAGATTACTGTGGTTGCTAAGAGATCATGATTGCATTGGTTATATCATGCCCTGAAAAATCGACAGCATTTTGCAGTCTTTCTCTTTCGACTATTATGTTCTTTCCACCCCTCTTCTGGAATGTTCCCTGAGCCTTAGATGGGGTAGTATAAATGTCCTCTTTAGGGCTGATCACTGAAGTTCTCTAAGTCTCAGCACCTAGAGTATTCGGTGGGGTTGAAAAGCCTGTTGGAGGCTAAGAGTAGGATTTGTTTACATTATAAACTTAGATATTTACAAGATGCCTTGAGCAATTCTATCGTATGCTATAAGGACAGAAGGTGGAATTGAGGGGTAGTGGCAGAGAAAAACCAGCCTCAGCTTTGGAGCTGCAGGGTTTAGTTAATGTGAAGACTTTTGCTCAGAAGTTTGTCAAAATGCAATCTGTTTTAGAAAAATAAATTCAGAAGCAATATAGATTACATAGTGTCGCAGTTAAGTTGTAGACTAAAGAACACTCACAGGAAGGAAGTGTGATCTGCCTTTTGTTTGCCCATATAGTGAAAAAAGAGAAGAAAAAGTGGAGAGACTTCAGAGTTGGTATCTATGGAACTTAAAATTCTGTAGTCTCCATATAGTTGAAGAAATGAAGATGACCATGATCCTAACTCTGGGAAGAGAGCATTAAGTCACAGAATTGAGTTCTAGAAGTACTGAATTCAGCAAAAATAATAATGACAATAGTAATAATAATAATAATAATAATAATAATAATAATAATAATAATAATTTCAGCTTGAATATGTGTAGGGCATGACTTTCATGTAATATGAAAGCATTAAGCAAAGGATGCTTAGGAAAGAAAGAAGTAAATATAGCCAACATTGAGGTGGCCCCCAAAACTGAGGATCATACAATCCAGTCCAAGGTGGAAGAGAGACCGGCAGAGCCTTTGGGAGCAGACACTTAGATGATGATGGACGAAGTGCCAATAGATGAGACCAAGCAGGGGGTGAAAATATGCAAGGTTTCCCATTTCCTACTGAGTCTGCTGTGCTCGGGAAGCTGGGAGACTGACTTACATGAGTACTGCCCTGACTCCCTGGGCTCTGGGAGTCGGTCTAAGGAGGCCAGTGGCGAGATCTGCTACAGGTCTGGGAAGGGATAGAGTGAAGATATGGTATTGATTCTCCTCGCTCCCTTTCTTCTGCACCGATCCAGGTTCTCCACACCCCTATCCGAAGCCCACGGCTTCTGGCAGTGTCTCAAGCTCCTGCCTCTTTCGTGTCAGACTTGGCACCAAGTTTCTCTAGGCCCGACATACTTAGCCCTTCTTCCCGTTCTGTGCCTCACCTTTCATCTTTCTCTTCTTTATTTTAAAGTTTTTTTTAATTGACAGATCTCTATATGTTTATGGAATACACTGTGTTGTTTTTAATGAGCATATAACGTATAACCAAATAAGAATAATTGACATAGTCATCAGCAGTCATATGTCTCTGTTGATATGTAAAAATCCCCTCTACAAACTGTTTATAAATATTTAATTGATTATTGTCAACCAAAGTATCTATTATCTGACATAGCTATTAAAAGCTATTTTTCCCTTCCAAGTGTGCAGTCTGTACCCACTAACCGTCTCCCCTGTCTCCTCTACCTCCAGCAGCAGATAACTAAGATTCTATTCTACCCTTCGTTAGGGCCAGTCTTTTAAGCATCTTCTATTCAGTATCTGTATTTCTGTGTCTGGCTTATTCCAGTGTATACACAGTGCTCCAGGCTCATCCATGCGGTGGCAAACGGAGGTTCCGTTGTTTTATAGCTCAGTATTATTCCATTGTGTATATGCAGAGCATCTTTGCTCTCCATTGCAGACACCCAGGTTAATTCCACATCCTCCCTATTATGAAACAGACGTGGGAATCCTGTCTGTGTTCATCCCCTCATTATCTTCCCTTCAATCAGTGAGTGCGGATGTACCATCTGCCTCCTGCTAGGATCCCTACTGGTTTCAGGGTAAATCCAGGAGGAAGCATTTCCTGGAATCCATGAGAGAAGTGTTTATATAATAAGGATTGTGGCCAAGGACTGGAGGATGACTTGGGGGGGAGAATAAAAAAAATCACAATTTCCCTTGTTTGAGGCTTTAAAAAAATGTTTATTTCTTCTCTCTCTCTCTCTCTCTCTCTCTCTCTCTCTCTCCTTCTTTCTCTCTTTCTTAGAACTGAGATAAGCAGGGGTTCATTTGGAAGCTTTGGCAGGAAAAAAAAAGAATAGCAAGAGAAAAAATAGAAATAGTAAGTAAAATGACTGCTTTGAAAAGGCTGGTAATTTACAGAGCCAAAGAGAGGGAGACAAGACATCTGTCTGGAACAGAGCTAATCTATACCTTTAAAGTTAAGGAGAGTTGAAAATAGCTCCATAAAACTGCTTTCTTGGGGTCAATTGCCTGATTGTCACATAAGGCAAATGGCCTCTTTAAATTACCAAATCACCTTCTCCCCAGGATTTTAATATGACAGGAAGGCTGCAAATATGACCAAGAGACAGCTAAAGATGAAATATCTACTTGGGTCTTACCTTTGTGAGTCATAGCAGTTATTAATCATTTATAGGACACCATAAGCCAGCACTAGGAAAACGATGATTCTTTATTGCTTGTTAAAAATATTTACATTTTCCTCCACCAGCTGTATATGAGGAATTGATATTTTCTGAATTGCTAAGTCAATAACATCTTCCTCCAGCCGTCAAAGGGTTTGATAAACCAGCAAAACACGAGAGCCTCTGCCGCAAATAAGTGGGAGGCACTTGGGCTGTCAGGCAATTAAGTGGACCTGAATAAGCTGATGTAATTAAGCCTCTTACTGCATAATTATCTTTATTTTAAACGTGTCTTTTGATGGAACATCTGTTCCCTGCTCTAGATATGAAAAGAGGGACCCATACTCACGAAGCAAACAGATCTGCCAGGGCCTCACACATGCTGCCGGGGCCACTCATATTCAAGGCAACAAATGTTGTCATTTGTTCATCTTTCCCTGGGAGAGGCAGGTGTCCTTACATCCTCAGCCTACATCCCCCTGACCTCCGAGCTCACAGCAGCTGCTTGGAGTTCTATTACATAAAGCCAATCTCCAGTGCCAAGGGGGCTCTCTAAGGCAGCAGCGGAGCTTGCAGGAAGGACCATAGGGAAGGGATCGTTGGGTGGGGCAGCAGTAGGCAGCAGGCTCTTTTGGAGTTCTGCCCCTGGGTGGCAGGGCTCATGACCTGTCTCCCTTAATTTCGCCAAATATCATTTTATTCATCAACCCTGACCTGGAGAGCCGCAATCAGTGTTGCCTTGGGGCTTGCAGCTCTGGGCTTTTGTCTGTTCTCAAGACTGCAGACCACAAAGTCCGTTTGGCAGATCCCTGCGTTGTCTGATTTGGGGATTCTGAATTACACTAATATGCGCGTAATGCTCCGCTGAGAGGCATCTTTCTATGCTGATGCTATTATTGTGTGCTACGTGACCGAACGATCGCTGTTTCTTAAGCCTCAATGTGCTCAAAATTTAAAATTTGAAGTCAGGATATCTCCCCATAGGAAAATAACAAGATCCAGAAGGTAGACAGAGACCCTAACTGGCTTTACTATATTAGGTGATCAGAATAAACACCAACGCTTCCCACTTTCCGGACCCTTGGCACAGGGATGTAAATGTTAGTTTGCTGATAAGGGCAGAGAAACAGGCTCTCATTAGAATTAGTCAGCTCCAACTCCAGGAAGAAATGTTACATAGTGTAGTAGTTACTTCCTGTCTCCCTACAGCCCTGGGCAGCCTGGAATTCTTTCTGTGCTCCACAGTTTGGGGAGCCAGCATCCTGGCCTTTCAGGATGAGTGTTTGAAACGAAGACCATCCTTAGTGTTCAGCGGTCAGAGCCTTCAATCCAGTCCCCAGCCCCGCGGCTTCACAGTGGAGATGTGTTTTGGTCTTGCATTCTCATGTCTTATATCTATCCCGGCTATTTCTCCCCCTCAACATAAATAACATTCGCACTCGCTCAGCTTTTGGCATTGCTGATATATCTAGTCAAGGCTTTCATCTCCCTCTTTTTTTTTTTTTTTTTTTTTTTTCTTAATAGCTTTGTTGAAACCTGGCTCTCCTACCATATAATCCGTCTCCTTTAAGAATGTGATGTATTGGCCGTATTTTCACAGAGAAGGACATTCATCAGCAGAGCCCATTTTAGAGCACTTTGAGTACTCCCGGAAGAAATGTGACATTGTGTAGTCATTACCTTGGGTCCCCCTACAGCCCTGGGCAGCCATGAATCTTCTACTGTCTCTGGTTTTACCTATTAAGGACATTTTATATAAATGGAATCATATAAGATGTAGTGTTTGGGATCTGGCTTCTTTCGCTTAGGATGATGTTCTAAGGGCCATCCATTTTGTGATGTATATCAGTACCCAATTTCTTTTCATGGTTATATAATATTCCATTGAGGTAGATAGCCCATATTTATTTACCAATTATTTATCAGCTAGTGTGTATGTGACTTCTTTCCACTTTTATATTAGACACCATGCTATGAAGCACACTCCTGCCAAGGTTTTATATGACCAAATATTTCATTTCTATTCTATACATGTTTAATGGAGGAAACTACATGGAAACTGTACTTTTAGCTTTTTAAAGTACTACTGCTGATCTGTACTCTCAGCCCAGTCCTTAGCTGTGGGAGGGGCCAGTTGTTGGCTTGTTTGGTTGGTTGATTGATTTTGATTTGGAAATGTTCGTTTTGAGCGTGTCACGTGACGTAGTCCAGGCTGGGCTGGAACTTGGGATCCTCTAAGTGTGGAAAATGAAGTCATTGCTGCTGCTCTCAGCTTTCCTGGTCTGTTTTTAAATATGGCGGTAACATTTTAAGTCCCCATTAAAGAACATAGAGTACATAAAGATTCTACTTTCTCCACATGTTACCAACATATGTTATTATTTTCCTATGGCCCACACCATGTGGAACTTGGTATTTCCTGAAATTTTGATTTCCATTTACTTCACGGTTAGCTGTTCTAGTATAATGTCCAAAGCATGTCATGGCCTCAACTAATAATCATTGCTCCTTAATGCATCTTATTTGGGCTACTTTGCAGTTTATTTAAGACCTACAGTTAATATAGTTTTTGCTGCTTTAAAACAGTAACCCAGGATGCTGCTTGTGGACCCAGACCAAGTGAAAGCCTGAAACATTCCAGTTTGCAATACAGAAAAAGAATAAGAGGTGAGATGCTTCACTCTGAAGCAGGGACCCTAGAGAAGATGACATCCCGGTCTTTAGAGATGGTCAGATACTCCCATATCACTTGTCATGGAAGTAAGTACACAAGATTCAAACCATCACCTACCAGACAGAGCTGACATCTCAGAACTCACACATCATGTTTAAGTCAAAGGTTTTTTCAGATTCGAGAAAGTAGTCCTTTCCCATTCTTAGGAAACTTACTACCTCTGCCACCAGATAGGTATCTGTCTTGCTTTGTGCCCATACCAATCTACTTCCAACTATTTCCCTAGGTGGCATAAAATTCTGCCTGTTATTGCTAGGACCCAGACTCCAGAAATATGTCACAGTCTTTTCAGGCATGCTACCTCCATGACCCATTCTCACTCCCATTAGGTACTTTCTCTAGGCACCCAACCCACATGACCACTCTGACAGATATGGACTTTTTAAAGCTGTCGAGTAGAACATCTAAATTTAGAATACTTTTTAGCTCCCCAGGCTTCTGATAAGAGGCCTGTTCTCCTTCATTCTGTCTTCCCCCAATACTGCCTACTGGTGTGCTTAGAAAACATGTCAAAATATGCAACCAAAATTCAAATGCTCATGGTACATCACAAAAATAAACAATGTGAAAAAACAAGAGAATACTTCTTTCCCAGAGATCATTAATTCTGTAAGAAACAAACAAAAAACTTAGGTAAATTTCAAAGCACAGAAGTCAAAAGAATAATTATAAAGATGTCTGAAGAGTTCAAAGAATTAGAAAAAAATGGGGATAAATCAGCAAATTAAACTTGAAGAAGACTCTGATAAGGCCATGGAGGGTACAACCTTGAGAACGCAATTTAGGTGACAGACACCGAGGCTTGAACACATGTCCCTGTGATACCTGCTATTCATTGACCCTGGAGATGTGAATCTTATTAAAATCAAAACTCCACACAAATATGCACTGTTCTCTGTCCTCAATTTGTCAGGACTAGAGCAAATTGCTGCCTTGCCCTATGTTTATCCAAGAGACTCAGTTTTCCCTTTAGAAAAATTTAATGTCTTTTCCTAGATCTCAAGTTTCTATAAATGTCAATTTCCCTCCTATAGAAATAGCTTCTACTCAGAATCATGACTTACTAGATAAAAACCTTACTGTCAAGGTGTGGGTGATGTTTCCTTGGTCAAGAGTGCCAGAGAGGTTCAGAAAGCAGCCTGGGCTATTGCCTTCACTCTTGGTTGCTATCTATTACTACTTATTACTTATTAAACCTTATTACTGAAGATACAACACACTTTGGTTACAGGACATACTGAAATCAAGCTGGAAATGACACAGAAACTGATGGCTAGTTTTCAAAGTGCTAGAAGGTACTGAGTAGAATACTGTGGGAGAAGAATAATCAACAGTCTTTCTTTGTGCTGAGTCCTGAACTCTGGGATAATAACCTGCAAGGCAAGAGAGACTCCTTAGGAAAATAGTCATATAGAGATAATGGAGGTAGGCAACTGCATTATATTGGATATGAGGTTTGCTTCAAGGAGGAAATGTAGCCCTGATATTGCAAAACTTTATAAAACTCATGACAAGGGAGTTCACTAACCCTAGAGGGAAACCTCCTACCGGTGTTTTGCTAAATGGACATGTTAGGTTAGCCCTCCTCTCAAACTTGGACAGAGAAGTTTCCTCCACAGGCATAAGTCAATGTAGACATGCCCACTTGCTAACGTGATGGAAAGTGTCTGTTGAGTGCTCTGCCCTAAATGACACATCCACTCCATGTCTCCTTCCCCTACGTTTCTAAGACTATCTCGAAAAGAGGGACAAAATGAATGTAAGAACCTGATGTGGAAAAAGAGTACCATAGAATTCTGTCTTTAAGACATGTCATGGCCAGAGTGTTATTAGCTGACTGCATAGTAAGTGTGTCCAGGGTTATTTAAAATGTATAATTGGTTATTTAATATCAAACAGTCAACCATTTTATTATATATGTACAAGTAACACTAAACAGACTAAGCAGGTTGTATTGGTATATATATATATATATATATATATATATATATATATATATATATATATACACACATATATATGTGAGGGTGCAAAAGGGTGAGACAGAAGGGATTGTGGGAAGAAAAGAAAATGGGGAAAATGTAATTATATTTCAAATTTTTAAATATTTTAAAAAGCAGTAACATAGGGGAAAAACTGACACTATAGGCTCTTTAGAAGAAGGGCAGCATGTTTCCTCAGTGTCCACGCCCACTGATGTACAGTGGACACTGACCAACTGCCAACTTCCCAAAGTACCCAAAAAAGCTAGACTACCTAGATTTTGAGGGTCACTATGACCAAAAATATCAGCAATCCCTAACTAGGATTGGGAGGGGGAAGTTGTGAGTGGATATGGCCAAGAAACATTGAATTCATGTATGAAATGATTTAAAAAGAAATAGAAACTAAAAACCATACCGAACCAAACATATTTAGCACACACACTTGTACACACTGTGCATGTATATTACCAAGATACTGTTTCTAGGTAGTAAGTTGGTGGTACCTGTTTTCTCATATATTCAGGATTAATGTAAGAATATACTAGAGAAAATATATCCCCATCTCTATACCTCTATAAGAAGGTAAGAGAAGGAGACAATTTCAAGGTCACATTCATGAGAGCTCTGTAAATGGCAGGTTATCTGTTCAGGCATCTTGTTTCAACAGTTTGCTCCCAGTTGGTTCATTTCTTAAATGAGAGGATGAAGTTGAATACCCTCTCAGCTCTTTCAGCTCTGACAGATTTGTTTCTGGTGCCAGAGTATAATCTCATCATATTCTCCACACAATTTCATTCCCAGATACGTTGACATCATGTTCAATTAGGTTGACTCATGTTCCCCATGTAAACAGTTGTGGTGATTGCCAAAATACGCCAACAAACAAAAGAAGACAAGAGTTTCAAGTTTCCTCCAATGCTCCAAAAATATTTTTGATGTGTTGAAAAACTGTTCTTTATTTGACTCGTTAGGTCATACCAAAAAAAAAAAAAAAAAAAAAAAAAAAAAAAAAAAAAAAAAAAAAATATTTAGAGAGATTTTATCCTACCTTTTCCAGAATATAACCCAAAATCAAACAAAAATATTTAAACAAGATGTCTTGATTATTTTTTTCAAGTACATCTGTGTTCAAGTAAAAGCAAATGCACAACTAGATGTTAATCTTTCTGTTTGATAAGCCAAAGACAGTTTAGATGTATTATAAGTGAGCATAATTTCTGTTGGACTGCATGCCGACTAAGCTGTAGCATCTGACCTGGGCCTTTATAACTGGACTGGGATACCATACGATAGCGTGTTCTCAGGAAAAACCACATGCGAGATTGTGAAATATTTTGGAAAGTAAAAATTCCAAACTGTCCTCTTCCCAGCAGATCTGATTACTCTCATGTGTTCTGATTTCACAGCAAGCACTGATCCAGTTGACATTTGGGAAGGAAATTTCCCAAACAAATCATTTGTGGCATCCTTGGAAAGATTTTCGGATGGTTCTACATGATGGGAAGACCTGGCATCACAATTTGTTTTAGTCAGAGTTTCTATTCCTGCACAAACATCATGACCAAGAAGCAAGATGGGAAGGAAAGGGTTTATTCAGCTTACACTTTCACATTGCTGTTTATGACCAGAGGAAGTCAGGACTGGAACTCAAGCAGGTCAGGAAGCAGGAGCTGATGCAGAGGCCATGGAGGGATGTTACTTACTGGATTGCTTCCCCTGGCTTGCTCAGCTTGCTTCCTTATAGAACCCAGGTCTACCAGCCCAGGGATGGCACTACCCACAATGGACTGGGCATTTCCCATTGATCACTAGTTCAGAAAATGCCTTACCGCTGGATCTCATGTAGGCATTTCCTCAACTGAGGCCCCTTTCTCTGTGATAACTCCAGCTTGTGCCAAGTTGACAAAAAACCAGCCAGTACAACATACCTCAAGTTTATATCCACTGAGTGTCTTTAATTAAAAGAAATGCATCTGCCAGCAGAACAAGAATGCAGAACTCAACAGTGAGTAAAGGAAAAGCAGTGAGTGGAGCAAGAAATCCTCTAGACTTTGTCAACAGCATCCTCAGAGTCTGGGAGGAGCTGAGACTCCTAACCATAATAGATCCATATACAACACAACTCAACCGAAGGCTCAGAGAACCTCATGCAAAAGAGTATGGATAATTTTTTTTAGAGCCAGAAGAACAGTAAATCTGCTGTAAATTTCTGCCTCCTGGAAATGGCAGGAAAGTTTCATCCAGCATACCTTAACAACATGGCTGCCTGTACAAGAACGTGAAGTATAACACCAAGAGGCAGGAAATCTCATGGAGCTGCACTTCTAAACAAAGAACTACAGACAACTAAGGAATGTGGGCAGTGGGAGAAACAGCCTTCCCATGGAATTAGCTCCTTAACTAGTTATTCAATACCAAGCAATCAGTCCTGAAGTTATATACGTACAAGTAACACCAAATAGACTGATGAGGCTGTATTTGTTTAGTTATATGTGTATGTATTAAAGTGTGTGTGTGTGTGTGTGTGTGTGTGTGTGTAACTTTCTTAATGTTTAAAAAAGTAGTACTATTTGAAAACAAGTTGGCACTTTGGGTGAAGAGCACCATATTCTATCAATAATCATGCTCACAGATGTACAGTAGGCACTGTCCAACTGCTGACCCAAAGCATTTCCTAAAGTGCCCAAAAAGTTGGACCAAGTAGATTTCAAGAGTTGCCATAGCCAAAAATATCCAGCAATCCCAAACAAGGATACCTGGAGAACTGAGTCAGATCTTCATCTTTCTCACCTTTGCTTGAGGTATCACAGTTAGAATTATTCTGATTTGATCTGAATCATAATTGCTGCCATTTGTGGGAGTTGTTAAATGAGGGAGATGATCTCTTCTTTTCCCAGAGAAGATAGGGTATTGTTTAGGTGGCAAGAAACAGAGGTCAGCATCACTGACTTTGAATGAAAAAAATCCATATATCTCAAACTGAGAAAATAAGAATTATTGATTTCAGGATACTGTCTTAGTGTAGTGGAGCTGTTATATATATATATATATATATATATATATATATATATATATAATAAAAATAGTTTAAGTAATAGTTCATGTAGTCATTTCTTTTTTCTCAAATTTTGGAGGCTCGGAAATATAGGTTTAAGGAATTGGAAGATTTGGAATGATGCTAACTGCTTCTAGGTTGACCAGAAGTGCCTTCTTGCTATGTGTTCACAGGGCACAAGAAACAACCAACCCTTGGCCATCTCTCAAAAGGGCATTGATCCCACCGGTGAGAGTTCTACTTGCATCATGACTGAATCACCTTCCTACTATTCTCATTCTAGAGATTAGAGTCTTAACATGTCAGTATATAAAGATCATAACACAGACTTCTGACACTCAAAGTTGTTGACTTTGAAGAAATTTTGTAACATAAGTGGGTAGTCAAGAGTATCAATATCTCACCTAAATTTTCCATTGTCCAGAATCCATTTTTTTCCCTGTCACCACACTTTCTTTAAGAACTCACTGCTTGCAAGAGATGCTAAGATAGTGTAACTAAGGGGCATGTTATTCCACATCCAAATGACAAGCATAAGATTCCATTTCACCCAAATGGATGAGCTCTTTCTGCATTTCAGGCTGATGAGACAGTTAAAGATTATGGATGCAAATAGTATCCGTGCATCTTTATGATGGCTCCTCCTCAGGCCACTGGCATGTTCTGCTTCTCCGTCTCTAAAGTTATCTAATTTCTTTTCTATTTACTTTAATTTTATTACATTTACTTATGGCTTGTTTATCTATATATGTTTGTTTGTATGTATATATGTATGTATGTATGTATGTATGTACTTACTTACTTATTCTGTGTAGAGAGGTTTACAGACGTCTTGGAGTGCCTGTGAAGGTCAGAGAATAACTTGAGGAAATCACTTCTCTCCTTCTACCATATGGGTCCGAAGGATCAAACACAGGTTATGAAGATTAGATACAAGAGCCTTTATACACCGAACCATTTCACTAGCCCACAGCAATCTAATTTCCTGTTGAATCCACAGCATCTTCAAACCTCTTCAAAAATTCAATGAGTTGCTAGGATCCTTCTAATAAACTCATTCTAGCTCTACTTAGCCATAGTTTATTTCTGTGGCTTGTAATCAAAGGCATGTAATGATACACATCAATATTTATTCATTTGTTCTCCCTTTCACTCCTACAATAATCTGATATTAATATAGCACATATTATTTTCACTTTATTTGTTAAAAAGTGTTCTCAAAGGATTTAAATGATTTGCCCACATTCTCACAGCAAGAACGTTTCCATAAGCCTGAAGTCTTTTGATTTCACACCCAATGTTATTTCCATGGTACAGAGATGTGAGTCTCTCATCTGTTTCCCATAAAATAGTTAAAAGAGGACAAAATTAATTAGAAAGGCCCACACTCTTTTACTAGAACTCATGTGACTAGTGCCATGAGCTTCTTTTAAATTTTTCCTTTGTGGGCCCAGGGATCTGGATGTAAAACAGTCCTTAATATACATCAGCAATTTCCAAGGAGTCACAGCAAAACATGTTCACAATTGTGGCATGTTCACAATTGCAAATATTGATAAGAATGGCCAGTTGGCTCTGAGGCCACTTCAAATTGTTCCCTCTCAGAGATAATCTGCACCAGGGCTGATAGCTTCCTTGAAACAAAACTATACACAGATATTTCCCGTGGGTAACAACAGTAATCAAGAAAAACTGGAAAAAGCCATGCATGTACAGAAAGTGTCTGGGAGTTATTCCTCTGGCTAGCTGCAGAAAATAGAAGAGAAATAAAGTCTCTGTGAACTTGGCTAGTTTTAATTAGGACTTTAAGATATGTTCTTAGCTATTATGGAAAGCTTAATTGATTAAAGTCAATAATATTCATTTAGGGTTTAGGGATCACCAATTTGTCTGAAGCCACATGTGAGATTCTCAGTGATATCTGTGGCAGGAAGAAAATAGTTCAGATTGGAGTTACAGCCCCAGGGGAAAACCCATAGCAGAGATCTTCACCCAACACTACAGCTAAGTCATAAGCTGAAGAACATTCAGTCCTATAATTCATTGAGGCTTCTTTCACAGCACAAATATTTCTCACAGAACAAGAAAATACTGAGAATGTGATGTTTCCTGCTTTATTCTCTCTCTCTCTCTCTCTCTCTCTCTCTCTCTCTCCCTCTCTCTCTCTCTCTCCTCTCTCTCTCTCTCTCTCTCTCTCTCTCTCTCTCTCTCTCTGTGTGTGTGTGTGTGCATGCGTGCCTGTATGTCTGTCTTTTTATTGTTCTTGTTTTGTTTGAAACTAGGCCTCACTATGTAACCCTGTCTGTCCGCAAACTCAGAGAGTCTGCCTGCCTCTGCCTTCCAAGTGCTAGGATTAAACGAATGGACACCTATGCTCTGCCTTTACAATATTCCTCAACTGAGAAGAAATGATAGAAATGATGTTTAAGAAAAATGTCTGTTTTATGAGCTCTAAAGAAATGAACATGACATGAACAAATTCATAACCATGTCGAATTCATGCAGGCTTTGCCTGGTTTTTGTTTTTGTTTTTTGTTTTTGTTTTTTTAAATATATATTTAGTCTATGTCATGTCATGAAAAACTTGAAAACAAGGTTTTTCTTTCACAGTCCCCAAGTAGTACAATTTGATGTTCTATACCGAGGTAAATGTGAGACCAAACCCTAGATACTTGTTCTTTATTACATATATATGTATATAAATAAATTGAAATACTTAATCCTTACTTTAATTTGGATCTTGACTGTTTCTCAAAATGCATGTTTTAAGATCTATGGTCCCTCAGTGTTGAGTTATTGGACAGTGATGAAACCTTTAAGAGGTGGGCCTAGTGAGAAGTTGTTAGGTCATTGAAAATGTGCTCTCGAAGGGGTTTGGAGGACTGTTCACTTTCTTTGCTTTGCTTTTACCTCCTGGCCATAAAATGAATATATATGTTATGCCAATGGATTCTAGATTGGAATCCTGAGCCAAAATATTTTTTCCTATAAGTTTGTTGGCTCATGTACCCAGTAAAAGACTAACTAACATAATCTATTGGGTTTTATGTGCCTGGGCATACATGAACTACTGGAATATGTTCTATTGAGTTGGCTTCATATGCTTCTTAATTTTTTTTCCAAAACTGATTTGTTGATTCAATGCCAAAATATCCATGGCTTTAAATCACGTGTCAAAGCCCAAAACTGACCATCAAGCCCAAGAAATAAATGAAGCAAAACAGAATCAAATAGCAGGATTCTTAAAAGTTCAATAGTTACATAATTATCTCATTTATCAATAGAAATGTCTTTAAACAATCATGAAATGTGAGCCAAGGTGCTTGTCTTTCAGCTCTGAATGAAAGTTAAATCTAAAATCATTCTCAAGGTGATGGTTGAATGACATTGAGTGTGTAAACTGGATCAGGCTTGATGGCTGGCTCCCTTCCTGTGTGTCTCTTCAGTGAGCTTCCTCCGTCGAGCTCGGTAACTCCCCTCATGCTCTGATAATTGACTTCTGCAAACAGTTACTTTCTTTTTTCCAGCAAGCATGTTTGTTATGTCTATGAACAAGAAGCTTAAGCAAGAGAAGCATTATCAAATCAAATGTAGTATTTGGTTGATTAAGGAGTAATCTGAAGAGAGTTGTGAGAGTGTCTACAGGATGGGATGGAGGTCATTTTGATGATTTTTCCCTTGAGAATTTGCTTTGAAAACAATTAATTAGATAGTGTAAAAAATAGTTTCTTTGTAGCATTCTGACTCTCTTGCTATCCTATTTTTTTAAAGTGCTACAAGCAATTACGTACAGAATGCATAAATAAATTGGAGTGTGACTGAATCCTTCATTTGGAGAAGACAGTGATAAAGAATTATCTACAAGTTGGTCTTTTGCTCAGGTCTTACCTGTAGCCCTCTGCTGTCTCCACATCTAAAGGACTCTTATCTAAATACGTATGATGCTGAAGTTGGACAAATCCCATTGTTCATTTACAGATCAATAGCATTTGCTTAAAAAACCAGCTGATTTCTTGGGAGCTGGGTACCAAAGACAAGAAGCCAGGAGGCTGCATCTGGGGAGTAATATTCTCCCTTTATCTAGAGAGAGCATTGTAGGAGCCCCAAGTCACTTGTCTGTCTAAGTAGCACTGCCACCCATCTGACATTTCTCAGAAGCAGACTTGTGATGCCTTCTCTCTAGCATCTACAGAGAGATAATTGAAGCCCCACAGTCAGCCCTCTTATGGTGTCATAAAACCTATTTATCACAAAATGCCCATTGGTAAATCAAAACAAATTAACAACAATAAAAAGGGTTTTTTTTTTTAGTTAATTTCTCTCTCTCTTCTCCCCTTCTCTCCCCCTTCCTCCTCCACCCCCCCAAGTCATTCATTTTCTTTTTTGCTACTTCTGTAAACATTCAGTTTCCTAGTCTCATCAGCCACTCTTTGGTCTTCCAGTTTGACTTCAAATATATTTTGACAGTCTGCCAAATTTAAATACTTCCTTAGAAGCTTAAAACAACAACAACAAAAATCACTGATCACATTCTTTAAATGTGTCAGAGCCTGAAAAAAGTGCATGCTAGGGACTCCCTACCAATGAGGTCTGGTTTTATTCAAAATTTTTATTTGTACATGTATTGTTTGTTGAATAAGAATGGCCCCCATGGACTTATGTATTTGAATATTTTGTTCCCTGTAGGTAGACTGTTTAGAAAAGATTAAGAGATTCAGCCTTGTTGGGCAGGGTGTGGCCTTGTTGAAGGAGATGTGTTAATGGGAGTGGGTGAGCGCTGAGGTTTCACAAGCCCACTCCAGGCCCAGTAGTTCTCTCTCTCTTCCCTCTTGTTTTTGTTGTGGCTCTTGCTTGTGATTCATATAAAAGCTCTCAGCTACTGCTCTATGCCTGCCTCCCTACTGCAATGCTTTCTATCATGATAGTCATGAATCAATCATCTGAAACTGTGAGCAAGTCCACAATTCTATGATTTTCTCCTATGGTGCCTTGGTCATGGGCTCTTTTTAACACTGTAGAGTAGTTACTAAGACAATTGCCCATCAATGCAGTTGTTTCCTTGCTTTTTTCATGCAAATGTATTGTTCTTTGACCATGGTTACCCCTCTTTACTCTTTCTCTCATCCCTTTCCTCTTTTCAAATAGAGTCCTTGCTGGGGGGGGGGGGGGGAGGAGGGAGGGAGAGAGGGAGGGACGGAGAGAGAGAGAGAGAAAGAGGGAGAGAGAGAGAATTTAGATTTGGCATATGAGAGAAAATTGTGATGTTTATCATTATGACACTGTCTCATTTTGCTTAATGATTCCAAGTTCCATTCATTTTTCTGCAAATGACAAGGTTTTGAGTTATTTTATGGTTGAATAGAACTCCAATGTGTACATGTACCATGTTTGTCTTTTTTTTTACAAGAATAATACATTCTATATGTGTTTATTTATACATGATCTAGTAATGCCTTTCAACAATATAAAGATGGTTTAATAATGAGAAAACATTATTTATTATATTATTTATTATAATAGCATATCTAGAAGTATCATTTTAGTATTGTTTCCAGAGATTTTTAAAGTCATTTGATAAAATTGTCTATTTTTAAAAATTTTTCCACATAATAGATTTTGATCATATTTTGCTTCCTCCAGATTTTCCCATATTCTCCTGAGCTCGTTATCCTTCTTGTTGCTGGGATTTTGCCCTGAACTTACGCAAAGCTCTTGTGTTGCTATCACAGTCTCTCTGAGTTCATGTGTGTGTCAGGTCTGCTGTGTCCAGAAGGCGCTGTGTTTTTGAAATTATGCACCACTTCTGGCTCCCATGAGAATCAATCTATGTCAAAGTGTTTGGTTTATACAACAAAGAATAATTCAAAATTAATCAAGGCACTTATTCTTGCATGCACACATGTGCAAAGACACACACACACACACACACACACACACAGAGAGAGAGAGAGAGAGAGAGAGAGAGAGAGAGAGACAGAGAGACAGAGAGACAGAGAGACAGAGAGACAGAGAGACAGAGAGAATGGGAAAGAGTGCTTCTAACAAGGAAAAGAACCTAACAGTGTACTGTTTCGTAAAATACTAAAATATGCACCATTTACCAGAGATTTCTGGAGCTCCAGGCCAGAGAGTCTGTCAAGATGAGAACAGTCATGTGGCCCACCGATACCCTGTCTAATGTGGGATGCTTCATTCTTTAGTATTTCATGAAACAGCGTGGCAGATAAGAATCCACTAGAAATTTAAGTTTCTTAGCCTTTAGTTAGAAATTTAGAGGTCTGGCAGTGGAGCAGGGTTGGGTCATGTGATGGTCTAGAACAGGAACCTTGAAACAAAGAAAGAGAGCTCTGAGGTCCCCTGCTGTGGAAAGATGGCTGCTCTGAGTCGGAGAATGTAAGCTGTCTTCTTCTTTAACAGATGCTGATGGAGTATGATTTAATCTGTTTCTGAATCACGTGGGGAATTTTACCCAAGATCCAGAACTAAGATAGAGAAAATTAGTCACTGATCACAAGTAGAGAGCCGTGATATTGCCTGTTATCAAAGGCATAGAGAGCACAGCAGAGATATTATTAAGAGTATTAATAAATAGAAGTCTATGGCTTCCGGAAGAGAACATAACAATAGATAGTATATTAAAATATATAAATATCAAATACATAAAATCGGCTCATAAAATATTTTAGTTTACTTCATATGTTTTGGATTGTTTTAATTTTTAAAAAGTTTGTGGTTTTCAGTTTTGTGGTTATATTACTTTGGGAGAGAGGTCAAGCTAAAGGTTTTTTCTAGTTAGTGGCTCAAGGACATGCTATTTTGGGAGAAAGGTTTTGTATTTGCATTTTTATAAAAGGCGATTAGTGACTATACACCTTCCAGAATTATATGGATCAGATTTGATAAAGGGAGACCCCTGGAAGAACTAGAGTCAGGAGAATAAAACAAACAAACAAAATAAAGGAGCAGAATTTCCTTCTAACCAGTCTGTACACCCTACACAGACTGATACAATCCAAACAGATATCTTGATGATACTGGAATTTTGTTTGAGATTTGTATACTGCAGAATGTGCAGCTTTGGTGAGATCCATCGTCAGACGTGCTGAACCGACCTGCTTCAACTCCTGATCTCGGGGACTCTCAGCCGGATCCAGTCAGAGCAGACATCAGGGACCACAACAGTCATTAGTGTGGCCTTCTTAAGGCCGAACAACTCCTCCATTTTTTCTACCCTCCCTCTCCAAAATACCTCAATGCCCATATTCAGCTAGAGGTAGTTATGAAGAGTCGTCACCCTAGTTCCTTGGACTTTGGGGGAATAGAGGTGGTTATTCTAAGGCCATCTTTCTGGAGAATTTTAAAATGGTCATAATTAACAGGGAGGAATGAGCTAGAATTGATTGTGCAGCTATAATTTCATTTGGTAGAAATCCTTATAATTGTTACTGAGTTAAAATTATAATTTCTTACTTTGGTACAGAACTTGTTTTGATTCAGGATCAGGGTTTTCACTGGCATAAATTTTCTCTATTGTTACAAAAGTTTTAAAAAGTACAAGGCTTGGACCCAGTCCTATAAATGCCATTACAAATTGAGATGATTAAGTGTATGCGTTAGGGCCCGAAAAGCAAATTCATGGCTGTGAGTTTATTGTTAGGGTGTTTTTAAGATATTTTTTTATTAGAAATAGCTGAGAGTAGTTAAAAGACAACAGTCCAGATTACTTTACATAGATAGATAGTTTTCAAAAAACATTGGAAATCCACAGAATGTGACATTTGATGTTATTTATTACTTGTTGAGATATATCTGCTCCTAACAGGTCCCCTTTTATGAATTCAAAGGAGAAATTTAGGATCTACCTCCAGGTTAGGTTACACATTGTGGCAAGGTCGCCACTGGGCAAACATTGCCTATATCTTCTACAAACCTGTACTGTTCATGAGAGAACACAAGTTAAAGGATAGGACAGCTTAGCTCTGCTGAGACAGAATAGGCTAGTCTTTAATAATTCCTGCTTCACAAGGTCTGCCGGTGATCATGGGCCAAAAGACTGAAGACTGATGCTCCAATGTGTTGTTAACAGGGGGCTGTGTAGGTAGAAAGCTGTCTCTAACTTATCTCAGTTCTAGAGGCTGAGTTAGGCCTCCTATATTTTTAGTTATTATTAATCACTCTCGGATTTCTGGCAGGGTTAAAGACTAATTATAGTGTCACAGCCACCCAGTCTGTTTAACACTGAGAAAACATATTCAATTAGATAGTTTTCAGATAGTATGTAAGCCAGGAAATAAGATGGATTTTAAGTCTTTCTTGAGTTAGAATAGATACCAGGGTGTTCTATTTAATTGACAAAAATGGTGGGCTGGGTGTTGGGTGTATTTTGTACTTTGTAAATTACGGAATGGTAATGGTTGTGCTCAGCTTACATGTGAAAGAGAAGTTCTTTTTTAATTGGATGGAAAGGGTGAAACGTGGCAAGGACCTCCCCCTAATGAATAAAGATTTCAGGGGACCGATCATTGGTCAAGGAGTAAACAGGACTTCCAGGTCAGAGTGGGCGAGGGGGAAGAGGAAGAGAAAAAGAACTTGGGGGCTTTTGGAAGAGAAATTTTGGGTTACAAGATGTAACAAACTAGAGGCCCGTGGTTAGGTTGGGTCTGCCACCAGAGGATGTAACTTAGAATGGCTTACAATTAAGATGTTAGTTGTCTCTCTCAGTGATTGTGTTGCCTGTTGATTCTAAGCTAAGGTTGTGTGGTGTTTTCCTTCACTGGGGACTCGACTGAGTTCCAGAGAAGGGCATGGTGGCGGGGCATCCCAGCCAGCCATAGAATTGGGATGTGTGAGACTGGCCTGCCAGTGACCCACCAGGGGAACTTAGGGAAACGGGTGGAGAGATTTCAGGAGCTCAGGACCAGAGAGTCTGCTGAGATGAGAATGGCCTGCCGGCGCCCTGTCAGGTGTGAGATGGTGCATATTTCAATATTTCCCACAACAGTGTACCAATATAGGAGAAGAAAGAAAAAAAATTACTCCCCAGGGAATCCTCACCTTTCATGTTTTAGGAAGAGATTCTCCATGTACTGTTTGTTTTGAATTTTATGAGGCCTGAATGCCAAGCTTCACTGATTTTTAAAGATGCATCCCTTACTATATTTCTATATAGTTTTTTCTAGCTTTCCCTACATGTTTGGAGTTATTTCAAAGATCCAAACATAAATTTCTTTTAGATGTCTTAAAAAGATATCCTGTCATGTTTCCATGACTCTTCAATACATGCTTTAGTTACAAAGGGTTCTTGTCCCATGCACAGCCCCTGTCATGCTCCCTAAGGCCATGGCAGTGTGTGGAATCACGAAAGTCTGGGAGTACATAAACTTAACTGTAGAAAGAACTGAGGTGTGGTAGCTGCATCCACGTCCTCAGAGCTAAGAAATGGCATTCCTCACTGCGACCTCGGACAGCTGTAATGAAGCAGTAAGAGTTTGGCAATTCTCAGACCTGTGTGCCTTTCCGAGATCTTACAAATCCTAGGAAAGAGTATCTTTCAGCTTAGGATAAAAGAAAAGATGCATTGACCTATTGAGGTAAGGGAGAAAATGAACTCCAGGTCCCTGGCACTTGTAATCTTGGTAACAGCAATAGTTTATAAATGGGATTGGTATAGTTTTGGGGTGCAAGTGTTTGTGAAAATGTATTTTCTGGAGAGTGTTTCTGAACTGTGTTTCTTCACTTGTTTCCCTCTGCCTGACTCTGGTAACAAAACTGAGGGTAAAGACGGGAGGAGTATGAATGATATTACTCTCAATACTAACTACAAGACCACACAGAACAGGGAGTGTACAGCTGCATAATGAGTTGGCCTTTTCTTAGTCCTCCTAGTTCCTGAATAGTGACACAGAGACTATTTGAATGTATTTATGCCTAGACTTTATGCTAGGCTTGTTCCCCAACTTGCTCTTAACATAGTAATATATTTATGTTATTCTATGGTTGCCAAGTGGCTGGTTACCTTTCCTCAGTTTCATACATCTGACATCTTCTGAGTCCAAGTGGAGAATTTCCCCATGCCTGGTTTTTTCGCAGAATTCCTATTTTTTCCCAGAACTCTCACTTTCTTCTTCGCAAATTTGTTACCGGCCATTAGATTTTTATTTTATCCAATCATAGGGTACCTTAGGTAGGCAAAGAATGGCAGAGACATATCTCCACACACTGAATATAGACATTATCCCATCACTACCACAAACAAACAAAAGAAGCTGTACCACACTATCCAAGATCCTCATGAAATCAAATAAAACCACTGATTAGACCTGTAGATTACACATGGCCAATAGACATGGGGATGATGACTCTATTTCTTAGTGTCTGGTCAACACAAAAATTTATCCTTGAATTTTAATGAGATTTTTAAAAAATCCCACGGTAATGCATGTTAGTGTATATTAGCAACCAGACACTAGAGATGTGATTCCAAAGTTTACGTAAAACTGCCCTCATGTCAGTCTTCTTCCCTTGCTCCAACACTCTTGTTTCTCAGCCAGCATCAGCTTCATCTTGCTTTTGATCATTTACTCAACCTCAAATGATGTTATGCTGAAACTATACTCTTTGTAGCTAGTTAGGGTTAAAAAAAAGTTTTAGAATAGTAAAGTATGCAAAATCCCACCCACTGTAGGGCAAAGCAACTTGTTACAATATTATAGGAACAAGCAGAACTTGTGCCTGGAATGCAGAAGCAATTAGATGTTGTTTTCATCAATGTAATGCAGGGATGCTTCAGTCCTTCCTTTCATGCTATATTAAGCTTTACAGATAACCATGGTTTTCACATATTGAAGGCATCAAGTCTATACTCACCGTCTTCTCAACAGCATATACTCACTTCTTGTCTCTGTGTTATTTAAATAATATCAGAGTACTTCAGACTTTTTCTCTATTATTCTATCTGTTATGGTGATATTGATATGTGGTCATTGTTGTTACTGTTCCACTTGTTTTGAGGTACCATGTTCCAAGTCAATAGAAGTCAAGGTTAATAAATGTCATCTATAATCTGACTTGTACACCATTCTTTGCCCTTTTTTTGACCTTCCTATTACCTTAGGCACAACACTGTTGGTATGAAGAACCAGATCTGTAATATTTCTGAGATATGCCTATATATCACGTTAACAAAAGAAAAAAATATAATGTTGATTGATACTAAGAACATAGTTGACAAAGTTTTGCATTCTTTCATGATAGAAAAAACAATCATTCAACAAATTAGGCATACCATAATGCTACTTCAGCATGATGAAAACAACTAAAACCACCACAGTGAACATCACAGAAGATGGTAAAATTATTACCTGGAGATCAGGAACTGGGACAAGATGCTTAATTTACTCCTTCCTTTCAATTCAAGGAGTTCTAGGCAAAGCAATTAAACAAGAAAGGGACTCTAAGTTAGCCATGATGGCACACGTTTATAATATCAGCACTTGGGAGGCAGGAGGAAGGAGCCATCACAGGTTACACAGGAAGTTCTAGGCCAGCCCTGGCGACATTGTAAGACCTGTCTCAAAAGGGGGGGGGGGGCAAAAACAAAATAAAAAAAAAGAATGGGAAAAAGTAAGGAAATATGAGGAGAAAACAAAGACACAATAAAAGAACCTAGACTGGAAATGAAAAATTAAATTTAATCTTATTTACAAGTGCTTGCTCTTATATATTGAAAAAAGTCTGGAATTAAAATAAAATAAGTAAATTTAAACTGACACATTAAGTCAAGAAAGTAGCATGAAATATAAAACCAACACACAAAATCAATGACGCTTCCATATAGTACCACTACTTGAAAGGGAAACAATTCTCTTTATAATAAGATCAAACAGAATAGAATAAAATTACCCTAAGCAAGAAGATGGACAACTTGGACAATGAAAACTGCCATCTATCATTGGAAAAAGATGAATAAATGGAAACTCATTGGTCATAGACTGGAGGGTCAGTATTGTTAAAATATCCCAGTCACACAATCCAGCACACAAATTCAGTCCAACAATCTGTGTGAATACTTCAAGAAAGTAATCACATGCCAAAATCTATGCAGCATTTCAAAGGATCCCAAAGAGCCAACACATTATTGAAAAAGAAGAACAAAGATAAATAAGACTTCCAGACTTCAAACCTCAGAATAATGCTCATTAAAATGGTGTGCCACAGTAAAAAAGACAGTGGTATGGACCAATTGAGTCTGGACCTATGGTTGAATGAGTTTTGAGAAACACGTTTAGTGTGGGAGACAGTCAATCTTTTACCAATCTGGAGTAATCTCCTTTCAAAAATCAGATAAAAAACGAACTCAAAATGGATAAAAGATCTAAACATCAGATAGTATGTCTAGTAAAGGGATAATAGGCAGAATATATGGAAAATTCCTAAAACTCCACATAAAAGCCCAGACAACCCAATACAAAAGGGTCAAAGGACTTGCATAAACACATTAAAGATGCTACACAAATAGACATTGTCATGGGAAAAGCTGTTCAGTGTCACTATTAGGAAAAAGAAGGACAAAAGTGCAGTGAGGTACCAGCTTGTACCTTGTAGAAGTAGTACAGCCCGTGAGAACGTGAAATGAAGAAAAGGGACAGGAGGAACAGTATGGTGGTGTCTAGGACATTAGGTATGGTCACATGGCAGGATGGATAGTGTGGTGGTGTCTAGGACACTAGGCTTACAGTCACAGCAAATGCAGCAAGCCTTCTAAGGACAGACCCACATTAGAGTCTGAAGAGATGCTTCTTTCCCATCATGCTTTCTTTCAGAGCGGCAGCACCCACAGTATTTAAATTTTGGAAGCAAACCAGCTGTCCATCAATGTGTAAGAGGAAACCATGCTATAAACATTCAGTGGGAGACAATTCAGCTATGAAAAGTTAGGAAATTCGGATTCATGCTACAACATGGACAACTCCTGCGGGCATTGTGCTAAGTGAGCTAAACCATAAACAAAAAGATAAATCCTGTAGGGTTTTATGTATGTGAGACAGCTGAAGTATTCAGGCAGCATCTGGAGAAATGGCTCAGCTCAGCAGTTAAGAGCACAAACTGCTTTTGCAGCAGATCCAGGTTCAGTTCCTGGCACCAATGTGCAGCTCACAACCGCCTATTACTTCAGTTCCAGGGCATTTGATGCACTCTGCCTTCCTTACAACATGTGGTACACACAAAGTCATGAAACCATGCCCCCACACACACACACACAGGCACACAGAGGCACACAGAGGCACACAGGCACACACACACAAATGATTGATAAATGATAGATAAATACATGGATACATAGATTATAAACAGGTGATAAATAATGGACTCCCTTTCCCAGAGGAGTTTCTTCTTCTCTATCTTATCTCGGGAGCTCCAACCCCACACTCTACCAGAGGAATGTCACACAACGCTTGACAAAATTGCAGGTTCAGCTTCTTCAGCCTCTTGAAATGCCTCTCCATGTAAATGAGGTATCTCTAAAACCTTAAACTCAACCAAAGAAACTTCACCTTAACAAGAACCCCTTCTTACTTTCCAAGGTTTACACAGTCCTTGTTCACCCTGAATAAAAAGTACAAGGCATAAAAGCTGTTTTGTTGACTACCATCTAAGAGACCTGTTTTCTTTTCTTTTTTTTTTTTTAATTATTTGCAACCTACTTAAAAATTTTAGAAAATTAAGATCTATTTATTTTATGTATATAAGCACACTGTCTTCAGACACACCAGAAAAGGGCATTGGATCTAATTACAGATGGTTATGAGCTACCATGTGCTTGCTGGGAGCTGAACTCAGGACCTACTGGAAGAACAGCCAGTGCTTTTAACCTCTGAGCCATTTTTCCAGTCCCAAGACCTGTTATCTAAAAGAGCCATAACACTGAAGAGCTGTAACCATGAAATCTTCCGAGAAAACCTTCTCCTGGGGTTCACTGCCAGCCAGGGATCTTGTTGACCCACCAGTTCCAGACTACGCTTCATTCTGTCTGGTCTGGTACACACTGGGGTCCAGACACCCCAAGGAAAGATGCATGCCACGAAATTCAGCTCCGCTCTATCCTCCACTGCCTGGAATACAGCAGTACCTGGACACCCAAGGGAAGAAGTGTAAAAAAGTACCACAGGTAAATTAGAGACAGTATGGCCCATCCATACAACAAGAATACCAAACAGCAGCTTATAAATATAAGTGCGTCTGGATGGGCAAGGCCATCTGGAGTACATGAGTGTCTTTGGAAAGCTCCAAACCATAACTTCTACAGAATATATTTCCTTCTTGAAGATATCATCTACCACAAAAAAAAAAAAAAAAAAAAATTGTAGGTCTTACAGGCCTTAACTGCCAGCCCAGATGTGAACCCCTGCTTCTCCAACCTAGAAAAGGGAGCTTTGGATCCCTAGTTTTCATAATTAAAAAGGAATATAAATAATATATATGCATTGTATTTTTGTGGAGTTAAACATGCTGAAAACAGTGCCTAGCACATAAGCAATGTTAGCCATCATTACACATTCTTTTAAAGTTCAAGCATTAAACATTCTCTCTGTGCACACGAATAACACAAAAGCGCATCGATACATTGCTCTAGGACCGTGTTTCTGAAGGCTATGCCCTGGTATGCATGAATTTTCAGAAAAAAAAAAAAATCCTTATCTGTGCTAAGCATTCTTCAAGGCTAGTTGATTGCTTTGAACATCTGTGGTTGTGAGGAGCTGGAATTTTACAACTCTGGAAACTAATTAGCCTGGACTATCTTTAGTCTTCATAATTGCAATCCCCTGGGTTTAACTTAACACCCTGTGAGTATCAGGTGAGACCCATTGAGGAATGTCCATACCATGGCTCTCCCAATCCCATAGGCTAAAAAGCAATCAGTAAGAGCTAAGATCTATAGCGAAGACTTTGCCACTTGCTGTAATCTACCTATATGCTGTATCTAGCAATGTAATTGACAAATGTCTTGACTTTTGAATTTCTTTGTTGTATTACTACCAAAATTTTATGAAAAGGTTCCCTCCCTCACTAGAATGAGGTATTTGGGTCATCTTAAATCTGTATCTCCAGATAGACCGTGATCATGGATATTTGACCCCTGAGTAAACTATTGTTTTTTTGGTTTTTTTTTTTTTGAGGCAAGAGCTATATTTTTGTGTCCACGGTGATTATGGCTACAAAGGGAATCCAGCTGAGAGTCATGACTGTGTTGCCTTTCTTGACAATCTTACATGAGGAAACATTTGTCCATTATTATGCACTGAAGAAGAGGAAGAGGTGAGAGATGAGCCCTAAGTAGAAGGTAACCAGTTGAGCTTGACAGATTCTATGGCCTCGATGCTGGATTGTGTTATCTACATCCAACCTAACTATAAAATTGTGATCCTAGGACATGAAATCGATCGAATTCATGGTTTCTGAGCAGCATAAAAACTAACAGTTCCATGGTCCTGCGTCATAATATTTAATGACTGTAAACTCCCATAAGTCACTAAGATTTAAATGAGCCCTCCCCTCTGATCATACACACATGTTGGATTTTCTTTAATTATTTATTTTTTGTGATTATAGTTTACATCATTTCCTGTCTTCTTTCCTCCTTCCAAACCTCCTCAAATACCACTTCTTGCTTTTTTGCACATTCATGGCCTCTTGTGATTAGTTGTTATTACATATATATGACTGTGTGTATGTATATATGTGTATACAATGTGTGGGTATACCTAAATGCATAAGTAAAACTTGATTGTTCTGTAAATGCTACTCATTGAACATTTTCAGAGCTGATCATTTGGTATCAGAGAACCACTTGGAGTGTGCTCTGACCTGAGAAAGACTATTTCTCCCCTATAAGCATTCCTTAGCTGCAGGTATGTCTATGTGTAAGGCTGGGGTCTCCCTGGGCCTTGGGTGCAGGAGTTGTGGATGTGCAGACTAGGCTAGAACCTGGGGAAGAATTTTTTGTGTTTACACTGTACCCTACCCTTCTCTTGCCTTGTCCTAGTGTGTTTCTGTTGAGTTTGTTTTGTTTGCTTTTCTTCTTGTCCCCCATAGACTGTTTAGAAGTTTGTCAAGCGCTGTATAAATCTGAAACATCAAACACTAACTCCAAGCTTATAAACTTCCTCTCTACTGAAAGAGACGGCAACAGTGGTGTCAACTCCAGGCTCAAGCACAAAGTATCTCCTCGGTGAAATAACCCCATCTATAAAGAAGAGTGCCAAGACTTAGCTCCAACTGCTACCTCAGCCTCCGAGGAGGCTTAGACAAGCTTCGAGATACGAACAAATGAATGTACCTTCAAAACCTGAGCACCCTAAAAATTCCTGAAGCTGCATGGCATCCTCTAACTTGATACCAGTCAGAGATGGGCATAGGGGACTACAGGCAGAGGACTGTCATAATCCTCTGTTCCCTCCCATCCTGGCATGTGTGTTGTCCAGTAGGTGCAGCTCTGTGAGCCCACCAGCCCCTTCATTAGCTCTGCGCTTCTCAGCATGCCTCCCATATTCTTGACTACTGGAACCAAAGCAAAAGCAGACTGTGCAAAAAAAAAAAAAAAAAGTCTCTGGTCTCTGCATACTCGCACAGGCGGGATGTAGAATCACATGTGGAAAGTTCAGCCAATCTAAACAGAACCTGACATACATTTATACAGAGAAATAGAGAGGAGTATTAAAATGGGCTTCCCTGGAGATGGCCTGCTGCATGCTTAAGAGAGTTTCTGAATGTGTTTACAGCATCTAACCTCAGGAGAACCATGAACTTCTGATGCAGAATGTCAAGCCTGAATCTGTATCAGGGTCTGCTGTGATGCTGTGGAGCCACCCTGAAGAGGGTGGGAGCAGCAGCCGCCTGGATCCTCACAGAGGGCTCAGTCACCTTTCTGACAGTGCACTTCACGACAGGAGGAGCCATAGCTTTCTGATTCACTGTGTGGAGTTTCTTGTGTCAGATGTTATTTCAGGGCTTTGCCTGCAACATAAAACCAAATCTCACCTTGGATAAGATGATAAGATAGAGAACCATCTCCTTTCTTTCTCTGGATTTGACTGAACCTGGCAACGAAGTGGAGTTTCTACAAGGCTGCTGTGGGTCACCCCCTCTTCAGGGTTAAATCTTTAGGCTCAGAAGGGTTGTTCCAAGTCCCATCTGCTTCTACAATGTAGGATCATCTATCTATCTAACTTGAAGGCTAAGGGTAGCCTAGGCTTAAGAGCCCAGGAAAACCACAGACTTTGTCTCCACCCCGCTTCTCCTCCTACAATCCAACTTAGTGTACCCTTTGCTCATACTGCCAAGCTCACTCCCCCTCTTTTTCTATTTTCACATCCTACTTATTATTGTATCTTGAAGCTTAGGGTTTAAAATGAATGACTCTTAAGAACAATCTCAAAAGCAACTGATCTTCGGAGAAAGTGTTAATAACACATGCAACTTGACCCTGGCATCCCTAATCTTTCTTTTCCCCCTAAATTAACATTTAGGGGACAACGATACTCTGTGCTGAGCTCTGAGGTTGCCAAAGTCACTCTCAAATACTAAAAAGGCTTATAGGGAGGTTTCACAGGCGTGGCCCCTACTGTCCATACAATTATGCAACCAGAAGCCAACATCCCCTCTAGTAGAGTCTGTGGGCACTTGCAAATTTTTTGTTTTTGTCTGCTTATTTTAATGTGGATGTGTGTATCTACTTATCTGTATGTGTACCGTGTAATGCAGTGTTTAAATAAACCAGAAGAGAGGAATATAGACCCTCTGTAGATGTACTTAGAGAGGTTGCGAGCCACTTGGCTCGGATGTTGGGAACTGAACCTCAGTCCTCTGAAAAGGAATCAAGTGCTCTTAACAGACCAGACACTTCTCCAGCTTCAAAACTTGCCTTAATTTTTTTCATTGTGGGAGGCATTACCATTTCTGATTCAAGGCAGATTCCTGACAACTGGGTTTACGACAAGCAGACTATAAACCTCGTTAATCCAAGCCCTGCGTTTCTGGGATATTTCCTAAGCCAAAACCTCCAGGGCAGCGGAACACGCTAATTGCTCTCCTGCAGCAGTGACCTTTTCAACCAGATGATGCCTAGATCTGGTTCCACCACACCGACAGCTCCTCTTTAATCACAGTGGACTGGCAGGGAAGGCAGTACTGCGTGGTACTGAATACAGTGTCCAGTGTTTGTGCCCATCTCCCTGTGCTGCCCAAAGCCACAACTGAGGGGCAGAGGCACCTGCTCTATTCACTTTGTTCTTTTGGATTTCAATAGGAATTTAAGCCAGAGGGATGGGGAGAGTAACTGCAAGACCTTCAGTGGGAGTATTCATTTTCAAGTGGAAACAGTAGGTGGAAGACGACAGGTGCGTCTAGTTCAACCATGAATTCTCAAGACTCCTAGATTGAGTTGACGGTCTGCATGTGTGGTCGCAGCCCGGTTGACCTTGTGTCTCCACTGGTCTGTGCTCACTAGCTCACTGACTTCTACATATGCAAATCCACTTTGATTAGTCTGATCCAGGAAACAATACCTGGACAGTTTTCCTGGTGATTAGCAGATGTTGGCACTTTACTGAGGACTTTCGTGAACCAGGAGTTTGTCACAGATAAGAAAAGATAAATCTGAGTAGAACACTAGTTAAAATGACCTCCTAAGTCTGTAATGCCATCCACTTGTTGAAAAAGAATGGGGGGGGGGGCGGTCAAAAGCAGAACCAGCTGCGCACAGCAAGACAGGTGGCAGCAAAGCCACTTATACCACCTCAGGACTCTCTGTCTTCAAGGAGACATTCTGCTTTGTCCTGTCAACTCACAACCAGGAGCTTGATAGCAAAATATCCACTGTCCAAGAGGGTGGTAGAAAAGAGAAAATGACATATATTTTCATGGGCCACCCCTCTTGAAATTACTCAACATATTTTGGTGGAACAAGAAAATGTGCCAAAGGGAGAAATGGGATCTACGAGAATTTTAAGAGAAGGACTAAAAAGTACCAAAAGTCCTGAACAAAGTTCCCCAGCAGGGCAGCCATGGGAGTAGGTCAATTCTTTATGATTATGGACTTCTGTTTTTATTTTTGTATTTGTATTTTTAACCAACAATTTTGTATCAGAACTGTAAGGCTCAAATAACTCACTACTGCCTTGTCCCAAAACCCACACACCTTACCTAATCCTCTTCAATCCTCTTTTACTGAAGCTATGAAAAATACACATACTCTATAAATGTGCTGGACATTGCAGAGATCACAATCAGACCTTTGTTCTGTACTTAAAGAGCTGCCAAAAGAAATACAAGGAAATTCAAAGGGAATTTAACTGCAAATAGGAAGCACTGTACCTTGAGAAGTCATAAGGAAGAAAGTTACACAAGGCTATGACTCTGTCTACAGACCTGGCTTAAAGGCTTCCTCATGCTTGTATGTTTGGGAACAGAGATGAGAAAAAAGGCTTTTCATGTGTTTAAACCACAGAGCAGAAGTCTGGGTCTGGATCAGAGCCTTTCCAGTACCCCCTCCCCCTCCTGTGAATGTTCTAGCTCTCTTTATCCTCCACAGGAATAATGTGTGTGTTTCAACTCTATTCAGGGCAGTACAAACTCAGTTCTGGTGTGAATACTTAGGCAAAATCTCCCCCAGAGAATTAAAGAGCATTATTTCTGATCCCTACTGGGCACCTCACAGCGACATCAGCTAGCCAGAGCATGATAATGGAATGAAGTTCTTAATAGACTTTTCATCAACAAAAGAAGTTATTTTCTTTGTGGAATTCTGGGAATGAGTCATTGAGAGTTCCCCTCCGAGTTGTGTTGTCCTGCTGCAATGACTCAAAATGAGGTGATGTGCGTGTAAGAGAAATAGTAGGATTTTCATAATTTCTCAGCCAAGTCTCAGAAATGTGTTACGGAACTGTTCAGTTAAACGTTCAGTTGTTTTCACTTAAAAAGGGTGAAGGCACTGGAATTACTGCCATCAGAAGGATTTAACTCCATGTAGACTGACTGGCTGTCATTCTTATGTCCAAGGAATCTGGTGGCATGTAAGTCATCACCTGTGTCTCTCCTTGCCTCCAACTGCATGAGAAAGGAAAGTCGCTAAGTTGCACTGACCACAAAGAGTAAGTTCTGTACTGCATGCTGTTGATAAAATAGTGCATTTTCCAGCTTGGAGAGTATAGATGTGAACATCTTGTTTGGAGTTAAAAGAAACACTTGAGTCCAGGTAGAGTTGACTTATCGTTAGCAGGGTATGGCACCCAATGGTACAATCAATATTATAGCAAAAATCAATCTAGTGAACAGTTAATGTGAAGATCTTTCTTTCCGGCATCAGTATCAGTTATTGGTGGAAGGTGATGTGAATCATGGTGAGCTTCAACTATTTTATAAGATCCAGACTCTGTTCAAATTAATGAAATGCACACTTTTAGATTTTATCATAGGGAGTACTTGGGAAATTCATGCCTATTCCACAAACAATATGTTTCATCTGTTCTTTTGTTGACAGAGTGTAGGTATACCTAAAAGGCCACAGAAGGCCTGTGAGATGGCTCAGCAAGTAAAGTCACCTGCCACCAAGCTGACAACTTAATTTCTATCAAAGCCCACATGGTGAAAAAAGAGCACTGATTTTTAATAAGCTGTCCTCAGACCTCCACATGTGTGCAGTGGTACATATATGCATGTACACACAAACCTAAACTAACCAACTAACTAATGAAAGAAAGAAAAAAAAGAAAGGAAGGAAGGAAGGAAGGAAGGAAGGAGGAAGGAAGGAAGAAAAGAATGAATGAATGAGTGAATGAATGAATGAGTTTTTAAAAGATCAAAAAAAAAATTATATCACTCAATTTTAAACTTTCTTCTCCAGAATTTTCTTGCTAAGGAATTCTAAAATGAGAAGAGTAGAAATTCTCTTTTCCCTGCTGAAGTCAGCTGTTTCTCTGCCATCTTTCCTAGGAAGCATGAGTATGCAAGAGTCAACCAGGAGGGACTGACAACATATTATTTTCCCCCCAGATTGATTTGGTTTTTCATCTTTATGTACTAAAAGAAACATGACAGGGAAACAAATGTCCTGGTATTGTTTACATTTGAGGTTTAGAGAAAGAGCAAGCAGCAGATTTTCTGCAGGATCCATCTATCTGTCACCGTGTTTTATTGAATGCAGCTGCAGCTGAATCAAAAGGAGGAGAAAAGGGAAGGAGTAAAGTGGCAAAGATTGCTATAAAAATAGCAAAGGGGAGCGAATTCTCTGGAGTGTGAGAATGGGCCAAATACAGCTGTGAGCAATATCCCTCTGTTCTTATGAAGCGTGAGTCCGCTCTGTTGCCACATATGAAGGAAATTATGAGCACTAAGCCTATCTCGTGTTTTGGCATTGTTTTCAAATAGAATTCTCTGAGATTATGAGACACAAGCCACACAGTGAACAATAGGAGCCAAGCTACGTCATGATTAGGTCATCACTGCCATCCCCTAGCCTCATCTATACAAAGCTTAGCCCCCATCAGCTCCCCTTGTCCACAAATGAAAGCCCAAGCCCAGACAATGATTTAATAATCCCAGTCATCTGGGATCTCTTTTGTCTATAATCTAATCCTCTTGGTCTCTCTATGACCCTCAAGGAAAATGACTCTTCCATAAGCAATTTCTTAGTCTTCTTGCCATTGTACTAGCATAACATTGTGAGGAGCTGTGTCAGTCTGGCTCTTAATTACCAATAACCTTTACCATTTGGGCAATGTTATTGGTACTGTTACATTATATCTTACTTTGAGAAACCATAGTCAAAAATTGAAGTGTAGGTATAAAATTTGGTTACAAAGGCTTTAGACATTTATAGTTCTTCATGGTTTGGAAGAAATATGCTTATTCTATCTTCCCGTTGAATACTAGCATCAAAGATATGCACTACTATGACCTGAGTTATTTTATCATTTTTAAAGTTTCTGTGGGTTACAAATGAATCTGCCTCAAAGTCTTTCTGTGGTGGGTTTGGGAAGGTAAGAAGTGAGCTATCTATGACCACATCTGCTCCATGCCTCCCCACTCCCTGTTACCATTTCTCTCCATATCTCTGTCTCTCCTTTTCTCTCTTTCTCACTTCAGACATTATCCACATGCTTTCTACCTGGACGTGTTGAGATTTTTGTTATAGAATGTTAGAGTATGGCTCCCTACCCAATTACTTGACAGAATTGAATTTGTGCTCTGTGGTTGATTGGTATCTATGATTGGTATCTATGAATGATTGGTATCTATGATCCATCATTGGGATTCACATAGATATTGTCATCCCCACAGCACTCTGGCCAAAACAGAGTCTTTCCAGTGCCAACTAGAAGCAACAATAGACTCCAAGTTTTGTTGGAGAAGAAACACATTTGGGGACTGTCAAGGGAAAAGAAGAAATTTCTGAATTTTTTATTTCTCTACCAAGTAATATGTACAGCTATCTGACTAATTTTGTTTTGACACCAACTTTTTACAATGTATGTGTTTCAAAGGCTATAGATTTTTAAATATTTTAGTAATATTTCTAACATTGTAAATTCTCTTTTCCAAAACAACCAAGCTATATTTAGAGATGACCAAATCTGTCATGGATAACTCTTTACTTTCATGTTTCATAATGCCCAAGAGGAATTTGTCAGAGGGACACTGGGGTGAACTTACACAACTAGCAAGTGCTCATAGTATGATGACACTTTCTTTAGACTTCAAATCAAAGCAAGCATAATATGGTCAAATGAGACATTATTCTAGACCCTACTACTATCAACATCTAGAGTGCTGTCTATAAACAAAAGTGACCTAAAATCTGTCTATTGCTAGGCAAAGCTTTCACTGGATTAAAACAGTTATAATCTCATCTTTTTGGACTTTATAAATCCAATGGCTGATACATCCATCTATTGAATCTATGAATCACATAGTTAGATTCAGGAATTTTGGCTATCCTCAAAAAATGTGGTCCTAGGATCAAAGCATACTTTCAGAAATACATTAGTGGATTATGCTACTCCATACCAGAGGATATTTAGTCTTTAGCTGGATTTCTGATGGCTCTTCTTTCCTGTTATTCCTCATTTATATCCTACCACTTAGGAGTCCTTTTCTCCAAATTCTGAAAGATCCCCCTGCCTTTAAAGAAATCTCTATTATCTGCAGTCACAAGCATTTCCCCTCCCTGTTTGATGCTATCACCTTTTTGTAATACCATTTTTCACATTGGCCAAACTACCCAGGTGGGCAAAGTTAACACATTCTTCCTCATTAAGCATATGTAAACATTTACTTCCAGAAAAGCATCCTCCAGAGCACAATTACTACACTATCATGAGGGGCCAAAATTCAAGTTCTTAATGGTCAGTGCTAAGGATGATTGCATTTCTTAGAGGATCTATAGATGAATAACACAGAATCTGGTTATGTTTGCAGTTCACCATTGCTTTTGGAGAGTAGAGTCCAGAATGAAAGTACATTATTGACATGAGCACTGCCAAGCCAAGCACCCAGGTACTTGAAGCCCATGAAAATGGCAAGGTCTTTCCTGGCCATAATATGAATGCTTATAAGTAGTTGACTGTAAGCTTATGTTAAGACGATATATGATTGGACAGTGGAGAGGTAGGTGGGAAAAGAAGCTGGAGGAGCTGAAGAGGAGGAGGAGATAGATGGAGGAAAGGACGAAAGCCGACATGTATATTTCTCTCAGTGCATCTCTAGCTTGATGAGGCTGTTATGATTATTTCTAAGGGTTTCTATGGGTCTAATTGATCCCATATAGATGGGCAATTTATATTTTTGTGGGCTGGTTGTAAGCTTATTGTGTAGAGAATTTGTGAATTAAGAATTTAACATATGTTTGATAAGTTGATGGTTGTGATTCATGTTTTTACCGGGCTGTGAAGAATGTAAGCTAAGTTCTTGGCTGGTAGAGGAGCAGCCAGAACAAGCGGTTTTAGTGTGGTGGCCTGTGGCTCCTCTCAGAAACCAGTAGCCAAAGTTCTAGACTAAAAGAGAGACAGCTGAGAGAGGGCGGGGTGGAGACTGAGTGGTAGAGAAAGGGCCTGGGCGCAAGGCTCCACACTGGAGCAGCTCCTGCAGACAGACATGAGCAGAACTAGTAGCAGCAAATGCCTTTTTAATATTCACTGCAACAGGTGACCTTTTAGCTGAAACCAGTGTGTGCAGAAACTATCAACCATAGCTTCCTCCTCCTGATATCCGTAACAGAATGCTTCCCTATACAGACTTCCTACTTTGATTAGCTAGCCTGTGAACTCCTGGTTTACGCTGTATATATAAAAGTAAGCAGAGTTCCTGGGCTGCTGCTAGTGTGTCTCCATCAAAGTCCATGGCCCATCCAGTCCCAGCTTTTCTGCTCATCTACCTGTCTTTGCTGCACTCACAATTTCAGTCGGGACAATACCTAAGACAAAAATCACTTCCTTACTAGGTAGGTGCTGAGGGTGAAGACTTGTTTCTCAAAGCATCTGAGGAGGAACATTGTGTTTGGGGATCAGGATTCTGTGTTGCTAACCAACTTTACCACATGGGCACGGTCCTGTTTTGAAATTGTATTTCCTCTTGTTAGTGTCTCAATAGCTAGTTTTGATCTCTTCAGCTTTCTGAAGATATTTTGTAAGGCATGAGGTGAATAAGAAAAGACAATAAGGAAATCCATGAATCTTGTTCATGAGCGCAGCATCTACAAGAAGGCCTGTACCTCATGGATAGCTTTGAGGGGGCAGAAACTGGAGTGTTCTTTTCAATTCCATTCTAATCCCCAATTCCTCCCTGTTCTAAAATTCACATCTCAGCTGAGGCTGGTTGAATTCCACACTCTACCTAAAGAAGCACTACCAGTCAAATGGCTGAGCAAAGCAGAGACTGGGCATGTAACTGGACTTGTTCACAAGTCAAGGGGCAGAAACCACATGTAAGGTTTTAGCTGGGAGTATAGGCAGGCCAAGAAAGGAAACATGAAAGTTGCCAGAGACTGAACCCTGCCATCCTTCCTCACTTGGTTGGGGCCGGAGTGCTAGAACTTTTACTTCTTTTTCCAATGAACTAGAATTATGTAAATAGATGACATGAATTAAGCCTTGGTGAGCTGGTAAGGCACGTTTATTAGGCTTTGTTTAATCCTAGATTAGCTTGTTTCTCTTTTGAAATTGCACAGGGAGGGGAGAGATGGTCTTTATCTGACTGTACTTGATAGCACAGGTGTAAAAAGAAGTTTATTGTTAAAACTTACAAGGGCCATTGAGTTTTCAGATTAAACAATGTGAACTTTCTAACTTGACCAAAGAGAAACTCAAACATTCATGAGCAATCTCTAAAGCTGCTGAAGTGTCTCCAATTCTTTGTTGAACCTCTGAGTTCCTAAGACATGGGTTCCTAAGAGGAAACAAAACCAAACTGTTTATCACATTTCTTCTGCCCCACACCTTGTTTCTGACATTGTCTGTACTTGTTCTTCCGTGGAGGGGCTTAAAGGATTTCAACAGAATCTTTTGTGAGCATTGGAAGGGGGTGGCTGCCTGCTCTATTCACCTCTCTTATTACTGAGGGCTTTGACCAGATGACCCAGCTTTGCCAGTAAGAGACCCGCCCCTTCTCAGAAGGATTCTGCTGCCAAGAACTCCAGCTCTCCACTCTACCTGCTTTCTCCACTTTAGCGGATGAATAGCTTCTACGGAAGGCCAGAGGCAGAGCCTGTGATAAAATCGTGGTTGCAGTCTATAAACATTAAAATGTTAATCCTTTCCAAATAGATCCTGATGAGAACAAGTCTAATTGTGGTAATGACCTGCTGCACGCATGCGGCCCTGCATTAATCTCTCTGGCCCTTGCTGAGTCCTTGGAAGGAACACCAGGGCTTCCTAACTAACTATGGAAATGAGAGGGAGAGCTGGCACTCCTGCTACATGAGCTGACGAAGTTCCATTAAAGGCCTGAAAGATAAAACTATAATTACCTTCAACCACTTTTCAAATGCTGAGCGTTATAAGAAAAGTTTTTAATGGAATCATTATTCCAACGTTCTCTCATCTATTTTAATTTTTAATGTTTAATTATAGAAACTATTTTAGTTAGATAAAATGTTTTCATTTGTATTCACTGAGAAGTGTATATTTATGTAATACCCATGCTTGCTCCCAAAGGCACCTGGGGTAGAAGAGGATTCTACTTTGATAAATGGAAAATGTATGGAACAATTTAAAAGTTATTATAACAAGAATAGAAGTTTGCCTTATGTTCCACTCCTCTTTCTGCCTTTGATAACTTCACCCTGGGACTCATCCCTGGCCTATAAATGGGTGCAGTTTAGAAATCAGAACATGTTTGGGGAAGAGTGCACACACGTGGACACCCCAGACTTAGTTGTTTTACTAGAAATCCTGGTTATGCCTGCCTTCTGTTTGTTTACAAGAAACATTGAGTCGCTGAAGCGCTGAACTTTGGTACTGCCCTTCCCATCTACTCCGCAGTGCCCAGAACAGTGTGTGACTCACCAGAAATAAGCATTATTGCTACATAGTCGTTCCCCTTCTCATTCTAGGTGATCCTTTGAGGCTCCTTTCAACATACCAGCTTCCTCAATGTAGGGCAGCATCCAGAGCTGGGAATGAGTAGCAGAGGCCACATGAAGAAGCCCAGCCTTGCCTCTGTGTGTCTGAGAAAGTTTGAGATGTGTTTAGGGACATGACACCCTCTAAGAAATGAACATATCAGCTTGTGAAGTATTTTGTTATTTTAACTAAACAACATGTAAAAATATGTACAATTATTAAAGCATATATGAATATCAAAGTCAAAGTAAACTTTTATTTGGTTTTATTGTAATGATTATCTTTCTAGAGAAAAAATGGAGAATTCGTTTTTTTTTTTTTTTTTAATATTATTAACTTATTCTGATTTCTTATGGGAAACATATAGAAAGTAATAAAGCTATACCTATAACTATAAGTTGTATTTAATAAATATTGGTACTTTTCCATATTTTTAACATAAAAATATAGAGCACCCTTATAAGTGAAATTGATGTTTTTGACCATAAAAATGTTTAAGTGACATAAAATTTGGAAAGACTTGTTGAAAAACATTAAAGTTACTGCATTGGAGATTGTTAGACGGAGCTGTTGCTAAGTGCACTCACTACTGAGAAGGCCTAAGTTTGGTTCCCATCATCCACCTTTGTTGATTCACAACCACCTATAATGCATCTGGAGAGGATCTGTGGCCTTCTTTTGGCCTCCCCATATTTTTGTTATGTGTACATGTCAACACACACACACTAAAAAATAATAAAATGAATATTTTTAAATGAAAGGTTAATGAATCAAATTGATGCCCTTTCCTTAGAGCTTAAATACATTGAGGGGAAATGCCTTCAACATTACTTGTTTGCGTTATCTTTACAAATACTTGTGGTATCGAAGAATAACACTGTGATCCTAGAAGCAGGATATGCTTAGTATATAAAATTAGCTCTTCTATAAAATATTGTATAAGAAACATGGCTAAGCTGAATATTAGTCAGACAGGCTGCTTCCTAACACATTACTCTACACTATATTACAGAGTCTATAAGAAAGACGCACATGCACATGTATACATATACAAAGAAGGAAAGAAAGAAAGAAAGAAAGAAAGAAAGAAAGAAAAAAAGAAAGGAAGGAAGGAAGAAAAAGAAAGAAAGAAAGAAAGAAAGAAAGAAAGAAAGAAAGGAGGGAAGGAAGGAAAGAAAGAAAGAAAGAAAGAGAGAGAGAGAGAGAGAAAGAAAGAAAGAAGAAAAAGGAGAAAAGATAGAAAGAAAAAGAAAGCCTAGGGAAAAAAGGAACTTGTATCTACCCTATCTCTTCTTAAGGTAGAGATGGGATGTGAACATGAGTCTGAAAGCACAAGAGGTACGATTTGAATGTAACTTCCAAATCCTGTGGCCTGTGACCTGAGGTATGCTCTGATTTACCCAATTTTCAGAGTTCAGCAGTTTGAGACATGGAAGGAGATGCTGAGGAGCCTAAACCTCACCCTCCACATAGCTATCCGACTTTTTTCCAAATAAATGTAAAAATATGACTTCTGAGTTTTCCACTACATCAACTCACTAAGAGAAGAAGGGTTGCTTTGGCCCATGGTTTTAGAGATCTCATCCTGTGATTTGCTATCACCATTGCTTTGGGGGAGGAGGATCATAGTGAGAATGGATGAGAGCTAAGCTGTTCATCTCAATACAACAAAAATTAAGGAGGAGGCTACATTCTTTTTAACTATGTGCTTCCCTCCCTCAATGGCCTAGACAGGTTTCATTAAGCCCCATCATACTCCCTCAAAATACTACCATTTTGAGGAGCATGGGGAATACTTAGGATCCAAACCATAGCAATAATCTTAAAAGAAGCCAACACTTCCAGGTGAAAATGGTGCATGCCTTTAAACTAGCCCTTGGGAGACAGAGGCAGGTGGATCTTCAGGTTTGCCATCCTGGTATACATAGTGAATTTTACACAGAGAAACCCTGTCTTGAAAAAAACAGAAGGAGAAGGAGGAAGAGAAGAACCCAACTTTAACTGTCAAGATGACTTCTGTCTTTCTCCAAACCTGTCCATAAATCAAGATCCAACCATTCCTCCTAGAAATCACTGAGCTCTTATCAAGCTTGGCTCTCTGTGACTCACTATCAGGAGAGAATATTAGGTGAGCAGCCCATTTTTATAGATGAAAATTACAATTATAATTTTTTTACAATGTGTGAGCTCATTGTCAGCAAAAAATAAACTATTATTATTATTGTTATTATTTTGGTATAGTGTTTTATATAGCCCAGACTGGCTTCCAACTCTCTGTATCACATGACACAGCTATAAACTTTCACTTCCCCACCTGTTCCAGGTTGTTCTCCATTTGTAATCTGATAAAATTATTATCTTGGAAGTTGAAAGAGACACCAGGCCGGCTCTTGCAAACGATGCATTATGACATGATTTGATCCATAGGTGGGGGACCTAACTTGGCTTTGTTTTTTTGTTTTTTATTTTTTTTTCATTTTACTTAAAAATTTTAAGTTTGAACACAAGATGCTTTGCTTATTCCTACTATTGTGGCAGTGACACCTAGATTGTTTGTGAAGCCATTTGGAGTCATTGCGCATTGCTGGAATGTAGAGTAAGTACATAATAAGGGCTTAAGCCGAGAATTTAGACCTAATATTCAGTCAGGTTAGCTCTTGTCATCTCTCAGCCAGCATCATCAATTTAACCCAGCAAATGGGTTACATGCCAGGAATAGGGATGACTATTTGTTTGTTCACCATTTTGTTTTGAACCAGAAACAGAAGTTGTCATGCAAACTGTGTCATTAAAATCTTGCTGAGATGTGATCAAATGCTCAGTCACGTTTCCTAATGTCCTTCTTCTTGCACACCATTCTGCAAAGTTCAATGAAGCAAACAGTTTAATTAGTTGAGATCTGTGAATTAAAGCTGGTCTTCTATTGAGCCCGATTCTTTCAGGTCATAGTAACTTTTATGAGAAGTTGACTATCTGATGCATTATGGGAAGGAATGAATGAATTCACTTCTTTGGGATTGTTACATGCAACACCAGTGACTCTCTGAAAAGATTACTTTTCCTTAGATTTTTTTCTTCCCAAGTGATACATTAGTCATAGCCTTTTAATATTCATACATTCACAGTGTAAAATGTGTATGTTACAAAATGAAAATATAGTCTTTCTGCTATAGAAGTACTTAATGCTTTGCCATAACTACCAAAGTGTTTATTTTCCATGAGAATTTCTTCTGACTAGGCAGAGAGCACATATGAAGCAACTTCATTTGGAAAATCCTATGGAAAAAACTTAGAAAATGCTAAAGTCAACATTTCATTTCATCTCTCTAACACTGCGTCTCTTGTGACATCCATAAAAGCTTTGTGGAGTGAATGAAAAGACATAAAGTCTTGTTAGCATTTTAGTCCTGAATATAACTATGTAACTATATAACTATAACTTTCTATATATAATGTTCCTAATCATGCCCTAAGTTCTTCTAGATGATACAAGCTATGTACATAATATGTTCACGTCCCAAATATTTCTACCATTCTTTTTCTTGTAATAAGTACAAAGTGTACTCTAAAGAATAATATTTTATTTACTCAACTATTGGTAAAACATGTAAAGAAGTTTTTTTTAAGAAACACTTTTGTATTATTATTGTGCATGCAGTATGTATGTTGGGAGTGCCAAGATCTGGAGGTCAAAGAACAATTTTTTGCAGTCAGTTCCTCCTTCCATCTTTAAGTTTGTTCTGGAACTGGGACTTGCTGAGCAAGCACCTTACCCATTGAGCTACCTCATCGCTCAACTGACTTTCTAGAATGAACAAGTTTCCAAAATGTTTTACGTCTACAAAACTTCACTTGGATTACTCAGTCTTAAATTGGAAGGACTCTGACATATCTTCTAATATAGATGAAACTTGAAGGCATTGTAGTAAGTGAAATTAGCTGGTTACAGAAAGACAAATATTCCATTTACATGAGATATTCAGGATATTCTAAATCATAAAGAGAAAAAGAATAGCAAGGCAATTTTGAGGCGCTTGAAGTCGTAGTGGCAAATTTATTCTTTATTGTGGGTATAGAATTTCATTTTTATGAAGTAAAAGCAATTATGGAAATGGATGATGGTAGGCAGAAAACATTGTAAGTGTATGTGGTACAATCTAACTGTAGAATTTTAAAATAGTTAAGTTGAACTAGTAAAATAGTTCTGTGGACAAAGATACTTGGCAGCCAAATCTGGTGACCTGAGTTCAATTCCAAGAAGCTATAGATTTTCTTTTTTTAATATATTGGATGTTTTATGTATATACATTTCAAATGTTACCCTCCCTCTTCCATTTTCCTCCCCTCTCCCCCTGCTTCGATGGAGATGTTCCCACTTCATCAAGCTGGAAGGAAGAACTGATACCATAAAACTGTCCTCTGATCTCTATATTCTCAGTGTAATATGTACTCCACCCTGCATCATGGGCACATACACAATGATTAAAAACAATTAAAATTTAGTTAGGATGCTAAATATCATTTTGTGTGTATTTAATATAAAAAATATGATAAAATACTAAAAGACTTATTTCTATCCTTTTTTAAAAAATATAACATCATCCCATTCTAATTAACTTGCTTCTTGTACCATGATAATAGTTTGAATAAGAATATCCCACAAAAGTTCGTATGATTAAATATTTGATCCCCAGTTGCTGGAACTTTTGGGGAAGCTCTAGGAGGTTTGGCATTGTCTGGAAAAGGTGTGGCCTTACTGGAGGAGGAGTGTTAGTTGGGGAGAGCTTTGAAATGTGGAAAGATTTGTGCTGTTCCTAGTGTGTTCTTTATTTCCTTTTTTTTTTTTTTTTTTGGACAACTTTGTAATTACATTGATGCACAGAAAACTTAGTGTACATTTAACATAATTTATTGGTGAGTTCCTTACCCTTTTCCTCTTCCAGCTTCGCAATGCAAGCCACAAACTTAGGACCCAGAATATTGCCTCCCCAGTGGCGGCCGATCTCGTCATATCTGTCATTATAATTGGTCCTAATAGCTTCCACCAGCTTAGCCATAGCTGTCTTCTGAGTTAACCTGTGTGAAGGCAACCATATTGCATGTATTTCTGTGGACCAGGCACCCCAGCCTGCATTTCAATAAGCCAAACACAAATCTGAAACAACAAACAATTTAGAATTTATGCAATCAATTGGTAAGAATTTGCAGAATACCTTCTGTGTTAAACTAGTTAAGGAATTGTGGAAAATGCAGGGTAAGGTGCCCAATAGCTTACAGAATTCTCTGTCACTGTTATCAGAAAATAGATGCTCATGAAGATGGGCAAATGGACTCCGGAGGACAGAGAGCTTACAGTGTTTCCAGCATCTCTTCAGGATCTGTGCAATTAGATTCATTTCCGTGGCATCTCTCACAAAGCACAGAGCTGGGCACGAGTCCACAAGAGCATTCGGATTGGCTAGAAGACTCAGTGGCAGGGTCAGCTTATATAGCAAAGCACCAAGAGTCTCCAAAAGACAAAACAAAACAAAACAAAACAACAATAACAACAAAAACCCAAAACCAAAACAAAAAAACAACAAACAAAGAAAAAAACAAACAGTAAACCTGCTCTGAAGCCTAGAGAAGAAATAGGGTGGTGACTTGGGGAAGGGAACCCCAGTGATAGGGCTGGTGAGGTTATAGAAATGCAAGGTGCCACCCTTTCGTTGCCAATTTGACTGTAGGTGGTTTTGATTTCCCATATCTTGTTGCATTCACTGCGGTGTCTTTCTGTTTTCCTTAACAGTGACCCATGCGGCACTACTGCTTTTGCTATGGCATTCCTAAAACAGTAATGGTAATGGAGGGAGGGACAGCCTTTCACAGGAGTAGGTGCTGAAGGAACATGTTTCAGAACACAGAATCAAGTTATGGGTTTGTTTATCAAAGGTTTCAGAGAAGCAGGATAACAATTAGGCCACGTTGACTTATTTTGAATGCCAGCTGGTATGGTGCCTGAGTATAGTTCATGAACACTTCACAAAAAGCATGCCTTAGAACAAAAGGCAGCACACCATGAATCTTGCACACAGAGAGGCATTTGAAGCTTTAAAAAGAAATACCCAAATATACAACAGCCTCTTGTTTAATGATAGTAATTATTCACCAGACTTCAGATGTTAGGAAAGGAGAAACCTTTATCTTTTTATGATTAGAAACATGAATCCTTTCAAATGAGTGTGTCATGCCAATGCGATGTGTACAGTCACCCACTGCAGCAGAGAGGGCCAAGTAAATAAGCCAACCAAGCCAGAGCCTTATTAAAAGAATTTCTTCCCAAAGGGAGAGAGAAATACCTTCCATTTTGAGGAAGTTGTCCCTAAAAAATGGTCAGAGTTGTAGAGGTATTCAGGCAGCATGCAGTCTTATTTTGTAATGGTAAGTTCTTGTCCAAGGGCTCCTGAGAGTTGTGCAGTGATTGTGATGCTGATCCCTGTCCCCAAAGTGAATGAAAAGCTGGAAGCATCCTCTAATTACCCATCTTTAATATTGGTTTGTTGGGGTGGTGGGTGGGTGTTCAGGAACATTCTCAGCATACCATATCTGTCACTGAACACTAGCCATTAGGTCTTGCCAACTCCATGACATGAAAGAAAAGACAATTGATGTCTCCTTTTATTTGGTGTCCAAAGACAGTCACACAGTAGTGTCTAAGGTGTGCCAGCTGGCTCCCTGTCATTCTCCTCTGTGTCGTGTCACTGATAGGATGTTGTGGAAGTAACTGTCCGTTTGTTCCCAGGCCAACTCATAAATGTTGAGGTCATTCCTCGCCTCAAGCTCTCATCCCAAGACTCAGAGTCTCATACAGCGGGCCATATGGTATGAATCAAGGGCAGCTACCCACAACCAGCCATATGAATGAGTCACCTAGAACTGGACCTTGCAGGCTCCCTAGTCCTCAGATGACATCAGCCATGGCAGACATCACAGCCATAGCCAGCATCCGCCGGTGCAGACATAGAGGAACTGTGTTGAAGTTACTACATTTGGGGCTCCTGTGTTACTTAGATAACTTTTACTCCCTTGACCCAATTCCTTTCCCTTAATGCATCTCATAATCAAAGCCATATATTTCACTTTAGACCCAATTAATTACATGGTGTGTGTCAAGGGGCACAGGCATGCTCACCTTGGGGAATTACACTGTTTATCTCAGAACAACCCATTTCATAAACTCTCACCAAAGAATAAATGCTTCAAACACTATTCTTGCTGTTTTAAAAAAAAAAATGTATTTTGAGATAGGGTCTTTCTATGGAGCACCAGCCATTCTGAAACTCGCTATGTAACTATGTAGACCAAGTTGACCTTGAATTCACTGACATCTTGTTATCCCTGCCTCTTGAGTGCTGAAACTAAAGGTATGTACCACCATGTCCAGCTTAGGTATATTTTTTTTAAAGAAGAAAAAAAAATTTTTTTTTTACCAATTACTGAATCTAACTTAGAATGCATGCTTTTGGGGGGGGGGCAGTGGAACTTTATTGATGGTATTCAAGAGAGTAGGGAGGGCTCCCTAGGCCCCTATTATTATGAAGGTCTGGGATGGAAATCGTGAGGGAGATGCTCAGTGTTGGCAGCCGAGTTGGGATGGGACTCCTCAGCAACGGAGGGCCTCTCTCTTGCTCTCAGTGTCCTTTCTGGGGGGGGGGGGGTCCAGGGTTTCTTACACCTTGGAGGCCATGTAGGCCACGAGGTCCACCACCCTGTTGCTGTAGCCGTATTCATTGTCATACCAGGAAATGAGCTTCACAAAGTTGTCTTTGAGAGCAATGCCAGCTCCAGCATCAAAGGTGGAAGAGTGGGAGTTGCTGTTGAAGTCACAGGAGACAACCTGGTCCTCAGTGTAACCCAGGATGCCCTTTAGTGGGCCCTCAGCTGCCTGCTTCACCACCTTCTTGATGTCATCATACTTGGCAGGCTTCTCCAGGTGGCATGTCAAATCCATAACAGATACATTGGGGGTAGGAACATGGAAGGCCATGCCAGTGAACTTCCTGTTCAGCTCTGGGATGACCTTGCCCACAGCCTTAGCAGCACCACAGATGATGTTCTGGGCTGCCCCACGGCCATTACGCCACAGCTTTCCATAGGGGCCATCCACAGTCTTCTGAGTGGCAGTGATGGCATATACTGTGGTCATGAGCCCTTCCATGATGCCAAAGCTGTCATAGATGACCTTAGCCAGGGGGGCTAAGCAGTTGGTGGTGCAGGATGCATTGCTGACAATCTTGAGGGAGTTGTCATATTTCTCATGGTTCACAACCATCACAAACATGGGGGCATCTGCCAAAGGGGCAGAGATGATGACCCTTTTGGCCCCACCCTTCAATTGGGCCCCGGCCTTCTCCATGGTGGTGAAGACACCAGTAGACTCCACGACATACTCAGCACCAGCATCAGCCTATTTGATGTTAGTGGGATCCCGCTCCTGGAAGATGGTGATGGGCTTCCCATTGATGACAAGCTTCCCATTCTCAGCCTTGACTGTGCCATTGAATTTGCCATGTGTAGAGTCATACTGGAACATGTAGACCATGTAGTTGAGGTCAATGAAGGGGTTGTTGATGGTGACAATCTCCACTTTGCTAGATCCTGAGTAGAAGTCAGCCTGGTAACCAGGCGCCCAATTCGGCCAAATTCGTTCACACTGACTTTCACCATCTTGTCCAAGGGATGGGGCTGGCACTGCATGAGAAGATGCGGCTGTCTGTAGAACAGGGAGGAGCAGAGAGCCAGAATGCATGCTTTTATCATTGCATATTCAAAGCAATGTGTCCAGTTTAGGAAACATCCACAGGTGGATCATATACAAATCTCAATAAGTTCCATGTGGGAAATGCAAGTACATAGATGTGTGTAAAATAAAAAGTTTATGATGGCATGTGATATGTGTATGTAGAGAGGTAACTAGACACAGGGAAAAATATCACTTGAAATATGATTCAGTAGCCGGCAGAATTTCATAAGGTTGAAGAACTGAAAAGCTGTCTCAAAACACAAAAGCTAGAACCGGGCAGTTGTTGCAGTAAATATTAAATGAATGGCTTAACCTTTTATCGGTGTCCACAGTCTCACTCCAAGGATGCTGCTCTAGTGCAAAACTGAGCACACACATTCGGTCCTCACACTACTTGGCACTCCAGGCTTTCTGTAAGAACTTAGGTGCAGTTCACTCCACCACCCCTGCTGCTTTTATCCCAGGTTGATATGACTGACCTGGAGTGTTGTTTTCACTCACTTCCCCTTGGCATGCTGTCGCCAAGCCTTAGACACATGCTTCCCAATTCTGTAGTGGGCTTTATGCACTCCACCACTGTACTCTTGAAACTCAATTAAGTAGTCACATCAAAGAACACACCAAACTACTCTGATCCAACGGGCGTAACGTAATTTGCCAAGTAGATAAGTCAAATGATCTTGTACAATTCCATCCCTTATAAAACATTTATTACAATGTTATTTATGAAGAGATGTGCCGAGAGAAACATAAACACCTGCCTCCATCTTTGTTCCTTCCTTTCCTGCCTTCACTTCCACTTCTTGACCTTTCACCACCCATCTTTCTCCTGTCCAATCAGATATTGCCTTAACATAAACCTACAGGCAGTGGTGGTGCACAACATTAATCCCAAAACTTAGAAGACAGAGGCAGGTAGATCTCTGGGAGTTTGAGGCCAGCCTAGTCTACAGAGCGAGTTCCAGGACAGCCAGGGCTTGTTACATAGAGAAACCCTGTCTTAAAAAGCCAAACAACAACCAAAACCAAAAAACCCTGGGACTGGAGGAATAGTTCAATGTTTAGGAGCTTGTGCTGCTTCTGAAAAGTACCTAAGTTCAGTTCCCGACATCTATATTAGGTGGCTCACAACTGCCTGTGATTCCTGATCAAAGGGACACAATGATCTTTTCTGGCCTTCTTGGGCCCCTGTACTCAAATGCACATACCACTCTGAATGGCATATGATACATATATAGAGAAGTAACCAGAGACAAGGAAAAAAAAATTGTGTTCTCACACACACACACGATATAACACATCTTCTTTTTGTTAAGATGCTATATTCATCAGGCTCAGAGCTGATGGAGGGGAATAGCATTAGGAACATGGTGAGAATGGGCAGTGGCTGTGTTAGAACCAGGGATTTTATCTGAGTAGCTGAAAAACCCACTAAGGGATTCGCAAAAGTTGGGAAGAAAATGCCAGAGATGAGCTTAAGGAAAGCATTAAATACGTAAGGAACAAATTAGTGGTAGCCAGCTTTTGAGAGCTGAAAGTGGGCAAAGAAGAGAGATCGGGTTGGTTTGAAATGTGAGCTGAATGAGGGTGGCTGCTGGGAGATCGGAAAGGGGGAGGGGAGAAGGTAACTCATGGAAATACAGGTTAGAGCTTGGAGTCTCTGCCTCTGTGTGCAGGTGTGCACCTTTTGCAAGCACAAACACATTGATTTGCATCAGAAAGTGTCAGCGGGCTTGCAAATAAAGGCTAAAGCCATTCTGCATAGGGATGCAAACAGGCCCCTGGTAAACAGGAATACTCAAAGGCTCCAAATTTAAAGGAAAAAAAAAATCTCGGTGCTTGTTTTTCTTTTTTAATGGGATTAAAAAAAAAAAATTCTCTGACCCATCCATACCTTTCAGTATGATGTTAAACAAAGTCTTTCAGGGCTGTACCTGGCTATGCCCAGCTGTGCCTGGCCAATGGATTAGCTTAAGTGAACTTAAGCCTGCTTTCTAAACCCAACTTCTCCAAAGCTCCAAGGGAAAGTGCAAAAGCTGCCAGCTCATTGGCAGCCAGGTAATTGGGGGAGCCCGGGAGTCTCACCTTCCCTTGTGCACATGTAACTTGTTCTTCGAGAGCTTCAGAAGCCTTCCAGGTCTCAGAGACAGACTTCAGACCTGCAAGTCACCAAGGCCAATGCCTTTCTGACTCAGAGTTTCTAATCTTTAAAATCAACAACTGCGTTTTACTTCTTTTCCTTTTTTATGCCTAAACATGAAGCAAATGTGTGCCAAGGGCAAGCTGGAACAGATCCTGTCTAGAGGAGTATGGCCGGCAGTGGAATATGAAAATAATAATCACACTGGTATTAATAATTTACTGAGGTCTAGTAGCTTAAGTACTTTCATGTGTCAGCTCCTTTCATTCTCACTGGAGCATACCAGGAGAGTTTAATTAACATCTCAAGAGCCAAAGACTGAAGCTCAGCAGGCTGTTAGCCTGGGCTCCTGAATATTAAGCCTACAATGGGAATTTTCTACAGATAGGGTTCTAGCCAACACCAGCAGAGTTTTCTACAGCCACCAATACAAATTTAGTGGCTCATAGGACACATGGCTGCATCTTTCCAAGTTCCCTCCCAAAGTCAGTCCTATCTCCTGACTCTGACTTATGCCTCACCTTTCCACTGTATCAGACCCTGGAGAAATGCAAGATCAAATCCCCATGTTAGGATCAACTATCTTAGCTCTCCTCTGCTCCGCTGAGCAGCGTGCTCAGTTTCAAGCATATGCTGGGATTGGATGTTTTTCAAACCAATGCTCCAGACATGAAATAAAAGAATCTCAAGTGCCAGTAAGAAGAGTGAGAAATAAGAGAATTTAAAATGCAGGTGGTAGCATCAGGGGAAGCTGCTGAGAAAAGGATTCATATTGGATTGGCTTAGGGTGCATGTGAGACCTGTTCCAATTCCAAACACTATTCATGACCTCTTCAGCTCCTTTAGCCTTTAAGCCCTCCTTATATCAAAATTCTTTCCTCCTTTTACATCTCTAGCAACTTTTAAGAAAAACCAAATCTCTGATCCCTATACAGAATTTATGATCTTTAATCACTATTGGAAAGCAGCTTATTTGGAAGCTTATAGAATGTGTTCCCTCACCTCTTCCAGTCAGGGAAGATTCTACAGGCTCTGGAATGGGTCTCAGTGACTACTGGGACCCATGTGTGCCCAAGGCACTGTGAAGTTAGTAGGCAGGTGCCATACTTCCCAAAAGATAAAGCAGTTGAGGACATCTAGGTCAGGAGGCAAGGCAAAGGTTAACCACACAAAAGCCAACACTAACTAGGTTCTGGAGGCAGAGGTGAATTTGGCTGATCTCACTACACTCTAGGGTTCCATAGACCAAAAGAGGCCAGAGAGTAGTCAGGTAGGCTGCAGGTCTCATTCTTCATAGTTGCACAGGTTGTATCAGAAGCATGAAGTTTATCATATAACTAAGAGGGTCCTGTGTGCCTTGTACAGATATTATCTAAGAACTGTAAATTTGCAGCTCACTTTGTAATTTTGGTTAACTTGTCACAATACTTAGAAAATCATAATAGCAGACTTTAGATGTCTACTGCAAGCTTCTTTAATCTTCCCATAAGGCTAGGCAGCAGATAATTTTTTATGCCAATATCATTGAAGAAGGCGTTGGCATGGTAATCTTAAATAATCTGCCATACTTCACAGGGGTGGCCTTCTCAGGAATTCACACTTGTAGATGACATGCTTTTTTTAACATTGGCCCATTTGTTTGTAAAAAATAAAGTGATTAATTTGAATGTTTTCTAAACACTTTTGCCTTGTTACAGTCTATGACTCTCTGAAAATCAGTGAAATTTATAAAACAGAGAAGGACCTAGGAGCTAGAGGGATAGCTCAGAGGTTAAGGTTACTGTCTGTACATGCATGTAGGCAAAATCCCCATACACATACAATAAAAATAAACTAGTATTCAAAAAAGTAAAGCATCTAATTTTTATGCTTCTAGTCACATATAATAATTAATATGAAAATTTCTTTTAAATTACATTTATTTGTTTTTTGCCTTGTACACCTTTATGCATAGGTATGTATGTTTGAGCATGTGCATGCGCCCTGACAGGCATATTGATTTTGGAGACCAACTTTTCATTCAGTTCTCTCCTTTTATCATATGGGATCTGGGTTTTCAGGCTGGCAGCAAGCACTTATACACACTAACCTATCCTGCCAGCCCAAAGTACTACATTTTCCTTACAGTGCATACATTAAATTCGTTCACCAAGAAGCCAGGCAAGGCAAAGGGGTGAGCCATTGGGAACAAGATGATGTTCAGTAGCTTCCAGTGGTGGCTGCTTTACAGCTGAGCATCAATAAACACTGACACCCTGAATCACTGGCTTCTGTAAATGTATGCCCACATCCCCTTTCCATGACATTCTCAAAATCTGGTTCATATAAGCCAAAGTGAGATGACAGCAAAGACACACTTTCCGTTCCCTCTCCTTTCTTCCCACAGAGGAAAAGTGACATCAGCTGACTGCAGGGACATCATGGCTACAGGACAGTAAATGAGTTCACTAAAGATTCCAGTACTACAAGGCCCTGCTTGCTCCAGACTCAGTGTTCTTACCCCTGCCATCTGAAGAAAAAATTACCTTTAACTTCTCTACGACTCTTTATAGGCATCTGTAACAACACAGAGTATAAGGACAATAGCATGCACCTGCATCTAATATACCTTACAAGAATGGGAAACTGCCTAAAGAAATAAAGACCTTAAATAATGGTTAGAGTTACATTCATTTTTGTTCTGATATAGAATGATCAAGCCTGGTACTGTACAGTATGGCAGGGGTGGTTTGATCTTAGTAATAAACTGGGATCATAGCAAATACAGTCAGTTCCTATTCTTTGCTATGACCCTAGGTCTTCAGAAACAGGGAAAGCCATTTCTCCCTGGTATAGGGAGTAAATTTATTGCATGGGGCTTCAGCAGGAGGCTAAAAAAAACCCTTCCTCATATGTCCACATCTTCTTCTGTGTTCTTCAACATGCAAATGTGCCAAACTTTAAGGTAATTTGTCCTAAGCTCCTTTGGTTCTGTCCTTGCTGGTTTCCAACTCAACAGCTTGCTTGTTTAAGAAACAACAGTTGGGCACGCAATGTATACTTTGCCCTTTCCAGAAACATCCAAAGGGATTAAAGACTCAACACAGCTCTGTGATAAACTACATCTACCCAAGCAATGACAGAGTCATCATGGATTGAACATATTGGGGTGGGGAAAAAAAGTACTATGTGTACCCCTCTAGGAAAGTACAAACTGGAGAGGGAATTAAGTAAGTTGTTGATCCCTAAACTGAGTGTTGATGGGAGATGAGGAGAGAGTCTAGAAAGAATGTCAAAGGGTGCTCCAGACAGACCACACAGCAAAGTCTAAGCCATAGAACTACTAAGGCTCTTCAGTGGGTCCTCCTTTGTGGAATCCAAACAAACAATCCCAAGAGAAGCACAAACACCAGGCTTGTCTGCCTTCTGCCTGTCAGGGAATAGAAACTTACCTTTGAGGTACTTAGAGGAAATTGACTGCACCGGACTGGTGTTTGCTGTGGTTGCTCAGTTGATGGGATGGATTTAAAAGCTAGTTAACAGGTAGTGGATAAGAAGCCACAGTTCTACAGATATTTAAAATACAAAATTAAAAAAAATTGAGATTATTCAAGATACAAAGACTCTTTGCACAGTCCCCCAGTGTCCATCTTGGGTGACTACGACATAACCCATATATATATTCGTATGGGCTCAGAATATCCCATCCCCATGGTACCTTACATAAAATAAACTATATCTATATTTTTAGACATCTTGAATTGTTGTACAAAGATTGTGTCTTACCACATAATTTAAAAAATGTTTTGAAAATATATTCACAAAGATAGTTAGCTATGTCCCTGGGAGTTTCATAAAGACAATGTATAGGATGATAACATACAGTTCTTTTAAATAAACAACACCTATGTGTGTGAACTCCTTAGAGTTCAGGATATCTTTAACTGAAAAGTTAGAATGAGAATTATTGAGTAAGTGTTTCTGCATCACACTAAAATTGTTTTATCCTTACTGGAAGAATGTAGCATTTGTCTCATGGCCACTGGGAAATGAATGGCCTACAATAAAACAAATTGTATTTGGTAATTAAGATCATGTACATCGATTCCTAGCACTTATCTCTTTTGAAACATCCTTGTAAGAATGATCAGAAAACCACACAGCTCAGTTGTGACAAGAGTCTGTGAGGGCTAGGAGGGGGGACTATAAGAGCAAAAGGGAGAGGCTCTTGGGTTTTATTTTTCCCACAGTGTGACTTTATATCCACATGTAAAATTGATTAAAGAAATTAAGATATATGCGGAAGCATATCTCATGTCCGTGAACTGATGGAGTTAATATTGTTCAACTATCTAACATTTAATTCAGCTCCTGTCAAAACTATCAATGGCAATTTTTACAAAAGTAGAACAAATAGCTTCAAAATATATGTGGAATCATGAAAGATCCTGATTGGTTAAAGCCAACCTGAACAAGGAAAATAAAAAGTGAGATATCACAGCTCTGGATTTCAAGTAAGGCAGAACATTAGTGGAAACTAGTGTCACATAGAGCATGGGGATATGGAAAAATCCAGAAAGCAACCCAAACCTAAAGTTTTTCAAGCAGAAGTGCCAAATGCCCAGGGCTGAGGGGATGAATAAGTTCTTCACTGAAAGATGTTAAGGACACTGATATCTGTTCACAGAAGAACAGGCCACAGACCTAAGTGTAAAGGTATAAAGTTATAAAGCTTTACGAGAACATACAGGAAAAATTTCCTTGATGCTGGCATCAGTGGTGATTGTTTTTATTAACAACAAAAGACTGAACAACAATATTGTCATATACCAGGTCTATGCTAAAGAAGAAGGAGGAGGAGGAGTAGGAAAAAGAAGAAGAAGAGAAAGAAAAAGAAGAAGAAGAGGAGGGGGAGGAAGAGGAAAAGGAAAAAGAGGAGGAAGAAGAACAAGAAGAAGAGGAAGAGGAAGAAGAAGAGGAAGAAGAAGAAAAAGAAGAAGAAGAAGAAGAAGGAGGAGGAGGAGGAGGAGGAGGAGGAGGAGGAGGACTAGGAAGAGGAAGAAGAAGAGGAAGAGAAGGAAAAAAGTTTCTCTACCTTGATGGAAAACAATCAACAAAATTCCAGGGCAACCTATAGAAACACAAGAAAGTATTTACAAACTTTAAATCCAGTAAGAGTTGATACCTAATATGAACTCATATGATACAACAGCAGGAAACAGCTGCTATTGTTTCACACATAAAATATGTGTGAAAAACTTAGTTTTCAAAAGAAGACATCTAAATGACCAATGAGTACCTGAAAACGTACTCAGCCTATGCATTTATAAGGGAGAGGAAAGGCAGAGCCATGGGAAGAAATTCCTTCATCCTAAATTAGAGGAGAAATATGAAAAAGTCAAAAGATAATATAGGCAAAAACATAGAAGAAAGAAGATCCTTAAACACTGTTGATGGAACTATGAAATAGTAGTTATTGAGGGAGCATGGATGGAGATTTCCACCTCAAATAGACTTGTTAGGACCAGCTTCGGTAGTCCATATCTATAGTCCCAGCACTCAAAAGGCTAGAGCAGGGGGATGATAAATAAGTAATTGTAAACCTGGACTTTTTAGGCAGACTACAACACAGACTACAGAGAGACACCACCACCTCTAGATCACAAATACAAAACAAGAAAGAACCACCCTCACTTCTGAGATCTTATCCAAAGGAAATAGAATCATCATCTTAAAGATCTATCTACACTTCCATGTTCACCTAGAAAACAAATGCTTTACGTCTAAGTTGAAGTAAGTTGAAACGCACACATGGACAGTGGCAATGACAGACGTGTAAAATGTCAGGGTCTAGGACAATGCATGGAAACACGTCAAACAACTGTCTTATACACAAACACAATCGCCCAAGTGCCAACAGAAAGATGCAGCTGTTGGGCCTCCATCAATTCCTTGTCTTCTATGGAGAAAGTGTTCCTAAGGCTTGGGAGAAGCGCTTTGGAGACAATACTCCACCACTTAAAGCAGAGGATTCAAACGAATAGTCAGTAGAGGGCATGTTATAACCCCATGAAAACAAGCTAAATTCTGAATCAGCTTGGAATCCAGAGGTCTAGGTGGTGGTGGTGTTCCCACATTCTTAATGGCTTCTTTGAAGCAGGTTTTGTCTTTCATTCATTCATTCATTCATTCATTCATTCATTCATTCAGTTGTTTCCTATCTAATAAAGTCTTGATTTCAGCCTCCTATAAGGAGCAAGACCAGCCTTTTCATCTTTGCCCCTCAACAAAACCCCTCTTATAATCCTGTTGTTTGCGTGAGTTGGCACATGAGCTGAGGGAGAAAGAAAGAAGAAAGCGGATATGAAGTTTTAGAGATAAGAAAATCCGTTCTGTGCAACAATGCCCACCCTATCCTGGTGGGGAATTTCACCTTTCCAGTTGTCACCCTTGTGTGGTTAACGAGATTAGAGCCCTAACCCCCAATCCTTTTAGTTCCCTGTCAAACAAAGGCCAGCAATTAAACAACTGGCAGTGTAGTACAGTACTGTACCTGGCCATAAGACCTGAACCCTGTGCACTGCCCCTGGCCCCCTGAGGATCTCCCTGGTCCTGCCTGTCTTGAGCCCTCAAAGGACATTTCTGCTCTAGGCCGGTGATGTCATGGGCTGGAATAAGTGTCAGGAACATTCATAAGAACAGGGTCTGCCTATTTTGAAAACACAAGAGGCATTGATCACAAGATTTCATATATATCAAAAAATATAATGGGGAAGATTTGTATCTCCCATGAATATTTAACTCTTCTAAAAGCTAATCATCTGCATAACACAATACCCCAATGCATGTGTGTAATTTTTTTTTCTACTGTCTTTCAAAATAAGGCAATTTTTCTCTTCCTGTGGTTCCTCGAAAGTGAAAGTTGCTGAACTATTCATTGATCCTTTGATCTTCTGAGTGTGTGTGTATTTTAAGACAAAGTCATTGCTGTTGCTCTCATCCGTGTGTGTGGGGGGGGGGGAAGCAGAACAAAGAAGGGAAACCACGTCTGTTTCCATTGTTTTCCTAGTGACCTAGATCACAATGCGCTCCTGTCTTGAATGCTGCTTAACGTTTGCTGATGTCTTTTTATCATAGCATTCATGGGAATTTAAAAAGAGTTCCGCTGATACACATCCTACTGTGTATTATGATATCCTGCCTGCCCTGTTGCACTGCAGAAGCCTGCAGCTGCCTGCAGCTGCCGGAAGCTTAATTATGCATGCATGCATGCAAAGCCCAGATGCTCAGCCAAAAGAGCCTCAACTACACCAGTTTCTCACTTGTTTTTGTTTGAATTATAATTGGGCAAATCTGTATTTCTCTGCTTATTTTGTAGCTGGAGCATGCTCCTCTTTATCTCTGTTTTTCCTTCTGTTCGACTCAGCTTTCTTTTTTTACCAAGGACAAACCCGCGTATGAGGCACCACCATGTGCCTCTGAGATCTGAGTAGGGTCATTCATGGGCTTGATAATATCTTGCACCGAACAGCAACTTTAAATGGCACAAAAACCGACCCTACCCCCAGTAGGCTTTCTCCAGATGGCTTGTAGCTGAAAGAAAGAGAAGAATGGTGAACTAGGAGCTGGCACCTGGCTAGAAACATAGAACATTGACAGCCAGGCAGCCATGCTAGAAAGGAAGCCTACACCTGCTGGAAGACTGCACCACAGACCCACAAAAGATGGCTTGTTAACCTTGTTAACCACTCCCATCTTCTGCTCAGAGAGCCTTAGGGAGCTGTTCTACAGTCTTCAGCAGGAACAAAGGCTCCTGTGTCAATGACATTGAGTATGGCATGGTACTATCCATACCACTTCAGTGATGCCGGAGTTGTCCTTTACTGAGAACCATGCAGAGTCATGAGCCTATTTCTGAGGCTCATCCGAGACAAAAGCTTTGTGCTCAAATTGAGCAGCAAATGAAAAGACAAAGATTGAGTTCACTGCAAGTGATCTAATCATTATTGTACAAACAGGTGAAGGTGTGTGTGTGTGTGTGTGTGTGCGTGCGCGTGCGTGTGCGCATGCGTGAGATTTACACTGAAGTTTCAAGAGTGAGCAAGAATCCACTGTAGGATAATTACCCATGACAATCTTAAGATTCCTATAAGAGAGAGAAGAGAGAGAGAAGCAGACAGACAGACAGACAGACAGACATATAGCTAGATTATTGACATATACACGCATACATATATAAACACATGTTTTTCTTCACCTCTGTTGCTGTTCCTGTTTGACTCAGCTTTTCTTGTCAGCACTGTGTGCCTCTGAGATCTAAGAAGGGTCATTTATAGACTCAGCACATCTTTTACCTACACACATAATTTGGGAGGTACAAAATTGACCGTAGCCATAGGAGGTCTTCCTCCAGATGGTTAGTAGCTTTTTTTAAAGAAAGAAAAGAAGAAAAGAAATTAGCTACAAGTGTATATGTACGTGCATGTGTGTGTGTGTGTGTGTGTGTATGTGTGTGTGTGTGTGTGTGTGTGTGTGGGTGTGTAAATGATGTCTTCATTCTGAAATGGGAGTAATTAATAGCTCTCCTTCATGAGTACTTAAAAGTGTGCAACAATGATTGGCACCTGATGTGCAAAACACAGTCAATTATATAAATTTTATAACTGAGAAGCCAAGTGTTTATATGCTCTAAAGGATCTGTTCCTTACTTATTCCTCGGAAAGGAACATATGTATAAGTATCTCAATGCACAGAGTGGAACTCTGTATCCTGTTTTTGTATCTCAGTTCTGTCAAAGGCTTTGGTACTGGAAAGATCTCGGTGCCCTTATCCAGAGAATGGAGCCACAGTGGTGTCCATTTTAAATAATTATGATGGCATGCTTAGTGGATGCAGACAAAGATTGCGTCCTTGACTTAACTTCCTTCTATTCAACTAGGCCTGGGCTTCTCACCATGGTCTAGCAGAATCACATTTCAGCAAGAATCTTGAGGTTCTTCGGGTTGTGGAAAGCATCTATCCTGGCTGTCCAGCCATTACCATTGCTTTTCGGGATTCCGTATTTTCAGCCTGTTCTCAATAAAAGTACACTTTAGGCAGACTTGCCTCTCAGTGTTTTTTCTTTGTGATTCCCATTCCTACTCTAGGTCTCTACCTTTTTTGATTTACTGATAATCAAACCCAGTATTTCATAATACCACACAATCAAAAAGCAGTATAGGTTCCTAAACCCATCACAAGAGTCCGGAGACATTCGGCCCAAAAACCTTGGTAGTGTCAGAATAATTTTTTTTCTATAGTGGTATTTTAGATGAAAAGCTAGTTGTTTTTAAGAATCATTCTTCAAGCTTAGGAGAAGAGTAATATGTGCTATAAAAGTATCAGAACCAGAGTTCAAATTGCTAGTACCTACAGAAAAGCTGAGCTCTGCCATGTGTTTCTATCCCCCCAGCACTGGGATTGGATGGAGAACGGCAGACCTGGCAATTCGAGGTCCAGTCTGCCTACCCCCATCTAAGAAAGTAGATAGAGAGTGATAGATGAAAATGTGGCAGTTTTTTTCACCTCCTCATACACATATATAAGTATACCCAGTCATGCATACATGACTCACACATCATGCATAGATCTCACACATCATATTCACTCACACCATACCATAACACCCACAACTCTCAGAAAGAATCATTCTTCCAATAAAGCCACTTAACTGACTGACAAATGCTTTTTGTTGCTATTGTTTTGCTTATGAATTTTCACAAACCCAGGAGCTAGCAATCTTGCTAGCTATGTGCGAGGTGACTAGATACACTGTAAAGGTAGAGACAGATTTTTTCTGACCAAGGAACTTTTCAGTATTAGGAAAGATTTTAAGTCAACAAATTAAAATATCTTTTATTCCACATGAGAGATGACCTCATGAGAATAACTAATTATAGACTTATAATCTGCATAATTATATAGATATAGAATTTTGACTTTCTAAACTGGGTGGAGCTAGCACCTAGGAATAATTGAAAGACCCTGGCTCATTTCTTTTTCAGCTCCAGGTCAAGAACAATGTGAAAAACTATTTATACTTCTGTTACTACTGCTCCCCAGAGATGAATTCCTGTCCCAAATCCAAAGAACACCAGAAAATACTTCTGCGCAGCACACTCCTTTATGATATATACAGAAGAGACAAATACTTCCTGACAGAGGCATGTGTCTACTCCATGCACTTACAGCCTTTCTTGCTTCCAGTAGGAAATTAAATATACTCATTGCCAACACTTTTACTGGCCTCAAATGTGTTAACATGACACAAATGCTAAGTCATCACTTGCTCATATTCAAAGCAATTGTATCATGTAGCATTTTAAAAATTGGAATTTAATGCAAGTTTACAAAAAAGAATAGCCAAAAAGTATTAAATTATAATAATGGAGAACATTTGGTTAATATGCTTAGACAAATATGCCCTGGAATTTCCGTTTGTACTTTCTACCTGGGATTTTCCTGGACACTTTGTTTTATGAAGGGAGCACATTAGTTACTTTTTCAAGTCACTGTGACAAAATGCCATTTGGTTGGGTTGGTTGAGCAGCCATGACTTTAAACCTTGGGATTCACATGAGAACTGAGTCCCACAATTTGTTCTCTCACCTGCAATGAATCACTATAACACACACATGTGCACACACATATGCATTCACACAAATACTCACAATAAATCATTTAAGATGCAATTTTCAAGAAAATAATTTTTTTGGCTCACAATCAGAAAGGAGACAGCGTCCATTGTGGTTGGAAGCCACAGCTATGGTAGTGTGAGATTCTAAACACAGTGAACCTGCAACTGGGAAGCTAAGGAAGACGAAGGCTGTTGCTCAACCTGCTTTTTGGTTTACTTTCTTTTATTTAATCCCAGACCTCAATGCATAGGATGATGCTGCCCGTAGTTAGGATTGGTCATGCTCTGAAAATATTCTCAAAGATATGTCTAAAGGTGTGTCTCCTGGATGACTGCAAATCTAGTCAACCTGACAATGAAGAGTTAGCCACCGCAGGAAGTTTCACCTATGTGCAAATGTGGAGCTAGCCATACCTGCCTTGGACACTTGTGAGATTTATGAAGTCCTCAGAAAATAATTCTTTTTTTTTTTCTTTTTTAAGGACGGGGAGGAAGATGGAAATAGTGAATGTTAGATTTTTTTTTGAGATTTATTTATTATGAACACACAGTAGCTGTCTCCAGACACACCAGAAGAGAGTGTCGGATCCCATTACAGGTGGTTGTAAGCTATCATGTGGTTGATGGGAATTGAACTCAGGACCTCTGGAAGAGCAAGAGCAGTCAGTACTCTCAACCACTGAGTTATTTCTCCAGCCCAGAAAGTAATTCTTGATAAATAATGATCAGTTGTCCCTGTTGTCATAAACAGCTATTGTTCCTATTTTGACATAAGATGGCTCTCTCTCTCTCTCTCTCTCTCTCTCTCTCTCTCTCTCTCTCTGTGTGTGTGTGTGTGTGTGTGTGTGTGTGTCTGCAAGTCTCTGTTTATTCATCCTATAGGTTCTAGTCCTCTGACAAACTCTAAATAATATAGTAAAGATTACGGGTGTTGTCCTAAATGCAGCTACTTAGCTTAATGTTCCAAGTGTCAGATGGTGTAGTCTTATCCCATCTTTTACCTGGTGCACATCTCCCCACCCTGTGTTGACCACCAAGAGTCATTGCTTCCCAGTGCAGGCACTACATTGTTGTAGAGATAGGATTAACTAGAAAATTGTATTTTAAAGAGTAATCACAACTATCTATCTTGCGCCTTGTGGTCTCCTTACCTTGCCCTCAGATAGCACACTACACACTTTGAGGTAAGATAGGGGTGTCATAAGCCCCCAGTCAGGGGTGAACTGTGAGCTTTCCAAGGAGAGATCTGGCTCATCCCCTGGGCATTGAGAGGGAAAGCCTCTTTCTGCCACGGAGGTAGACACCGTGGGTCTCTAGGACAGCTGTGCTCCAGCTGCTTGCTCTTTATTCTGTATGAGCTTCATTTTCTTTCCCCTTTCAACACAATGAGTAGCTGCCAGTAATAAACTTGCTGTAAGAATACTGCCAATAAAGGGCATATTCCACCAGTTTCGTAGGTTAAATACTGTGAAGGAGGCAGGGGGTGTAGCTCAATAGTGAGCTACATGCTGGTAAGCACTAGGCTTGGGACACAAGACCTAGTGCCAAAAATAAAGAAATGAAGAGAGGGGCGATAGATAGATAGATAGATAGATAGATAGATAGATAGATAGATAGATAGAGAGATTTCTTTTTTCTTTTACACTATATGATGTGGGCCATAGCAGTTCCAACACATAACCATTTGAAAGTTATATTTTAAGAGAGTATTTAGTGATGGTGAAAAAACACACATACATGCACAGACACAGACACACTGACCCACACATGCACTCTCCCTCTCAGACAATCAAGACTGAATTGCTTCCAATGGGTAGAAAAGACATGTTGTGAAGACAACAGATAGGCACCCATTCCTAACAGTTCCAAAATGAAAAAAAAAAAAAGAGCTTTATCTTGTCTTTAAAGATAATTTAATGAATTTGCAACATCCTGAACCACCGCCAACAGTGCACATAACACAGTACACAGTGCAGTATAGATTTCACAGTACACAATGTGCTCCTCAAGCACAAATTTGCTTTCCACCAATAATATACACAAGGCTTTGTGTGCACTACGTGAAGCATAGTAAATGTGAATCTTTCTCTGGGAACCATTGAAGGCCAGAGGAGATATTGTACACACAGCATATGTACACTGTATACACACACTCATACACACATAATTTTATATATATACATATATATATATATATATATATATATATATATATATATATAATCATCTCTCTATATAATTAATATTAGCCACCACACAGGAAGCTTAATTGTTGCTTCTCTGAGCACTTAATCTGTTAGCAATTGATAAATCCCACCCGGAATAGAAGTGGCTCATATTTAGGTCACACAAAGTCATTGCCGTTTTTTAATTTAAGCTGTGCACTAGATTAAAACACAGAAGTGTTTCAGGAGAACCAGTCAGAGGCAGCAGCAATAGGCTGTCATTTGGCGTAGAAAGTTTCCCCAGCACACCCCAGGGACATGTTAATCAAAGCTTTTAATGGCTTCAGTCTGATCTGTGACAGGCTTTGTTCCAGAGATGGCGTTTGTTGGATAGAGCTGCTAGTTATCAATAAGACACAGTAATTGCAGGGAATGACTGAACCCCATTTCCAGGCCTTCCCACCATCCGGCTCTTTTTTATTAGCAGTCAAGGCAATGGTGTCTTGCTCTAAGAGTCACAGAAAGACTAGTTTCTTTCATTTCTCAATGTCCAGCAATGAAATTAAACAAGAACAAAAAAATTGACATTAATTTGACATTCCCCGCCCCCCGTGCTCAAAAAAGTCTTAAAATCCCTCACTTCTCTTTTTGAAGTCTTTGTTTTACCCTCTAAGCCCAATCTGGACAGCAGGTCTTTTAAACTGATCAAATAAGTCCATTTTAAGCAGAGGCAAGCATTTGAAGCTCCTCTGTGGGCAGTGTTTCCCTCGGAAGTTCTTAGTTAGCACCGGGAAATCAAAAGAGCCCAAGGCTGTAACTAAAGTGTGGGGATCTCACTGACTCACCTGCAGGGGCGGTTAGCTTCACAGCCACTTAGGAAGAAGGTTAAGCTTTCCTTTGGAGGGAAAATGTCTTGGTGCCCGGTCAGAACCAGACACCAAATGGGAAACTAACAGCTTGCTTTCTTTAGTAAGTTCCAGTCCACAAGGTCTTGTGGAAACAAGATCAAAATTATCCTCTTGGTAAAAGATGTCAAGGTGGATGGGATGAGAGAAGGCAGGGAGGAGCACAGAAGGCTCAAGGAGGAACTGGTCTCCTTCAAGGCGCTTTTGTCCACAACAGTGTAAACAAAACCTGGGTGGCCAATGCCATCACCTTCAGAAGCAAAGGAAAAACAACCAGCCATCCACAGCTGACTCCAAGTCAGCCTTGATTGTTTCCCAGGGCGTCGAAATGTGGATGCAGAGCTCACCTTGGCTTCTCAGCTGAGGGGTCAGGCAGAATGTACTTTGGCACCAGTTTGTCTTTCTCTGGGAATTAAAATCACATAGTGGTGATCCAAGAGGGAGGGCGGGGCGAGGTGCGAGGAGCAATAACGCACCGGAACCTGTCGCTGCCCTTTTAATATTTACCACAACATGTAAACAGTCCTAACACTATGACTACCCCTTTTGTATGGACTTTCAAATACAGCCCAGATTCCTAGCTGGCTGTCCAAGGCTCACTACACACCCTTTTCACAGCCTACGTTTTTGTGCTTAGCCTGTACCATTCGTCTTTGGGTAGTGACGTAATGCTTTGTAACTACATCTCCCTCGTCTTTGTTGACAACATTCCTTCAGCCTGAAATATCCTCCCTCTCATTCTCCACTTACCAAATTCTTCCTGAACCCACAGGCCCCTCTCAAATGCCACCTACCCAGTAAGGTCAGAGTTAACAGTGACAAGAGCCCCAGCCACAGAATACTGGAGCACAAGTGCATGTGTCACAGGGCCCATGCTGACAAGAAGCTTCACACAGCTCCCAGCTAACAAAGGTCATTTGTTCTGAGGAGTCAGAGTGGGAGCAAATTGCATCTCGGGTGAACAAACATCTAAAACCCACTGGAGGAAAACAAAAAGAAAAGAAAAACTTCAGTTTCCGCCCAGAGGACCGCCAAGCTCTGGATAGGTTCTGGTATATGGCTTCCACCTGGAGATGCATGCCACAGGTACAAAATCCTTGGCTGGAGAACATAAAGCGAATGAGAACAGAACTTGCTCCTGCCAGCATCCGTTTCACATCCCACGGTTTGATTGGGCCTTGCTTATTTTTGAAAATAATGATTCTCAAGGCTTGGAATATCGAAATTACCTTAAGAGTTTGGTGAACGCAACGTGAAGTGTCCTCCATTTCTCTGGGCATTCTTGCTCTCGAGCTTGCTAGCGATGTTGGGCTGTGGGACTGAGGTATTGGGTGTGGGGTGCGGGTATGAGAGAGCCGTAGGGAATCACCGGGTCCTCGCCATATCCGTCTGCTCTGAGGAGCGCAGTGTTTTCTGGGAGAGAACACTAAATGAGAAAAGCAGTCAGGATGTTCTAGTGGACCCAATTAGACAGAACAAGGACCCAAGCTAAGGAAGATTCTAGAAGAAAATAAGGATAAAATGAGCCTGGTTTTTGATTCAGCATAGTTTGGAGTGAGAGAGAAAAGAGTCTAGGAAGTTTCAATATTTTAGGTTTCAGAAACTCGGAGCCTCATCCAAATTGGGAAGGTAATCTGTTGCAGGGGAAATGAGGATGCTGAAGATTGATAGAGGAGCCAGTGAATAAGAGATGCTGATTGATGAACGAAGCAGCTGGCTAGTGAGCAGGGAACAAGTCTCACTGGTTGTCAAAAGAGAAAGAGCAAAAAGGGCGTGGGCACGGACCCATGAAGAGGACCAGTGGATGCAGAACTAGGTATCAGAATGAGTTTGTCCTCTCTTCTCATCTTTGTGGAACGAGAGTTTCTGAGATTCAACACCTGCAACAGGTGTGACTAAAGAGCAAATGGACTGGGGACAAGTCACAGAGCTGAGGATCACCAATGGGTACATGTGACATCTCCAACTGTCTCCCAGTAGTGCCTGTTTGCATTTTTATAACATCAAGGTAGACTCTCAGCTGAACTTCCACTTAGTGTCTCACAGAGACCTATCCAATGGACAGATTCTGGATCCACATGTTCCCAGAGCCCTAGTGCAAACCTTTGCCAGGGTGTTGATTTGAACAGCCTTGTTTCCCATTAGAGAAGGTGTCTTAGAAGGTGCCCCATCATAGATGAGGCAAGTTAACAAGATACCCTACTGTTTTACTGAGCAGAATGGGGGAGGGAACAAAACACCTCTAAACAAAATTAATTTCCACAAATATTCAAAGTTTTAGTAACAGAGCCTCCTCTGGGAGATCTCTTTCTCACAAAAGAGGATGTTGTAGTTCTCCAGGGGTAGAGATCACCATTCTAGTGCATTTTAGATCATTATGGATTGCATTTCAAAGCTACATTTTACAATGGCTTCTGTATCAAATAAAGATGCCTTCAAAGTATACACACTCTCATGGAACCGCCTGTCATATGGGCAGAGAACACTGGAATACACTGGGAGTATTCAGTGGCTTTGTGTAGAAGTCCAGCACCTTCTCAGTAAGCCATGTAGGATGAAGAATCTCTAGTCCCTGCCTGGTTCATTTTGGAATTGGCTACTAAAGCAGTCTAAGATGACAAGAATGTGGTCTCAGCTTCTGTAAAATTTAAATTTTGCTCCTATGAATGTAAGTATTACTGGAACACACTTGTGGATTCTAAGTTCAAAGGAACCCATGTTGAAAGTCTACAGGGGTATCCTTGTATTTATAATGTAAAGTTCCCAACAACTGAACCCTACAGAGAAAACTGACTAGTCAAGCACAATAGCTCTTTTGACAATGTAAAATCTCAAATAACAGTTATGGACTCAGTCAGCATCTATGTCTGAATTTTTTGCTTGTTTGTTTGTTTGTTGTCAACCCCATAGATTGTTTCATAGATTCCCATTTTTCAAGGTGATTATTTCAACCTCCTCCTGCCTGGAACCTTCCACACACTTCCTATGCCTTCCTTCCCATCTGGCTGACTACTTTACTTTGAACATCATAATTGAAACAGAATCAAGGGCTGGGAATATAGTTCAGTTGGTAGAGTGCTTGCCTAGCACGTATGAAGCCCTGGGTTCAGTCCTTAGAATTGCATGAACCAGGTGTGGTGGCTGCACAGCTGTAATCCCAGCATTCAGGAGGTAGAGGTATGAGTTATATGAGACCTTGTCTCAAAAATATGACAACTCCACAGTCCTGAGCATTATGCAACCTATCTTTAAAGGCTAGCGTCTTCCTGTTTGCTGTGGTCCTTAGCATACTGGAACTATCTCAAAACTGCAGACTTTTCATCTGTCTTTCCAACAAACAATTCAATATTTCACTAATGAAACCTTGAAGGCTCCCCTTATGACTGGACCCTTCTATTCTAATGCCTTCCTAGTCTTCCTGTTTTAGACATAACAACCAACACTCAGTCATGTCTTCTCTGTGCCAGACACGTCATACTGCCTAATCTTAGAGCACACAGCATTCCTGTAGGGAAAACATCCGTGTCACTCTCATTTTGGAGAGAAGAAAACCAAAACCCCCACAAAGTTAAATTTGCGAAGACAGAAGGACTGCTGAGAACGAGAACTGGTATTTGGAATCAGACAATTTCCCCCAAGGGCTAGTGTGCTCACCCCAGCATCACAGTGTCTGATTCCCAGAAACCCACGAGTTTTGTTGATCATCTCTTCGCCACATGCCACATGTAACTCATCGGCAGATCTGTTTAACTTGGGCTCTGAAGCAGATCATATGCCTGTCCGTTTCTTTCCAAGGCTCATGCCACATCCCAGCCCCATGTAGTCCAACTTGTACAGCCTTCTGACTGGTAAGATTTACTTTCTGCTGCATTTTATTATCTATTCCTCAACCTGCGAGCAAGTAAGACTTAAGATGGGAATCCAATCACATAGCAACCTGTTCACCTGGAGAGGCATCCCACAACAGCTGCAGTGACGTAAGTGGCATCCCACTGCAGCGTAACTGCTGGACACCATTTTTCTTTCAAACCCTATTACAAGCCACTCTTCCCTTGCTCAGCATCTTGCCTCTCTAGCTGTCATGCACAAATTCAGTGTTTCCTCCATAGCCCAGGGAACTCAGTCCCCTCCCTATTCTCTAATGAGCTACCCTGACTGGGTACCCGAAATACAGCCTTCAGAAAGAACCCCTTTGGCCACCCTTTCTAAACTAGGCTCCCTGGGCATACTTTGTCCACACAGTTGACAACTATCATGTTTTCCATCTTCTTAATTAAAAAAAAAAAAAAAGTCTGATGTCTCCAAGAAACTCTGTATAGCCTGAGTCAGGTCCATTTATTTGTGTTGATGGCTGAATACCCAGCAAGGTGTAGAGTTAAAGCAGTATCAGTTGACTTACTGGATGCAGATTGAAGTTAAGGAGCTACATGATTGGACAGTGAAGAGGTAGGCGGGGCAAGGGGTAAACGGAAGAAGGGGGCGGAGAGAAAGGGGAAAATCAAGAAGGAACTTGAGATAGATGACCTGGATCCAGATGGACTTAGTTGGCGTTAGGTAGATATGAATATTTTAAGGGATGTTATAAGTCTTTAATCACATATAGAAGGGCTGTTTGTATCTTTGTCATTGGATATTGTGTAGAGAATTTGTGGATTGAGAATCTAATATAGAAAACAACCATGAAAAGCTACCGGGCTTTGGAGTCATGTTTGTGCCGGGTGGTAGCGTAAAGAAACACACCGGGGCAGTCATAGTCACCGAGGACAGAAGCACCAGGGTGGGCGGAGTGAACAGCCTGGGAAGGGAATCTTGTGGAGAGTAGCTCCTGGAACTAGGGACAGAGTCCTTGTGTTCTGCTCCGCACTAGAGCGGCATCTGTGGAGTGAGACCACGGGGACCAATAAAGGGATAAACCATCCTTTTAATATTTACTGCAACACATGGTCACTGCAGTTGGCTCATATATCTTAAGTACAAGAATCCCAAAAATCTAAGGTTCAATACTTTCTAAATGAAAACTAAGTTATGTAAATCAAAACAAATTTAGAAGTAATCCCTCCCGAAAGTTCAATTAAAGACAGAATGGTCAGGGAAAAGAGTTCTTAGTGCAAACAAAATGGAGAGTTTAAGATAAACATATAAAAAATAGAGAATTTATGTTATCTACAACATCTATCAGTCCATGGGGTATGCGAAACCATCTTGAAATGTTGAGTGAATTAAAAAACTAATTTGATGCTAGGCTTAGTAGCACATGTCTTTAATCTCAGCACTTCGGAGGCAGAATAAGGCACATCTCTGTGAGTTCAAGGCCAGTGTGCATATAGTGAGTTCCAGGTCAGCCAGTGGTATGAAGAGATACCTTGTATCCAATGATGATGATGATGATGATGATGATGATGATGATGATGATAATAATAATAATTCTAATTAAAAAACATTTAAAATTTTGACCAAGGCCGGAGTTGTGTAGGAGACATGTAACTGTGTCACCTAAACTACCACACTTTCTTTAGGAAAGCCTCCTGCTGACTTTGCCCTCAATGTTTTCAAATTCTCACAGAAAACGGCCACTTATCAAGACCTGAGGTTTATGCCTGTGACAGGCAGCAAAGACAGCACTGTTGACATGCTGAGTTCAATGATGACTTTGTTCACGGTGATTCTGCAGCTGGCAGACTCGGCAGTGGCAGCCCAGAAACAATCCCATGTGGCCTCATCTCAGCCCAGTGCCCACAGATACCTCATACAAGGGGAACGTTGAGCCTGATAGTTAGGATGCTGTTGCTGCCTCCCCTCACCCATTCCATACGCTTAATACTTAATTAAGCGTATACATAGTGAATACATAGGATAATTATCAAGGTCTATGCATGCATGTGCATGTGCGTGTGTGTGTGTGTGTGTGTGTGTGTGTGTGTGTGTGTAGAAATGGTGCCGCAGCCTCTGAATAAGTGGCAGAAACTATGCAGCTGCAAAGGCATCTCCTGCAGAAGGACCTAACTGAGGACTGCCTGAGAGACCAAGGATTGCCAACTCCAGCTAATTGGGAACTGCTTTTTAGAAGTGATACTTTCTTGGGGCCAATGATGCACTGGTGAAGTACCTTAAAGGAGCTTGCAGCAGTGTTTAGATAGGCTTTCTGTGGTGTTTCTCAGTGGCTCCCAGAGGAGCCTGTGTCCTTAACTCTGCACCACCTCACCTCCAACCCCCAAGGACAGGTAGGCTAAGGCGTGGAGGAGTCCAGAGCACAGGCAGCATGTGTGTGTGTGTGTGAGTGTGTGTGTGTGTGTGTGTGTGTGTGTGTGTGTGTGTGTGTGTATTCACCACCTGAGAAACTAAAAGTTACACAGGGGAATGACCATGATAATAAGCAAGTAAGTGGAGTCCTATGTGGTAAAAATGGAAAACGGACAGTGAAGTGGAAACTCAGGGTAGACAGAAGTCTCAAAAGGAGGTTCTTGATCTGAGGAAGAATAATGCTGGATAAAGAGCAGCTGGCTCCAGAGCAGTGTGGTGAGCTGAGGTAAGGACAGCCAATAGAACCCACCAAGGTGTGGGAAGCAAGACAATGTAGCCCATCACATTGTTTCCACAGTCAGAAGATAGAGAGAAGTCAGGGAATGCTGCTAGCTGAGGAATTTCAAGGTCCATATAGGCGTCCCTTTCCCTAGCTAGTTCTCACCTCGGTGCCTACTCCCAGCATGACCTGAGCAGGAAGCATGTGAACATACTAGGACCACTTCACATCCAATCTAAACACATTCAAACAACACACGTAGGTCCTCTCTGCCCTTCGCCGACAGATGTGCACACACAGCAGACTGGCTGGAAAGGATTCCTTTGCCCTTTGACTGTTTGGGTGACAGGAAGCTTTGAATATTGGATTAAGCTCTATGTTGCAGAAATGAGAGTAGGAGAAGGAGCCACATAGATAGATCAGCTCGCCCGAGTTCTGCTGCATTCCGGCTCCTTCCAAGCTGATGTTCTCCAGAACCCTAAACTCTCCTTTTTCTCTCCAGACTGAGGGTGATCATGGCACTGCCATGTTAGCGTTCCTGTCGGGGTACACTTACATCTTTAGTAGTCTTTTGAAAGCACTGCTCATGCTTTCCTGGAAATTCCCATCAAGCACCGGGCCTGACACTGCTCTTCCTGCCAGGACCTCGACATGTAGATATTCTTCCAAAAACATTGCACCAAAACAAGGGACTGTGTGCCTCCCAGCTGGGTCACTCACTGACTCTTAGCCTTGGTGAGCTTCTTGCTACAGGTTGTTTTCTGTAACTGGCAGATAACTCCACATAACACTGCCTTTGGAATTTTTAGAAGCGTCTGGGCCGATGAAATGTCACCCAGCTCGTATGGTTCCCTTTCTTTGCGCAAAGCTTTCTGGAGATCAGAGCTCCTTTTAGGGAGATGGAAGGCATAGCAGCGACGTGAGACAGCATGGAATTTTGAACCAGAATAATGACAGTCAAAGAAAGATCATGGGGTTTGGTAGTGTGTGACTCTTAGCAAGCTGATTCCTCAGTCTTCCAGACAGCTGTGATCAACCAGACAGACAAACAAAGACATGCAGTGGTGACTCTACTCAGCAGCAATTACGGTAGAAGGGAGGTTACCCCACTTGGTTTTGAGGCTCACTTAAGTATTATTAGCATGCTTGCTTCACTGATTCTCGGACTCAGCAAGACACATGTGAAGTTATTCACACACACACACACACACACACACACCTGCTTTACTGAAATTTTAAACAAAAATCCTTATCAGTATGTGCACTCTTATTGCTTTCTTCTCTATTATACAGTGAGGAATTAGAAATGTTACACATTATCAAACAATGATTTTTAGCTGCTAAAAGGCAATAATCTTGAGAGTGTAGAATCTTGAAAATGTATTTATATACTAGAATATCTAATATCAATTTTCAAAGTAACCAAATGTATATGTTTTAACGTGAATACACTTTAAAAATTAATACAGAAGGGCTGGAGAGATGGCTCAGTGGTTAAGAGCACTGACTGCTCTTCCAGAGGTCCTGAGTTCAAATCCCAGCAACCACATGGTGGCTCATAACCATCTGCAATAGCATCCGATGCCCTCTTCTGGTGTGTCTGAAGAGCTACAGTGTACTCACATACATGAAATAAATAAATAAATTATTAAAAAAATAAATATAGAGTGGAAAAATTCCAAGAAGGAGTCATTCTGCAAGATATTTTATAATGGAGCCATGTCCTGATAGAGCCCACTGTGTGGGTTTAAATTTTTTAAATTTTGGAGCACTCAAAATTAAAGATAAAGTCCAAGATAAAAGCTATACACATCACAACAATGATACGACAGGTAATGAAGACTCAGAACAGTCATGTTTAAGAGCACCATTTGTCACGTAGTGTAAGCTGGCCGGTCACCCTGTCAGTGTGTTTAAGAAAAAAAAAGGTAAGCAAGGCTTTGCAGTTTCCTCTTCATAAAAATTTCAGTTTTCTAGAAAACAGTACTTCCATAGAGCAGAAGTTATATCTGCAAAATGCAAATCTCTCTCTAACGTTTAAAGCTCTTTAAGCGAGCTGTGTAGGATAGCAAGTTTCAGTCTTTGGGATCCCCAAAATCCTTGGTCCTGCACACTGAAAGGAATCAGTAAATTCACAAAAGAGATGTTGCATGTGTTTATCCTACCTGTCAATATCCTACAGGAAGCCAAAACCGTAGTTTCAAAATATTGTATTAAATTATTTAAGAAGAGCAGCAACATATCCTCTGTGTGTTCATTAATATTTTAAGTGAAAAGACTATGTGTTTTTCTAAGTAGTGAGGAAAACAGCATATTTACGAAGTTTTTCTGAATTTCTCTCCTGTCCAGTGTATAATGGAAAACAGCTGGGTCCCTGTGTCTGCTTCCATCTCAGTTGACCGCAATTTGCTTTTGGGGCTGAAACGTATGAAGTCAATCTGACCTTATACATACACGTAGTTGGGGAAAAAAAAGATTTTACTGAGGTTTTTTTTTTTTTTTTTTTTTTTTTTTTTTTTTTTTTTTTTGTGAACATTTTTCTTGAATACTATTCCAAAGCTTACCATAACCATTCCTTACGAGTCAACTGTGGTCCATAATTAGAGAATCATAGGAGATTTTTTTATAGTCTGATGTGTAAACTGTGGGTCTAGCACACACACACACACACACACACACACACAGAGAGAGAGAGAGAGAGAGAGAGAGAGAGAGAGAGAGAGAGAGAGAGAGAGTATTTTAAATGCACTGAGAGTCCTCCAGAGATGGCTCAGGAGTCCATTCTGGTCTTGGAGAGGACTGGAGTCGGGTTCACAGAATCCATGTTGATTGGTTCACAGATGCCTCTAAACACAGGTCCAGGAGGACCCCTCTGTGCCCATGGTTGCCTGAAATCGCATGCTCAAGACCCATACACAGGCACATGGCAGCGCATAATAAAATAAAATGAATATTATGGAAAAATAAAAGGATGTGCTGGTCACTTGGAAATATCCAGATCTTTCAGAGGTTAATGTGTTTCATGGTACATGGCAAACAAGCACAGTTGGTGATATCAGTGTTGACACCTGATATCACAAGCACCTGCAAGTATCCAGAATGTTCTAAGTTCATAACAGCAAGTAAAAGCTGTCTAAAATGTTGCTATTTTACTTCAGAGCTTTTTGTTTTTTCCTGCCAATAAATATTAACATTCCCCTGGAATAACCAGATCATTTCTTTCACTTTTTTTTTTAAAGAGGCTGCTTGTTAAAAGCCAAACTGTGAATAGACACAGGTCCAATGTCAGACTTTCTTCAAGTGAAAACTGTGCTTCAGGGACAAATGCTAGTAGTTTCGCTTCCAAGTCCACAATCAAACGGTGCTTTCACATAAGACAAGAAGGAACTTCAGTGAGCGCAACAGCCCTTTCATGCCTGAATTAGTCATACAGAACACTAAACAACATGTATTTGGAGTCAAGAGATTTTAAATTGACCATTTAACTCCTTCCTTGAGGACATTCTTATGAAAATCTGGCTTTGCTCACGATGCTGTAGTTTGTGATGCTGTGGGACCTCATGTGTGCCGGGTAGACACTCTACTGCTGAGTGCTGGCTGTAGTAAGTGTTGCAGCATTGTGGGGCTCTTAGGAGTGCTATCTCCTGCACTCTTGCTCAGCATTGCCTTGGGTCAAATGTCAGCAACTCTTAAAGGCACGGGGAGAATCAGTTTTCTGTTAAGAGAGTTTGACCTTCACAGGCCTATTGAAAGATATCAGGATTTTATCTAATGGTATCCCCAGAAAGCTCACATGTTAAGTGATCAATTCACTTTAGAGAATTAATTAGACCACGAGAGTATAAATTTTATCAATGGGTTACTCTACCCAGGAATTGCTATCAGAGCTTGGGGCCTGGTTGGAGGAAGTTGATTATTTGGGGTTGTGCCTTCCATGAATGTATCTTGTCTGTGGACCTTTTCTCTGTCTTCCTGCTTCCCGGTTGCCATGATGTGAGCAGGTCTGTCCCATCACAGTATCTCTGCCATGAAGTTTGACTCTTATGAGGCCTGAACCAACAGAACTTACTGACCACAGCGTGGAAGCCCTGTTAGTAAAAGAAGCTTTTCCTTCTTCTATATTTATCTTCTTTGATATTTCGTTACAGCTATGAAAAGTGACCAACACACATCAGAAGATCCTACCTTGAGAGCTTCACATGATGACTCTAATACCAGCCCACAGAAGGCTAAGGCAGAAGGATTATGAGTTCAAGGCCCACCTGCACTATGTAGTATAGCATTGCATACACATCCCCACCCCATATACACTCACACAAAACTATGGATAAGTGAAAAACCCACACTGAGAATCATAAGTCCACAGTTAGGGTTTAGGACCATAATAACTTCAACAATATTGAGTTCTTTGAAAATTTAAATAGTAGAGACCTATTGAAGCAGTGGTCCCACAAACGCCAGCTCACACACATCTGCCTTTCTATCAAAACCAAACCAGTTATAGTCTCCAACTGCCTCATAAGATCACACAGACAAAAACCCTTTGATGGTTTTCTGTCCCTTTCATTTCTAAAGTAAAGATAGTTATTAAATATTCAGGACACTTATTGGATGCCTCTACACGGCCAGCGGTGGTAAAAGGAAATCATGTGACTTTTACAACATAAAATTGTTTTGTGTGTAGAGCTTTTTCATTTCCTATCTCAACCAATATTTATTTAATGCTGACTATGTACCCTGTATTATTATTATAGGTGCTTTTCCTTCAGTTTACTTTTTATTTTAACAGTGGCTTATCAGGTATTTATGGATTTTGTAGCTGAAAAGAGTGAGTTACAAGTACACGAAGCAGATCTTAGGCAATCCACCATAATGGGCCCACCACACAGCTCTTCCCACTGAAGGAGCTTCTCCTGTATTACCCTAGAAGAGATGCTTAGGCAGTCCTTATATTTCCCGAGAAGATCATGCTTAGGCAGTAAACAGTCTGAGCTCTTGTGCAAGAATCATAAAAAAGACCCTTTTTTCTGCCCAACTTTCCTACTTTCTCTGGAGGTTGCCAGCTCCTGCCTTCAGGGTAAAACAACAAATTCAGTCAGAACCTCGGGGTGGCACACCACTATTAAACCCACAGATACCCACAATCACTCCTCTGTTATCCCAAACCACTAAACTGTCCAAGAGTAGGAATTTCTTATACACCCTATAATCATCAGTTAAGCAAGGAAAACAGAACCAACTGGGAATGTTTGAAAAGAAAAAAGTGCCACGAACACTGGAAAGTTATTACGGTGAAGGATGTTCGACTACACCATCAGAAGGTGGGGTTGCTCTCCTGAAATCCACCAACAGAAACTCCATTGTTGGTTTGTTGCTGTTATTTTGGTTTGCTTTGGTTTTTTGAGACAGGATCTCACTATGTAGAACTGTCCCCCACCTCACTATGTCCATTAGGCTGGCCTTTAACTTAAAGAGATCTGGAAGCCTCTGCTTCCCTTCTGTTGAAATTAAAAGCTTGACTCACCACACCTGGCTCAAATTGAAATCAAATCATTCCATAGTTTAACACTCATTTTTTTTTCCTCATAAAATGTCTTTGTGTCACAAGAGTTTGTTTCAAAAAGCACAAACAGGATCTTGCAAGCCAGAAGATCAAAGAACATCCCAGAAATGTTTGAGATTAAGAAATTCTTTTCCCAGTTTACAGGGATCACATCAAAACCTTCGCAGCAAGAGCAGTTTCCTGCCTTGGGGACTTTATGAGGGTGGACGACCTGGTGAATGGCATGCTGGAGAACAGCTCACCTGCCAGCGAGAATAACTTTCTCACCCAGGGAGGTGGAGCAAGGTTATAAAGGAGGATGAGATGAGGAAAGAATCTGCCTGAAAAAGAGAGACACAATTCACCCTGTCACTCTTCCTTAGCTGAAAAAGGTTGGCAATTTGAGAACCTGTGTTTGCATCCTTTTCTATGTGCAACAAGATTTTTGCAATAAAGTAGGCGTTTTGTCATCTTTTAACAAGATGTCTATTTTGTTTTTCTAAAATCTGCCAGTGAAAAGTGAAGACAGGCTTGTTGTATCGGGCCCTTTTCTGCTTTTTGAGGCCAGCAAATAAAACTCAACATTATACCAGGACACCCAATTCCACTATGGTTAAAAATAAACGTGGTCAAACCTAGAGCAACAGAAACTATCTCCCATAAAACAATATTTAATCTAAGACTTAGGTTAAGAAATCCTCATATATATATATATATATATATATATATATATATATATATATATATATATATATATATACTACATATTTAGAAAATCCTTTGTGATGATCGCTGCTTGAGACAGCTTATTTTAATTCATTCTTTCAATTTTCAAAGCCACAGGAATAAATCAGAAATAGCCAAATCATGAATGTTATTTACTTTATTCTAAATGGATCTAGACCTAGGGAGACATTGCTAATTACAAGTGCTGTAGAAAAGCAGAAATCTGTTCATGTTTCATCCGAGCTGCAGATTAGATAAAACATTAGTTCTGTGCAGCCAGTCCCCCTGGACTCCATTCATTTGCCTTCATGCAGGGAAGGCTGGTACATTAGCCCTCCTGGAATATCCTGGAGAAACCCTAATAACACATCTGCTGTGTCGGTTTTTTAATGGAAATGGCACTCAAAAGTACACTTTGAAAATCAATTTCAGCTGCAAAACAATAAACATTAATAAATACAAATTTGGTTTCTGTTAACCATTATTTCCTGACATGGTTGGAAGTGGTGGAGGGAACCAGTTGACAAATCCGGTTTGCAGCTATTAAATCCCTTTTAAATCAAACAAGTCCAAACTGCATGGACTCCTCCTCCCAGATGTGAGAAGAGAATATTGGTACAAACTTGCATGGTTTTGTTCAGGACTTTGTGTACCCCAGAAGGAGCAAAAGCATCCTTTTTGGTCAAGGCTGTTTTAGCAATGAAAACAAAGGAAATTAATTTCTAACTATTGGATGGAGACAAAAGAAGTGTTGTACAATGCTTTTATGAAAACATACTCTGGGTTGGTGTGGGCAATAAAAAATAACAAGAAGATATTTGGCTCTGCCTCTGTTTGAACTATCTTTTAAAAATTGGGACAAAGGGTGTTTTCTTGACAAGTCCCTAAATCCAAAAAAATCAAGCAACAATTAAGGCCCTCTGGCTTGAGGCATGAGTCAGAAATGGTCCCCTCACCCCAAAGGATGTGAAACATCAGACTGAAGCATTCAGTGGGTTCAGTGAACCTCGGCCATCTGTTTACATTGTGCGGTAAAATCACAATGCTGGGAATTACTTCCCCTTAGCAGGGCCTGCAAGCAATCACCCTGGAATGTTGGGTTCTGTGCTTTAGAAGATGGGAAAGCATGTTGGTGCTGGCAGACAAGGCTCTCTGCATCTGCATTCACCTCTGAACATTGGACTTTCCTCCCGGTCTTCATGTAGTCAGCTTCCCCCACCGAAAACCTCAAAGAACCAATCTTCTTATTCCCTTCACACCTCTTTAAAGCTTCTCTTTGCTCCTTTGGAGAAAGATTTGGTCTTGCTGTCTATTGTAATGCTAAGTGCGGACCCCCAAGACCTGGAGTCTGCAGTTTGCCTGTAGACCTGGGACTCTGTCCCCCCCCCAAGTTATTTCTGATTGGTAAATAAAGATGCCAACAGCCAATGACTGGGCAGAAGAGATGCTGATGGGGTTCAAGTTTCCTGAAGCCACCAAGTAAAAGAAAGTGCTGGAGCAAGAAGAAGCAGCTGCCATGGGTTAGCTGAGCCAAAAAACATGGACCTGCAGGCTGGCCAAATGGAGTTAAGAGCAGCCCAGTTGAAACATAGTAGGTAGTAAGAAATAATTCGGCATTACTTATAGGAAAGGAGATTCTTATAGCTTAAATGGTAGACATCTGCCCAGCTCTTGTGCCGATTAAGACTTATTGTAAATATAAAGGCTCTGTGTGTCTTGAGTATGGGTAGATTAAATATTTTTTACTACATTGAAATGCTAAAATGAATGTAAACAGGACAAGTTTGCACAGATCAACCAAGAATGGGTCTCCCCTGCTGAAAGGAAGAAGAGATATCTGGTAGTAAGGAAATCTAATCTCCTCACACAGGCACCAATGTTGTTAAAAGATGGTGTCCCGGGTTTTGGCACCAAAGTTAGGAAAAGGATGAAGAGAGTGGGGGAGATATGGCCCATGGAGGTGCGGTGAGGCCTGAGGAAAAGGGAGATGCCTCTGGGGGCCCATGCTAGGAATTCCTTCCCCCAAAGGGACCAGCCACATGATGGTATAGTACAGAATAGAGTTTATTCAGGTCATGGGGAAGTTAAGAGGGTAGTAGAGGAAGAGAAAGAGAGAAAAGAATAGAGAAATAAGAGTAGAGGCCGGCCATGAGCATGTGAAGAGAGATGGGGGAAGGGAAGGGGAAGAGAAGGGGCAAGAGGGGAGAGCAAGGGAGCAAGAACAGGAGAACAAGAGAGAGAGGAGGGGGCAAGCAGCCACCTTTATGGTGTCAGGTCACTGGGATAGATCATACCTGGCAATCGCCAGGTAACTGAAGGGTGGAGTATACCTGGATGTTGCCAGGTAACTGAGGGGTGGGGTTTACAGAATTCCAACACCTACCCTCACATCAAGCCAAACTCCTCAATAGTACTAGAATATGTATCCAGGCACTAGATTTAGTTGGTTTCCTAAAGGCTCATGATTATAACCATCTGGATGGATCAGCATTCATTCCATACATCTTTGAGTTCTTCTGTGACAGCCAGCTTCTATAGGCAAGCTTCTATATTTATTGATGTGAATGTCAGTAAATTAAACTTATGAAAGTGAGGTTAAAAGCATTTGCATTCATTAAAATATTTGTGAGCTTATCAAAGTTTAAAGACATGAAAGAACACTCATCTGGACAATGAAAAAGAACTGAAAGTTGAATCAATTTAACCCTTTATTTAATGTGAAAGTGCTCTGAGGGGTAAAATGGCACAGGTTCATCTGAGCTCTGACATATATAAATGTGTGTGTGTGTGTGTGTGTGTGTGTGTGTGTGTGTGTATGTGTGTGTGATGAAGAAGATGTAAATTTTCCCAAAGGGAAAATATGAGCTCTTTAGTATTAAAACAGAAATTACGTGCAAGACAGCTAGGAGGTAAAACAACAAGAAGAACATACAAACATTTCTCTTTCCAATTTCATTGATATCTCATATACAAAGAGTTTAAAAAAAAACAAGAGTTCTTTTGTATCCATTTGTCTATTTTCTTGGCTCCACATCACACTGCTGGGTCAAGACCAAGATCATAACTCCCAATATGGTGTCAGGTTCCATTTCAGAAATTGGTTTGTTAATGACATTCTAATGTCTATCATCATATGGCAGAAACTATATTAATATTATCCCCTCTCAGGCACTGTTACACAGATGTCAGCTCTAATCCCTGTAGAAGGCCTGCTACAAGTCAATCTTCATGGAAATATATTAGTAATGCCTGTGGAGTTTCTAGAAATATAGGAAGTGTGAAAATTATAATTGGGGAAAAAAGGGGGTCTTAAAAAGTATGTAAGTTCAGCTTGAAATATGTGAAATTATTCAGCTCGATGACAATAGCTGGCTTGTAAAGTTTTCATAACCACATTAGCTTAATGTAAACTAATAGTATGTATGTTAAAAACCATTCGGAATCCCTCAGTGTTTTAGACAAATCAATCACAAGAAAGCTTCCTGTTTGGGCTGAAAGTGATACCCAACCCTCAGATTTCATAATTATAAATTAAATGAATGCAAAACACATACGCTACTGATAACATCTCCCCCAACGTGACCATTTTGCTCCTCTCAGAGGACAGGGATACAGATGTTTCCCAACCTGCAGGGCTAAGCAAGCTTGCATTTAACAACAGCATTGCAAACCCACGAAAGGTGAGTAAACAGAGGACAGTGGCACTTGCGATGTGGAATTGATTAGGCTCGCAATTACTACAAGCACGGCACTTGCATTGTGCTTTTTCTGCTGCTCTTTGATGACAAAAAGCATGCCTAGCTCATCAGCACTGCAATATGTTTGGTTTTTGGACTTGCCTCAGAGAACATCTGTGCCCACAGTTGGGCTTTTGGAAGAAGAAGGGGAAAAACACACACACACACACACACACACACAAGAGCTGGTGTGAATCATGCTAAGTCAACCTGTAGCAGGTGTTGGTCACTTTTGAAATTTTAAAAATGTCCCCTAAGCAGAACAAAACCAAGGTAAGGATTTTTCCTCTTTTAGGAAAGAGGAAGGGGGCGGGAATGGGTATCACAATGCATAGCAAGGACTTAGGCACGCTAAGTTAGGGACACAGGTGCTGAGTGGGACAGAGTTGGTAAACCAAACATGTCTGATTTCCCACAAGTGGTGAGCCCCAGCTGTCTCCATCCATGGTTCTGCTAACCCTGGGATCTGCCAACAGTTCTTTCCATTGTTAGTATTCCGCCTTTGCAGGGTGTCCTGCAGATGCTGAGGAATCTCCTAAAGTAGTAACAGTTGCAATTTCAGTGGTAAATGCTCCATGAAGGGCTGGATTCACTTCAATCCTCGATCTCCGCCATCCTGGCGCTAGCATGAAGAACCCCCAGGGTTCACTTGGAACTGCCCAGATTTCTTGAGTGCCAAGCTCCGTAGTCTTCACGGTACCCACCTTTTCTCCACTCCATGTCTTAGCCTGGCCAGGAGTTCCAAGTTCTGACTAAGACATTGTCCGTCCCTGACCTGAAACCTAATGAAAAATGACTGTTTCCTTAGTCATTTACCTTAAGAAAATATTTTTTGCCTATAGGGCTTTTTTATTAATATTATTATTATTATTTGCTTCTTGTTTTGTTTGGAAGCAACAAAACATTCAGCCTGTGACCCATAACAGAGTCGTTTAAACAGAAGGCATAATTCTAGACTTGGCCCTGAATGCAGGCAGATGTTTTTGAGCATGGTTTGGACTCCATTTAAGAACACCAAGAACTTGTAACGTGCAGATGTAGTGAAACTGGAGTAAGTTCAGAGACATGACAGAGATGATTAAAGGGAAAAAGAACAGTTTCTGAGGGAGTGCTAAGAGGGTCCGTTTTGCCTTTATCCAGAGAAATGGGAAAATAATGATTATTAACTTCAAAGCCAGCTTGCTCACGACAAACTCAATGAATGAAAATGGGCTTGAATTAGAAACAGGAGAGAATCTGGGAGAGAAAAGGGAGCACGTCTTTGCCTTAAGAGGAAGAGTCCTTTTTTAGTTTTCTGTTTCTTCATTTCGGTTTGGTTTTTTAGGCAAGGTTACTCGGTGTAACCTAGCCCTGGCTATCCTGGACTTGCTTTGTAGATGAGGCTGTCCTTGAACTCACAGAGATCCACCTGCCTCTGCCTACAGAGTGTTGGGAATTAATGGCACCATCCCCAGCTGCTTTTGGAGAAGAACACATAGCACTTTGAATTTAAAAAATTCACATTTATGTATTATACATAAAAAAAAAAAACAAAACCACAAACAAAACAAAGAAACGTTTGCTGCCTGATTTTTTTTTCCCTCTGAAGCATTTTTCTCCTGGCTCACCTAGATTTTTGAAGAGCAAAACCTGGACCTAAGTAAAAGCCTCTTTTCTCCGTGTCACCTCCATCCACGCACCGTGACAGGAGACTCGTGGCCATGACTCTGTTATCGGTGCTCAATGTTTTTCTTGATTTTTACTATTTCAGCACTTTGCACAGATCTATGGGGGCAGAGGAAAAGGAGGACGTTAGCTACTCAGGGGAGTTCAGAGCAAAGAGAAATAGGCCCAGCCCTGGAAGAGAGCACATGTCATTGATCTTGTCTACAAACTAATTGAGAACATCCCCAAGCCTTACAATATGACTTCTAGATGCTCCAGACTTAGGAAGAACTCAATAGTTCGGCATAAGGCAGTGTGCCTGCTGGATGCACAGTCTGGTGAACCTGTAATTCACACTGTCTTCGGCCTCCAGTGTAGACACAATAGAAGCAGCTTCACTTCTGTGAAGAGGCACCTCCTTAGCTCCTACAAAAAAAGTAATAATAGTACCAAAGAAAAAAGCTTGGGGCATTGTCGAAAGCAGCCAAGAGCCAACTGCTTCCCTTGTTTCTTTTATGTGGCCCAAATATTCTCATTCTCAATATCCCTTTTTCAGTAATCAATCAGGCCCAGGGTCCCAAATGAGGCACCGGCTACATATGAAAAGAGCAAAAGCCACCGTTGGTGACCTTCAAGCTGGCTAAAGGCCCAGCCAAAGCTTGTGGACATATGGAGTTTCTATTTCCCTATGAGAAACAGCAGGGGAGCGTGGCTGGGTGACATCAATGGAGGTGCTCCTTTGTAAAATGTTATTCATATGCAACAGATCATTGGTATTGTTTCCTGTAATTATTCTGCTTCATAACAAAAGGAAAATAACTGATTTTGACACCCAAGTTTTGCTGTAAATAGGCAGAATGTTGTCATGAATATGCAAAATATTATGATCATTGCCATACCTAACTAATTGCATTTGAAACATGCTGGCCATAAAATAATTAATTAGCAGTGTAGGAAAGCATCATGATACTAGCTATAAATACTAAACATAACTAATTATTTCCGTCATAAAATGGTCTTGCCAAGTCATTTATAACAAACGCTGGGAAGGCAGAGCCCAGAGTCCTCTGCAGCTAGCTGCGGCAGGGCTGTCACCTAAGTCTTTCTATTTTGTGATATTGTTGGGATGAGTGGATACCAATTTGAACATAAACTCAAATGAAACTAATCTAGGATTTTCAGTGTTCTTTGAGCTGTTGGGTGATTGTGGTGGAAAATTTCGAGCAGTCCCTTTTGTTGTTGACATCAGAAAGTGGTAGGTCACTCTGGACCTACGGAGTACATTCTGAGCTCCAGCAAAAATTGATTTCCTTTTTTAAAAAGCAGCTGGCATTACAATGAATAGCCTTCTTTCGATTTTTCTTCTCCAGTGAAGCATTCAGCGAATGCAGCAGGCATAATAGGCTGAAGTAAACAGTGTCAGGTTCTGTTACATCAGAAGCTCTTTTAAACCGAGCAGACAAGCCATCATCAGAGTCTGAAACCCTGCAAATCACAGCCGAGTTGGAAAATGAGTTTGCTTCCTGAGCAGTGTGTTGATGATAGTTGGAAGAATGGAAGGGGATGCTTTGCTAATCACTCTGACTGCTCCGTCGTGAGGCCATCTTGTTAATGAGCAAAAATAATGTGCTTGCATGAGACGGTAATAGAATTAGAGCCTCTTTGAGCTGGACTCAGGACTGTCCTACACTGTCTGGAATCTTGCAGGAAGCTGGAGAGAGGACATTGGGATTCGCCTCTTAACAATTGTTTAGCCAAATCTCCTGGTTCCATTTCTTTTTGCTAGTGTTCTGAAAACAGGCACTTGGCATTTAACGTAACAGAGTATCTTGTCCTAGACTTTGTCCTTAAGGTGGAGACCTCTTGACCAAACTCCTAACATATAGCCAGTCTAAAAGACAGCTTTTTTTTTTTTTTTGCTTGCTTTGATTTTTTCTACCATCTCAAATGACCGGAAGAAAAAGACTCATAAACAAGGTTGAGTTAGAACACACACACTTCTGAGCTAATAGAATCAGGCTTGCTATGAAATCCAGCCATCGATCAGAAAGCCAAAGGATACTGACATACACTTCATTTTTAAAGTACATAGTCCTTTTATCTTATGTAAGTGTAACACAAGTGCCCAGTCTGTATCCCCTTATGCAATCCTGGGGACAGGGGGAAACCTAAGTACCTTACGAATAAGCTCCTAGAATTTAAGGCAAGTGCATTTCAAAGATTTTCTGTGTCTTATGTGAGTTCTATCTACTGCTTTGGTGATAGGAGGCAGCCATGGGGACTAGAGGGACGCCCTAGCACCCTGAAGGGTAAGTGCCTGCGGACAAAATGAGGAAGACTGATACTTAGCATGTGATACTGAGGAGCCCTCCTTCTTGTCCCTCTCTACAATAAAAAAAAAAAAGCCCACTTCCTTGCCAGGAGCCAGGAGGGTGTTTCTTAGCAATCACGCCTCTAAATAGAATGTAATTACGAAGGAAATTAACTTCACAGCCAAGGACTGTGTTGTCATGATGATTTAGAAGATGAGGAAGGATGTTTTCTGAGCAATCTCTAATCTCTCTCTCTCTCTCTCTCTCTCTCTCTCTCTCTCTCTCTCTCTCTCTCCCTCCCTCCCTCCCTCTTCCTTTCATCTTTCTTCTTGGTTATCACTTAATAATACTCATTAAAACCCATAACAGAAATCGTTTCTCTTTAAATTTCCTACTGAGTCTCGATTTAGTTGAGTGAGACTCTTCTTGAAACAATACATTAGTGTCATGCCCAATTGACTTCTGTTGTAAAAGAAATAAATCTATGTGACTATGCAGCCGGCATCTGGACATGATTAAAAACAAGTGCCCGGTCAGTACCCTGTTTAAAGAACAGCCTAGATTTCCGTGTGCCTCAGCCTTTGCGCAGCCTCCCCTGTGGTCTGCTGCAGATGGGTTCATGGGGGTCTTTCTTGGAAATAATTCATGCTTAAAACACAGTGCTGGTTTACCTCCTAGCATTAACATATCACAGTGCTTTCTCTTTCACAGGATCTCTGGTCCCAAAGAGTAGCCATGGGCATTTGGGATAATTAAAACAGAGAATTTAATTTTTTTTTTTTAAAAAAAGCTCACAAATATAACGAACAGGGTTTTTTTTTTTTTGTTTGTTTGTTTGTTTTGTTTTGTTTTAAATTAGATCGCTGCCTTGTCCTTCTCCTCCTGCTGCTCCTCCTCTTCCTGTTCCTCCACTTCCTCCTCCAGCATCTCCTCCTCCTCCTATGGCCACTGCTGCATCCGTTGGACCCAGGGTCACAGGAGGGCCAAGCTGGACTTGAAACCTCTGTTCAGCAGCTGCCAGATCTTGAAACCTGCCCCCTCCTCCCCCTGCATGCCCCAGACTTTCTGATGTTCCTGGAAGCTGAACCCAGAATGTTGTGCATATGTGAGTGTTAGGGAAGCGCTCTGAGTTACATCCTCAGCCCTATAACTATGTTTCAACGTGGTACAATTAAGGAGAAAATGGTGGCAGACATTCTGTCTGTTACCTTTAGAATTCTGACTATAGTTTCTGGTAAAATGAAGCCACCATTAACTTGACATAGGATGTTGGATCCGGAAGGAAGGGAGCCTGAACTTAGCTGAGGATGACCCATTCTGTGTATGCCTCATCTTTATAATGCCTCTAAACTGTGTGATGTTGCATCTCTGTGTGCCTATGAATTTTAGGTTATAATTCAATGGAGTGTTGACAGGAGAAGGGGTGGTGCAATAAAAGTAGGTGTGAGGGGCAGAGGGCAGGGGGCAGAGATGAGACCCTTGTATAAGGACGGTCTGAGACCCTGTTCTGTGATAAACAGTCAACATCAATTATCAATTTGAAGGCTGTTGTTGCTAGAAGTTTTCTTATTTATGTTCGCATTTCCTAGAGAACGAGGTTCAACAGTTGGGGAGTTTGAAATGACTCCTCTAGTGAGCAAAAGGACTCAGAGATAAATTCTGGCCGTGGGTGTCTACAAATCTGCAGATATGAAGATGCCTTGTGTTTATTTGATTTGGTCATTGGCCTTCATTTTGGAAAACACTCCCATTACTCTTCTCTAGTTTAACAGTTTGAATGCGTATTATTACAGTGACTGTTGCCCAGAGGGGTGAACTTGTAGTAAGTGTGTCCTAGGAGGGAGAAAATAGGAAGATGATGAACATTTGTTGAGTCTATATTCTACACATGTGCATTCGTGTCTCCAGTGTATAGAGCATAGTATAGAGAGTACAGTATAGAGGAGGAACTGAGTATCTAGAGAGTATAATAATGTTTGAATCTCATACAGATTAGATATGTAGTAGTGAACTAGATTAAAATGTAGACTTCCTTTGTTCTGACTCTTACACTGAAATCAGACATAGACTCAGAATGTCAAATCTATTGAGATTTATAAGAATGAATGTGCAAAACTTCATGGAGTTCTGATGCTACTATCTTTACTTTGAATTTCAAGTCCCAAGTCTGACAAAGAGACTAGAAAGTGATGCTATTTATTTATTTATTTATTTATTTGTTTGTTTATTTACTTCTCATGTATTACACCCCCAACAGTGTAGGGTTAATGGCTGGGGGTTCCCGCGTCTGCTCCGCCACAGGGCAGGGCTGCTTGGGGAGGCAGGACACTTGAAGTTAGACCTAGCTAACCCCATTCAGTTGCAGGGGGCGGGAGGGGTGTGTCGGGGTGTAGGGGAGCCTCAGAGCACCGCCCTAGGGGTGGAGAAGCATGGTTTGCTGTGCAGGACAGATGAACGAAGCTCACTCAGGGGTTTCTGGGCCTGTGACAACGCTGGGGTCATCTGGTTCTCAGGCCCTTAGACACCCAGGGATGTCGGGGGATGCCGCGGAAGAGCTGAGAACAGAGCAAAAACTCACGGGCTGGTTCTAGCCCAGAGCGGGGAAGGAAGAGGGGCGCTTCAGCTAGTCCTGGGACGGTCCTTGTCTTGATGGTTGACTACAGGATTGGGCTTGGCTTGGTGGCAGAGAGGCCTTCTACGGGAGACCACACTGCAGCCCTATAGACAAAAGGCTTCTCTACAGCTCCCCAAGGCAACTCCCAGGCAGTCCATGGTTCTAAGGAATTTATTGTCTTGGAGGAAAGTGGAAGAGTAAAACTGTACTCTGCTTCTCAGGGCGGGCCTGGGATTAAATACCTTCTTCGGGGAGGAGTGTCTGGGAAGAAAAGTTAATTCGCTAAGTTTCCAGGCTTTTAGGTTCCTCATTATAACAGAGATCTGTCTTGAGCCTAAGTGACCTGTGGTCATGTCCTCTACCTTTGGAGGGGCTTGGGGGTGTTGTCCTTATGTGACAGATGGCCACAAATCTATGGGGGGTTGGGGCTAGGAATGGGGGCCTGGTTTCTTGGGAGTAAGGCAAAGCACTGTCAGGGTCACCGAGGTTTCAAGCCTCATCGTAAGCCGGAACCAGGGTGCCTTTCACAGACCCACACAGCTGCAGCTTCCCCTCTCTCCTTTTCTCAGAGCTTCTCCTCCCACCTAACCTCTCCACCAGATATATCCCTCCTCCTTTTCTCTTCGGAATAGAACAGTCCTCCCAGAGATATCAAACCTAACATGGCTTAACATGTTACAAGGCTAAGCATTTTCCCTCATATCAAGGCTGGATGCAGCAACCCAATGGGCGGAAAAGGATCCCTAAAGCAGGCAAAAGAATCAAAAGACCGACCCCTGCTCACACTTGTAGGAGTCCCACAGGAACACCAAGATACAGAACCATAACACCGATGTAGTGGAGCCAGGCCGGACTTACACAGTCTCACTAACGGTTGGTTCAGTCTCTGTGCGCCCCTATGAACCTGGTTAGTTAGTTGCTCCTGTGGGCCATGTTCTTGTGGTGTCCTTTGACCTCTCTGGCTCCTGTAATTCTTCCTCCCCTTCTTCCATGGGATTCTCTGAGCTCTGCCTAATGTTTGCCTGTGGGCCTCTGTATCTGTCCCTATCAGCCGAGAGCAGAACTTTTAAAGTCATTATTTATAATTCTTTCGGAAAAAAAGAATAAACACATGGATTTCCCGTGTTTTTTTTTTTTTTTTTTTTTTTTTTTTTTTTTGTAGGTTTTAGTACATCATGTTGTTTATCTGCTGGATGATAAGGAACTTTCCGTAAAAATAACTAAGCACATTAGAAAGCACAATGATAATGTCTTGTCCTGAACTATGTTTTATTTTTTATAGGTTTCTTTCTTTCTTTCTTTCTTTCTTTCTTTCTTTTCTTTCTTTCTTTCTTTCTTTCTTTCTTTCATGTGTGTGTATGTGTGTGTATGTGTGTATATGTATGTGTGTATGTGTGTATATCTGAGTGTGTATGTGTGTATATGTGTGTATGTGTATGTGTGTGTATGTGTATATATGTGTGTATGTGTGTATATGTGTGTGTATGTGTGTGTGTATATGTGTGTGTATGTGTGTATATGTGTGTGTGTGTGTCATGTGTCATTTCTCACTGGTCAGAGTCATTGAGCCTCTAGGGTCTGCCTTCTCAGCATACTAAGCCCACTGGCCAGAGCTTCCAGCTTCACACTGTCTCAGTTCCTTTTCCCTCTTTCATGAGAGAGCATTTCTTTAGAAGCAGAGTGAAAAGGTGTTCAGTGACATACACAGCAGGCACACACTGCAATAAGTGGGTAAGATTAACAGGGTAAACAGTATTTGCAGTCACACATTCCTGTTGGTTGGAGCAGTGAATAGTCACCTGACATTGAAGCTAGTCTTTAGAATGGCAATAGAGCTGGTTTTGAAAGAAGTCCAAAAACACTGCAATTCTGGAAAGATGAAAACGTACTAAAATTGACCAGTGTCCCAGGAAGAGTAGATGAAAGCTTTACATAAGAGAAAATACCCATTTCAAACTGAATGTCACATATAAAATTTCAAGCCAACTGGCCAGACTAGCCATATTATCAAAATAGAGTCATCATACTTATGAATTACCTGGCTTATTTTATAATTGGTTGCAAGATGTAACTTCAAATTTTATTCCACATAAGGCTATACAATGTTAGCCAGTTCCAAAAGTTGGAGTGCCTTGCCTCAAGGCACAGGATTTTACATGTGTGCTTATGCTGTTCTTAGCAAATGGTTTCAAATACCCTTGGGTGAGGGGGTTTCTAAACATAATTGCCTTCAGTTGGAAAGTGTGCACTGTTTTAAATACATTATGCTTTTGCACTCCCAAGTTTGTCAGAGAGCCAAGATGGCTGGAAGTTGAATTTTTGAACTAATGCGACAAAAAGACTTCTAGTACCAGCAATTCTTCATCTTGTTCAAATAAATTTTATTAGCATATACAGCTCTAAAAATGGCAGAAAATGTGGCTGTGATTTCTGTCTCAGATTAGCAAGAGCAAATGTTTGATATCTTATGGCTTTAAAAAGAAATTCCCAAGGAGTAATGTCAGCAAGATGGCAGACTAGAGGATCCCTCTACTCATTTCTTCCATAAAAATAGGGGGTAGGGAAACCCAATTGCACTGCAACTAAAATTGTTACAAGTATGTGCCAGAGCATAACAAAGGAATGGCAGAACTTTATGGGGCAAACCCTGGTGTTACACTCCTATCATCCAAAGCCGACCAGTCTGGGCTACATGGAAGGTTCAAAGCCAGCTTGAGCTATTTAGTGGAACTGTTCCGCAAACAAAACAAAACCAAGGGCTATGGAGTGTAGCTCAGTGGGAGAACACTTTCCTCCTGTGGGGAGGGACCTGGATTGACCCTCATTAGGGCAGAAAGAAAGGGGAGGGAAAGAAGAACAAAAGAGAAGACAGGAGAAGAGGCAAGAGGGAGGAGAGATGGGGTGGAAGGGACCAGAGGGAAGGCTAGGAGAACTGAAGAAGTCTGCACAAAGGAGGGTTGGCAGCACCTTGTCTGGGCCATGCCCACCGTCCAGGGAAAAGGTAAGAGTGAGCCATAGCCAGTCTCATCAGTGCCAAGAAGCCATGAAGGCTTTCCCACTGATGTCCTTACAGCCCTCACCAGTACTGAGTGCAGTTCATGACCACATAATGTGTATTCCTGGAATGTGAAGTTGGTGTCACATGCTTATGATGTAAAATAAAATTTTCGCATAATCTATGGAAGATTATAAGCTACACCCATGTCTCAATAAAGGCAGATAAATTATTTGATAAGATTCGGTGTTCTTTGTATTTAAAACATTTAATAATTTGCATACAAAAAATTTCTTAATGTTACGATGACAATTTATAGAAAGCTCGCTGTTAATATTGCAAGTGACGGGATACCTAAAAGTTCTTTTAAGAATGAGAAAAAAGAAAGCTATCAACCCCAATCACTTCCGTGAGACAAAAGCCTTGATATACTAACAAGACTCATCAGATAGGGGAAAAGTGCATACAAATCAAAAATAAGAAAATGATTCCTGGTTTTAGATGCCATCATCTTTAGGAGAAACCCTATAGATGCCACCATTTTAAAAGAAAAACAGATCAGAACTAGTGAACTAATTCAGTGACATATGACTTTATAAATTAACATGCAGATTTCAGTTGTGTTCCTTTAAGTAACAACGCATCAGAAAACAGAAGCAAGAGCACAATTGAGCTTCAGATCGGGTGACAGTGCAGAGCAACAACTTTGAGTGCGGTGACAAAGGCTCCAGTCACTGAGAGATGAGCACAGTAATGAAAAAGAAATGAAGACAATGGAAATAAATAGAAAGATACCCTACTTGTGCTGGGAAGATCCATATTGTTAAAATGTCTTCACATAGAAATCTGTAGATCCATTTCAGTCCTGTATAAAACTGGCCCGTGTTCTTCACAGAGAGAGGAAAACCAATCTTAAACTGCATACAGAGCCAAAAGAAAAAAAGTCATTTAAATCTTGAGAGAGAATCACTGAGACATTCACTTCCTGCTTCCAAATTATGTTACAGACATTCAGTATTGAAAAGAGTGTAGTACCGGTGTGAGAACAGATCTGTAGACCAAAAGAACGAGAGAGACCTCCAAAGACAAGCGAAGTCTTTGTAGTCCACTAATTCTTAACAAGAGCAGCCTATTGATATGATGGGGAGATAAGCTCATTTCGTCTTAGGAAAACACATCTTCAAGGAAAACACTGACTCTTACCTTACAGCATACAAAAACATTCAAATGGAAATGTATTAAAGACCTAAAAATAAAATCGCATATGTACACACATACACATATACATATACAAATACACATACACCTACACATATACATGTGTATACATACACACATATATACATACTCAGTCATGCACAAACATGCACACACATATACTCCTAAACACACGTGGGCATGAGCACACACACACTCATGCACACATATATATGAGCACACACACACACACACACACACACACACACACATGCACACATGTATCCCTAGAAGAAAACACATAATGAGAGCTCTTGGTAATAAATTTCTTTTTGTGTATCTCACAGAAGGCTTGGCAAAACCCAAAAGAGCAGAATGACAGAAACCAGACGTGAACCACATCAAACTGGAAACCTCTGTGTAGCAAATTATTAATATAACATAACAAAATTTCAGAGAAAATTTCCACAGATTGTACATCTGATAAGAGGTAAATATGTAAACTATGTAAGGAATTCATAGAACCCTACAGCAAAATGAACAACAACCACAAAAAAATCCAAATCACCGTTCCTTTTTTTAAATGGTGAACAACCTAGATAGGCGTTTTTTTGAAGGAAGCGTACAGAGCTGGGATGAACTGCCTCGGCACGCCTACTGAGCAATGCATGAGGGCCGGGGTCCACTCTGACAACCAAAGAAGAGTAACCATTTTCAAAAAGCACGGCTGACAGATACCTGTGTAATCATATTTAATGTCACTTTTCATCGGAACAATCAAATAAAAACACATGGATTTATCATGTCCCCAATCTTAATATAACTGTGCTCAACGAGACACGGGATTTGAAGAAAGTGTCGGTGAGGATGGAGGGGGAGATGGCTGCATCTTGTTGGTAACAATGTGAGTTGGTATGGCCACAATGGAACATTAAGAGCACTTCCTCCCCGCCAGAAAGCACATACAAAATTAGCATAGGACTGAGCAATCACTCTTCTGGGTAAATACAGAAAAGAAATAAAATTATAACAGAGACATAAAAGCTGTCTTTGCTAAAAGTACTGAATCTTCAGCTGACCCCGGAGTTCTCTCCTTTTCTACCTTAGATTTTGGGTAATAACCCTGCTCAGCTCCACACAAACACGTTGACCTTTTCAGGACTATCTGTCTTAAAAACAACACAAGATCGGGAGATCTTAACTTTGTCTGACCTCTCTCAGCCACCATCAAAGCTGACAACATCAGGAGGATAGTTACAGAACTTTCAAGATGCCAAAGCTGCAAGTTGCAAGCCATCCATGTTGTGATGGGACTGCTGCTGTGAGTGGAAGCAACTTTCTCATGACAGGACCATCATATTAGGACGAGAGCTAAATCATTACTTCCACAAGCAACGATGATCTTCCATGACTAAACCAGATCTAAGATTATGCCCAATCAGACTACTTTAGACAAAACTACTTAACTGTGCAAATTTCTTGCCCTCACTTCTGCCCAGTATTTAGATATACCCCCAAACACTTGGCAGAGTTCTGAACACAGAGCTTGGTATATAGACACCCCCTCCCTTTTTCTTTCAACTTGGATCATATCGAATAATAAATTTCTTCTTTGCTTCACAATTAAACTTGGACTTGAGATGAAAGAGCTTGGTCTGTCAGGAAATCCAGGACCAGGTTTCTATTTGAAGAAGTCTGAAAACAAAATCAATTAGCTTAAGAGCTGTATACATTCCCAAACTCATTGAGCATAATTTATAATAGCCAAAACATAGAAACAAACTATGTGTCTGTTGAGAGATGAATGATTATACGTACATAAATATGCATGCATATTACAGTGTGTGTAATGTATAACAGAGTATGTTTTAGCCTTAAAGAGAAAACCTTACATGTCCTAGTACATTGAACCTGAACGGTATTATATGAAGTAAGACGAGAACAGAAAGACACATGATATGAAATCCTTTTTTTTTTTTTCAGGTTGAATGTATAGAAATAGAGCACTGGTCTCAGCCTGTAGGTCAGTCAGGAGAACACTTACTTACCTATGCTGTGCTAGCATGCCTAGGACCATGAGTTTGTGATTCCCCATTGCTGCACTGCCCAGACATGGTGGCAAGGATTTGTGATATGCACACTCACTAGGGAAAGACAAGATATTCTTACATTCAGGGTCATACTGGACAGAAGCTTGAACCAGCCTCGACTACATGGGATTCTGTCTCAAATAAAAAGAGATGAAAAGGGTGATGTTACCAAGAGAGAAGCAAGGGATGAAGGAAGAGACCTGAATGGTGCTACTATATGGGACAAAGGACTAATAAAGAAGCATAGGGACTAACATTAACAAGGTTGCATTGGGCTCTGAAAATGCAAATACTCCTGCTGTGTATTTTTTAAAGGATAAGTAGTGATGATAGATATGTTAATTGGCTTGTCTGGAATAACCATCTCATTATGCATAGATACATCAAAACACCAAGCAGCACACCTTAGATGTACACAATAAAATCATCAAATAAAAACACATAACAAAGGAGCGAAAATTCACATCTCATCGTTTGTAACACCTGCATTTTAACCCACTTGTGCTAACATAGGGCAGTGCTGTCAGCAAACAGTTTCAAAAGACCTGCATTCGTGTGTATTCAGAGAGCAGAGTAAAGCCACTGGTGTCTCAGGAGAAACTGTTTCCTTTCATAGAAAGCTCAATCTTATTTTAATTCTTAAAGCGTGGTCCTACTGAGCAGGAGGCTATTCAATCTCCATTGTGTGTGTGGATTTCCTGCATTTAAAGCTTCATGTGAGAGATTCTTCTAGGCTGGAATTTGGGTATCTGTAACATAAGTACTGCCAAGACAGCACCCCAGCATCTCCACTGGGTCCACCAGCTTTTGCTCCCCCACCCACATGCATGACCTCTGTAGAGAAGGAAGACAGTTGACCCATTGGGCATTGGTCTGATTCTATAAACTCAATATCCATTTGGAATGCAAAGCTGTGGATCTCAATCCCTGGATGCCCCTAAGCCTTTGAAATACAACTTTGCTTCTTGGGATTGAAGCTTCCCTGTCTTTCATGATGGAGGTGATGGGTAATGCTGTCCTACAGAAATTAATTAGTATAATTCTCTTGAAGGCTTATTGCTAACATCATTATAATTCATCCCCATAGGAGTCATTTGATTATTGCCTTTCTTGCCAATAAAAATTAAAATAGCCAGTTGCAGGTCATTAACTCATTTCGCTCTTTCCCATCACACAGAGAAGTGGGGAGAAGGACATGGGGATCCTGACCCCTATGGCCCATTTTTTTTCTTACTGCATAAAAATAAGTTCTGTTGTGTCCTTGAGGCAGCTCCACATTTCAGTGACACCACAGGGGCATTGCATGTGACATGGTATGCCTGTTCATGTAGTTTATAAGCAGGCAAATATCATGTTAATAAATAACTAATTAAATTTAACTTCCAAACATACCACTGTCCTCTGGGGACAGCTCCTGGGCCACACACTAAGGTTTATTCCTGCATTTCATGTTGTATTGCCCGTGGTTTTCCTTATTCCCAAAGCATGGCATCCTAATTTATAAAACTGCTTTGAAAATCCCATTACTTGTATGTGTGTAAAAGAGATCTCAGTACCTACCATAAATGGGCCATCTGAAATGTCTTATGCTGGAGTAAACTTGACTTGTACATTCCACTCCACCATTATTAGGAAAAGCCAAGGCTGGATCCCAGTCATCGGAAGTAGGGGAAATAGCAAGTAACATACCAGAAGAGTCAACTGTTGAAGCTTGATTTTACTGCTTGGGATGATGGTGTAGGAATGAAACTCTAATGTTAGGAAACAGAACAGAAAAAGGGAGATTTCAGTCAAACAAATAAACAAAAAATGACTTTTATATGTGTGTTTATTAGTCTCAGATTTAGAGGACTCTTTTCAGTGATGGCCACTTGCTTTCCTCTTCTCTGTTCCCTTTTCTGAGATCAATTCAGGGTGCATCTGTTAAGTGTGCATCTGTTAAGAGTCTTGTCTTACTGTTTGTTTGATTTTGAGACAGTGCTGCAGGTAGCACAGGACAGGTTGGCCTTGAATTCATTATGTAGCCAAGGCTGGAGTTGAACTCCTGATTCTCCTCCTTCTGCCTCTTAAGTGCTAGAAGTAAAGACATGGACCACTTATGTCTTAACACTCAGCAATGTTAAGTTAAACTAGATTCCTTACTTTATTCTTCACTAACAGAATTAGCTGACAGTACATGCCTCCTGTTGGAAGTATATCACAGCTGGATTTTCATGAGGAAATGTTCACCTGTGAAGCTGATTGCAATGGCCTCTCTCCTGCATAGTATCTAGCAGTCATTAGTGGGATTGATCAATAGGCACACCATCACTGTGCTCATTGAATTGACTCTACATGCAAGAGTTAGAAAGGAAATCACATTTGAATCTGTTTCTGGGAAAACTAATCTAAACTGTCCTTTAGTTTTATAAATAGGAATATGTTTATTACTACCAGAATCTAATCATGATAGGATCAGAAAAAAATTATTTTATTAGAAAAAGAAATCAAAGCTATCTTAGAAAGAGTATGAAATCTGTTAAACTGTCTGTTAGTTTTAATCTTAAAAGGTGGGGAGAATTGTGAGGCCGAGTATACAGTTTGGATAAAAACAAAATACCCATGGTGTCCTGACAACAATCCCCGACACTCTTGGGGTACACTATGTGAAGGTATATCTCTGTATTTTTGATTATTAATTCTATACCGGAAGAGAGCTAAAAATGCTGGCAGGAACTTGGTATTGTTATTTCTATGTTCCATCAATGGTCCAATATTTTGTAAGTATTTTCCTTTCTCTCTTGCCTAGAAGCCATCAAGACTTGTATCTGATTGGCTGTAATAAAGAGCTGATAGCCAATAGCTGGGCAGGAAGTAGAGGCTGCGACTTCTGAGAGACGAAGGAGGGCACAGGGAGAAGAAACTAGACAAAAAGATTTGCCTTTCATGAGGCGAAGGGACAGAACAGGGTTGAGCATAGAGGTGGCTGTATAGAGTGCCAGGATTAGTCAGGTTAAGTTTGGACTAACTGCGAGACTGCCCTAGGTAAAGGGCCCAAGTGTTAAAACCTTTAAAAACCCTCCGTGTCAATATCTACATCCCTGGCAGGTCTGAGAAAGTCACATCAGAGAAAGTCTTACTAAACAACACTGTCACCACTACCACCAGAACTAAAGGTCCTGTGTTAGACCAAGGACACATACAGTTCAGTTAGTAAACTGATCAACCGATCAATTACTTTGCATGCTTAGAATCCCATGTTTGATTTCCCAGCACCATAGAAACTCAGCATGGTGGCATTTACCTATAATCCCAGTGCTTGGGAATTGGAGGCAGGGGGACATCCGATAGTCAAGATCATCCTTGGATATACAGTGAATCTAAGGCTAACTTGGTATACCTGCAATCAGATCCTACACAAGAAGGAAGAGAAAGAGCAGGCAGAGGAAGAGGAAGAGGAGGGAGAAGGCATTATATTAGGCCTACATTGGCCTCACAGCATTATATAAACTAAATCTAAACTACTTCTTAAAAATAAGATGTGCATATGATATAAAACACCAGCCTTGGCATCTGGAAATTCAAACTTTAATTCTGACTTTGGCATGTTCCATTCAGTCCTGATCTCTCCCAGAGTAAATTCTTGTCTATCCGTGTGTACAGTAGTATGTAGTTGTATGAAACTGTATAGCAGTGAGAAGAAGCTCTCCCAAAAAGGCAAATCTGAGCCTTTGAGTGCCTAAGACTCGGATATGGACTGGCAGAGCCTCGGGCTTATATCTCCATTCCCCAGGGAATAGGGGCCTAATGCTCAAGGCTTTAGAATCCAGAGAATTAGGAATCCCACAGTGTGGTTTGAGGCTTATTGGTCTGTGCTTGAACCATCAACAGACTAGTACCTGGCAACTCTCAGTCCTCAGTATTCCAAGCAACAATCACTAACAGAAAGCAAGAAGCACCCTCTAATATCACAATTTTATAGAGGTCTCATGAGCAAAGACCATTATGCATACAGAGACAAGTGTTTCAAGCTTAGGCCTATAGTGTCAGGGACATCAACCTCTAACTCAGTGGTTCTCAACCTTCTTTATTCTGTGACCTTTTAATACAGTTCCTTATGTTGTGGTGACCCCCAATCATAAAAGTATTTTTATTACTACTGTGATATATCCTAATATAACTAAATTTATGCAAGATGTATTTTTATTGTCACAAATTGATAGATTTAGTATTAAATTTATGATGGGGTAGCAGTATCTAACAGTCCTCTCTTGGGCCTATGCCTGTCTCTGTCCCTCACAGTAACTCACTCTAATATAGCTCAGGTACCTTACCTAGGTAGTGAATAATCATTGCAAAAGTGTGAGGAGAAACTATATACCCTAATGTTCTTTGCATTCTCAGACTAAAATAACATGGATTCCCAAACCAGTGGTATGTCAGGAGTCAGTGTGTTCTGAATTTTTATGGGCAGTTCTGGCCTCCTTACATAGACCTTTCCCCATTAGCACAATGATTCTCAGTGCTGCTCAAGGTGGGTTTCCTCTACTCCATTGGACCATTGCCTTTGGTCTGTACTTTAAGGATTAGACAAGTTGTAGGAAGAAGCATGAATGTGATCTCTGGGTTGAGGCAAACTTAGGTTCAAACAGCAAATCTGCCTGTTGCCAGCTGTCCTCCGGCAGGGACTTGATTTCCTTGATCAGCATTTTCCTTGTGTGCTAAACAAGAACTCTCAGTGCCAACTTTAAAAGAGGCTTTTTTTAAAAATTTATACACTTGAGGAACATTTGCATGACTCAACAAACATTGGCTGAACAAATTCAGCTATCCTAATAAAGTTAAGCAAACTTATGGGTGGCATTAACAACTAAAAAAGTAAATCAAACGTTAACCCTGTTTAAGATAAAGAGTTTTCTTGTCGGAGTGTGGCAAATTCTGCTTCTGTACTCATAGGAAACCTTCTGACTTATAACTCCGTGAAAGAACAATTTCTAGAAAGCTTCCATTTTTCATTCTATGCATGCAAAGGCAACTGAACTCAAAGTCAGAAAACACAAAGATGTCTCCTCTGAAAACAATTTGCTTTGTTCGGAAGAGTTTCACGTGGGGAACAGAGAAACCTCTGAACGAGTGATGCTGAGTGATTGTGCGCTGTGATGTGGATACAGTTGTGTCACAGACCACACAGCTTCAGACGCATGGGATTGGCAAAGCCTCTCCAGACCCCGATGAGGCTCAGAGGCATGGCAAAGCCTCCCTCCAGGGTCTAAGTGCAAATGTTGACGTTCATGTAAAAAAATGTGGACCATGTCTTTCTCCTCCAGACTAAGTGAGAAGTATTTCCATGTAGAGACGGCTCCTATGGAGATTAGCCAAGCCTGTCTCCTCCATCCAGCTGTATACAATCTCCCCACCATTCTATTCAATGTATATAACCCCCCTACTGAGCTTTCTCTGTGTCTACTGTTTGCCTTTCCCTCATTGGCCCAGCCAGGTCCGGCAGCTTGTGCTTCACAAGCGTATAGTATGTACCATGACCTGAGAGGTCCCAGAAACATAGTCTGTTGTATCACTGCAGTTTGAGACAACTGGGTCCTGAAACATTTACCTATAATCCACTTGGTTTCTCCTTTAGAGATAAACAGAACCAAGGTAAAGTCTCACATACAAAAGAATATGAAAAAAGAGGGAGAGATTGGAGTTAGCTAGTGAAGGTGTTAAGCTTTAGAAGCTGAGCGTGACCCTTGCAGTCACTCACTTCCATTTTAATAGCCTTTGAATATTTTTGGATTCAAACTTTTTTGTCCATAAGACAAGATCATCAAGAACACGCACTTTCACTAGGCATGGCGGTGTAACCTGGGACATGGGGCGTGAAGGCTGAGGCAGACTTGTGGTAACTCTGAACTATTTAGCATGATCTTGATGAGACAGAGAGAGAGAGAGAGAGAGAGAGAGAGAGAGAGAGAGAGAGAGAGAGAGAGAGAATACTATTTCACAGGCTAAATTAGATAATACTTGAGACATGCTTGAAGCTTCGTCTGAAAGTTCTAGAATCATGGCAGTCATAGTTCTCTTCTGACCGGATACTGTTATAATAAAGGGAATGACTATGGAGTTTGAACAGGTCCCCAGGACTCTAACTGTGTTTATTATCTGTTATTGAATGGCAATCCGCCTCCAAATCCAGTGACCTGAAATAGTAACCATTTGCTTCTTTACAGGATCTGAGAATCATGCACTAAGGAATGGGATAATTGGAAAGGGAATTTTCACTTAGTGCTAATGCTAAGTTCCAACTAAACCTGAGGTACCTGCTTCTCTTAGGATAGGTAAGGTATGGAATCAGCCTGCTTCCCATTAATTGGCAAATATATAAAGAAAATGTGGCATAAACAGAGTATTGAACAGGAACAGAGAGAAAACAGCACTGCCTTCTGCAGCAGGACTGAAGACAGTAAATGAAACAAGCCAGATGCCAGCAACATGGTGGCTCTCGTGTGTGGCAGGAAGCTGGAAACACTGGCCTTGGAGTGGAATCGTGATTACTGGATGTAAGGAAAAGTAGGGGTAAAAGTGGCTGAATTTGATCAGCGCATGCTCTACGTATAAAAGTATCTTATTGAGTTCATCTAGCTTAACAATTACTGTTATTGTATAATGAGGAAAAATAGAATGAGAATAAATCTTACAAAACTTACACCTAAATTTTAACAATAACAAACAAAACGAGACTGGCAGCATCCATACAGATGTGATAAAAACTAGAGGAAACTATACAAATGCCACTGTACTGTGTCTGCAGAAGATGTTCTTTTTATGAATAACCATGTGTTTGACTATGAATATATTAAAAATAATTATTACTGGATAAGTTGGTTATTACATCAGTCATTTCTGAATATTGCTGAAAAATTGAATATTTTTCTTTGGACTTTAAAACCTCACAGAGGATGAGTCAGTCACTTTCCTGCTTAGTAACTGCTTGCCACAGTCAGAATTCTTGAACTTGACCTTGCAGACCAGGATCTTCAGCACGTGACCACTTCTTCTACTACGACCCTCATTATGCCTGATCCTTCCTGACCTGAAATCCTGCTGAAAGACTGCAGACCACTGGACCTCCAGCCTTTGCATCTCTACTTTCTTGTCTAGAGCAAAGCCGAGCCCAGACAGTCATGATTCTGTCACCCCTATGTCCTCTCAAGGTTGACCTTTCCTGATTCTCATTCAAAATCCAGTCCTCACTGTCCCCTTCCCTCTGCTGCTGCTCCACAGCTCTTCTCTCTCTCTGACTACACACCAGTCACTCACCAGGCAAAGGCATAACATCCCAGCACAATCCAAGGCACACAGCAAGCCTGTGTTAGGTTCGTGGTAGCTTTAAAATATATTAATATGAATGCTATGTTGAAGAAAAAAAAACAAGTAAACAAAACTTGGTCCTCACTAGGACCAATAACTTAAGGCTGTTTAAAAATATTAACAATAGCAACAAGATATGGATGATGGGGTCTAGAGAAATATTTCAGAGGTGAGGTGAATAGTGTCTTGAGTTGCCCGCACCCACAGAGTGAATGACAACTTGGGTTCCAGGGGATTTACATCCTCTTCTGGCCTCTGAGGGCACAGCATGTACATGGTGCACAGGCACACGCAGGGAAAGCACCCATACATATAAAATAAAAATAAATACTTTTTCTACAAAGAAGAAGAATGCCATGAAGCGAGTGCAGTGACTGTTATCTGAGAGCCCACAGAGCCAGAAGGATCTGGAGGAGATACGAAGTTGCGCAAGCAGCTTGAATTCACATGGGATCGATGGTCTTCCCGCCTGCCCCTCGGGTAGTCTTTGCTGAAGAAGAGGTCTTGGTTACAATGGCCAACTGGATAGCAAGGAAGGATAGTAAAAGGTCCAGACGGCTGGCTCGGAGCTTCTAGAGAGCAAGGGTGTTCTCTAGGCATGCCCGACATTTACCAATGTTTTATGCACAACAATTGAATCAAAAAGCAGACACTCTGACTGCATTCACACTCAGGAGAGACATGGGGGAGTGCTAAACGAATCAAGGACCGCTCTTCTCAGACATTCCAGGTAAACCAAGCTGTGGATTTGGCACTAAAATTGTTATGGTGTATGCATAAAGCCAGTCTTTTGGAGGAGATACAGGGGCACATTGGTCACGTTTGCCAGTGGTCCTCCTAACCAAACCTCTGCCGAGTGACATTCCCACTTTGCTGTCTTCACATGAGTGTAAATTCTTTTCAGCAGCCTTGTGATAGCTGCAGAAAAATGTATTTTGGATCTTTATGTCAAGGGCAGTAAGTTCCACTCTGTCCTTGTCCACAACAAAAGTCACAACAGGTGATTCCCAAATTTTGACACATTTACATATGTCATTGATTCACTAATAGTGGGGAATGTTTCTTAGGGTAGCAATGACAACAGTCTCACATTTGGGAAGTACACAAAATATTATGTCCCTTGTTGATCTTTAACATGTACCAAATAAATTTTACTTTCTCCAAACCTCAGTGTTGGTTTCCAGAGAGTCTGTAGTTTTATGGGTATTTTTCCTTAATGTTACCAGAGATTGTTGTTAAAGAGCAAGACACTGACTATTGTAACAATTTCACTGTCAGGAACATGACCACTGGCTGTCCAGAGGCCACAGCAAAGCACTCATGTGGTATAACCTGAGCCCACTATGAGGTAACTCTTCACCAGAAATCACTTGACTTTTTAACAATAGGCAATTCCAAATGATGTAATCATTTAACCACTTATTTCCATGGGCCAAAGCTAACACTTCTTCTCCTCATCTATCAAGCTAATGAGAAGTCATGCCCCCAACCATCTAAGAAGAAAGACCACTCCCAGGAAACAGTAAACAGATTAATTGATTGTAATTTGGAGCCATAGCATCCTTCACAGGTTCATTTGTTGAAGACTTGTTTGCAGCTCTCAACAGTAGAATGTAATGTTGAGGGAACTATACAGCCTTCAGGAGATGGGTCTCAGCTGGAAGAAGTGTATTATTTGTGGTACACATTTGAAGACCATACCTGTCCTGGGATCCAGCCACAATTCAGTGAATGCATCATTAATTGTTGAAATACTGCATAATAAATTATGCTATCTGGTCAAGCATCAAATGTGTGTCTAAATGTAGGAGACATATAAAGGAACAATAAAACATTGCATGAGCCTGAAAAGGTATAAAATTTAAAATTTGGTGATATCACTACCAATTTCTTCACTCGACCATATAAAATAGTTGTTTATTTGTAACTTTAATTTTTTTCAAATTCTACTTTTAATGATGATTCTTAAATGCTTTAACCTCCTTTCTAGCATATTACCCACCAGAGGTGACAGGGAAAAAGAAGTACACGGAGAAGTGAACTGTTTAGAAATAGTTCTTTGGAGCAGATCTCATCTGCACTGTCAGGAAATCAGCAGTTCAGTTCACAGGTTAGCAGCAGCAGCTCAATCCACTCACAAACACTTCACAAATACACCAGCAGTCCAGTAATCCAGTTCAGTAGAGTTAGGATAGTAAACACAAATCTGCATTGATGGAACAACCTAGCAGAGACAGCCCAGCCTCAGCCTTGACACAGTCAGTAGGAGGGACCAGAGCCAACAGGAACATGAAGAAAAGTTTTCAGCTGTGCCTCTATCAGTGAAGCAAAAATTAGCAAAGATGTGGACCAGCAAATGTTCCCCCACTAACAGTCTTAGGGTTTTACTGTGGTGAGCAGACACCATGACCAAAGCAACTCTTATGAAAACAACATTTAATTGGGGCTGGCTTACAGAATCAGAGATTCCGTCTAGTACCATCAAGGTGGGAGCATAACAGTACCTAGGCAGGCATGGTTCAGGAGGAGCTGAGAGTCCTGTCTTCATCTGAAGGCTTAGAGGAGGAGACTGACTTCCAGACAGCTAGTAGGAGAGTATGAAGCCCATGCCCACAGTGACACATCTACTCCAAAAATGCCACACCTCCTAATAGTGCCACTCCCTGGGCCAAGCACACACAAACCATCACAAGCTCTAAATGCAAGCTAAGCTCAGCTTCTGTCACTGTCATTCAAGTCCTATTTATATTGCTTCAAATATCATGTGTCCTCCATGGGTCTTGCCTCAGTACTAGCCTCGCTTTAGCAGAACATCTTTTCACCTGTGTCTGCTTCAGCAAAACATTCTTTCACATGTGTGCTTTAGCAAAATGTTCTTTCACTTGTGTCAGCTTCAGAAAAACTCTCCTTCCCAAGTTTGCCCCAGAAAAGAAAAACCCATCCAACAGCCTCCAAAGAACCTTTAAGTTTCAACTTCATTAATTTTATTTTTTCTTTCAAAAATAGTATTTCGTATTTACATCTAACGTAGTTTTTATCTTTGTCTTCTCTCATATGCTGTGATTCCTGACATTCTGAAAAAACAAAAACAAAAAACAAAAAGGTCTAATGTACTGAAACAGTGCTTGAGAGGCAGAGGCAGGAGGATTGCTACCAGTTTGAGGTCCACCTGGCTTACAGAACAAGGACCAAACAGCCTGAGCTTCAGAATGAGACACTATTGCAAGAAATCAAAAGCAGAAGGTTGTGGGGAGGGGTGGAAAAGAAAATTTAACTTATCTATAATCCAACCAGAGAAGCATTTCTTATAAACAAGCAGATGTAAGATGGTGATACTGAAAGTTTTTTGTTCCTTTACACTTTTTTAAGTTCTTGAAATTTGTTATGTTTCAAATATATGTGATCCATCCCTAGTTACTTTACTAGCTAAAGCAATAGTGTTGATAATTGTGTATTTCATCAAAGACCTTTAGCTAACAATGTCTTATGAAGCCTTGGAAAATGTCTAAATAATTAGTTACCTTACTTCCCCCTCCCCCACTTTCACTGGTAAATGTCTATTATAGATGATATTTTCTTTTACCAGAAACTAAGATACACACATAGACCAACATATTTTAACATTGCAATACCAACATGATATGAAACAATGTAAATATATATGCTTATTGACTACTCTGGGAGGTCTATAAGCAGATATAATCTTTTTATTCTCTATATCTTTCGTTAGATATAGAGAATATATATATATATATATATCGTTAAGGTGCAGAAGCAACTATGAAGTCATGGGTGAATCTAGAGTCTCTAGCTGAAAGTTCACCTTGCTCTCCCGATGTAAACTTTCTATACACTGGCTGGCTGCACATACCTTCCAAGAAATATTCAAAGTGCCATGTTTTAAATGACTTTGAGAGGCTGGAGAGACGGCTGAGGGGTTAAGAACACTTGTTTTTGCAAAGGACAGGGGTTCAATTCTCATCACGGATGTGATGACTCACAGTAGTCTGTAACTCCAGTCCTAGGGATTCCCACCCTCAGTTCTAAACTCTGTGAACATCAAGGATGCACATATATACAGACAAGTAGAATATTCATATTTATACAATAATGAAATTAAGTTCCTTTGGGTTATGATACAGATGAATATCACCCAGGAATAAATAACTGACTGTACGACTTCGTGGGGGAATCTCATAGGCATAAAGTTAAGTAACATAAATCACATCCAAAGGAGTATATATTTTATGGTTATATTTATAGGAGAATTTTTCAACCTCAAGTCTATATTCATTTGGGGTCTGTTTTAGGGACCAGGCATGATACTGCATGCACTATATAACGGTTAGTACCAGCACTGGCTTCCATCTACTACCTGATAGCAACTCTCTCACTAAGATGACTAAGAACATCTCATTGGGGGCTAATTTCCAATGAAGCTAGGCAAGGGAAATCACAGTGGAAATATCTAGGTCAGTGTGGTGTTCACAAGGAGACATAATTGTCACATTTAGCAATGGTAAAAATTAAGCCTTTGAAACAACATAGAATAAAGAAACAACTGTACCTTTCAGCTCATTACCTCACAATTGTAGAATTCCCCACTGTCATCTATTCTTGCTAGTTGTCCACCCCTCATTCCATCCCAGGTGGATGGCACTCCCCACTACATCTTCTATACAGCTCCTGGAAATAGGAATAGAACTCTCCTGGGAAGGTTCCCACTGTTTTTTCAGCCATCATTTTCTTTCAGGCTGCTAATTACTATTGGTTACATTATTCGTCATCATCCTTAATTGAGCATGAACAATGCTAAACACTATAAAGAAAATGTTAGAGGGGAGCCATTTCATTGAAGCCAGAGGATTTGGAGCTGACTCAAATGGGAAGAATAAAGAGAGATGGAAATTTTGCCATGATCAGGTGGCTACTGTTCAGCTCGATGGAATGCAGAGCTTTCTGGCATGGACAACTAGCAGCCACTTGTAATGGTTTGAATGCTTGGCCCAGGGAGTGTCAAGAAGATGTGGCCTTGTTGGAAGAAGTGTGTCATTGCATGGACTTTCCTAGCGCCCTGGAAGCCAGTCTTCTCCTGTTTACCTTTGGAACAAGATATAGAACTCTCAGATCCTCTTACACAATGATGATAATGGACTGAACCTCTGAACCTGTAAACCAGCCTCAGTTAAATGTTGTCTTTATAAGAGTTGCCTTGGTCATGGTGTCTCTTCACAGCAATAAAACCCTAGCCAAGACAACCATTCTTTGTCATTCAGTCATGAATACAGAAGTACTAAGAGATAGCTGTCTAGCAAGACTGCCTTGCTAAGGAGTTGTACCTCCCATCATACCGGTGATGAGGCAATCTCACAAAGAACACAGAGGAAAAATAGAATATAATATACTGCTTTAGGATAGTTTATAGCCTATACCTAGGAATAAAACGAGTGAAGACACCAGATGTCAAGATCACCATCCTATAAACTCCAAGATATTTAAATGAGTCCAGAGCTTGTTTTCAGGTAGAGTTGTGTTTGATTTCTCTGAGTATGGTGGAGGTTTACTTTAAGTAAGCCACTTGTTTACTGTCTCAATTCTTTGCACGAGTTAAGATAATGTCTTGCCTAGAGGTAATTCTTAATTAAGATAAAAGAAACAATGAAAACTGGCTTAAATAATATAAATATTTATTACTTTGTTTGATTATAAGAAAGCCTAGAACCAGTGGCTCTGAAGTTGCTGGGTGTCAATGTTATTGATGTGGATTTATGTTAAGTCAATATATGATTGGAGAGTAGAGAGGTAGGCAGAGAAAAGGTAGGAAAACAGAAGAGGAACAAGGACTGAGAAAAATTAAGATGGAGCTGGGGAAAGCAGACCTGGATCCTGGTGGCCGTAATTGGCAATAGGTAGATAGGAATATTTTAAGGGATTCTATAGGTCTTCTATCTCATATGGAAGGGCAGTTTCTATCTTTGTCTATTGGATGTAATATTATTGTGTAGAGGCTTTGTGAATTGAGAACCTATTATATAAACCTGTTTGAAAAGTTACTGGGCCTTGAAGTGATGTTTGTGATGGGCGGTGGACCTAGTGACAGAGTCTGTCGAGTTCGGCTCCACAGTTGAGTGGTGCCTGCGAAGTGAGACCACAGGGGCCAATAAAGAGATAAGTAATTTTATCTTTAATATTTACTGTAACATGTTGACACAGATGTCACCTTTTCTTCTTGTCTGGTACCCTCAGAAAATGTAGGAGAAAGGCTGTAGCCAGAGTGGATAGAGGCTATTTCAGAGCAAAGACACTGGAGTGAAGGCAGAATGTAGCCAGGGAAGTGTCTGAGAAAGGAAGGATCAAGGCCAAGAATAAAGCCTCTGAAATTGAGTGAAGCTGATATGATAGAAGGCTATGGCTGTGGGGACATGCTAAAGTCAGGGCCATAGTAGAAAGGATTGAAATCAGAGATGAATGCATCTGGTCCAGACCATACAGAGCTGTGTAGACTGATGGAAGGAGCCTGATGGGGTAGTCTGGGTTGGTGAGTGACTTGATCTTGCATCTATTTTAAAAAATTGCTCTGATTGAGTTGTTAGAAACCAGTTTATAGATAAGAGAAAAAGCAAAGAGGCTTCCAAAGAGGTCATCGCTGTACTACATGGAAGTAACAGGATCAAGGAATTGTTAGAGGTGTCAAAACTTCGATAGTGAATTGGTTCTGGGATGTCAGGATCAAAAAGGATGTTTTGAGGTTTGCAGTGGAGGATAGCCTTGAACTTGTGGTCTGCCTGCTGCTATATCCCAAATGTTGGAATTGGAGCTGTGAAGCACCATGGTGGGCTTTCTGTGTTGCTGAGGACTGAACCAACAGCTCCCTGTGCAAGCTGTCTACCAAGTGAACTATATCCCAATCCTGTTTGTTTGTTTAGAGATAAGATATCAGGCTGGCCTTGAACTTGGTTTGTAGGGTGGTCTATATTGGGAGCTTCAGTAAGTAAAGGGATGGGTACATTATTTACTGAAGTGGGAAGATAACTTAGGAAAGTATGGGGTAAGGATTCCTGTTTTGCCCATAGTAGAATGACATATTTAATAACAGCATATATTAAATCACTGAGGATACACCTGAATGGATGAATCTAAGGTCCATGTGTATATAGTACTTACAGGCAACAAACATTAAAAAAAATATGACTCCTGTATGTGGTATTTCAAGCTATGAGATACAAAGAGACCACAAAAAAAAATATGAAGCTAAATGAAAAACAGTGTATGATCTAGAGTCTCCTAGACTATTCCGATGTTGAGATACACTAGGGAAGACCGTGGTGGCAGTGACAATGAGACCAGGAGTTCTAGCAATGGTAGTGATTCAGTAGCAACTTAAACAGGTAGAATGGATCAAGTGTGAAATGGACAGATGTGAACCTGCACTGGAAACCCAAGGTGCTCTCGGGGAAGAAGGGAATGTAGCGAGGAAGCGATGACCCTGTGCACAGATGCAACCCTCATGCCGTCTTGTTTACATTTTATTGACTCAAATGTGAACCGCTCTTGATTTCCTACAGTTATCTTTTCCCTTGGTCATTCTAGGTTTTCACAGACATTTAGACTGCTTTCGGGGATATTTTTATGCTTCCCTCTAATAAAATCTGATTTAGAAAATCTAATCAATTAGGTATTTTAAGCCTCATCATTGACATTACAAATGGACTCTGGTTTTACAAAATGATGAACCACAAATGACAAGCCCACTGATTTAATTTACACAAATATCCCTTATCTGTGGACTATCAGGAGCCATCTACAGCATGAACTGAGGCACAGTGGCCTTCCTAATAGATGACATTGAATTTCTAATGGGAACTCCTGCAAAAGCAAATTTATCATGTTGAAGCATGCCCCACCCCACCCCGGGCAATATTTCATTTTGTCATTGGTTACACTTTTTTAAGCTTTTCCACGAGGCCTGTGAAAGCCAGAGGGTACCACTTTGCCTGAATTGGGACCTTTATGATTGCAAAGAAGAAAGCAAATGTCAAATCGGTGTTTAAATTTAATATTATGTCGACATCATTTTTGTTCCACTTCCCCTTTTTAATATTATCCCATGATTACATTTCTCTTAAGCATTCCAATTATTTCAAGTAAGTGTGTATATCACTTATCAAAATTAAGTGAATGTATGACATTCAGAGCCTAAACATATCTATTAGGAAGGCATGTTCTGGGAACTCTGTGAAATAATCTACTTTATGCTACCTTGTTTTTGAAGTCTGGAGTCTGTCATATCACCATTTTTCTTCTGCAGCTGGTATCACATTTATGAGGGGTGGGAGAAGATTTCTAATTTTACTTTGCTGGTGTATAAATGTGTCATTTCATACAACTCTCTGTTTTCCTTTGTTGTAACTTCTTTCTTTCTGTTTTAGCCCCAGGCTCTGCTCTTTATTTGATCAGTAGAGTTTATATGATATTCCAGGCAGCACTTCCTCCCAGGAGAAAAACAGGATTTCCAATTGCTACTCGTGATTCCTCAGGCAATCTGAAAGGGCACCTCCTGAATTAATGTTTTCGTTATTCTTTCCTTCCTACACTTACTGGTTTATTTCATCAGCGGGTGGGGACGCTTATTTTCCATTTCTTAATTTCCTTTCCCTATGAATGCTAATTATATGTGGCTTGCTTATTTCTTTTTGGCTAGTTGGATGGCTGAATAGAAAAGTAATCAAAATGAACACTTGTAGGCAAGTTGTTCCTCTCAATAATGAACTGAAAGGTACTGGGTCCAGTGTTCCTGTAGTCAGCTTCCAGATACTCTTCCTGTAAGGAAAGAAACTTCAGTGTTGTGTTTTCTATCAGTGTTGGCTGCTGCAGCAATGACTTTTTCCATTAAAACACAGAATCTAAGAGTATTTCTGTGCACAGCTATCTAACAAAACAATGTATTAACTAGGCTTAAAATACTGCTTAAGCATCTTCATCTCCATATTGAAAACAAAGCATGTACCGTTGCAGAAAACAGGAGAAATATTCAAACATATCAGATGTATTATAATAGGGGATAGGATATTAGTTCTCCTACTAGCAAACTGTAAAGAAATAGTCTAAATAAGTTCCCATAATAATGGTTTAAAATTATTTTAAAATAAGAAATTAAGTTATCTGTACACACACACACACACACACACACACACACACACACACACACACACACACACGTATAGATAGACAGACAGATAGGTATGTTTCATATTCATGCTCTAGGTCCGTTTTCTGTCTGCCTTATATTAGCAACAACAATCAAAACAGGGAACAGAATGGCTTCACGCTGTCCTTGCTCTTCCACCTTTCTTGATATATACGTCTATCATCAGTAAAAAGAATGTTCAAAGTTTCTTAGTTACTGAAGTATAATAATATCACCCTCTAATATTATTTAGCAAGAAACAGAGTCTTGAGTGCTTTAATCTGATCTGAACTCTCTATGTAGCCAAGATTAGTTCAAATTTCTGATCCTGCTGGTCCTACCTTCTGGGTGCTACAAATATGGGTTTTTAGCACCAACCCAGTTGGGCCTATTCTTTTTTTTTTATAGCCATTAGTTTCCACATAAGCACATTTTCATGTTGTGTTCAAATTCAGTTCAAGCATGGAGACCACTAGGTCTCATTATACACATATTTGAGTGTAAGTTGTCCCAGGACTAAATACCACCCACAGGTTAGAAGGCCAGGTAGATACCTATTTCAGGACAAACCATTTAACCCAGCCACCTATAACAATTTGAAGCTTAATTTAGATGATGGATGAATTGGACTTAACCTTTTCACTTTAATATACTTTAATTCATAACTGCTCTGCGGTTTGCGGACATTTATCCTACCTCAGTTGCCTTAAAACTAAACACATTTAAAGAGAAGTGCTATTGTTTCACTGATTGTAAATTAAAATAATAAAATTAATGTTAAATGTCATTTCAGCATATACTTTGTCACCATGGTAACCCATAGGTAACTGAGTTGGTAGAATTGCAAATTACATATTCAGCTATTTAAAGACATCAATGAAGTAAAGTCATTTAATCAAGCTTTTCATTGCTTGTGCTATGTAATCAGGACGACCCGATTAATGTCAGAGAGCCACAGCTTCCCTCTCCTGTCTGGCATTTCTACCATCAGGTTCAGCCTGCTTGTGGCTATATGCTAGTTTTTGGAAGCATATCATTAGATATTTATGTCCTTGACAGAAAGGAAATATAGTTCAAAAACAATTTTATTCACTAATGTAAAATGGAGAAAAAGTTCAAGGTTTTTTCCTAATTTTCATATGTAAAATATGCTTCTAACAGAGGAAGAACAAAGAATCGCTTGGCTTTTAGCCCCACCACACATACCCTAACACCCCTGGTACCTAATCCAGACTACTCCATTCTACAGACTGTGGTGGTTTGGATGATAATGGCTCCCATAAGCTCCTGTATTTGAATGTTTGTTTCTCAGTTAGTGGGCAAATTAGGAAAGGATGGGAGGTGTGGGTTTATTTGAGGAGGTATGTCACTGAGGTAGGGGTGGAGGTTGGGGTGGATAGGGGAGTATAGACTCACATCAGGTTCCCCCAGCCTGCTCTCTCTCTCTGTCTACTGCTTATGGATCAAGATGTAACCTCTCAGCTACTACTCCAGTGCCCTGCCTGCCTGCTGCCTGCTGCCTGCTGCCTGCTGCCTGCTGCCTGCCTGCCTGCTGCCTGCCTGCCTGTTACCTGCCTGCCTGCTGCCTGCTGCCTGCCTGCTGCCTGCCTGCTGCCTGCTGCCTGCTGCCTGCTGCCTGATGCCTGCCTGCTGCCTGATGCCTGATGCCTGCTGCCTGCCTGCCTGCCTGTTACCTGCCTGCCTGCTGCCTGCTGCCTGCCTGCCTGCCTGCCTGCCTGTTACCTGCCTGCCTGCTGCCTGCTGCCTGCCTGCTGCCTGCCTGCTGCCTGCCTGCTGCCTGCTGCCTGCTGCCTGATGCCTGCCTGCTGCCTGATGCCTGATGCCTGCTGCCTGCCTGCCTGCTGCCTGCCTGCCTGCCTGCCTGCCTGCTGCCTCCCTGCCTGCCTGCCTGCTGCCTGCTGCCTGCTGCCTGCCTGCTGCCTGCCTGCCTGCCTGCTGCCTGCCTGCTGCCTGCCTGCTGCCTGCCTGCTGCCTGCTGCCTGCTGCCTGCTGCCTGCTGCCTGCTGCCTGCTGCCTGCTGCCTGCTGCCTGCTGCCTGCTGCCTGCCTGCTGCCTGCTGCCTGCTGCCTGCTGCCTGCCTGCTGCCTGATGCCTGATGCCTGCTGCCTGCCTGCCTGCCTGTTACCTGCCTGCCTGCTGCCTGATGCCTGATGCCTGCTGCCTGCCTGCCTGCCTGCCTGCCTGCCTGTTACCTGCCTGCCTGCTGCCTGCTGCCTGCTGCCTGCTGACTGCCTGCTGACTGCCTACCTGCTGCCTGCTGCCTGCTGCCTGCTGCCTGACTGAGTGCCTGTCTGACTGCCTGTCTGCCTGCTGACTGCCTGCTGACTGCCTGCCGACTGCCTGCCACAACACTTCCCATCATGTAGTTTTAGCCCTCTGAAACTACAAGCAAGTCCCCAGTTAAATGCTTCCTTTTATAAGTACATTGGTCATGGTGTTCTTAACAGCAGAACAGTAACTGATACACAGTCAAACCCAGATCAGAATTGGCTTGAGTATCTCCTCTCTTTGCAGGCTGAGTATAGAGCACCAGGGATCTCCTATTTTCTCTGCTACCCACTGTGATAGTTTCTGATACTGTAACAAAATCCTTGAGAATAACAACATACAGGATGACAGACTCATTTCATACATCCTTTCTGGAATCTGTCTATTGTTGGTTGGCTTTACTTCTGTATGTGAACGGCAGCATACCTGTAGTGGATGGGTATGGGTACTTAGCTAGTTTCTTCTTTTTCCTATTTTCAACTTGACACAACGAGAGTCATCTAGGAAAATGAAGCTTTAACGGAGAAAATGCCTTCATAAGATTAGCCGGTTGGCAAACCTGTGAAAAATGCTCTTGCTCAATGGTTGATGTGGAAACGTTAAGTGGATCATGTGTGGGGCTATCCCTGGGCAGGTGGTCTTGGGGTGCATAAGAAAACAAAGTGAATAGTAATCCAGTAAGCAGTGCCCTTCTATGACCTCTGCTTCAGTTCCTGCCTCCAGTTTCTTGCCTTGAGTTTCTGCCCTGACTTCCCTAAGCGATGAACCATGATCATTAAGTATAAGTGCAGTAAACTTATCCTCCCCCACATTTTTGGATTAACAACAGGTCTTGCCCAGAGCAGTAAGAATACATATGTGTTATGTTTCCTGTGTAAAATACCCCTATGGGTTCATAAAAAGAATTAGTCTTTAGGTGGTCATGGTAGAAGAGGTGATTGGGTCATGGGGACACTAACCTCAGCAATGGATTGATTCACTGGAAAATGGTCTAGAGATAGAGTATCATGGAGCTTTAACATGGCAAGAGAAACCTGACTAGGACCATTTTGTCAGAGGCTCCTCATCTCAGAGTCCCAGGAAAGGATGGGTTTGGGGAGGAAGAGAAAAAGAGAAAGAAAACCCAGGGAATAGGTATGCACTTCCAAGCAAGTCCTCTATGACCCTCCCCACCCCAATTAGATGCTATCTCTAGTTCATTTATCAGTTAATTAATCCATTGCTGAGGTTAGTGGCCCCATGATCCAATCACCTTTTAATACCATGACCACCTGAGAACCAATTCTTCTTACGAACGTGTAGGGAAGTTTTTCACAGGAACCATAATACATACTCATACATACAGCTCTGGAGTAGACTTCCTGGTGTTACTCCCAAGATCTCTTTGGTGCCTATCAAACAGCATGTCATTTACCAGATATATTAGTCTATACACAACAAAGCGTATCAGTGACTTTCTTTTAAAACAATTCACATTTCTCCAGCTGTCCTCAATGCTTGCTCACCCAAACCTGACTTTGATTCCCAGAGGAAAGAGGGCAGGAAAAGTGATTTGGAGAAAGCACGAGAATTCCGTTTGGCAACAGGGACTCTTAAGCCTCAAAACCCCTGTTTGCCTCTGAGATTTACATGAGTGATGCTTATTAACGTGATCTTAATAAGAGACAAGTTGACATAAGGCCCCTCTCTTATCTCCCAATAGCTTCACTAGCAGATGGAAAGAGCTCTCCAATCTCTCCTGAAACACCTTGAAAAGCCACAGGCATTGTTGCCCTGGCAACATTCTATGAGAACAAATCTTGACCCAGATGAGAGGGCAAGGCAGGTAATGTTGAATTTTCAAAGCAGAATGAAGCCTATTCAGTGACAGACAGCTCAACTGTGCTCAATTCTTAGACCTTTCATTTCTCACTCTTGGCAGTACTTAAAGTCATTTCTAAATCCCAGGCTGACTGGCCAGGCTATTTTCCTACGTTCAAACTACCTCCACATGCTCAGTAGGCATAGCTCCAACCCAGCATGGCAGCAAGATGTCCTGTATGTTAGAGAACACAATTTCTGTCTCCAGAAAGTACATGTGCCGTGAGGGAGAGAATCAGAGTTAGGGATGCTCAGACACAAGCAGTGGGCACTTGTGACCTGGAAATGCCACCTTGGGCTTCATGCCTCAGAAATCAACGGCAGAAGAAGCAGACCATGTCCGAAAATGCCCAAAGGTCCCTTCTCTATATTATTGAGGTCACGTGCATCAAGTGGACACCTCTTTGGAGAAGAGTTAGAGGAAGTGAGAACTCTGCGAGCATAAATTTCACTTGAGTCAAAGCAGAGCCTGGGTTATACAGAGAACCTTTAATGTTTGTATGATATCACACTGAGTTTATTTGACTAAACTCAAATTCAATTTTTATTCCCTCAGGCAGGGAGTAGGATCTCAAAGGGAAGATCAGATCAGTTAGAAAAACCCAAGGATAAATGTTGGTGAGTAATCTGAATTTATATAATTAGGGATTTTGCTCTGCGTGTTTCTGCTTACACATAAGTATTGCACTCATGTGCCTGAGTGCATATACACACTCCAATAAGACAGCACCATGAGGATGGCCAGATGAACACTTCAGTGGACAAGATTCTGGATGTGCATAGATGTGGAAAGTTCCTTGTTGGTTTCCATTCTTCCCATTCACATTTTCTCAATGTAACTTAATAAGCCCATATTATTAACTATATACACTCCATATGCTGAGAGAATTATTTAACACATGAAAATATCTTTCATCGTAGGAGGTGCCCCACTTTAGAGTCTAAACATCTATTTGACCTCATTCTTGGTGTAGTCTATATAGCTTCTGGTGCAAAAGGCTGGTTCCTTTGGTATATCTAAAACCCTAGCCAGAAATTAGCATCAATAAATCACTGACTGTAAAGATTAAGGTTTAGAACTGGTGGTGAAAGAGTGGACATCCTGACAGGAGAGACAGCACAGTGGTTGAGAGTATCCACTGCTCCTGCTGTTTCTAGTGCCCAGGTTGCTTGATCTACGCTAACCTGTGACTCCAGCTCCAGGAAGATTCTAAGTCTCTGGTCTCTGAGGGTAGCTACATTCGTGGACATATAAGCACATGCACACACATGTGCGCATGCACACACACACAATTAAAAGTTTCAAACAAATAAAAATCTTTAAGACTGGCACCAATATTCATTTACTTTGCCAAAGATTAGTCTCAAATGTATCCAACTCTATCTGGGTATAGGCTTCCACTTGGTACTACATGGTAATATGTCCTTAAAATTTTCTCTACTGAAGGAAATATACTGAGAGAGATGGCTACATAGTGCATGTTCTTGAAGGACTCCACCAGACACAATAGGCCCAAGTGCTTATGGTCCTAACATACTGTGTAGATGTTAGACACATGTCAGAACTCATCAGTCAACCCAAGTCATATCTGTGGCTTTCCTGAACTCTTGTGTTTTCTCAATTGCAGCCTTCAAATTTGACCAGCTGAGAGATTTAAAGTATTAAGTCTTTAACCTTCACGGTCACATATGCTAATCATTACCAAAATCGTTAAGCTAGAAGAGGCTTCACCCTAAGATGGGGCTGGCTAGAACATTAGCAAAAAGATCAGACTATTTTTTACAATTTTTCTTTCACCTAATCTTTGAAAAGACCCCCCAATCATACAGATTTTGGAAAGTAAGTATCTGAGACCAAACTGAACTAACACACACACAAACACTCTGAAACACAGCATGCAATACTTCCTCCCAAGTAAGCAAAGCATCGTGGAACCTGCCTTGACTCTAGCAACAAAGCATCCAAAGCTCTTATCTTACAGGTTAAGGAGGATCTGAAATGATTATTACTAATGATAATCTTTGGAAATCAATCATATCATGCTATTATTAGCAACTGCAAAAGATGAATTTTCAGAGATTAGACTAGATGGGATAATTCTGAGATGTGAGCAAGCCAGTATTAAAATAACAGAAGCCTACTTCAAGTGGGAATAAGAAAACAAGGCACTCGATAAAAAATTAAGAATGGATTAGACAATTAAGATGCTCCTTTATTTAAATTTCTCTAAGTATTTGTGATTCTAATGTTTTATTTATGGTCCTGTGTGTGTTTGTGAGTGTGTGCTTATTTTCTATCTCAAGTACAACAGAAAGGAAGAAATGAACACTGACAAAATATTCTTATTGCTGCAAAAAATTAGTTATAAAATATCAAAATTTATAGTATTTGGAAAGTTTGGAAATATTATTGACATGGTTGTTTTTCTTCTTTGGGGACAGGCTGACTGCAAACTACCTATGTAGTAAGAATGACCTTGAAATTTTCCTTTCTCTCCCTTTGAATGTAGGATTACAGGCAGCGACTGCCACAGCAGCTTTAATGAAGAACTGGGCGTCAAGCTAAGTTCATCCATGCTAAGCAGACACTCTACCTATTGAGCTATATCTTAGAAACCCCATTACTTGGAAAGTGTTACTCCAGCATGTCAGCAACTTCTATTTCCAGCCCTTCTGTTGTTTCTGTTCTTTTTCTTTTGTTTGTTTGGTTTTTTTTTTTTTTTTTTGGTTGTTTTGTTTCATACACTGTAGCTAAAGCTGAAATTTTTAAGTTCTCAAGGGTACAACAGCCACGTGGATATTCCCTCTATCCTTCAAGTAAGTTGTAGGTGAACCTGATGATCAAGAACCAATATTTAAACCCTACCTACTATTCTCTTACAGGCTTTGAGAAACATTTTCTCTTCTAGCAAGGAACACTGGGATATAATTTAGTAACCTGGTGTCATCTTTTATTATTTGGTTGAACCAAATGAACACCAAGTTTGTATTTGGCATTGTGCTCAAAAGTAAAAATATAGAGATGAATAAAACAAGCTCAGACCCTGAACCTATGGAGGTAAAATTATAGGAGTGGAAATGTTGTCTAAACAACAAAATAAGTTGTAGTGAACAAGAAGGAGATCAAGGGCCAGAGAAGACAATGCCTAGGTGTGGGACAGGGCCTGCAGTATAAACATCTTCGAAAAAAAACAATTTCACAATAAAAAGATCACATGGAGATCATAACAGTAATGAGGACTCAGTATTTGGGGTTTAACTGAGGGGTAACAGTGGTGGAGAACATAAATAGATTCCAGAGTCTTTAAGGACAAGCAAGGGAGCTAGAGAGATGGCTCACTGGTTAAAAGCACTAATTGCTCTTTCAGAGCTCCTGAGTTCAATTCCCAGCAACCACATATTGACTCACAACCATTTGAAATGAGATTTAATGGCCTCTTCTGGTGTGTCTGAAGATAGCTACAGTGTACACATATAAATAAATAAATGCACAGAATAAGAGGAAAAAGGAGGAGGAGGAAGGGGAGGAAGAGGAGGAGGAGGAAGAGGAGGAGGAAGAAGAGGAGAAGGAGGAGGAGGAGGAGGAGGAGGAGGAGGAGGAGGAGGAGAAGAAGAAGAAGAAGAAGAAGAAGAAGAAGAAGAAGAAGAAGAAGAAGAAGAAGAAGAAGAAGAAGAAGAAGAAGAAGAAGAAGAAGAAGAAGAAGAAGAAGAAGAAGAAGAGGAAGAAGAAAGGCAAATAAGAAGCGGAATATGGGAAAATGTAATCTTTAATAGCCAGTGTTACAAAGAATTCTGAGAAGAGCCCATTGGGATTGTTGTCATTACAGGTAAGAAATCAAAGGCTCAAAGAGACATAAGGATAAAACCAAATTTCTAGCCCAGCTCTGAGCCCATTGTTTCTGCCATGAAAATGTTTCCTGTGAAGCACGGGGTGGGCTTTTTAGGATTGCCACGCTCTACTCGTGAACATTCTCTTGCTGTGTCAGTCTTTGTTTTTGGCTCTCAGCTTTGCCCTCAGCTTTGGCCCTTGTTATTATACTTGCTGATCTAAGAGGCACCATAAATCCGATGACATGCATAGTCTCATACAACTGCTGTATTAAAGGTCAAGTTTCTACAACTGACTGTGTGAAGGATGAGCACTAATGGGTCCCCAGCTGTCCCTCATATAGCTGCCTTAAATTAGCTAGATGAGATTTCTCTTCCATGGCATCTGTCTGTGGACTTGCTTTTTATACACTGGTGAAAACGTATTTCCCCTCGACTTCCTTGCCTTGTCCCCTTCAGCTTGCTGTGGCCATCTGTTAGATGTGTCAAGATCTGAAAGAAGATATTCCGGTGCTTTGAGATGTTTTAAAGCCAAAATCAAAGTTGGGCAGCAAGTTACATCATGAGACTTCCTCCACGCACCCTCTGCCTTTTTTTCTTTTATTTCTTGCACCTATGCCCCAAACGTTTATTGATCCCATTTCTTAGTCAGCAATGTCATGTGTAATGGCAGCTATTCTTAGGCCACCAAATTCAGCCAAATGTCCCTTCACATGTTCATCCATCCTCCAGGACCAATCTGACACATTATAGGTGTGAAGGTTATTGAGAGAGGGCACGGCAGTTTAAAGAACAGAATAAACTATATCCTGGGCACTAGAGTTAGCCCACTTATAAATCACCCTGCTTCTCAGACCAAACCACATCTTTTTCAGGTTTTTAAGAATACAAATGCATTAAAAGACCATTCTCCACATTTTTATTTTGAGTAATGGTTTGTGAGCTCTTAGTCAAAGGAACCTCTCTCCTATAGAATTCCCTTTCTCTAGTCAGGGAATCACCTCCTGCCCCTTGAATGTCACAGTGTCAGCCTCTTTCTTAGAAGTTTTCCAGGACTATTTTCTAGGTTGGTACCTCTGAAACTTGAACATGCACTTGATTCAGGGTTAAAATGCAGATCATGTGGTCATGCTTTAAAAAAAAAAAAAAAAAAAAAAACAGATCCTGACTCAGTAAGTCTGGGGTGACGGTTGAGGTTCTCCATTATTAATAAGTTCTTGAGAAATGCTGATGTTGAGTGACAAGAATACTATGATAAGTCATATAAAAGGGTGTGAAAAATCCACTTTATTGTATGCATGACAGTAATAGGTCATTTCCATAACTTATTTGTTGAATAATCATGGGCTATGTAATCACTCTTAGGGAGTTTTTCTCATCTATACTCTCAAAAATTACCTACAAGATAGATTTTTCCGAGGACTAAATAAACCCATTTAGTCTACATATGAATATATACCATGGTGCCTGATTGACATATAATGAGTGCTTATTAATAGTTGTTCATTACTCAATTACAACTCAACTCTAAAGTCACTAAAACCAGAGGATGTATCTTAAAGTCAAAGGTTATACTAAAGTAGCTCATTATATCTCAAAAATTATCATTAAACATCTTTATAGTAACAAGAGTACAAATATTAATATTGTTGAGGGATTATAATGCTTCTCTTAACTCTAAACAAGATTTTTTTCTGTAGCATTTCTCAGTAGTAATTTGCCTTTTTATAAGACCCCATTCCTCCAACCTTTTCATTTAAGGGAGTGCAAAGTGTTATCGATGGGTATGTTTTATTGTATGTAACATAATGTTGTACTTGTTTATATGACTTATAGTTATATTTATGGTATGCAACAGTAGACACCAACTTCAGAGATTAAAGGTAAACTGGAGTTAGAGATAGCACTCAGAAAAACTACGTACATTACTAAATTTATATATCCATAGATCGTAGGAGTATAGAGCTAGGGTTGGAATAATCCCATAACCGGAATGGGAGCAGCCGTGGAGACAAAAAAGTCTGGCAGACAAAGCAATTCAGTCTTTTAAGTGTCCTTTTATTCTTCACAGCCACAACCCCTGGACCAAATTAAAATTAACACCATGTCACTGTACCTTTATGGGTCATTTTGGCCACCATGGAACCTTTCAATTGTCTATGGACAGGACTTATTTCAATGATCTATTAGTTTACAACAAACTGTCCAAAGGATTTCCCAACATTCTCCTTCTTGATCAGATAGGAAAGAAGCTGAAAGGCTTCTGCCTTCACTTGGCTCCAATCTATCAGGATCTAGAACTTTACAACCCAACAAAGACATTCTAAGTCCAAAGAAGGTATTAAATATAAATATTTATATGCAAATTAAATATAAATTATAAATATAAAAATCAAATTTAAATTACAGCATCCTGCCTAGTCTTTGATGGAGTTTGATCACTACAGAGTTTTTTTCTTCTGAAATGCTTTTCCTTAAGGAAATGTCCAAGTGGCAAATATTATTATTTTCTTAATGCTATCTATTTCCTGAGTAGTAAAGGAAAATCAAAACTTAAGCTGAGTGAACATCAAAACTGCCTGCCTGCTACTTCTCTCTTGCCAAAACCGTAAAAGCAGGCAAGAATTAAAGTGAGGGTCCAGGCTCTAACTTCAGAGTCCTCCTCACTTCCTAGAGGAGGAGTAAACCAAGGTTTACTTTTAGCCATAGGTTCTCAGGAGCATGCCTAAGGATCCATAAGTTAATGGCCGGACTGTTTGAAAAGAAACTGAGTTGCCCAGGCAAATGTTTTGTTTCTCAGAGATGTTTTTCACTGCCTTATCTTACTCTCCCATTCATAATAGAATAATTAAAATTGATTGCCCATCCACTGGACATAAGGTAATATATTCGGTGTGCTTTCCAAAATCCCTTATCTTAGTTTTGCCATAAAGCAGAGACGAGACAGACGAGGTTGTTTTTATGGGTATTTATCTGTGGAACAGAGACAGGTGTTTAAGGCAGTTGTGAAGGTCATGATTGTGTTTGGTGTAAGCCGCTCACAGATTCCTGCGTCTACATTCATGCTTGGCTCTCATGTTTCATGTCACTGACAGAATATTTCTATAAACTGCTTAAAAACATACAAAGTGTACACACATCATGTCATTCCTTTTCCCTCTTTCGACTCAGTAGCATTTTATTCTCCAAAGACTGCCCTTTGCAAAGTTAATGGAACAGCCCTTATTTCCTCGAGATAAGACGACAGTCCACCATTTCCATGGTCTGATAAGGTGGGGAGCCTTAGTACACGCTGAGAGCTCCCGGGAGAGTTTTCACCCATGAGAATAATTCAGTCAAAAGCCAAAGCTGTCACAGAAGAAAATCTGGTTGAGATTTTGACAGAAAGAGGCAGAGTCCCGAGGCATCTTTCAAATTGCTAACCCTAACCATCTTCCAAAAAGCTAACCCTAGAAGCTTCTGTGCCACTGGACTTTATAGTTACAATAATCTACCCCCTTTCCTTTAAAGGATTGGATCTCTGTCAACTATTGCTGTTAAGGCCTTCCTAAAGCACACAAATACAACTCTGACCAAAGCAAAGCAGCTCATCTACATTATAAAAGCAGCCAAGAGCTTGAAAGACTCATCATGTTGGCAGCCTCGGAAAGAATTCGCCAAAAACTTTGGAGTCCACCAAGCTGTGGAGTATTTCAGCCACCATGTAAGTAAAGTGGTCAGGGGCAGGGTATTTACAACCAATGGTTTCTGTCTGTTCATTTACTGTGTTTGTCAAAGCCCAACAAATAACACTTCATAAAGTGATTGCTTGCAGAAGTGTAAGCAAGATTAGGAGAGGATAAGCCCCAAAATAAGCATTAATAAGAAGTTTTTCATACCCTGTGCCACCAGTGTCCAGAGCTGGAACCCAAGGGCCCCAGGGCCTGGCAAACATTGTTGTTACAGAGGGACTTCTGCCAGACACGAAGCACCAAAGCAAAAAGGGAGCAAGGAAGAAAGGACTTAGCTCCCTTCTGCCATTTGAGCTCCAGCCAGTACCTCCTGTGAGCTAACCTGAACTGAAAGCCAGCTGGCAAAGGAGCTCAATGCTGCAAGCATAAGACAGTCAGCCCCCCTGCCCCAGGAAAGGGGCCTTTGCAGAGGAAGCACCAAGATTGGCAGACAAAACAGAATTGGGATGCCTACCCACCTGGTGTTCGGGTAAAAATGATGTAACACGCTTAAAGAATTATTGGGAGAGGAAAGGGAAATTACTTAAGTTCTCATCCTTTGTTCTTTGGTACACCATGATCCCCTTTCCAGAATTTCCTCACTGGCTTCGTCCATGTGAACTACCAGGTCTTCTGAGCTGATTTTAAAGTTTCTCCCTTTTATCGTCATTCCAAAACCTTTTTGCTCTTTATTGTCTCACTTGTTCCCTGGCTGGCCTTATATTCTGAAGGCAGAGAAGGAAAGAGAAAAGGACAGGGGGAAACTGCCGCCAGACTTAGAAACCACAAAGATAGCATTTGATGTTGCTCACACTCTTTGAAGAACAAATGCACCCGGGTGCAAGCAGTCTTTAACAAGATGAATGTACGTGCTAGGATGTTTGGCTGTGTTTTTGTACAGACTCAACAGGAAATCTTCAGGCAGACATTTCCCCTTAATACTCTGTTCGCGGAAATTGTTTCTTTCTTTCTTCTTCTTCTTCTTTTTTTTTTTTTTTTTTTTTTTTTTTTTTGGTAAGGGGGGAGGGGTGTGCTATAAAAACCCATTAAGAGCTCCAAAGGAACAATTACACTGTGTATTGCAAATGCATATTAATTCTAATACACCACACATATCTAAGCCTCCGTGAATTCAGAGCTGCGGTATCACAAGTCCAAAGGTGTCTCAGATTAGTTCAAGATATAAAGTCTCCGGATGGGGTGGGGGTAGGAGAAGGCTTTTCTTTCTAGTGTCAATTACAATGATACGCTACAAAGCAAGGACTCATCCCATCTTTGTCCCTTTTTAAAGATGCTGCAGCATGAAGGATGAGACTGCACACAGAAAGGGTGTTTATGCTAGAACATTCCCATGGTGAATTTTCCAACACTCTCTGACACAGGCTAGCCCCTTGCATTCTGTGACACACGAGAATTGTGTCTCGTGCACACAGCCTGTCAGTGACGGAGGCTATGTGCCTGGTTTTAGAGTTCATGTCATTTATTACCTTGTTGCAGCAGTGTGGAGGAGTCCAACCATAATACACAGAATCAGATTCTGCTACAGCTGCATTCCAAAGCTCATTTGACCCACTAGATTTTCTCTGTTCGGGTATTCAGGTCCGTTCTGGGTTAACAGGAAGGAAAATATAGATTTTTCTTTTCTCCATCCATATAAACAATGAAGACTTGTTAGAGACTTGTTTCTGATGTTTATGGATTTCTCCTTAGAGCATACAGCCTATGGAAGGTTGTTTTTAAGCAATAAACAATAATTGTATTTGGGAGCATAGAGGAATAGTACCCATGTTGCATTCGGCCTGCTGATAAATTTCTCTGACCTATTTATTTTCTTATGTAGACATAAAAACACAAAGACAAACAATAAATTCCCCTCCCTCCAGCACAGCCTTTTCTGCTCCCAGTCATTTTCCATCACGTTTCTCGTTTGATATTACCTTTTTTTTTTAATGGCTAAATATAAATATTCCACAATGAATGACTGTAATTAGGTTGTCTGCTTCCCTTTCAAGGACTTGTTAAGAAGAGAAAGGGCTTTAATCTAAAGCAAACTAACAGAGCTAGGAGTTAATTAGAAATTAGCCATATATCCCCGGTAAATTATTTATGCTAAGCCATGTGTTACTGTAAGAATAATATACATTTACCCTGACTACTGTAAACATAAAATAATTAACAATAAAGAGAAGATATTATCCCTTAATAGAATCCTTTTTTGCTGAACCAGTTTAATTTTCTCCCTTGTAATACTGAATAATAACCCAGAGCCCCTGCTTTGTGTGGAAAGCACCGAGGCCCTCTTCCAGCCTTCCTGAATTGGCTTCTGCTCTCCTGTCCTCCTCTCCTCTGCCTCTTCTGTGTGCACACTCACTGTCTGATTTATATTGCCCTGTAGCACGCCTTTCTTCTTCTTCTTAGCTTTCTTCTAGTCTTTTTTCCTTTTCATTAAAATCTGTCTAGACCCCAAATAGAAAGTGAACAGAGCCTCTCTCCCCATTCTTTCTGCTTCCCTTCATGTTCTTTTATCTTTCCTTTTCTCTCTGTGCTATAGAGCCTTCTTATGCAATGCTTATTGCTAGAGATGCTCAAGAATAAAGAGATGCCTCAGGAGTTGCCATAAGAATGCAGTATATTTAAATTCCATCTTCCTTTCTACTATTATTCTATTAGCAAGGACATAAAGCTCAGAAATGGACCAGCCCTGGAAAGCCTCTCAATCTATTCAAGAGCCTTTAGATTTCACCTAAATACTGAAATATGCTTACCTCCTGTGCTTAGCAGGTAACTGGACCAAATTTCAGTGTCCCCTTAGGAAATCCGGCATTTGTATTCATATATTTCTATATGCATAATCGGCATTAAATGAACCTAATGAAGTGTCTTTGTGTCTAAAACTCGGTTACCTGAGGACTGTCCTTACAAAACATTCATTGAATTTTTTTCTCCATTCATGTCTGGCAGTAACAAATGTGGTGCAGGTGCTGTTAATGTACTTTCTACATCCATTTAAATGAAAATCTTCATGCAAATAATCGCTTGGAGGAAAAAGAGAGAGGGAGAGAGAGAGGAGAGAGAAAGACTGTTTAGCCGAAGACAAAGCTGGAAAGATAATGGGAAGCATGAATAGGGTGTCAGTGGAGGGCTGCACAAGACAACTCTGCTCTGTTCAGAAATGAAAACACATTAACGACAGCACAGAGGGTTTCTCAATAGGTTCTTACAGCATTGTTGTATGTAAACATGATTCCCAGCAGGTGAAACAAAATGAATGAGTTTGGGGGAAAAATGTAAATGCCTCTTGGAACAGAAGGAGAGAAAGGTCAAATCAGCTGTGCAGGAATGGTCCTTGATCAGCGTATGAAAGAGCAACTGACTACAGGCAAATGTGTATGCTTCTTTGAGAAATCCCCAGCCCAGAACCAAACCGGTCACTGTCCAAACAACTCAAGTTGTGGGTAATGCAGTAGAGAAGCCCTTTCAAAAAAAAAAAAAAAAAAACAAGTAGGAAACGAGCTAAGACAGAAAGATTGTCATTGTAGCAGAGAACAGCAACTTTGTAGCTTAATTTAGCTCCAGGAAGGGCTGGATTTCAATGACAGGGAAATTTTGTTATTTGCAAAGAAAAAAAAAAAAAAAGAAAGAAAAGAAATGTTACAGTAAAGGTTAAGCACCAGCCTTAAGGAATGCAAACTGTCCCAGAGTTTCCCAGTTTTTGTTTTTTGTTTTTTAAGGACCTCTCCAATTTTCCTTTGGATGTGAGCCAGGGACTTGACAAAAAAGTAAGAAAGCCACAGGTAAAGTGTTAGTGAAGGAGGAAGACGACCTGTTGGTGCCACAGATCTGAGTGGATAAGGCTATCTGTGGAAAACATTGCTCCCTACAGAAAGCCCTTCAGCATTCCTGGAGGCTCTGTGATTGGAAGCCTTTCAGTTCCGAAGTACCAATGCAGCAACAACAAAGGAGGTTTCATCTAGACACACCCTGGAAGCTGTTCTGCAGACTTGGGAAGAAGTATTACACACTAGCAAACTGGAGTGCTTTCAGCTTTCTTGAAGCATGCAGTTGGATACACTTTTACTTCCTTGGCTCAAAATCACCAGACAATCCTCTCAACCCTTACCACTATCTTGCCAAAAGGGGGGGAAAAAATAAGATGATGATAGTAGTAGTAGTAATAAGAAAGAGGAGGGGGAGGAAGGAGAAGAAGGAGACATCTTGTAACAACCAACTTATGCTTTTAATTTTCCTACAAGAAAAATACATTATATTTGTCATGCAGTTCTCCTCCTTGCTGTAGGGGAGAACGGATTTGTTTTGCTCGTGGATTCAGGGGGACTTCTGTCCATGGTAGGCGGAGAGAGAACTGCAGAGTTAATGGTGGTAGAAGCTTGTAGAGGCTCTTAGGTCCAGGCAAACCAGAAGGGAGGCAAAGAGCTCAGGGATCAACTCTGAGCTGGTAAAGTCAGAGGCAGAGTCCTGACCTTTGGCTTGCCACTTTTAGCATGACTCATAGGTCTTAAATGGGTATTTCTTTTGAAAAGTGTTTTTCTTCCTCCTTCAACCGCCCCCAGAGGTGTCAGTAAAGATCCCAAACTTATTCTCATCTTCCCAGTGACCTGTCCTGAACATACTGTGTTTGATGGCCTACGATTTACCATCCTCAACCTGTTGTTAGTTAGATGGGTCTGGGAAAGGGTTTGCCTCTGTGGCATTGGGTAGTTTTGAACAAGGAAGCAAAGGGAACTATTTTCTCAGTATAAAGAAACAGGCTGAAAAAGAGGGGGGAAAATGGAGAGTTTGAACTTTGAATTTTCCTGTTAGGATTTTTAAGTATTACATGGTTCAATAGAATAAATAATACATTGCTAAACCTCTCTTTAATATTTTGGGCCAGAAGTGGTCTGGGACTCATAACACAGCCAGAGCTGGATTCAAATTCACAAGTCTTCTTCTGCTTCCTGATGGCTGGGAGTGTAGTATAGACCTGCAATAAAACATGTTAAAATTACTAACTTATGCTAAACTATTGACTTAAGATACTTGATTCTGTGGACGAGAATTCCTGGAAAGAATTTGTGGCTGCAAAAGCTGACTTATTAGATAGTTATTCAATAATGTGAGGTGTTAGATTCAGAGCCTAATTACAATTTACCTTGGATTATCAGTAATGCCCCAAATTGTCATCCTTTGCCTGCCTCTGTGTCTGTCAGATAAAAGTTCTTTAGAGTGTATGAACAGACCCCGGGTTTCTACCAATCAAAGATCTAAGAATGCTGTCATTGACTGAGGCTTTTAACACTTTTTTCCTGGTTTATTGTAATCTGCCTACCCAGTGTACCCACTGATATATTTGAAAAGTTGATTTTGTTACTACAAAAAGCTGTGGAAGGTCTGGAGAGACGGCTTAGCAAGTAAGAAGAACATGTCAATCTCCTATTGTCTCACAAGCTTCTAAGAGCTTTACAATAAGTTTTGCTTAATTCTACAAGAGGCCGCTTTTGTCTCTTTAAAATGGGAATGTCCTTACTGGTTTTAAAAGGTTTGGCTAACAGTGACATGATGTACCACCATGTTAGCCAGGCAGGGAGGAAATGCATTTTTAGCAGCAGTTGCTTAGAGTGATAAGTATTACTCCTTAAGTATGTAGCTATCTATATATTTTACACCAAAAATGTGAACTCAATTGGTGTTTCTGATAATCCTAGAAGGGTTCGGGATGGCAGAGTTCCAGAGTTCTCAGCCTCAGGATGGTAAATTGACAAGTCAGTCCAATATAGAGCAAGAGGTCACCGTTCACAGCAAGCACTGACCAACCCCATCCAGATCTTTTATTATTTATTTTTTAACTATACCACTCTTCTTTGCTCAAAAAGACTTGCTTCAAATAACAACCTAACCACGGGAGATAGTTTCTTTCAGGTGTGGAAAAGAACACCCCTGAAATTTCTCTTTAAAATCTAGCTCTTCGGCCATTGCAGCTCCTTGAGCGCGCTAGAGACAGCAACAGGGAAAGCAAGGACACTGGGTTGCTCTGCCTCGTGGAGGAAAATCAAGTAAACATGGGCAAAGGAGAGCCTAAGAAGCTGATAGGCAAGATGTCCTCATATGAATTCTTTGTGCAAACCTGCCAGGAGGAGCACAAGAAGCTTCTGTCAGCTTCTCAGAGTTCTTCAAGAAGTGCTCATAGAGGTGGAAGACCATGTCTGCTAAAAAAAAAGGGTGGGGGGGAATTTGAAGATATGGCAAAGGCTGACAAGGCTCATTGTGAAATAGAAATGAAAACCTACATCCCTCCCAAAGGGGAGACCAAAAGAAGTTCAAGAACCCCAATGCATCCAAGAGGCCTCCTTTGGCCTTCTTCTTGTTCTGTTCTGAGTGATGTCCAAAAATCAAAGGTAAGCATCCTGGCTTATCCACTGGTGATGTTGCAAAGAAACCAGGGGAGGTGTGGAACAACACTGCCACAGATGACAAGCAGCCCTATGAGAAGAAGGCTGCCACGCTGAAGGAGAAGTACAAGAAGGACATTGCTGCCTGAATGCAAACCTGATGCAGCAAAAACAGAGGTGGTCAAGACTGAAAAGAGCAAGAAAATGAAGAAAGAGAAGAGGAGGAGGATGAAGAGGATGAGGAAGAGGAGGAAGAAGAGGAACACAAAAAGGAAGAGGATGATAATGATGAATAAGTTGGTTCTAGAGCAGTTTATTCTTGTCTGTAAAACATTTAACCCCCTTGTACAGAACTCATTCCTTTTAAAGAAAAAATTGAAATGTAAGGCTGTGTAAGATTTGTTTTTAAACTGTACAGTGTCTTTTTATATATATAGTTAACATACTACCGAATGTGTCTTTAGACAGCCCTGTCCTGGTGGTATTTTGAATAGCCACTAACTTTGCCTGGTACAGTCTGGGGGTTATAAATTGGCTGGAAATTTAAAGCAGGTTCTTGTTGGTGCACATCACAGATTAGTTAGATATGGGGACTGTAGTTTGTTTGTTTGTTTGTTTGTTTTTAGATTTTGTTTTTGTTTTTATTTTCTTCCTTAGTTTTCTCTCACGCAGCTTACAGGAAGATAACTATTCTGTTAACTGAATACAGCTCTGTAATTTTTTTAAAATGTAGCTATTTTATTGACATTCTGAATGGTTATAAGTAAGTACAATTTTTATTAGTAAAAACAAAACCAAAAACAAAAAAACAAAACAACAACAACAAACCCTAGCTCCTTGCTGGCACCAATATAAAACTAGTGTAGCCTTATCTAATTTTGTCACATTTCTATCACACAGTGCCACAAGCTGTATGGCAAGGCAACTTAGTTCTCTGAAGAAAATGGTAGATATACAAACATATGCAGAAGAGACCTAGAAACCAAACTGATATATTAATTCTAACCCTGAAAAGTAGGCAACTTCATGTTTTTTTCTATTCCAGTCTATCTCCATTAGTCTTCATGTTCCGGTGTGGGGGGTGTGGGGGAATGGGGGTGTTTGGTGTGTCTGTGCAAACAACTTCGGGTCTCTGCCTTCCAGCTTGTTGACAGCTGTCTATGCCCGGCTAGCTGTACTGCGAGCTCTTCAGCATTCTAACTCCCCCTCCCCCCCCCGTGTCTGCCTGTACTAGTGCGCATTACCGACATACAGCGCCACGTCTGACTTATGTGGTTTCTAGGGATCTGAACTCAGGTCACCACACTCTTACAATATGGGCCTTACACACGGAGCCATCTCCCTGGTCAGTCTCTTCCTTGCTGACATTACCGGATTCTCTCCCCTTCAGCTGCTTTGACTTTTCTTAGATCTAAGCAGAAGTGTGAATTCTAGGAGCATAAGCTCCCAAAAGAAATCAAAGGGGCTTAATATGTTCTCTGAATTTATTTCCACCTGTCTAAACTCTGCTGTGCACACTCTTTCATTTTAAACACCTGTTTGGGCCTTGCTTTCTTAAAAGAATGAGCATGCCCTGAAAATGACACCTTGGCAAATAAAGCATAGATTCAGACGCCGTAAGCCCGACCACTCTCACTAATGCCAGTGGCCTGCTGAGGGTCCCTTCCTTCTCAGGACTCAGGGGCATGAAGCTAGTCTTGGGGACAGATTAAAGTAGCTGTGGTATTCAGGGCAGAGATTGCAAGAGTGAATTCTGAATGATAAAGCATATTCCATGGCCCTTCGTGCACAAGGAAGGTTCTGAAATTTGAAAGCATTAATTAATAATTTGAAAGTAACCAAGGCAATTGACTCATCTGAAGGGGAGGTCTTGGAGAGGTCCATCCCAGGAGACTGAAGAAGGCATGGTAATGGAGAGCAGGGGCAACCCATGAAGAATTCCTAGATGCCTGCCATCCATGCGGTTTTAGAACAGCCTTTTTCTTTTTCTTTCTTTTCTTTTTTCTTCTCTCCTCTCTTCTCTTTCTTTCTATCATCGATAGCAACACGAAACTTCAAACGAATATGGGCTAAGGGGTTTATTTCAAGTAAATAAATGTATTAAATCCCAGGGGGGGTAAAAAAGGAAAGACAATAACAGCTAAAAAGAAGAAAGGTATTCAGGCCAAATTCTGTGACCCAGCAGTGAGAAGGAAGGGAAGACCTCAAGAGGAAACCTATGGGGGATGCTATAGGGGGGCTGCCATGAGGTTAGGCAGGTATCTTAGTCAGTAAAGCACTTGCCACATAACCATGAGGACCTAAGTAATCCCAGCACTAGAGACCTGGGAACTGGATGCTCCGGATCTTCTAGACTGACCAGTCTAGCAGAATTGATAGCCTGGTGTTCAGTAGGAGTCTCTGTTTCATAAAATACAATGAAGTCATTGAAGAAAATGCATAATAGTCCTTTTGACCTTTATGTATACATGCATGCATAGGCACATGTACCTACACACATATGTACATACAAAAGAATACACAGACACACGAACACACACACACACACACACACAGAACTGCCATTGTAATTTTTCAAGGAGACTTATTTTATTGATTGGTGTTTCTTTTTTTTTTTATTGCAGACAACAAAATCCACTAGAGCTGATACAAAGAACAAAATTCCACAAAACATAGTGCAAACTGGTGATTTGAAAAGACACACTGTAAAGCCAATTTACAGGATGAGCTTCCAAGTCTACTCCAGGGACCAGGCCTGTCAAAGTGTTTGGTCCTTGCTGGGCTCTGAGCTGTAATTAGGAAATGCTGAGCCCAGAAATTTCTTCTGGAGCTTGCAGCCTTAGAGTTGCACTATTCATTCCTGTTTTCCAGAAGGTCAGAGACTATTGGGAAAGGTACACTTCTCTCTTGCTTTCTCATTCCTTCTAAACCTCATGTGCATGGGGTCATTTGGAAAATGAAGATGGGAGGCACCTCAGCCTGCCAACGAACCCACCAGCTTTTCACCCAGCCTGCTGGAAGGCCAGAACGGAAGTTTGTTTCCACAGGATCTGCCACAGAAACCCTCTGTTAGCTTCTTTCTGGACTCTAAACCAAAGGCAGGGCTGCCAGAGTATTTGCTTATCAAAAAGTAAAGTGTTTGTTCTTGGGAAATTACAACCCAGATTTCATCTTAAACACATAATTCTGCCTCCCATTGCTGTTTCGTTCCTCTGTAGGCAAAGGCTGTCAACAGTATTGTCCAGAGAAATTCTGTGGAAGTGAACAGGACAGGCTGCCCTGAAACTTTCCCTCCCACATTCCCTTCCGGTTTCTTAGCGTTGAGAGAGCAACAGAAAATCCTCGCACTGGATATCAAGGTGGAGCCAAAGCCTAGATTTTAGGAGCAGGATTTTAAATGAGGTCTAGAGGATTTGGACACTAAGTCACCTGCTGGGAAATATTCTTTTTAAACCCTTTCAAAACATGAAGTAGGCCAGAATTACAAATAAGAGGAAAGTCTGCTGTGAGGAGAGAAACAGAACTGTAAGGGAGAGGCAGAGCAGATGCTAAGTGCTTTATTCCTTACCTAAAGTAGGCTATTTTGGCTTTCTTGGGTGACCACAGTACACTACACGAGCAAGGCTGTGGCAGCACTGTGTTCCTCCCATCTACCTTCCTCCAGTTCTCCTAAGCTTAACAAGACACACAAAATAAATTATGTCTTCCCACCAGAAGCTGGAAAAGCTGGTTGCTTCTTATTCTAGTCCTACTTGCAAAGATACAAGTCTTATGATCAATTGTAATGAAATTTATATTCATTCTGGATATTGTTATCTCTAAACAAAAATGCACAGGATTCTGACATTGTCCTGCCTTTCAAATCCAGATGACCTTCTTCTAATCACACTTGTGAATCATTAAACCAGTTACCATAAGGAAATGTTTTTATTAATTGGAAGTTAGACTCCTTAACCAAAGCTACCTTCATCTTGTAAACCGTGAGGCTCCACAGCAAAAGCTAATCTTCATTGAAAGCTGCAGCATAAAACTCAAAATGATGTCACTACCCTAAATACTCTTTTGCCAATCTTGCGTTCATAATGATTGGAAGATAGTTTATTGTCATTTGAGAGGATGAATTTTTCTGTTCACCCAAGGAGTTCAAGAACATGACTGCAGTTTGGAAATAAGAAAAAAAATAGACTGTGTATTGAAACAACTATCATTATGTGGGGCAGGGAAAGTGGCTCAGTGGGTAAGAACCTTTGCTGTGCACACAAGAGAATCTGAGCTCAAGTCTAAGTATGCATATTGAAAAGCTAGGCAGGGTCTCTTGTGACTGAAAACCTTCGAGAGAGGGAGCAGACAAGAAAGATCTCAGGGCCTTGTTGGCCAAACTAACCAAAATAAGAAGTTTTAGGCTCATCAAGAAACCTTGCCTGAAAAAAACAAGGTGTTGATCGAGCAATTGAGGCAGACACCCAAACAGACTTCTTTTTCTGGCCTCCCCAAGCACTTGCATGGTTGCCTCTGTGTGTGTGTGTTTGTGTGTGTGTGTGTGTGTGTGTGTGTGTTTGTGTGTGTGTGTGTGTGTGTGTGTGTTTATGCAGTACACAGACACACACACACAGGTGAGGAGAGAAAAGAAGAGAGAACTACTCATAGATACTCATCCTATCCATACAAATATAATCTGGTAAGGTACATATACCCAAAGGTGCACTTGTATTGTACCCTCTGTCTTGAACCCTGATATGACTACTCTATTTAGTGAAAGCATCTGGAATGGGGTGAAGTAGAAGCACAGCAGGACTAGAAGGCTCCCTTTGCAAACTTTGCGACAGTACATGTGTCTTTCGATAACAAAGTCTTTGTTCAAATTGGGTAAGAATATGGAAACAGTGATAGGATAATTCTCTTCCTGCTCATTAGGCACCCTCTGAGTTTCACCTGTTCAGTGCCTTGATGCACGTGAAATGAAGAAGGCACCACTCATGCACCAAACCCTTCACCTCCCTTGCTTTTTCCCTAGTTGAGGCAGAAGAGCCAATTGGCAGGGCCAGCTTGGACTCCCTCTCCCTAACTCTTTTTTTATGGGAAGTGCGTATCCACTTGCCGTGTTTGCCTTGCCTCTTCAGTCTCTTTGATCTCCATCTTGCTGAGACTCTAGAGCCACCTGCATTTCTTTCCCTCTGACATCTGCTTTTTACTATCAAACCGCTGGCCTCTTCCCAGACTCTGCTTTTTATTCTGAGCCCTGCTGTCAATTGACTTTCTTATCTACTCCCCAGTTTGCAGGCTTTCTAGTTATACTTGGACTATAAGGCTCCCCACTTCTCTCCAGCCTACACCTGAATATTCCTTCACCATGCCAACCCTCCAGCTCCTGCCAGGCCAGTACAGCCTGCCTTGCTCTCTCCATAAGAATTGAAATCTCTATCTGTCATCAATATTTCTATAGCTGGATTTTCATTCAGCCTCACACCTACATTTTCACCAGCTTGAGAACATAATCTCCCCCTTAAAAAGAGCTCTCAGTATTCTGCCCTGAGCACCTGGTGATAAATATAAGCAAAATCAAATATAGCTATGAGCCGGATGCTCAGCACACACATACGTGCTGTGAGCTTTTGATAGGAAGGGTACATCTCTACGTACATTGTGCTTTATGGATGCCATGATTCAAGATGCCACAGCTTCAGGTGGGCTTCCTTCTTCTTGTTACTGCCAAAATAAAACAAATATTCAGCAGTCTGGGCATAGGAGTGGAAATGATCGCATCCTTTAGGATCATCTGGTCTACCACATTGCAAGAACAGCTGGGAAGGGTAATGGGTCTTGGCAGCCATTGCTTCACTTTCATTACGATGAAAGAGAGAGGAAGATGGTTTGGTGGGTAGTTAGCAATCTTCTCCTCAGCTTATTTACTATTTGGTATCAGACAGCTCAGTAATTCTGGTTTCACTAAATGTCTTTTTACAAAGAGGAAATCTCCTTTTATGAAATTGCTTTATTTCTTTATAACAGAAGGAACTTTAGATTCCTTTTCTTTTCTTTTTTTGCAGATCAAATTTATTTTTATTTTATTTTTTTACAGTCCAGTTATTGCCCCCTCCTGGTTCATCTACAGTTTCTCATTTCACTCCCCCACCCCAGTCTCCAAAAAGATGCTTCTCCCTTCTTAAATTGCTCTGTTCTCTCTCCCTCCCTCCCTCTCTTTTTCTCTCTCTTTTTCTAATTTTCTCACTCCCTCTCGCTCTCTGCCGACCCCACCCCCAGTGCACTCAATTTTCTAGTCTGTTGAAAACTAGTTTCCAAAACCAATACAATCGAAACATAGCCAATGAACAATATAAGTGTTTTTTAAGTGTTCTGTTTCACTTTGATACATAAGAAAGTGAGTTACAAATTTGCAGCTCAAACTCATGGTGAATTCATCTAATAATCAAAGCTGCTTGTCAAAGTTCATGATCTCCATGTGGACAACACTCTGTGTTACCCTTAAATCTAAAAGGCAAAGTCTTTTGAAAGAAAATGTGGAGACCTAGAATGATTATTCCCCTCTGTGTTTTTTATAGGATCTGGCGTGCTAACCCAACCATGCAAGTATTGGCACAAGTTAAGGATTAAGAAGTCAGGCTGGTGGCAGCATGAGGGATATTTACTGTCAAACAGCTTATGTCAAATGTGCCAGGAAAAAAAAAGCCAGGACATCTCTCATAACAAACAATGCCTGCAAGAGATGCTGTCCAGGAGGCATAGCAGAGACTTTGCCAATATTTTAAACAGCTCTATGCTCCTGACCAAACAGGAAAAAAAATTAATGGCCAGATAAAAGGAGCAGGGCTCACCACAAATGCAGAAAGGAAGAAAGCACAGGACAATATTATGTAGTACCCTTCACTAAAGACTGAAAGCACCTTAGTGCTACACAGGGCCTGCCCTTTGGGGGAAATGTTAACAGCTATGTTCACAAAGCATTCCTGAGGTCTAGCTCATAAATTGCCATAAAATCTTTTGTGAGATGAGCTTTGGAGGTTGGCATTATGTATGATCCCAGAAAATACCAGGAGCAACACAAGGCACTCAGGAATATTTGGTTTTAACTTGCAATTTCTAAAGCATGAGAAACCAGTAAGTGGGACTATTCTGCACACTCTACTGACCTTCAGGTCTCTGGATCCTTCCATGATCTCTAGACAGAACCAGAGTCCTAGTAAAGAATGGAACTCTATTTTCTGATGATTCAATGATATATAACTTCTGAGGCAAGTGTTATTGATTTAGTATATTTTCCCCACTTTCATATTTAGAAATGAACACTGGACTACCTAGCTAGCCCAGTGGGGAGAAGATGTTTATCACCAAGCCTAATGATCTGAGTTTTTATGGTAGAAAGGACCGACTTCCTCAAAATTTTCTCTGACCTGCACATATACAGCCTCCCATCCCCCATTAAATAAATATGAGAAATAAGCCATATCTGCTGTGCTAGAAGGAAGCTGAGCAATAGCATATCAAAGATGCTTTTGTGAGTTCACTGTGTTTATATAACATTTTGATATCTTAAAAATGATCAAAGCAATTGCTGCATGAGACTAAAGCCAAAAAAAAAAAAAAAAAAAAAAAAAAAATTGTGGGATTTCTCTGAGCCAGACAGGCAAAAAATTATAGCTAGCCATAAAACATGTTTTCTGCCCTGTATAAACCCAGATGAATAAAATTACAAACACCAGGGCTACTTCTGGATTGTAATGTAAGATGTGTGGTTCGTGGTGATCTCAGTTCATTTTCTCAGAGTTTCCTCCAGTGTTCTGGGTGGTCTCAGGAGTAAGTTAGCTGCCACGGAGGGAGTATTGAGACTGCTCTGACCTTGTCACCAAGGTAGGAGAGGTACTACAGTCCTTTTCAAAACGGGCTTCTGAGCAGGTCGGGTGTTTACTCTTGAAACAAAAGTGGAAACTACTTTTAGAAACTTTATCATCCCTACACACCCCCAACTAAACTTTAAAAATTTTGGCTCCTAGAATGAAAAACAAAGTCACTGGACAACCTTTTATGAGCCAGCCACATCGATGTGTTCATGCCAAACAAGGTCAATACGTTGAACTTACCTCATTTAATTTCTACTTGGTGCCACATTAAGACTCCTGTTCTCATCAAATAACCGAACATCATTCAGTATCAAGAATTTAAACCATGATGAAATGGTCTTTATTGGAAAGACACTAAGATGCTGTGACAGTAGGAGAAGGAAACTTACATCAGTTTAGGGAGAGTCTAATGTCTAATGTGTTATGAACATTTATTCACAGTGTGTACAAGAGCTGTTAAAAGAAGGGAATCTCATCTGCTTTTTGAACAGAAGATTTGGTTCTGGGGAAGATATATTTAAATGTCAGGTTTCACAATTTTCATTTAATAAGGAAGAATAAACCACTGGCAACATATAAGACATTTTCTATACTAAATAGAAGTAAAATGTTCTGTTTCTTCTAGCCACACTGTATTCTCCAATCAGAATGCCATGAAAGAAATTTGGTCAAATACATTTATTTGCCTTTGTGTCCTCTCTTCCATCCTCCCTCCCTCTCTCTCCCTCTCCCTCCCACCCTCCCTCCCTTTTCCCCTCCCTTGCCCCTTCCTTCCCCTCCCCCTCTCTTCCCTCTTCCCCTCCCCCTCTCTTCCCCCTCTCCCCCTCCTCTTCTTCTTCTTCTTTTCCCTCTCTCCTACCAGAAACATGGGCCTGTTCCACAAGTGAAAAGCTAGAGAAGGGAGGACTTAATAGTTTGTTTTTGGAAGGCTGAGCTCAATGATTTCTCTAAGAAGAAGCATTGGCATTAACAAACATTTGCACTGGAGCATTATCAGGGAGCCTGTGTGGTTACCTGGAAATGGGCAACTCCTCAGACACACTGATCTTTGGTGTCATGGAAGATGCCCAATTGTTCTGGAAGCCTCTAATGCTAAGATGGCTCTAAAATTTTTTTCTTGCTTATTCTTGAATTTCATAAATGGCTTCATTCAACCTTCAGTTCTTCAAGATATGAAATTTGGCATACCTGATTTCCCATCTCTCACCATCACCCACCAGCTCTGGATTTTGTCCCTTTGACTACCGTAGACCCCTATTTGTCACTCTCAGGCCACTGCCCTCATAGGCTACTGTCCTGCATGAAATGAGCCATTGGGTCGTCTGCTCACTCTTCCCCTCAGCATCCTCCACACGTATCCATGCTTCTCATGCACCAGACTTACCATTGACAGTATTTCTCAGTCACGAATTCAGTGATGTTAGGGATCTGCGTATGACTTCTCTTTGGGATAAACTAAAAGCCCATTCACTCTACTTCACACAGAGCTGTCTGATATACACCCACCTGTTTAACCCCCTTGTACTTGTAGTGGTCAAACAGCCTCTGTATTAGTGCCTCATGTCTGACATCTGTGGGCATGCCCACACTACCATCTTGGAAAAGTCTTTTGCTTTGATCCTGTGGCAGGCTTCTACTTGACCTCTAAGACCCATTACAAACATCATCCTTCCCACAAAGTCCCTTCACATCCTGTAATCTCCTTATGAACTTTTGTCCTGGGAGATAATGACTGATGTGTCTGTTCCCCTCTACTCTATGATGCCCTCCAAGATCAGGAAAAACTGCCATCAACATACTCTGCACAGTGCCTGTTGTTAACTGATGATGATTAGATTCAGGCCTTCATGCATGCTGGGCAGGCACATTACCAACCAAGCTGCATCCCTAGCCCAAGACTGAGAATCTTTAGGAATAAAAGTAAAATAACCAGTGGTTAACTGGGAGCTGAGTTTATTCCCAGATCTAAAGTAAAATTCTAAAAGCCTGTGCTTTCTGCATTGTAGGGATGGCCAACTTTTCCCTCACTGAAGGCACTTGAACTTGTAAAAACCGGAGCTCAATTAGGCTAACTCTGCTCATGAGCTCTATGATCCTCATAGCCCAGTGTTTATGTAAATTCACATATGCTTATAAAAACAAAGCAATAATTGTGTAGACACTCTGAATAGGAAAACTTTAGTTTCAGAAGATTAAAAAGTCAATGATACCATCATTTTATAGCCACTATTTTATTGATATGAGAACAATATGTCATTGGCATTATACTTTCTGTGTCAATTGCCCTCAGTGAGCCACATAGGGAATTCCACAGAGATCCCAAAGAGCTGGTAGTCACATGTGTGCCAGGGAAGTACTACAGGAGCAGCAGGAGCCTTGCTGCCTCTCGGCCGCTTCTAGCGTACAATGAGAAGAGTGGAGTTTGGCAGAGAGATCAGAGCATTCTGCAATGGACTTAAAGACAGCACTCTTCTTCCTGTTCCTACCTGAATCTGGACCTGACCCTGTGCCACAGCTCTCTGTACCCAGATCCCACTGGGAGAAAGCTGGTCTTCCAGGAGTGCTGACATACCTGAGAGCACAGGTGAGATCACCGCTTCAGTTCAAATTCATGGCCCAAGAGGAACTCACCCAGAGACCTCGGGACACAGGAACCGAAGAGCAGTCTGGGACAGGATCATTCTGATCTCTGCCTGTGCCCTGAGATGACCTTGTGCCACAGTTCTCTGTACCCAGATCCTACTGGGAGAAAGCTGGTCCCCCAGTAGTGCTGACAGACAAGATTACAGGAGGGTCAACCAATGTCAGAGACATCAAGACCAGTTAACACCAGAGCTAACCAGATGGCAAGAGGCAAGTGCAAGAACCTAAGCAACAGAAACCAAGGCCACATGGCATCATCACAACCCAGTTCCCCCACCACACAGCAAGCCCTCGATACCCCAATACACAGGAAAAGCAAGATTCAAATTTAAAATCACAACTCATGATGATGCTAGAGGACTTTAAGAAGAACATAAATAACCCCCTTAAAGAAATACAGGACAACAGAGGTAAATAGGTAAAAGCCCTTAAAGAGGAAACACAAAAATCATTTAGAGAAGTACAAAAAAACACAACCAAACAGGCGAAGGAATTAAACAAAACCATCCAGGATCTAAAAATGGAAATAAAAACAATAAAAAAATCACAAAGGGAGACAAGCCTGGAGATAGAGAATTTAGTAAATAAATTAGGAGTCATAGAGTCATCACCAGCAAAATATTAGCAATAGAAGAGAGAATCTCAGGAGCAGAAGATACCATAGAAAACATTGACACAACAGTCAAAGAAAATGCAAAACATAAAAAACCCTGAGGTTTGTATTCCTGGACAAAACATCATGACCAAAAAGCAAGTTGGGGAGGAAAGGGTTTTATTCAAATTACTCTGTCCTCATTGCTGTTCATCACCAAAGCAAGTCAGACTGGAACTCAAGCAGGTCAGGAAGCTAGAACTGATTCAGAGGTCATGGAAGGATGATACTTACTGGCTTGTTTGCCCTGGCTTGATCAGCTTGCTTTCTTATAGAACCCAGGTCTACCAGCCCAGGAATGGCACCACCCACAGTGGGCTGAGCTCTCTCCCCTTGATCACTAGTTGAGAAAATGCCTTATAGCTGGATCTCATGGAGGCATATCCTCAACTGAGGCTTCTTTCTCTGTGATAACTCTAGCTGTGTCAAGTTGACACAAAACCAGTCAGTACAGCGCCTAATTCAAAACATCTAAGTAATCCAGGAAACAGTGAGAAGATTAAAACCAAGGAAAATAGGTATAAAAGAAAGCAAAGATCCAGAACTTAAAGGGTCAGTAAATATCTTCAACAAAATTATAGAAGAAAACTTAACTAACCTAAAGAAAGAAATGCTCATAAACATACAAGAGACCTACAGAACTCCAAATGGATTGGACCAGAAAAGAAATTTTTTCCCATCACATAATAGTAAAAAAAAAAAAAGAAGAAGAAGAAGAAGAAGAAGAAGAATATTAAAGCAGTAAGGAGAAAAGGTCAAGTAACATATAAAGGCAGACCTATCAGAATCACTTCAAACGTCTCAACAGAGACTATGAAAGCTAGAAAATCCTAGGCAGATGTCATACAGACCCTAAAAGAACAAAAATTCCAGCCTAGGCTGCTATAGTCAGCAAAACTCTCAATTAACATAGATAGAAAAACCAGAATATTCCATGACAAAGCCAGATTTACACAATATCTTTCCACAAATCCAGCCCTACAACAGAGAATAGATAGAAAACTCTAACACAAAGAGGGAAACTATACCCTAGAAAAAGCAAGAAAGTAATCTTTCAACTAATCTAAAAGAAGATAGCCATATAAACATAATTTCTCATCCAACAACAAAATAACAGGAAACAATGATCATTCTTCCCTTGTATCTCTCAATATCAATGAAATCAACTCCCCAATAAAAAGATATAGATGAGCATACTAGATATAAAAACAGGACCCAGCATTTTGATGCATACAAGAAACACACCTCAGTGACAAAGACAGACACTATTTCAGAGTAAAAGGCTGGAAAACAATTGTTCAAACAAAGACCCAACAAAGAAAACTTCAGACCAGTTTTTTCTTTTGAATATTGATGCAAAAATACTCAATAAAATTCTCACAAACTGAATCCAAGAACACTTCAAAATAATCATCCATCTTGATCAAGTAGGCTTTCATCCCAGGGATGCAGGGATGGTTCAATATATGAAAGTCCATCAACATAATCTACTATCTAAACAAACTCAAAGAAAAAATGATCATCTCATTAGATGCTGAGAAAACATTTGTTAAAATTCAACACCCCTTCATGTTAAAAGTCTTGGAAAGATCAGGAATTCAAGGTCCATACCTAAACATAGTAAAAGCAATATATAGCAAGCCAGTATCCAACATCAAACTAAATGGAAAGAAACTAAGCAATCACACTAATATCAGGAAATAGACAAGGATGCCTACTCTCTCTTACCTATTCAATATAGGAATTGAAGTCCTAGCCAGAGCAATTAGACAACAAAAGGAGGTCAAAGGGATAGAAATTGAAAAGGAATAAATCAAAATATCACTATTTGCAGATGATATGATATACCCAAATGTGCTCCAACATATAACAAGGACACATGCTCCACTATATTTATAGCAGCCTTATTTATAATAGCCAGAAGCTGGAAAGAACCCATATGTCCTTCAACAGAGGAATGGATACAAAAAATGAAGTACCACTCAGCTATTAAAAACAATGACTTCATGAAATTCTTAGGCAAATGAATGGAACTAGAAAATATCCTGATTGACATAACCCAATCACAAAAAACCATACATGGTACGCACTCACTGGATATTATCCCAAAAGCTCGAATTATTCAAGATACAATTCACAAAGCACATGAAGCTCAAGAAAAGGAAACACCAAAGTGAGGATGCTTCAGTCCTTCTTAGAAATAGGAACATAAATATTCACAAGAAAATATATGAAGACAAAATTTGGTGCAAAGACTGAAGGAAAGGCCATCCAGAGACTGTGCCACTGGGGATCCAGCTCATGAACAGCCACCAAACCCAGACAATATTGCTGATGCCAAGTAGTGCATGATGACAGGAGCCTGATATAGCTGTCTCCTGAGAGGCTCTGGAGAACATGACAAATACAGAGGCAGATGCTGGCAGCCAACCATTGAACTGCAAACAGGGTCCCCAATGGAGGAGTTAGAGAAGGAATTGAAGGAGCTGGAGGGGTTTGCAACCCCATAAGAATAACAATACCAGCCAGCCAGATGCCCCAGAGCTCCCGTAGCCTAAACCACCAACCAAAGAGTACACATGGACAGACCCATTGCTCTAGCTGCATATGTAGAAGAGAATGGCTTTGTTGGGCATCAATGGGAGGAGAAACCTTTGGTCCTTAAAGGCTTGATGTCCCATTGTAGGAGAATGTCAGGGTGGGGAGGTGGGAGGGGGTGGGGAGCACCCTCATAGAAGCAGGGGGAGGGTTGATGGGATAGGGTGTTTATGGAGGGGAACCAGGAAATGGCATAAATTTGAAATGTAAATGAAAAATATCCGATAATTTTAAAAAATGAAAGCACTCATACTGCCAGACCATTGTTTCTGCTGTAAAGAGAAAGGTATGTGACAATATAAAAATGTAAGGGCACATCACAGCTCCCCTCCAGGCAGTCCAATTAGTCATTATAGCCTTAAAAGGGTTATGAGGCAACTTTTTGTTGAGAGAAACACTGCCCAACTTAACAGGACAAAAATGACATTCATTAATGCACCATTGCTATGACAAGGCCCCTTTTCTCTGACAAGAATGCTGACTTCCTTCAGTGTGGCCCTAGACACTTGGTTCCGTATTCTTCTCTTCAAAGCAAAACCCTGCGCTACCATGCTACATGGCTGCCACTGATACCAACCCCAGGGGCACCAGTAGCTAGTAAAAAGTCATGTATTAGTAGTAGGTTAATCAGCAGCCTTCCTAATTCTGAAAGCATAACACCTCACACTGGCTTAAGGCAAAGGAGGATTCAGTGGTTTGAAAGTGCCTGCAGGACTGGGGATATAAGCTCAGTTCATTAAGTGCTTGCTTTGCAAGCCTAAGAACCTGAGTTCAATCCTCAGAGCCCACATAGAAATGCTGGGTGTTGTAGCAAGCACTTGAACTCAGTGCTAGAGAGGTCAAGATGGGGGATTCCTGGAGTTTGCTGGCCAAGCAGTCTAGCCTATTTAATGAGTTACAAGCTTATCTGTTAAAAGAGAAAGGAAGGAAGGAAGGAAGGAAGAGAGAGAGAGAGAAAGAAAGAGAGAGAGAGAGAGAGAGAGAGAGAGAGAGAGAGAGAGAAAGAAAGAAAGAAAGAAAGAAAAGAACCCATGCAATCATGACAACCTGAGTCAGGATTCCCAGAAGTCACACAAAACCAGATGTTCATCGGTGTGCTTATGGGAGGTTGAGACAGGAGGATTCCCAGAAGCTTGTAGGCCAACTGGCCTGATATACACAATCCTCAATAAGAATCCTGCCACAAAAGCAAGGGTGGACAGTGAGTCTGAAAATCCACGTTTGTCCTGTAAATTCAAAAGCCTCAAAGGACATACTCATATTCCCTCTCACACACCTGCAAGCGTTTTCACACACGAACACTCAGGCACGCATATATCATAATGCATACATACACAGAAACATATTTTTGAAATGTTCCTCTGTGCCTGAGAAATGAGTGATGCTCTAGATTGCCCGCTGACCTCACACACACAAACACATATATAAGCACAGCAGTATACACATGCACCAGCACACACATGAACAAGAATACATTCCTAAAGACATTATGAACCCCCTTGCTCATCTCTCCCAGGCAGGACTGTAAATGTCCTTTCCTTTGGGACCATTGCTGAGATACTCACTATAGGCACAGAGAAGCAAAGAATAGGAACGCACTATTGTCAACATATGCATATGCTCCTGGGGTCAACTTTCACATGCTTGTTCACCACAGATTATTTCGCCATGTTTCCACGTGGACCTGCTTCTTTTCATGGTGTCTCTGTTTTCTTATTTAGACACCTCAAAAATAACCAATCCAGGACAAACCTTCTAGCTATGTTTCTCCTTAAGGATGAACCTGTCTATCTATCTGATGGTCAGGGCCATCCTTCATTCCCATTTAGAGGCTTCGTGCTTAATTTTTTTCATGGGTGAGCTCAGTGATGCTCCTTTAAATCTGACTGCATTAACTCCTAGCTCAATACCATTCCATGACTTTCCCGAACCTACCTCTGTGGTTTTGCAATGAGCTCACATAAGAAATCTATAGACCCTTGCTGCTGAGGGCTGCCATAAGTTGCTCCAAAGTGAGGGGCTAAGGACACCAAATATTTAATCTCTGAATTCTGAAGGCCAGAAGTTCAAATTAAAGATGTAGACAGAGCTGTTCCTATCTAGGAGCTCAAATGAGGCATCTGCTCAGACATCTTACCCAGCTTCCTGTAGGCATCTGCCCAGACATCTTACCCAGCTTCCTGTTGCTTCAGTCCTACTTGGTGACCTTGGAGAAACATTGCTTTGTTTTCTGCCTCCTCCATTTCTACTCTGGCTCTGTATCTCAGATCTTCCCCCTTTCTCATAAAGACATTGGGTCATTCACTTTCCCTAATTTCTCCAAGATGATCTCATCTTAATATCATTACCTGAATCTGCACAAACCCAATGACCAAATGAGGCTCCAGCTGCGGTTACCAGGATTTAGGGATGTGTTTTGGGAATACAGATTGGAAGTATATGAGCAATGTTAGCTGGAAGATAAATACACAAGCCCTGAGTCCTTGTAAGTCTTGTCTCCATGGTTCTTGTGATGTAGCCTCATCATCACTTGCTTCCATTTACCTCATTATTACACATCCACCGTGGCTAACTGTGAAACACCAGCTGGACTTCTCTCCTGCCACAAGGCCATTTCCCGTCTTCCCGGTTTAATTTTTATTTTATTTTATTTCATTTTATTTTTTTCTGGGACTGGCTCCCTCACAGAGAATGGTATTCAGCCCTGGTTCCCATCTGACCTGTCATCACCTGCCCAGACAGTGTTTTCATTGTCACTGGTGAAGCTTTACACCACTGTGTTTTCTTTGGCTTTTGCATACATCATAAAGGTTCAACTGCTGGTTTTGAACTTTTCATTTGTTCTTTGAGAAGTTCATATACATGCAAACATATTTTAATCATAGACACCCCTACCTCCTACTTTCAACTTTTCCTCCAAGATTCCCTGTCTTCCCTTCTCAACATCATATCTTTTCTTTTTTTCACTTATAATCCACTGAGTTTATGAGCCGGGTATGATGATACACACCTTTGACCTGGACACTCAGAAGGATCTCTGCGAGTTCCAGGCCTACCTGGTCTTTGTAGTGTGTTCCAAGACTCTGTCTCAAAAAGCAGAACATGACACAATTTTGTGAGTTTCGGTTAGTACTGTCTTTATGACCATAGGTGTCAGTTTATCTACGGGAGCATGAGCAACCTTGGAGTGGTCACAGCTGTGAAAAAAACTGTCCCCAGCAGAAATCAATTGCAAATAGCTCTTAGCTAAGCATGGTGCCTCCTAAGCACCAAAGTATGTGGTATCATAGGCAATAAGGTCTTGCCATTGAGTTCTAGTGAGCAATTGGGAGCAGTGACAGTAATCTATACCATTAGAGGGGTCTCAGGGGCACCTCTGACTAAGAACTTGAGAGGAAGCCCACAACAGGCACTCAGCTTTATGTTCGGTAGCCTGTGGCTTCTGAACAATTCTCAATTTTTAAATTAGGAGATTCATGCTAAAACCTGAACTCTAGGATTTTTTTTGGCAGCTCCATCACAAGACTGGCCCTGAGCAGAAACTGTACCGACACCCTCATCTCCCAATTCACCTTCACTGGCCCTCAGTCCTGTGACACAGATTTGCACTCGCACACGCACACACATACATCTCCCGCACTAGTTGATATGTATGTGCTTTTTTAGCTTCCCTTTTGCAAGGACTACTCTATGCATGTAGTTAATCTTCAAGCCACAGTGTTGCAGCCCTAGCAGATGGCTGCTGCCCCAAAGTACCACCTTCACCCCCAGAAATCCCTAAACGCTTCTCATTTCTGTTCTCACTTTTCTGTTTTGAGGCTACAGCAGGTGCTCACTCTCTTTAACCTGGTGTCACTAACGCTAAAATGAGATTATGAATCCCTGGTAGAATGTGTTTGAACCACTCTGTGGACCCTAGAGGTGACTTTGTAGATAGAGATGGGAGGTTTCACGAACCTAAACTCTTGTGAGCCTGATAAAATATTTTGTGTCTGATGTAAATTACCAATGAATGGCAGCAATGGAAACTTGAAATAAGGAATTATAATAGAATAAGAGCCAGGGAAGTTGTCTAGCAAAGTCCAGCTGTCAATAGCACAGGTTGTGGGTAGGAGAGCTTGGGCCACAAACTTTCCCTCATGTGGCCACTACTTCATGATGTAGTTGAACAAGTCAAATGTTTCATACGCATGACTTAATTAAGACAAGCCAATGGCACTGACGAATATTAGGGACGTTAGAGCAACAACTTCACTTTTATTTTTAAGAAAGGAAAGAGTCCTAAGGATTAGGCTTCAAAATGTAGCTGTTACAGGGACCAAGAAATGAGTTGGAAGGTACATAACCCCATCTGAAGAGGCAGCTGACACTGAACTTGAGCCACAGTGACATCCAGGAGAGTTTATGGTTCACTGTTCCAAACCAACAAGGAAATTTAGTTTTTGTGAAATGACTAATATTAAATATTGTTGATTAATTCAGTTAACTCTACTCCATTGTCCATTCAAAACACAAATATGGGCCATCACTGAATATCTTTTGTCCAAAGGTCTTGATGTCCAGGTGGCATCAGCTTATCCCAGCACCCTGACTCTATACACTATACCTCCATCCAACTTCCCAGCACCCTGACTCTATACACTATACCTCCACCCAACTGTCCTCCACTCTTCACTTCCTCCTTAAATTACTAAAATGATTGAATTCAGCAATCAGCCATCCAAGAAAAATTTAATTGAAAAGGTAAATTGCTGTAATTACTCCTCTGGCTTCCTTGGAAACCTGTTTTCTAGAAGCACATGAAGCTTCCAAATCCTTCCTGCTTTTGTTACCAAAGCTGTAGCCCTGGAATGAAGGAAACTCACCCAAGTTTCCTTCCCCCGCCGGCCCGCAGTGATCAAAGTTCGAGGTGGACCCACTTGGCTTCCCAGCTTCAAAGCTTGCCCCCACTGGCCCCCAGCAGCCTTATCTTCCACTGCTTTTAAATAATCAACTTGGCCTTCTTTTCTAAGAATATTATTTGTCGACTTCCTCAAAATGTACATGTTCTCAGAGCCATTTCAGCTGTCTATCCTGATCCTGGTCTTCACAGCCAAGGTGCCAAGATGGTGTTCAACTTTGTCCTCAGGGAAGAGCCTTGTGGTCAAGAAAATGGTGCCATTGAGCAGGGAAGCCCAGCCTCCATTCACAGGGCTGTAACTTTATGGTACCTTCACAGCCCTGGCTCTGCTCCTTGAACAGCCGAAGTGCAAGCTGGCACCTGTGTTTTTCTCTATTGTATCTGCGGCTGTGACCTTGGGGCATCTGTGTTTTCATTTGACACACATGGTTAGTCGTTTTGCAACAACTGAACCCACTGTGAGCTGTGGTCACTTGAGAAGAGGCTGTTCTTTGAAGGTTGTATTTTAAGGGGTCTGAATTAAGAGGAAAACATTTGTTTTGCTTATTTACTGAGATGAAAGGACTTTTACATTTGCTAATAAATCAGTCCCAATTTGAGAAATGGTGGTTTCTTTACAGCTTCAGAAAGTAGCCCACTGAGCATCAACATGTTTTCCATGTCGTTTCGGTAATAAAATAATGTTCAGTAAATGAAAGCCCTTGGCATTGGTTTGGATTCCTTTTCTGAACTTTTCATACTAAACACTTCTGTTCTATTAGTATAATCCTATTTGGCCTGCTTCTCTTGGTCAAAGTAAGGGGGGCGTGCTTTATGAGAAAACCAGGAACAAAGGATTTCCCACCCCTCCTTGTGCTTTTGATCCCTGCCTGGTCATAACAGGCCTCAGACAACAGCCAGTAACTTCTGGCTTCAAAGGAGGAGAAACAGGCTTAACATGAATGTATCTCCAGTGATGGCAAGAGGCTTGTGGCTGCTCTTCTGACCCCCGTGCACAACCACTTCCGCCTTCTGTGATGTATACAATTACCATTTCACCTACAGAGAAATCCCCACTACTGTTTCACGGCCAGTGAATTTGCCTGCCCGTGTCTAACACAGGCATGGTATTGAACTTTACCATTTCACACTGGGTTTGTGTTAAGATAAAGAATGTGAAGCACTGTGAACCTTTTATTCTGTGCAAAAAATACCCCAAGAGGTTTCCAAATGATCCACTGTGGCAAGGTTTTGACACATGGGTCTCTTTGCTGATGTAGCAATTGTTTTTCCCAGAAAAATGAAAATAAAAATTTGATCCTGTCCTGGATCTTCACAAGCCAGAAAAAAAAAAAAAATGTCATAATTTGGAGGAATTTTTTCTTGCTCAGCAACTTTGTCTATGTTCAATTAACCTCAGGAGCTGGGTCATTAGTGCTATTGGACTAGCTTAAGAAACTGCTGAGACCTCTTAAGTTTTTCAGACTGGACTTTTCTGGTATCCTCTCTCTTTCCATAACCTATCACGTACTCTGCCTCCTTCTTCTTCTCTTCTTTCTCCACTCAGTCCATTTGATACACCTCGGCTATGAGGGCTGACAGAAGCCCTGGCCTGCCATGATACCAACAGAAAGAAAATGCATACTTGACAAGTCAGACAAAGGGGGAGAGTCCCCACTCACCGTGAGGTGAGGTGCTTCTCACAGTCCGTGCTCCATTTTCCCCAGCTCCATTTTATTCTTTATTTTCTTGAGTCCTGTAGCTACCTCCCAGTATTTTTGCTCATCCTCTTGCAGCACATTTGTCGATATCACTCTGGAATCTCGAAGATTCCAGACCATTTTGAGCCTATCATCTAGTTAGGGTGTCAAGAGGGAAGCAACTCTACAGGCGAATAAACAATACGAGACATCTACTTAGAGAGATCTGCCCTTCATCTCAGAACACTGCTAAAAGCTCACAATTATTCTAGGCATCCAGTGAGTAAAAGGGCAGACTATAAACTGCCACCCTGCCTGGAATTCATGTAGTGTCCACTGTGCGGGGCAGGGATGCACTCCTGTAATGGAGTTCTCCTGAGTGTTCCCTATATCCTCCAATGCTGAGCTCGGCACTGGAGCAGCTCTTCTTTTTTTTTAAATGAATAAAATTTACTCCAGCAAGAAGAGATGATGACACAAGTATCTGTATGACAATGCATCGTGTGATGAGTGTCACGAAAGATATATCAACTCATTTATAATTATAAAAGAGGAGATGGATGACTTCTTTCCCGGGGAATTGCCTCAAGGGGTTGCTGATTGTGCCAGCCCAAAAGTGACACCAATCTCCATCACATTAGCGTCTGTGGTCCTGGAGTCGTCTGTCCACATTGCCACTTGTTGCCTCTCTAGTGCTCATTCACATTTGCACATGTTCCATCTGTGCACTCTAACTAGATTATAGGCTCAAAATGGGCTGGCATCTTGTCATATTTTATCCCATTGCCTCATGGCCTCCTACATAATGGTCATGCACTAAATATTTGATTTTACACTACGAATTCTTATTTAACCCTTTCACTTTCCGGCTCTGTGATGTATGGAGGGCAGCTACAAGAACAAGCCTAAGTGTAATCAGCATCATCATCATAAGTGAAGTCCACAGCTTAGAACTTTCCTCAGTACCACGTGTGACCCACCAAGGCGCAGCACCTTGAGAGTCAAACCAATGGCAGCCAACTTCTGCAGGGAGGGTTCTTGCCAGGGGCTGTCCCCGTGGGAAGGGGGAGTCTGAGCAAAGATGTGTAAGGCAGAGGCAATTTTCCAGGTGCACAGAGGTGTCCCAGATACATGAAGGAAATGCACAGAGGACTGAAACAGCAAAAGAATAGAAGAGAGAAGTTGGGTTAAGAAATGTCTTTATTGGTCACACTATCTTTTTGTAATGCCAATTTATGTATGCAGGATGTGGATTTAAATCATAAACCATCTTAGGGTTCTTTTGAGGAACACTCACATACATACATATACATATTCATGTTTTACACATATAAATGGTTTACATATGTTTTATATATAAATAATTAAATATATTCATATATATCTATATATATATAAAACATTAAATCAGCTTACTTCAAAATAGTAACATTGTTTTACTTCTAAGGGGCTAAGTACCCAATAGTTGCTCAGTCTTTGAGGCTGAGTACCTCAGCATAATGGGTAGCCCTACAATAGCTGTCAAATAGTAGAGAAGCAGAAAACCATGCATTTCTTAGGTCAAAAGGTTAGGTGCCTCCACAATCTCAGTCTGGCCCTGAAGGCCTGGAGTGTTCCTGGAGAGCCACTGGTCCTGAATCACTGATAAAAAGCTGGAACTGCTGCTGTCAACAAATGACTCAGCAGCATCAGCAACGGGGTGAATATACTTGGGGGCTAGGGAAACCAGTCAAGCAAAAGTCAAATAACCTTCCTTCTGACACGTACTCTTTGAGTATGGTGGACCTGCCACGTACTCTTTGAGGATGAAAGGTGCCATCCATATTTGGGATGGGTCTTTCCCATCAATTCAGGCCATAAAGACAACTCTTGAACACTTTCTAGTCAGGTGATTCTAAATTGTAGACATTGACACAATCCTTAAGGGTGTCTTCCTCTTTAGCATATTATGGTGAATTAAAACCCAATTTAAAGAATAAACTGATTGGAATCGTGAATTGCACTTTCTTTCTGTCTTATAGGACCTCTTGGATCTGTGACCCCACAAAATAAGCAACTTAGTTATTTCATCGTAGGGTCGTAACTGCTGCAGACTGTAAAGAAGTAACTTCATCACACAAGTCACTGCTCATCAGACACTGAATGTCAGACATTCACAACATCGATTTCTATTAGTCTTTTCCCTACTCGCAGTACTTTCCAAGTTCCTAAGAGCAACGAGTTTTCTCTGGGATCATAGTGACTGTGCTTTTCTAAGTTCTGCAATAATGCAACTTGATTCTATCTTGCAAGCCGAGAACTTGATTCTAACATTTGAACTGGGAAATATCTTGTCCTAATTACAGTACTGTCCTCTTTTCCTCTTCTGGGATCTGTGCCAGGCTGAGGTCACAAGACAGAGTTGTTGACATAGCTCAGGCTATCTTTTTTTAGCTAAATTTGACTTCTTTGGGCAATCAGATCTTCAAAGGCAATCAGTATGTCACTAAGACCTACAAAAGTTCCAACTCCTTCTTACCTCTGTTATTCCCTGAAGGGGCCCTCTGCTCCCTCTCCCCCATTATACCTAGAACCCCTCTATACATCATACCTACTGGTCATCTATCTCAAAAACTGTAAACATTAATTTTCTACACATAAAGCTTCCCACCTCCTTCTTCTCCTTCTCCTCCTCCTCCTTTTTCTCTTTCTCTTCTTTTTTCCTTCTCTACTTCCTTTCCTGTGACCTTTCTTGCTCTGGATCTTCCTCTTGGTCTCTCTCAAATTTGAACAGGAAAATTTTAATAAAAAAAACCTTAGCCAGTAAATTAAAATTCTCTACAAAAGAGCTAAATTGAACACTAAGTAACACAGTAATGTATTTCTTCATCACCTGGGAAATGTTATTGTTGAGGGCAATAACTATAATGGCTTCCAGAGCTTGGGAAAAGCCTCAGAAGTGGGGCCATGTGTGATTCCACAGTGTTTTGGCATTTATTGCACCCACTGTCTGGGATTACAGCACTTTTTAAGTTTGCTGTGGTTGAACCAAGAAAGAGAGAACACACTGATTTCCAAAGAAATGAAGATTCTATGAAGACATTTTAAAATATTTGTGTGTATAAGAGAGAGAAGAAAGAGGTGGAAGGGGGGGGAGAGAGAGAAAGAGAGAAAGAGAGAGACAGAGACAGAGAGACAGAGAGAGAGAAAGAATGCAAAACAAAGATGCCTGTGAAACCAAAAGAAGGCATCACAGATCAGAAGTTAACGATGTTTGTGGACACTTGATGAAGGTGTTGAGAACCAAAGTCGAGTCCTCTGCAAAAGCACCAAGCATGCTAACTAACTACTAAGAAATGTCTTCAGTCAATTCATGAAATCATTTAAGAAAATTTAGAAGTATGACATCTTCACATTGCAAAGTGCCTTTTAGTTAAAATTTGAGAATTTCATATGCAACTGTTGCATTATATCATTTCTGCTCCCTTCTTTTTCCTTCAACTCCTCCCTGATCATCTCTCTCTTTCCTCCCCCAACCCTCGTTCCACCTCTACTCAGCATTAGCTCACAGCATCTATCACAACATGAATCTGCTTTGTGCTGGCTGTGTAGAGAAAGATTGAGGTGGGAATAAATGTCTCTCAAGGTCAGTAGATGAAAGGGGATCAGCATATCTGCCCTTTGAGACATTAAGGATCCTAGAAAATAATGGACGGAGTCTAGGGCTTAGTTGGATTCCCTTATGGGAGCCAGTCTTGAAGTCATTGCTCTTCTAAAGCCAAAGGATAAAAGAAAATGAAACAACATTGGTTTATTTCATCAGTGATAATAAGAGTGGGCTCCACTTTGCCAGCATGACAAGCTAAGCCAGTAGGATGGATGTTCCCTGGCTTTAGTCTCAAGAAAGTTGTATAGTCCATTGTAAGTGGCTTGTTCACACTCAGAGATGAAAAGTAGTCTCTGGGTCTGTCTTCAGGGGAGGGACCTGGATGGAAGTAGTGGATGGCTCCCTCGATGGTCCAGCTGACGATTTCTACTAGAACTGAATGACTGATAAATAATATCTCCTCAGCTCCCACAGGCCACCAGAGGAGGTAGAAAATGGACTTCAAGAGAGCCCTCTTTAGGTTCCTTTACCTCTCCTTCTGAATTTGGGGGAAAGTTCCTGTCAGAAGGTCCTAGGCAGCTTTGCGTTGGAACTGTTTCCCAGAGTTCCCTCCTTTTCTTCCTACATCCTTGTCACCTGATTCTACAAACTCATGACAGATATAAAATCACCTCTAAAACATCCCTTGGCTCTGGGTCTCCCTTTGCCTATGTCTTACATGTGTCTGAGGCCATGACCAACTGATCCCCAAGTCCACACTTCAAAAGTTCAAAACCTGATTTTATAAACACACAGTCCTGTTACCTGCTCCATGAAATCTCATGGCTCGCCATTAGGACGTGTCTCCTATGTTTTCTATGCTCTCTTTTAGTGTCAGCTCGTAACTCTGGTCAGTGGTTGGCTTTGCATGGATCAGCTCACACTGGCCTTGCCAACCTTACATTCCTGCCTGAGCTATTCATTCCTCCCTATTGCTGGTCACTTCCTCCTCAAACATAGACACCGATTCCACCATATTGAACACACAGCTGTTTTGATAAGCTGCATTCTCACTAGTCCCTACTACTGGAACATCCTTTCCCTCTCTTTCTGTCAAGGCGCTCCCTCTGGGAAGCTTTGAGATCTCACATTTGGGGCTGCTATAGATGGTTACCACCTACTAGTAGAGAGATGCATTTACAGATGTGGGCAAATAGAAACTCATGGCTAGTTCAGAGCTTTGTCATCTTCACTTCTATCCCAGGTTAGTCATGTACTGGCCTGAGTCGAGGATTCATGTATCCGTGCAATCAAGCTCTGTCAATAAGCTTTGTTTCAGACTTCGATCTCCAGCTAATCGACAGCCATGAGAGAGGTGACAAATACTGTGTGCCCTAGAAAGCTGCATCTAGGATGGATCCAATTCATGTCCAAGAGGCTTCTGAAATGTAAAAGTCAGATATTCAGTGATAAACACTGGGAGTAAGCTTTAGACAGAAGTCACCCTGCTGGCCTCAAGACTTCTTGTTAATGGCTAGAATGGGGCCAATAGTCACACATGGCTATCTGGGGAAAGCTGACCTGACTCATGGAGTGGCACCCTCTCCATGATTTTAATCTCTAAATGAAATGTACCTAGGAACTTAATCACATGTTACACAGCCCTTAGCACAGCATGTAGTAGCTGTTCAATAAATATTGGCTTAAAAAATTAAATGCATTGCAGAATTAGGAAGACAAAGAAGGGATTCTAGAAGGATTAATTAAAAAATGTTATGTTCAGAAAACATTTATTGATCTCTCTCATGGGGAGGGGCACTAATGGGAGACTCAACATAAATGAGTTGTGGCCCTGCACTTAACCGGTTACAACTTAGTAAACATGATGATTGTTGCCATCTAAAATGAAAGAAGCTCATCGTGTGAGATGATTATAGACATCTATCTCTTGAAAATTTTTAAATGTTGAAAAATTATATGTATATATGTGTATATGTGCATATGTGAGTGTAGGTTCCATCTGAGTAAGAAGAAGATATCAGATCCCCTAGAACTGAAATTTTAGGTACTAATAGACCCTATATCAGCACTGGAAATTGAACCTGGGTCTGAGAGGACAGTATACACTCTTAATCTTATCTGGTCACCTCTCTAGTCCTTGACATTTATTTGTTACAGGAAAACATTTGCACAAAGAGATCAGTAGTATCTTCATGGTAGGCGAGGAAGTTTGGTACACAGTTGAATTATGTTGTACATCATCAGTTCACATCAGTCATTCTATAGATTCAGAAGCTTCTCCTTTCTGTGTCTATGCCTGGTCACTGTACAATGCAAAGACTTTGTTTCCTTATCCTTTCAGCCTCAGCATGAAAGGCCTCCTTAAATAATTCCACTGTCCTGAGCAAAACAGTGTCCAGTAAATGGAAAACTGTGTAAACTGGAACGCTGCAGAGAGGGGGTGGCAACTGATTATGCATTGTGTTCAAAAACAATGCCTTTTACTATTCTTTGTACAGAACATTTGATTGACACAAACTGCAGATCAGAAAGGACGTGGGCTTGCTGGCAACTGTTTACAGAGGAGTGATGCATTTGCTTCTGCAGGGTCACAATTGCCCATTACTGGAACTGTGTGATGTCATCATTTTGTTGTTATTGGTTTGGTTTGGTTTGTTTTTTAAAATCTTCTTTAGTAAGCATGTCCCCTGGCCTTGAGGTCTTTCCTAGTTGCCTCCGTTTGATTACAATTGTTTGTCTGCATTAGGAACTTCACCTGTAATTGACTGTATTCAAGAGAAAGCTTGGTGAGTGTTTTAACTCAACATGCTGTTGCTTTTATGCTTCTAATCAGAGATCCCATGCTGTAGATTATGCGCATGTCTCCGTGCTTTGATTTGGTGACCCACGAAAATGGTTAGACTTAGACCCCTTCTTTTGTTTTGTTTTGCAACTTTTTATTGATTCTTTGTGAGTTTTACATCGTGAACCCCAATCCCATCCATCTCCCAGTCTCTTTATCTCCAACCTTTGCCCTTGCAACCTAACCTCCAAAAGAAAACAGACAAACAAAACATTAAAAAAAAATCTCATTGTGGAAGTCATAGTATGTCCCAGTGTTTGCCACAGTACACATCTTTGTCCACACGTGCTTACTTTTTTTATTTTTTATTATCCTTGGTCTGTTTTGAGGCCTCTGGCTTCTGCCACACCATCAGTACTAGATCTTTACTGGGACTCAGATATCCTGTTGTTGCTCTATGCCATGGAAACCCCACAGCTTTGGATCTGCAGGACCAGACCCTTCATGCACTCCAGCAGTTCATAGTTGAAGCAGTTGTTGAGGTGGGCCAACTCAAAGGTCCGGATCTGGGCTTGGTTGGTAGACCACCAGCTCTCTGACACCCAGACCACCAGAGCAAGCTCTCCAGCAATGCCTGAGATAGCTCACCCAATGCTGCGGGCAGCAAGGGGCAGGGTCAGCCAGCTCACGTACACCAATGTCACCAGAGCTAGCTCTACTATGCTGCCAGGAGACATGTGGGGCCACTCTTCTGAGTGCTGCAGCTGGCAAGGAGCTGAGACAGCTGTTCTGCTCCTGTGACCCCAGCACCAGCTCTCCCAACTGCTGTGGGGGGCAAGAGTTGAGAGCAAGTGGAATCCTTCTTAATGCAAGTCCAGCGTTCAAGCTTTTATCTGACTAGTGCTTGAAGACTTTAAGTCTCCCTTTGTCTCCCCGCCCCATGCCAATTTTACAGGTTTTAGCTTAGCAATCATTGAAAACCTTCCAAATGATTTAAATTGTCATATTGCCAGAACTGAATGGATAACTCCATGAGGTTTGGAAATCATTTGCTTTTCAGAGACTTGAACAGGCGGTCAGATAACTTCAGAAAGGTCATAGGATTGGCTGCTTGAGTTTCTCACAGTCTTTCTTTTTAAGAGTTATTTGTTTGTTTGTTATTATAAGAGATGAGTTACAACCTACTCATCTCTCTCCTGCCTTTCCATTGTCTTTCAAGTAGCTGAGCTCACTGCATTTGCTGACCCAAGAGAAGCAAAAAAGTCAAACCAAAGGAAACCTCTGACACAATTATATCAAAACCAAGACTTTTTTCTTTTTCTTTTTATTTATTTATTTATTTTTATTTTTATTTTTTTATTTTTATTTTTTTGGTCTGTTGACTAATTTTAAAGAAGATTGTATTAGTTCACATTTCTGGAAGGTCTAAGACAAGATTCATTGAGCCAGCCAGCTGGGGCCTTTGGTGAAGGCAAGCCATTACAATGGGACTGTGTACACTTCTCAAGCCATGAAACCCAGATAGAACAGGTATTACTGCCTAACTTTATGGACAAGCATGTGTATTCTGCCAAAGCCCATGACAGTGATAACAATACTTTGAAACTGTAACACCCCCTCCAAAAATGTATTCTACATAATTTTGGTCATGGCGTCTTCACAGCAATAAAAAAGTAACTGAGACATCCTGTATTCATAACACCGAGGATGCCATTGCAACAGTAGCTTCTCTTCCCTCTTGGGTTGTGTATGACCAAATGTTTCTCTTTAATTGTGATGGCACATGCTCCTATCTATTCCACAAGCATTCTAGTTCCAGTAAGATTCTTGTACAAATCACATGACTTCTGCATTGTGATAAGACATTGTGAAAGACAAATATGGTTAAATTAAATTCACTCTATCAAAAGAAACTACAGGGCTGAAGTTGTTCTGTTCTAGGACAGAATAGTCCACGAGAATGTCACTGCTCTGCTGGCATAATATATTTCTAGATATATACACTTGGTTGGAAACAGAGCCCTGCATTTTAGAAATGGTAAGAAATAGCAAACAGAATATGCAAGAACAGTAAGGTTCTTGAGCTGAGTTTGACTGAGTATACTGAAGCAAATGTCCAATTGAGTAAGACAATTGGATGTATTATCTCTCTTGGTTCCTGGATGGATGTTACAAATCTTCAAGGAGAACTAGAATGGAAGATTTACTAAGCAAGCAATCAGAGATGCAGCTCAAATCCAGATGAAAGTATACACATACTTAGAGGTTGCTTTTATCGGTTAATAAGAAGAGAAAATATGGCAGAAGTGGGAGGAGCCTGGGAATTAACTGAACTCTAACAGATAGCTAAACACTAACATGGAAGCAAGATGAAGGCTTTCCCATTCGTGCCGCGAAGTAGATTTTCTGTAATGCTGTCCCTTTCCTCACAAAATAATTTCCCAGACCCCCCCACTGTAAACAACCTACAATGCCAGTTATTACTCTCATCCAGGGGACAGGATTGCTGCTGCTGGTGATTGCTCAGCACCAAGGAGAGCTCCTAGCCAATTTTGGACTTTGGCAATGAGCGTGCCTATTCTGGTGATGGAAGGAAACCTATGCCCCCATGTGCTGCTTCACTGGGCTCTTAGAGTATACGCTCCGGGTAAAATTTAACTCTCTGTGTTGTTCTGTTCCTGGTCAGCCTGACCTACCTCACTATATCAGACTCCTGTTCCAGAATTTGTTCCAAATTCAAGCTGAAGAACTAAGAGAATTCAATTTGAGTAAAGGTGAATGTATAAGTGTCTAACTAAAAATGGGATCAGCATTGTCCCACAGATGTTTTGTTTATGATTCTGTGTGCCGTAAAATGCATGTAGGGTGAGTGTACGAGTGTGTGTGGGAGGGAGAGAGGTGAGAGTGGAAAGGGAGAGGGAGAAAGAGAGAGAGGTAAATCAATTCTCTACTCAGAAAAACCATTTTATGGAGACAAAATCTTTTATATCTCCAAAGTTCCTGAAATTGAGAGATTACTAAATATTCATCAGGTGGTTTTCCTCAGTTGAAACACAAACATTGAAATTCAAACAAAAGCCAGTTCACATTGGCTTTCCATCTTAGTTGTATCTGTTCCTGTCTACTTTCACTCCCTTTACTGAGATCTACCTCTCCTGAAACAAAGGACAATGAGTAATAACAAGAACAATAAGGGTACGAGGGCAAAAATGGGCTATGACTCACATTGCAAAAGAATAATCTGTAACAGGGAATACTTTTGTGAGGTAAACCAGATGATCCTGTAAGAGGACTGCACATTGTGTGAGCATTATTGATTTTTCTTCCTAAGTCATTTCAGAGATACAATCTTGAGCTGAGTGACCATCGATAGTAAATGATTTCCAGCCAGACACTCAATCGTCAGGACTGCTTCTCTTAAAGGTTTAGTGCTTCTGGTGAGAATACATATAGGGATTTGCAAGCAGTAGTGGTGTGATGAGAGACGTAAAATCCAGGGGATTTTTACTTATTATAATAAATGCTATACCTTGTATTACAGTGGTAAGAAAGAAAAGAAAACCGCATTTACTGCCTTGTCGTTTTGTATTTTTTTATTCAGTGCTTCAGAAATTACATTAAGTAACTAAATCCATTGCTTCCTTGGCTCTAAACCTAAAGGGAAAATAGTAAACTATTTGGAATCAGATTTCTCATATCAAGGACCATATGGAACGAGACAAATGGCAATGTCTCAGGTAGCAATGCTACCTCCAAAGAGCAGTGACATCATGTTAGATAGACAATAGGGTCAATGGAAGCATCTTTCCCATTCCTAGTTAACTCCCCCTATGCTCCAACCAGTGCATACCCAAAATTATAGTCCCCTTGAGCTTTACAAAATACTTAGAATTTGATCACAAAATTCAAAGTCTCTTATGAGTGTGCATGCCTGTGTGTGTGTGTGTATCTGTGTGTGTCTGTCTGTGTGTGTGTGTGTGTGTGTGTGTGTGTGTGTAGACCAGAGGTTATTATCAGATGTCTTCCTCAGTGATTCAACTAGACTGCCTGCCCAGTTAGTGAGGTCCAGGAACCGCTTGTCTCCATCTCCCCAATGCCGAGACATATGTGCACAGCAGCACCTGCTTTTTTGTGAGCACTGGGGATTGGACATAAGGTCTTCATGCTAAAGCATGTACTTTGCTTATTGAATCCTTCCCCATCTTCCCTCCCAAATCCAAGTTTCCACACAGCTCTTAGGAACACAGTCATAAGGGCTCAAACTCACTGAGGTTCAAATTATACTTTTCCAACCACCCATATTGTCATTGAGGAGCTTTAGGGTAAGAATAAATCTGGTTGGGCTAATATAAGCTCTTGTAAAATTAGAGAGCCACTGAGCTAATGACAGCAAACACTTAACAAAAAGAAAAAGAGGGACACTACTAGAGTATAAATTCTGGTTCTAGTGGGTTCTCCTGAGATAGTTTGCTACAGAGCAGGATTTGAGTGCTGATCAATGCAGCAAAAGTTTGGCAGGAAAGGGTGAGAGCTGAGCAAGAAAAGCCCACAGTGCTAAGCTTTATCACCTGTGTAGAAAGCACTTCCACAGGTTCATGGGCTCATAAATTTGGCCAGCCAGGTGGCTGGGTTTTATCTTTGTTTACGGAAAGGCAAGTCTGCTCACCAAGTAGATATTCATTAGATTTGCCTGTTCCAAACAACTCATCATCTGATATCCAGCTGATCAGTTTAAATTACCACTAACTTCACTATAATTGCGTCTCTAATTATAATGAGGCTGAAAGACTTGGGAAATTATCGTGGCTTCTTCAGCTGACGGTAGCTTTAACCTCCTAAGTCTTAATGACAGAAATCTACCCAACGCCACACCCCTCCCAAAAAAAAGACTCATTGAGAATAAGAGAGATGTAGAAACAATGAAATGAGTTTCAGAACTCAATTCTGGTTTGTTAGAAAGGACTGTTTCTTGTCTTATAAGAAAACCAAGAAGAGACTGGACAATTTATTGTAAGATCGGTGGCTTATAGATTGACAAATACTTGGCTGTGCTGACAGCTGCATAGAGGGGTGCTCAGAGATGGATCGATGTACCTTCTGGTACCTACTGGTGGCAATTGTCATATAATAACCTGCCTTGGGCCTCCATTGCACACTATTTTCTCTCCTTTGAACTACAGCCTCCAAGTTTTAGCCGTAAACAATAAAATGTCTTTTCAACGTTTTCATCCCATATCTTCAATGTCTCAAAACTAAATTTGTTTCTACTTTTCCGTCAGCGTCCGGAGGGAGACTAGTCAGAGTAGAGCCTGGAAGTCACCTTTGAGCTGAACTTCAACCAATGGGAGTCGTAGGTGGGTTTGAAAGGACCGAGAAACTAACAGCAACACACAGCACCATAATTACCCCCGGGGCTCCGTCTGCCCTAACCAGATATTGTTGTTGTCTTTATTTTTTCTTATGTCGACACCTGTGGCTAAAGGTGGTCCTAGCCATTCAAAAAGTAAGCATTTCAGAGTCCGGGTCAAATATTTCTTTTAAATTGCCTAAGAGCCACCAGAAATAAATATCTCCAAGGTTCTTCATCTTGTTCTAATATGAACCAGAAACAGATCTTTCAGTCCACTGGGTGACATTCCTGTTTTTTCCTTTGTATATCATTTGGAACCATTAATCACTCAAGCAGCCATTGCTTCTCATAGGAGATGTGGGGAAATGATAGGGTTTTATGTGAGTAATTAATCCTGTGGCAGATGTGAAGTTTCCAAGACTACGGCCATTAGCGAATTGACAGGCTTCCGAACACACACTCCAGTACTGGTTAGTAATGATTTTAATATGCTAATACTATGTGGTTCATAAACAATAGACAATTGGTCCTTAAGTCCCGTGTACATGATGTTGTTATTTTCTCGGGTTTTTGGTTGTTTGCTTGCCTTTAGATAAAACTAGTGTTAGGCTTTGTGTATTCTTTATGCTGCTGTTGAGTAACCAGTATCACATTTAAGATACCTGCTGCAAGGACACCATTATTCAACTCTACTTCTTCTTGTAATAGTCTTGCAAAATGGATAAAAAGTTTAGATGAAACAAATTGCCGCTTGAGGAAGGGTTTTCTTTCCTAATAATGTAGGGTTTAGTCTTTTAAATTGCAATAAAGAAAGAATAGGAAAAAGACAAATAAGAGTTATGGAAAGAAATATGAACCAATATTGACTGCATTTATTTAAAATATTTACCCAAGCATGCAAAGCTGGTCTATGAGCCATCCTGGCCTTGCCTGACAGGTGTGGGGCAGCTCTATCTCAGAGTGACATGACATACATGACATATTTAGTTTAGCTCTTTATCCAGCGTTGACACCTTCTAGTCAGAAACTTGCTCCACCCTCCTCCTTCTTTCTCTCTAGCTTATGTGGGGTAATAATCCCCAGATAGTCAAAGTACCTACTGTCTGCCTTTCTTCTTGTCACATTTTCTCCTTAAATATGTTTTAGTATAATAATAAATTGCTAGCCACGGTAAGCATGCTTCATCATAATTTCACTTCATCCTGAATTTGTAAGACGGCGCCATAGCCGTTGACAGGCAGTCTGTAAAATCCCAGCAACAGCCTTACTGCAGGAGCTTGCTCAAGGTCAAACTCTCTGCCGCAAAAGATTACAAAGCTGCCTCTTGGAGAGTATTGTTTCTTAGTTTGTAACCATTGAAAGGAAAAGACTGGATCTATAAGAAAGACATTTTCAATACCATAATGCAATAAATTAGGCGAGAGTTGCTTTTGAGTGTTTGTTGAGGCAAAGTTGGGGAAAGGGAAATAACAAAAGCCAAGGGACTGGAGCAAAACGGGGCATCTCCCCTTGCTTCCTATGGGTGGACTCGTATCATACTCCAAAAAGGAGTGCTCTTGGCATGTTCTGGTCAGGTAGCTTTGCTACATTTCCTGAACAAAATGATCTTTCAGGAATAGCATGCAGGCTCACTGCATAGACACCATGACCAGGCTTCAGGCAGAAGACAGATATAATAATAAGAGAGACGCCAAGTGCCAGGGTCTTTGCAGAAGGTGTTTTCTGTAGGTGGCTAGAAGGTCCCTCTTCCCCCACCCATCCTTTTCTTTGCCTTATAGCTCAGGGGAAGGGTTTTAATATTTGATTAGTGTCCATGAGGACGTCCCAGGTCCCAAGCACTCCCCTTACTTAATGTTCAGAGAACTCTTAAGAGATCGGAGCTGTTTTTTCCATTACAGATGAGCTACAGTGTGGCTAATTAAGTTACTGCAGGCCCAGAGATTCAAATCCAGTTTTGTCTGGCTCCAAATTCAGCTCTGATTATTTCTCCTTCTCATCTTCCCAATGCCACTCATATTCCTTGGAAATTATTACTGAAACTAAAGTAGGGTAAAATTACCTTTGCTTTGGAGAAAGCCAAACTTCAGCTAACATGGTTGAAATGTATTCTTCCTAGCATCTGTAGATCTTTTCCCTGACAAAAAGGTTTTGCTAAAAAAGGAACTACAAGAAAACAAAAAAAAAAAAAAAAAAAAAAAAAAAACCTAGATTTACTTTGTAACTCTTTGCTGAAAGTGAGAACACAGAAATAAATAAAACCACCAGCTGACTTTGAGCCAGCAAGATGACTCAGCTGGGAAAGCCACTTGCTATCAAAGCTGGAGACCTGAGTTCGATTCCCATCTGAATAAAGGATGGAGAAAGCTGGCTCCTGCAAATTGTCTTTTGACCTGTACACAGATACTATGCCAAGAGCACACCCACACTCACAATGAATAAATTAAGGAACATAATGTAAAGTTTAAAAGAAACCTACAGCTAACTTACCTTCTGTCTTTTTAATAACTCCCCTTTTGAACAGTCAGATGTCAGTTTAATGACACTGTACAATGCCTTACCCTTGTAGCTATAAATCATACTATCAAACTCATCAATTTTAGCTACCTTTAACTATATGTATACCTCAAAGATTAACTATAGGTTTCCCTCAAAGATGGAATATTTCTGTATGCCAAATATCTAAGGAAATCAGCTGCCCACTGGTGAGTCAATATCACCTCACACCACTGGTGCTCACCCTTTCCGATACCTTGATACTTCATAATTGTAATTTTCTACTGTTATTAATAGCATTGTTAATATATGTTATGCAGGATTTCTGATATGTGACCCTGTGAAAGGTTCTTCCGACCCCAAAGTTGAGAAACACTGCTTTGACAGTGTACAATTGGTGCATGCCTTTATAGCTTCCTTCTATCTCCTTGGTCTTCTGTGCAGTGCATTAAATTCTGTGAGGTCTACAGCATACTTCCTTTAATAGTATGCAAAGGCAAACATCTTCAGGGTTCAGTGCTGTAGCTTGTGGGAAATTCTTAATTATGACTCCAACAACTTTTTGTTCATTTCCTCTATAGAAAGTTTGTATTTCTTCAATATATTACTTTATTGGCTCAACAAACCATCATCTCAAAGCCTTGATGTGGTAGGAAATATGCAAAGGACAGGGATGAAGAAGCCAAGACAGCTGGGAAGATGACTGAGCCAGTACAAGGATTGCCTTAAATGCACCAGGACACGAGGTGGATCCCAAAAACCTGTGTTTAACCACTACCACCATTACACCAAAACAAAACAAACAAACAAACAAACAAACAAAAAACCAAATCAAATATCACAATTCCCAAAACACACACACACATACACACACACACACACACACACACACACACACACATACAAAAACCTGCCAATCATGGTGACATGTGCCTGTAATCTCAGTCATGGGGAAGCAGAGACAGACTGGTTACTGGGATACATCCATCAGCCAGTCAACTGGGCCTACTTACAAGGTTTGGGCCAAAGAGGAACACTGTCTGAAAAGTAATAAAGTAGATGGCACCTGATAAAAAAGCAAAAACAAAAACAAAAACAAAAAAACAGTTGATATTTTCCTTTAACCTCTACATGTACATCTATAGGTCTACACACACACACACACACACACACACACACACACACACACAAACTCACACAGGAAGAATTACATTCACAAACCCAAGGCAGAAAAAAGACAATCACTCTTAGTTCAGAGAAAGTCTGGACACTGTGAGTCCCTGTCTCACAAAAATAAAACTAAGTAAACTGACAAGGAACTTATTCTTTACAGCTCTCCTTCTAGATCAGCAAGATATAGAACTGTTTTGTTTTAGCCTGTAGTCTCCAATGCAACTGCATACCAAATTTTACCACTGTGAACCAAAAGCAGCTGCGGAGTGTAAATGAATGAGCATGCTGCTTTCTAATGAAAGGTTATTTACAAAAACAAGAAGGGCAAACTTGGCTGCAGGCCATAGTTTTCAGATCCTAGTTCCATTAGCTGCCTTGTTGTTACAGGTCTTGCCTTTCATTGTATATATTGTCCAAGGAAACCTAATACAGTTTTAATTAAACTGTTTCTTTTAATGCAATTGTAGACTCCTGGTGAGTTATAAGAAACCATATAGGAAAAGCCTGTGCCTCTTTCTTCCCAAGGATAATGTCCTCAAAACCTAGAGCAAGGCACCACAGCTGAGATATAGCCTGTCAGGGATGGAGTCCCACACATGGCACACCCACTTCCCTTTTAGCCTCTGGTAAGCTGCTTTCCCTTGCAATCACCAATATAACTTCGACAAGCAAGCATAACGTTCTTTTTAAGTTATAATTGCTATTAACAAAAGAGTCACATCTTACTCCATAGTTAGAATTTAAAGCTAGAAAGGTTATAGAATTAATAACATGGATCAAACTTATCTATATAAATAAGATGAGCTGGTACTGCCTTCCATGTTAGGCTTGATGACTTGGTCTCTCTCCCAGCCTCTGGTGCAGACACAGACTGATATTTAAATTGTGTTTCCTGAGTAGCCACTGCGATTGCACTGGATGACTGGAGAAAATACATGTGTGAAAGCTGGCATGGAGAAGCATGACCATAATCTCTGTATTTGCAGACTGAGACAAGAGGATCTGGAGTTCAAGGCCCGTCTGAGACACATAGGAAGTCTTACAGAAAGATTCTCTCTTGCACCGAACAGCTGACCATGTGGTATGGCTAAGGCTAACCTCAAAGGCCTGGGAGCCAGAGAAATGACCTTGCTGCTAGCTGGCTGTGGCAGTGAGCTAGCCAGAGCAGTGTTGGGCAAGCCTGCCCTTGTAGTTTGAGTATGGGAGAGCTGGCAGACTGACTAGCTCAGCTACCACCCGGGCCCAGATCCAGGATTTTGAATTGGCCCACTCCAACAACTACCTTGTCTATGAACTGCTTGAACATATGAAGCAAACAGAAAGATCCAAAACTCTAGGATCTCCATGACATGGGGTAACAAAATGATATCCAAGAGGACCCAGTATTGATAAGTGTGGCAAAGCCAGAGGCCATGAACCAGATTCATTACAATGAGCATTTATGTGTGGACAAAAGGGTGTACTGTGTGACACGCTGTGACACACTGCTGTTTCCATGACAAGATATTTTGTTTTGTTTTATTTTTAATTTTATTGTTATGATTATTTTTTATTTTCTTTGGGGGAGTAAGGTTGCAAGGGCAGATACGAAGGAAATGAGGGGTATTGGGGTACATAATGTAAAATTCACAAAGAATCTATGAAAAGTTGAAATGGAGAAAGAGAGAGAGATGAGGGAGGGTAGAAGGGTCCTGGACAACAGCATTAATAACAAAGCCACCAAGAAAACCAAAGTTTCCACTTCCTGTTCCCAGAGACTGCCATATTTGATTGCCCATTGAGCTGAGTGCGCTTTTCTGTCCCCTAGTGTCTCCTTTCATGGTTTAATGCAGACTGCAGATTGCTTACGAGTACATATGGAATTCCCCTGCTTGTCACAGGAGCATTCACAGTGCACTTCACGGTTTGGGTTGAGCTCAGCTAACTCACTAAAAATAACCAAGCTGCTGCCGGCTTCTGGGTTGGCTCCCCCCATCGAGTCTGACTTCAGCCAGCTGGCATCTGACAACTATATCTGTTATCAGAAAAAAATAAAAATAAAAACACTTCTTCCTTCAGCTGACATTACTCCACTTTGGTATGGTAAGGTTTGGCATAGAGCATGAAGAATCTTATCTAAAATAAGATTTTCTGTGTACATGACGAAGACAAATAAACTTGACTTCTTTTCCCTTTTAATCTCTTGTGCACCATAGAAGGCAAACAAGTATAGAAAGAATCGATCCCAATTCTAACAATTCTGTTGTCTTTTGATTTTCAAAGACCTTGGTTAATGTCAAACAAATCTGGAGAGAGAAAAGAGAATGGGGGACACACATTATTCACAAGGAACTCGGCAGTATGACAAAGACACCTGCAACAGGAGATGTCCCCACACACAGTAGTCATGTCAGGGGAAATACTTGAAATACTCAAATACCTTCTGCCTTTTTCCAGTCACATGCCTTCTAAATAATTTCCTAATACAAGTGCTGTGTGGCAGAAAAGCAGCGTGAGCTGGTCCAGATTGTACCCTCAGATTTCTGCAGAAGGCCCTGCCCTTCCCACCAGTCATTCCTAACCTGAAAGGGACACTATTTTGCTTCCTAACCCAGAGGGACACCATAAACTGTTAAGAAGTTGAGGCATATATTCCATTCGGGAGCCTGATCACCAGAGCCAGGCTGTGGGGATGGGTAGCCCTCCTTCTTCCCTCCTAGCTTTCGAAGGTAGTAGACTTAGCTCCGTTTTAGTGTACACCCCTGACTGCCTTCTAAGGTGACTTGTGTTGTACCTCCTTCACCTGTCCCTCCAGATCCCAAACTCTCATGATGATCATTTTGCATAGCATGTGTCCTAAACCCTGGCACACAGTAGTTGCTCAAAAGGTATGTGTGAGGATAAAGGCCTTTAGATAGATGCTAATGGTTGTGAGGGAAGAGTCTGATGTGTCAGCTTTTGGCCACACAAAGGACGAATTCACCAATTGGGGACAGCTACAGCTGCAACTTCTTAGTTCGGGATGAGGAATGTGGACAGAGGAATTCTGGTGAGGAAGACAAAGAATGGGAAAGAACATAAGCTGAAGCTAAGTCAGGAGAATAATAAGAACACCAAATCTGGGGGTGATCTAGGGTGTCAGAGGGGTGTGTGCCTCAGTGGGACAGTGCCTATCTGACATGTATTAAGTCCCAGAATTAATCTGTGGCATCTCTAAAACTAATCCCAGGGAAAAGTCCAGCACTAGTGCAGGGCTCAGGTGTCACATTGACAAAAGCTAGAGAGTACAATGAGATTGACCAAATGTGCCTACATACTCTTTCCTGGTCCTTCTCACATGTGGCAGTATTGTCAGGAAATAGGTTACTCCAAAATAAAAATTCTAACCCATAGAGTTGGGAAGGTAAGCATTGTGTTTGTGTGTGTGTACACATATGTGTGTGTGCACATGTGTGTACATGTGTGTATTTATGCGTTTGTGTATGAATGTGTGTGTGTGTGTGTGTGTGTGTCTACTTCCAAGGGCCAGAATCTCTTCCTGTGATGCTTCTTTATCTGAGGGCCCTTCTTGTAATCTGAGACTCATATGAAGTCAGTTCCATGGGAGGAGGCTTCACTTAGCAGAAGAGAGAAATTGCATCCTTGAAGAACCATGATAGAACCCATGGGATGCCAAGTAATTCTTTCTGTCTTGATTCTCTTTAAACAATGTAATAGAATGTAAATCATGTACAATTAGGGCCCACAACAATGAAATTCACTTAAAGTTTGTTCAAGTTGTTACAATGAACAATAGAGGATTAAACCATGATATATCTTTGTAGTAGATTAGCTGATAGCATTATGCTTTGAGAGAATATTAAACATTCCTTCAGAATAATTATAAAACTTATGGAAAGTACTTATAATGCAGCAAATTGAAAATAAAATCAAACAATGTAAATGTTAAATGTCCTGTGAGCTGAAGACTTTGCCACACAGGTGCACTCCCAGAACTTGGGAAATTGAGCCAGAGGATTATAGAAAAGTCAAGGCCAGCTTGGCCTGTACAAGAGCCTGTCTCAAGAGAGGGTAAAAAAAAATAAATGAAATACACAATTGCATAAAAATTGTACAAAAGAGAGACGTTATGGCTGCCTGTATCCAAGTGCAGACATTGTCAAGTGTACGTGTGAGGCCAGTGGGTGAGCCTGTGGGTGAACCACGGCTGGCCTTTCTCCTGCCTTGTTGCTTCTCTGTGCTTTCCATGCTAAAAATAAGTACTGTGTGATCATACCTACAGCAAATGTCCAGGACAAACAAATTTATAGAGAGATGAATTTTCCTGGTTTTCTGAGAACCAAGGGAGGGCAAGAGAAGAGAGGACCCTGCTTAGTGGGCACATAAACCTTTAAAAATGGTTTTCTGATCACCATAAAGACTAAACTAATGTTAGGTTTTTGTCATGTTTGCTCCGGATCTCCACTTAAAATGTACCAAAAACCCAACCTTATTGGAAAAGTCTAATGGCACACATGCCACACTCATTTTAAGAAGTAATCCTTGGGTCTGGGGAGATAAATCAATTGGTAAATGCCTTCTGCACAAGCCTGAGGACCTGAGCTTAGAACCCTACGGTGCACCCACTTGAAAAGAAGCCAGGGATGGCTGTGTTCATCTCTACACTTAGGGCAGAGACCAGTGGATCCATGGAGAGAGTTGGGTCCTAGAGCTCATTGCCCAGTGAGCCTAACCAATCAATGGATGTCAGGTTTAGTGAGAAAACCAATATCAAAAGGTAAGGGTGTAAGCAAGAATGGAAGACACCAGATGTTCACCACTGATCTTCATATATCCATGTGAGCTCATATGCACCTATGTACACAGGACGTATAATTATTCTCTACATACAGCACACAGGTAATGCACTGTGCGCTGATGGGGGTGCACACCCACAGATACATTCACAGAAGTAAGGTTTGATTTTTAATTGGCAACGCTTTTATTTATTAATTTACTTGGATACATTTCTCTGCACTTGCACTAGCATGTGTGTCAGTAGATGTAGGAGTCCAAAAACAACTTGTAGAAGCTGAGCCCTTAATTATATGGGCTCCAGGGATCAAACTCCTGGAATCAGGTGTGGTGGCAAGTGTCTTTGTGCTCGAAACCACTCTCCCAGACTAAGGGGAATGTGTTTGCTAAGGATAAGCATTGCATTGCCTCATGACCAAGCTCTGACGAATGAAATTAAAACAAGAGTTACCTTTACAATACCACAAAAGATGATTGGAAGGAGGTTCCTCCTATGTCCCTTTGCCCTTCATGCCAACTAGAGTGGGATGTGTTAGGAAATTGCCTGGCCCAACATGTAGACAGTATTAAGGATAATGGAATAGAAAGATAGAATCCTGGTTTTCTCCCTCCCTTTAGAATTTATATATCTTAACTCAAGTACATATCACATCTCATATACATATAACACACTTTTTATACCTAAATACATATATTAATTGGACAAATAAAAATAAAGTTCCAATGCCTATCAACCATTTTTAAATTCTGATTTCTTAGCACAGGTATTTTACATCAACTCATTCTGATGTGTATCTTTTTTTTAACCACACATATTTTTCTAAACAACATCTATTTTACATGTTATTATTTGAATGCTACATATGGCATAATTCCTTACTGAGCTAGGTTTATCTGAGAAGAAGAAACTTCTGTTCAAAAAATGGTTTGTCAAATTGGTCTCTAGAAAAGCCTGTGGGACATTTTCTTAATTAATGGTTGGTGCAGATGAACCCAAGGGTGGTGCCACCTCTGGAGAGTGGGTTCTGCTTTGAATAAAGCTGAGTATGTCACAGCAAGCAAGCCAATAGACAATACTTCTCTCTGGTCTCTGCTTTAGTTCTGCCTCTAGGTTTCTGCCTTAAGTTCCTGCCCTGACTTTCCTCACTTATGGACTATAAACTGAAAAACTAGACCCTCTTCTTCCCAAGATGAACCTGATTGTGTCTCTATTACAGTATCAAGAAGCAAATGAGGTTTCTGGTTTGTGAAAATGAAGATCAGAGGTGCTAATTTCTTTCAAATGTTCATTCTATGGATGAGACTCTGTCTCTCATTAAGCAAACATACATCAAACACACAAGCACACCATTTCTGGTGTTCTAGAACTAGAGAGAGAAATACTGGGTAATGTGGGAGAACTGGTACCACCCCTCACTGGCTGCAGCACTTGAGACAGTGGGCCCTACACTTCACCCGAGCATTGTGGGAAAACTGGCCCTGATGATGTGGGTGGAGGAGACCTGGTCCTATCTTTTGCTGGTTGACACAGGAAAAAGAGCTGGCCCTGTCCCTTGTGATGGGCAAAGTGGGGGAGGTGACTGGAGTGGTGTAGGCACAACAGAGACGGGGGCAGGGGGTTGACCAGCTCAGCAACAACCCAGGCTCAGATTCCCCCTAACATCTACCCCATCTGGTGTGTGTGAAGGGGCCGGTTATACAGAACCAAAGCTGCAGGATCTTCATGACACAGGGCGACAACAGGCCATCCAAAATGAGTCCTGGTGATGGTATAGCAGAAACTAGAGGCCCTGCACCAGACCAATGACTCCATGTGCAGTTAAAGTTATTTAAAGCAAAAACTGTTTATCTGAGTGACATACCATGGCACACCATAGCTTCCACACTGAAATATTTTTTTTTCTATTTTTTTACTTTATTTTTAGTTTTGGGTTTTTTTGGGGGGGAGGAGTGGGAGATTGCAGAGGACCTTCCAAGGATGGAGAGCAGACATGGAAGGATAGAGAGATGATAGAATTGGTGTGCATGATATGAAATTCACAAAGTATCGGTAAAAAAACAACAATAGGAATGGATGATCATCTTAGCAAAAGGCTGAGACAATGTAACAGCTCCATAAGGTACTGTGATAATATGGGCCCTCAACTGTGTGTACTGGGTATAGAATAAAGATCTAGTCTCTCATTTGTTCTCTACTCAGTTGTTCTGGTCCAGTGAGATAAGCACTTAGACTTAAAGGATCTTTAAGATTGCAGGGAAGGGGTACCCCTTTCCAGAGTCCCCCTTCTTACAGCCTTTCACTCAGCTCTTCACAGCCACTCCGCCATCTTCATGATCTCCCTTGCTCAAGTGGATGCTAAGCATATGTTTCTTAACTTATTCATCTTCAGTGAGCCATATTTTGAGACTCGTGTCTGCCTGGATCTTCCCAGAAGTGTCGCCAGTGTACCAGAGCACAGTGATTCCCAGGCAGAGTCTACATGAGGAGGCATGCAGAATGAATTGCATACACTCCGATTGCGCTTGAATTATCATTAGCCAGGTTCTCAAAAATGGACATGGTAAATGAAACCCGCAGTAAAGAACCAATAAATATCTGTTCAGGGAAAGAAAGAATAAATCAATTATGGAGCTTCTAGCTTCTGCTTAGCAGAGTGCCAAGAGCCGAGACTGCAGTACATTTATTTCCCTCGTGGTGTGAAATTATAAATGTAGCAATAGAATTTTTTTTAAGCAGATGCTCCTTTTCTAGTGGTGCAAGTTGATGAGTTGTACAAAATATAAATTCAGTTAGCCTAGTAGAACCTTGACAGAATTTGTTTTTAGGTCTGTGTCTCCGTTTTGAAATAATAGATTTGAAGCTTTTATTAATAGATTCTCTGCCCTAATCCAGTGGTGTCCAGAGGCTGACATACGCTAGATGTGCAGAGATGTCCAGTCTCTCTGAAACATACAGAAAGGCCCTTACATGTGTCATCTGAAGTCTTTCTCTTTAGGGAGAGATGTAGCACATTACAGGGCATCCAGAAGATGAGATGACATTTCCCAAATTGCTTCCATACAAGAACCTGCAGTCTTGTGTTCTCTTCCTCTTCGTACATCCTGGAGAGTGTTCTCCATAAACCTCCTGTGCTAACATCCCAACCCACTGCTGCAAAGTGAACAGAGAACAAGATAGACAGGGAGATACAGTAATGCCAGGTCAGCAGGCTCTGATCTAGTATGATAGTTGGTTTGATTTAAAAAAAATAAAACTTTGAACACAAACATGCACACATAAGGAAAACTGTAGAGACACAGGAGCAGACAGATGAATATCAACAAACCAAGAAGAGAGCCCTCACCAGAAACCAGTCCAACTACTACCTGGATGTCAGACTTCTCAGCATCCAGGACAGTGTGAAAACAAATGAGACACTCAGTCTGTGGTAGTCACAGACCAGCTCTTCATTCCCATTGTGAGCTCCATAAGAACACCATGTAACTTGCATTGTTGTTACTGATGTAAAGAACTAGAGACCTACCTGTGAGCTTAAAAGATAAACTAGTAACCTAGGAATCCATCCCTATTGCCAAATCACCCCTTCTCCACGCAGCATGATACAGCAGATTGTCTCTCCCCTATCAGCTCTTCATCTAAGACCCTGTGTCTTTGTCAGTCCTAGTGTCTTAGTTAGGGTTTTACTGTTGTGAACAGACACCATGACCAAGGCAACACTTATGAGGACAACATTCAGTTGGGGCTGACTTACAGGTTCAGAGGTGCAGTTCATTATCATCAAGGTAGGAACATTACAGCATCCAGGCAGGTATAGTGCAAGAGGAGCTGAGAGTTCTACATCTTCGTGTGAAGGCTTCTAGCAGAACCCTGACATCCAGGCAGCTAGAATGAAGGTCTTAAAGCCCACGCTTACAATGACACACCTACTCCAACATGGCCAGACCTCCCAATAGTGCCACCCTTTGGGCCAAGCATAGTCCATCCATGACACCTACCCTAAGTTATGACCTATAATTATGTTGTTCACTGTCCGTCTTTCTAACAGAGATATGAGCTGCAAGAGGACCAAGGTCATCTCTAACTTGTTCTTGTCTGTATCCCAAGTGACCAGCATATGCTGTGCCCAGAGTAGTCTATTTTCAGTGAATCAATACACTATTTTTCTATTTCCTCAAGGATAAAAAGAAAGGAAACAAAGAAAAATGAAAGAAAAGAAAAAAACTATTATTGGTACAGTTATGTAAAAACATTTTTTTCTTTGTTTATAGCTCAGTTTTGTTTTGCTGTTATTAAATTTTATTATTTATTTGTTTTCAAACACTCCAGTAAGATCCTAAAATTTGTCTTATTAGAAGAAAGCTGAATTGAAAAGAGACACCCGGAGCTCCCTGTGCACTAGCCTGCCTGACAATCTTGGCTCACAGTGTTCAAGATCCTGGAGATGGAGTGGGGAGGGGAGCAGGTATGAGATTCATCAGAATGATGCAGCCTTCAAAGGAATGTTCCAGTAAAGCCTATGCTACAAACGATACGACACCAACTGCACAGGCCACACTGTATACAACTTGTTCTCTGGCTTCTGTGCCAGTCAACAACCCTAAGTCTCCCTCTTGTGATTTGAAACCACAAGTAACTAACCTGGCAGAGTTAATGGCTAATCCCCATTGCAAACTCAATGAGGTTCAGAGTCAGAAGAACCTCTTCAGAGAAGTTTAACAAAAGGGGGAAGAAGACCCACCCTCAAGGTCACTGGCGCTAGTCTGCAGGGATGAGGAAGCAAACTGAGAACCAGCATTCATTTCTCACTCCTGACTAAAAATGCCATGTGACCAGGTGCCTCCCACTCCTGCTACCGTGGCCTTCCTTCCCCACTCAGATGACCCGGCCAATGTCCTATGGAATAAAGCAAACAGTACCTGACTTTTAAATTTCTTTGGTCAAACATTTTGTCACAATAATGAGAAAGGGAAGAGCAAACACTTCTTGTCCATGAAATTTTTACCTTCCTAATATGAGGATTAGCTCTAAAGTTTTCTAGCCTAGCAAGTAATGAGATGGCCACAGAATGAATGATACAGCCATAGATTTTACTTAAATCTAGTAGCAAACAACAACAAAAAACCTTTTGTGTTCTCTTTCTCTCTCTTCCTCTCTCCCTCTCTCCTTTTCTCTCTCTCTCTTCCTCTCTCCCTCTCTCCTTCTCTCTCTCTCTCTCTCTCTCTCTCTCTCTCTCTCTCTCTCTCTCTCTCTCTCTCTCTCTCTTTTCTTTCTCTCCCACCAATAACCTTTACTATAGCAAATTTTCACTAATATAAAGATGGGAGAAGAAAACTAGCCAGAAACTAAACCAGGAAATACACACGAAAAAAAGAAAAAAAAGGTAATTCCAAAACTGACTAATATTTCATTGACCCTTGGGATTCCCGTCAATATTTTTATTTTAACCAACATGACGATGACTGATCATGTGAGCAGTGGGGCTCTGCTCCTGTTTCTACGCACTGCTAATATGGTCTAAAACTTTGTCCTCAGCTGTAATGATAAAGTCCCAACTTGAAAAAATCGAGCATAAGTTTTAATCCTGGGAGAGGTATCAATGTGCCACAGTGTATCTCTAGAAGTGAGAGGACAACTCCTTAGAGTTGGGGTAAAACATCCTGAAATTTCACAATCAAGACAAGTCTATTGTGCCACAATGGCAGGGAAATGGGTCTCATGTCTGTGTGTTAGCAGCTTTTCATTTTTTAAGTATCTTCCACAATAAAATAAAATGTTAGGAAATATACACAAATCAATGGTAGTGACAGCTTATGACTGATGGACAAGGGACAGGGACTCGAACTTTATATACTTTCATAAAAAGTGATAGAATCAAGGACTGGTAATCTACCTGTAATCCCAGAAGAAAGTGGAGACAGGAGGATACTGAGTTAGAGACTGTGATGGGCCAAGGAGCAGCACTCTTAGGACGTGTGGCCCTGCTGGAGTAGGTGTCTCACTGTGGATGTGGCTTTGAGACCCTCATCCTAGCTGCCTGGAAGTCAGTATTCTCCTAGCAGCCTTCCAATGCAGATGTAAAACTCTCCTGTACCATGCCTGTCTGGATGCTGCCATGTTCCCATTATGATGATAATGGACTGAACCTCTGAACCTATAAGCCAGCCCCAATTAAATGTTGTCCTTATAAGAGTTGCCTTGGTCATGGCATCTGTCTACAGCAGTAAAACCAGCATCCCTGGGCAACAGAGTGAGACTGTTTTTTAAAAAATGAGAAAAGGTAAGTGGCTCATTTCTTTAGTACACTTCAATTTTTTGAAACTATTTACTCATCAAATTATTAAACAACTAATTCTGTTTCTTTTAAAATAAGTGCTTTTGCATGAATGAACATTTAATAGTCTTCATTCCAATGTAGTCAGACTCCAGGGCCACTCGGAGTGGAATATGAGTTCTCTCTTCAAATCCTCTGAGTGTGAACTCCGAGCAAGAAATTTAAGCTATATATACCTCAAGCATCAGAATAGCCTACAGTATCGGACCCTTAGAAAAACAATCTCAGATGCCTAGAGTACGGGACACTTGGAAATTTGAAGTCACCATTGCTGGTACTATTAGCACAATTATTTGCTTACTATCAGTACAAGAGAAGTTAAGGGATAAATCCAGAGAACAGAATTTATAACACGGCTAATCTCAATCCAGGGGCAAGCCCATCCTACAGGATGGTCTGTCCAGTTTTAGATGCGTCTCAGAGGCTTTCTAATACTCAACTTATATAGATCTCAGATAAGGGAATAGACATAATAAACACACACACACACACACACACACACACACACACACCTGCACATACATAAAGAAAAAAGGTAATTCTCAAACTGACTTCATTGCTTGGGATTCCCTTCAATATCCCTTCAAAATAAATTTTCCCTTTAAACAATATGATAGAGAGCTGATTATTTGAGCATTTGTGGTCTAAATAATATTCTTCATTCTGTTGTTTGAGAACTGTCTTCAGTGGGGGATCTCACTGACTCTACCTGACAGCAGACAAGAAACTCAGACACCGTAGTGAGACCTGTGTGGGGTTCCACAGTCCATGGGAGAGAAGCCATTGTCTACACCCTGGGAGTAGACCCACCCACTGACGCTGCTTAAGGCAGCCTCGTTGACTCCTGACCCTTTGTCTAGTACTGGACAGTTGACAAAGCACATTGTGTACTTTATTCCAGAGCATCTTCGCCACAAGCCAATAAAAACGAACATTAGCCCCCCTTTTTTTTTCAGCTGAAGAAACCGGAGACTCAGCAAATTCAAATGATTTCTCGAGACCCTAAGGCTGAAACGGTTTCTACTCTCGGGTACACCTCACACCACACCTCAAATGCAGCTTATGCCTCCAACTCCAAAAAACGAAGCACGTTCACGTTCTCTTTTTCTCCTCTTCATATCCTCGCGTCCTCATCAGCACAACGCCCCACCCCCACCCCGCGCGCCCCATCCAAGCCAGTGAAAGCTCAGGTAACAAACGGCAAGCGACAGCAAAATCACCCGATGCTCACTGGAGCCCTGACAATATCGACAAAGTCCTTGGCAGGCCCTTCTACTTCTTGATCAATGGCACCGCAGCCAGAAACAAGCCGCCTTGGCTCGGGGCTGATTTCTGCCGTGAAAATGTACCCACAGAGTACATGTTCGTTTATATTCTGAGCACAGGAGATGAAATCACTCGGCAGCGTGTCCGTTTTTTGTGCTGTTAAGGCAGACAGTTGCTTTGCAAGCAAAACAGTAGACTTTTATTTGCCAGTGACATTCCACGAAGTGCTTATAATTCAGCGTTAGTTTATCAGCCATCCGATCTCCCACTCTGGGGAATGTGTCAACCATCAAAAGCAGCTGAGGAGGCGCAATGCATCTTAATGGCGTTCATTTCATCAGCCTCACTTTCTTAAGGGCATTTAATCAAAGAGGACAAGTCGTAGGCAGATTTTTAAATAAATGTGTCACTTTAGGTTAATCCACAGCACAGTCGAATATGTATTTGTTTATGCAACTACCAAATATGTCTCTCTGTTGCTCAGAGGAATTGAAAAAGAAAATCTGTAAATCAAAACATATTACAAGTGGTTTGAAACAGCTTTATTTGACCTGCTCGAATAGACCTGGCCAGGAGCTTCAGGTACAAGGGTGTTGAATGTCAAAGCTACGCCTGAGTGAATGCCAGCTCGACTTACCACAGAGCTTTCTATTCATCCTCCCTCGCTTGCTTTCTCTAGCCAGGTGAACAATGTGCTTTTAAAAACGTGTTTGAGAAGACAATGAGGCCAGCCGAAGATGGCAAGCCCAGAAGCAAGAGGAACTACAGGAATCTTCTCCGCTCGACCTTTGGTTACAGCGTGTGATGTAGAAGAAAGAGGAAATTAGACAGGAACAGGAGCCATACTGCTGGACGCCTGTATCCCTTTGCCTTGATAATATCCAGATACTGGCTTCTGTTTGCTCTCCTTGCTTTTTACATCCTTAATGTGGCTCAGGCAAACAGCAAGGCTGTAATTGTGTAAACACAGGGCCCATGTCAAATAGATTTCTTTTTCCTTTTTTGCCATCCGTTATCAGCTATCGGAACTGTCAAAATATGATTGTCACATCTGCTGGAAGTGTATTGGCCGGGTTGGGATGTGAATGTGGTGGCGTTATTTTAGATTGATTTTCCTAATGCTTTTCCCTTAAGTGTGCCCCTGTGCGGACTGGTGGAGCCTTTCAGTTCCTTGAATGAAGCTTGAACTGTGTTGACATTTGTCCCCAGGCAGCAGTGTCCATTTGGAGAAGGACCTAGGCTGAGGCTTTTGTTGGAAACACTTAAATAATCTTCTCCCTTTTGTCTTCTGAGACAGAGACTGTTTACCAAATAAGATTGAGACTGTGTGGTCCTCTTAAGTCTGCAGCTAACGAAGGTTATTAATATTCTTTGGGCTTCAGAGCACATACCTACTTAATGGTTTCAAAAATCATGAAAAACCAAGGCACAGCCTTCACTGTAGGTTCTTAGAGAAAGGAGAATACCCAGATTTGTTCTTCACCCCCATTGAGTGTATGTGTGTGGGAGGGGGACAGAGAGAGGGGGGGATAGACAGAGAAACAGAGGGAAAGAGGGAGAGGGAGAGAGAGATTGCAGTGGAAACTGAGGGTTGATAAGAGGCTTAAATTCTGTTCTTTTCTCCCCATCTTTAGAGGCAGCACTAGGAACTGACTCCTTTGGCCTTGGGAGGAGCTGAGCTACTCTAATATGCATGAATGAATTTGATGAGATGGTGGTTCTTTCTACTTTGATTCCTTGGACTAGAAAGAATGACATTTACACAATTATGTATCCTCTCTCTTTAAGGTGTAGGAAGGACTGCTGAGTCTCTGAGGTTGATTCTGGCTCCTCAGGGTGCCGGGAGCACAGAGGTTCTGAGTCCTTGTAGGGAGGAAATGCCAGTCCTACACACACGTGTGTAAATGTGTACAATAGCCACCTAAAAAAAGAGATGAGTCACAATGATGTTCACGTGCCATCTTGCCGTCCAGTTCAGCTTCCTCCCAGTCGTGAGACAGACTAAACTCATTCTGTGCAATCTGGTGGGCTTGTGTAACTAGCTTTCAGATGCTATGCTACATTTGTTTATCAGATGGAGCCTTTGAATTCTCAAGGCCGACCCATCCATATCCCCATAACAGTCACCTCAGGTGTTGCGCCCATGTTTCATAAATCAAACCATTTTGGTAAACTGTGTTGTAACCTTCCCCAACATCTCTGTGTGTTAGCTTTAATGTCATTATGTCCCATTGTGGTGGAAATGGACACTGTAGCCAGCGATAATGAAAATAGCCACTTTACACAGGTTCTGCAGGCAATTATCCAGGCTTTTCTCAGACTCCAGAGAAATCTAAGCTAATTGCTTTGGGACTTTTCCCACATTTCCATAAATTCTTTGTTAATTTTTCATGAGTAACTGTTATTGCAGTTGCCCTTAAAACTCCCATTGTATTCAATAATGTAAAGAAGTCATTATGGCAACAGAAGTGGTTTACTAGTGTGGGGACAGAACCAAACTCCCTCTCTCTCTCTCTCTCTCTCTCTCTCTCTCTCTCTCTCTCTCTCTCCCTCCCTCCCTCCCTCCCTCCCTCCCTCTCTCTCTCTCTCTCTCTCTCTCTCTCTCTCTCTCTCTCTCTCTCTCTCTTTCTGATAGAGAGCTTTTCTTCAGCTGAGTTTACTCAAAGCCAATCTAAAAGTAGTTCCATGCAGTGCCTACCTCATCATTACGGGACAGGAATTGAGTTTGCTTTATCTGACAGCTTGCACTGCAATTGCTTTCATAGCCACTCAGCAACCCCAAAGACAAAGGACTCTGTTCTAAGTGATGGAGGAGCAGCCGGGTGAGCCCAGTTTCTCAGGGAATGCTCTGAAATTACCTTAGATGTTATATTTGATTTATTGATTGCTTAAAGCCAGACTCACAATTTCTGTAGCTACAATAAGCACAACCTTAGAACTCCTTGGGTGCACTGAGGGGTTTTTTTTTTTTTTTTGTTGTTGTTGATTTTTTTTTTTTTTTTTTTTTTGTCTTTCAAGAACTAGTTGCTCTTTTTCTTTCTATATCAGTTTGATTCTCTCCTGTGATGCCTCTTGGATGAAGAAGCATGTCACTCTGAGAACACAGTCTTCCCCTCCCTCTTAGGCAGCTTTGCACTGCACATAGAGCATCCCAGCGCCTTGGACATTCAAACATGCACATAGATGAAGGGAAAACAGGCCTTAGCTTTATCCAGAGTCAGCAAGTGTGGCCATAGCCACATTGCACTGAGTGTGTCTAAGGTCAGAAGCAAATTAGAGTCAGGCCCCGTGCATGGTAAGAAGCCCCACAATTAGCAAGCTCAAAAACTACAAAAGAAACTCTTGTAGTTTAAGGATATAATGCTTGTGTTTTATAGCTTGGAGTTCAAGATATATTTCAAATCGCACAGGACATAGACATAAATTCATTACCTACAACGGAAGATCCTGGCAGACGGTTGTGGGCAAGGACACCATCATTAAATGACATACAGACAGGGAAAAGAGAAAAAGCCAGCTACCCAATTCCTTTTCCTGGGGCCTCGAAAGCCTTGTAACTGCTTAGGCAGATGCCAGAGCCAAATATGGCACATTTGACCTCTGATTTGACAGGTTGGCCTTTGGTTGGTTTCCTTAAAAAAGTAACACCGGCACTCCCTGCCATTTATACTCTGTTTAGGGACATTATAAGAAGGAACTTGGCTATAATTAGGGGCAGGGACAATCATAGAGTAGCTACACTCCACCCTTCGTGTGGGCACATGAGTGGTTGGCGGCCAGTGTGACACAGGCCTTCCCACCTGGAATGGCAGAGGAGCTGCCTTTCCATGACGGGACGTGAAGGAAGTCGGCTTCATGAGATCTTTGTTCTCCAGAGATACTTTTAGCACACCCCATGGGGAAACTTCTCATCTCCAAACAGACTCGTGTAACAGAACAGCTGAAGCTGTCTGAAGCCATTCAAGCTCTCCTAAGGGAGACAAATAAACCAACAATTTTCTAAGTAAGAATTATGCCGGCTGCTTCCCAGAGTCAGAAAAGCAAAGTTCTTGGAGACTAATATCTTGCAAGTGTTTTCCCAAGGTGTAACCAATAGGTATTTTTTTCCCAAGAAGTAATTGGTAAGCATCTGAGCAAACATGCTCTAAATTAAATGGAAACTGACCAAGGGAGTTGGAAATCAGACACTGTTTAGGGTGTCTGAGTATTTACCTCGTTCTCTCACTTTAAAGGAGACTATCAAGCCACAGCTGGAGCTAAAGGTATCAGATGTGCTGGCCACCCACGTTTACCCACGCTCTTCCTCCACGTCACAGTGTAGCACCCGTCCGGTCGGTTACCATCGGAGCACGTGTTTTTTTCCTTTCTTCTAGAAATTACTGTGCTGGGCTGTGAACGATTCTACCTTCTTCACTTGCAGATGTTCATTACATTGAGTCAATGGTCAGGTTCAAGGTCTCTGGCTTCTATGACACCGTCAGTATTAGATCCTGAGCAGGACTACTCCTGGTTTTCCTGTTGTTGCCTTGGGTCACGAAGATCCCGCAGCTTTGGAGCAGCCCTTGCGCATATCTCCATCGTTTGCAGATGATATAGATTTTGGAGTGGGCCAGTTCAGAGGCCTGGATCTGGACCTAGGTCGCAGCTGAGTTGATCAGTATGCTGGTTCACCCTTACCTGTACCACCAGGGAAAGTTCTCCAGCACTGCCCTCACTAGGCCACCCTATGTCACCGTCTGCAGGAAGCAAGGTCAGCACTCCTGCTCTCATGCCCTTGGACCAGTTCACCCACATCTACACCTCCAGAGCCATCTCTTCTGTGCTACCCAATCAAGGTATGGGCCCCACTCTCAAGCACTGCACCCTGAGGCTGAACCATCTACCCTGCTCTCACTCTCAGGCTGGCTTTCTCACGCCAGCTCCAATGTGTTGCCCAAGAGAGGTGGAGGGCCCAGTTTCCCAAGTGCTGCAGGCAGTGAGGGGTAGGTCTAGCGCTCCTGGTCAAAGGATTCCAGGGTCAGCGCTCCCAGCCACCGAAGGTGGCAACGGAGGGGGCATCACCCTCACATCCACACCACCTCACAGCAGAGCAGGGAAAAGGCCAGCTCTTGGGTATGCTCATCCTTTGGGCTGGCTCCCCTGCACCCCTCCACCAGAACCAGCTCCTCTGTACTGCCCAGACAGTGTTCAGGGCCCATTCTTCCAAGTGCTGCAGACACATATTCACATTTTTAATACACATACCTTCCAAAGCAAAACACACACACACACACAAAACAAAGCAAACCAACAAAAATATAGCCCCCAAAACAAGAAGAATTGCTAGAAGATTACTTGAAGTAGAAACAAAATGAAAGGTGAGATGTGGTTTGAATCTGTACTGTCTCCTAAAAACACAGTTACAGAAAGTCTCCGTCTGAGGGTATTGGAGAATAGTAGGTAAATCCTGGTAGGAGGTTTTTGGTCACTGAGGTTATGCCTTTGAAGGAGATTTGGGATTTTGTTCTCTCTCCCTTTCCCCTCCCCTCTTCCTTCCCTTCACGTCCCCTCCCCCACCCCTCCCCTTTCCCTCCCTCTGCCCTTTATTCTCTGTCTCTTAAACCAGCCAGGAGACCAAAAACTTCTCTGCCTATTTCTCCCAGCATGCACTTGCATTGCCCAGACCAAGTGATAGTAGTCTAAAACCAGGTGCAAAATAAATCTCTCTTTTATTGGCTGATTGGCTAACGTGTTTTTGTTACCGTTTAAATGCTTTGCTACGTGTCAATGCAAAGATACCACCTTACAAGTGAGGTGTGGTTCAACTGTTTAAGAATAAAAATTGCTGGGTGCCTTGGAGGTGGGAGGACTTTGAGAGCTTGAGACCTTTGTCATGTACGTAGAACGTTTCAGAAAAGCACGGACTGCAGTGCAGACCCTGTCTACATGTTTTGCTTAAGAAATAAAAGAGAGACATAGAGGGAAAGACCCATGTGTATAGGAACAAGCACAAAGCTAAACAATAAAGCAATAATTGTGACCGCCTCTATGGGCTATTATAGGGAGTGGGAAACGGGAAGGAACATTAAACAAGGAAATGTTTTCTTTGTACTCTATGTACATTGGTACACCGATGACTTTATGTCAGTCACATTAATTAGGTCATGATCGTGCACAGGTATGGGTAATTCTTATAAATGACATTTTCAGTCTATAGACAATCTGGCTGTAAACATGTTTCCATCTGACCTACCATTTTTCTAAGAGACAGTGTGAGACCCATAGGATTTAAGGTCAGAGAAATCAAGTGCTTTGTAATTCATATTCACTACTTGTATCAACTTAAGAAAATCATATCTAACCCATCAATTCCTTATTTCACCCTGTGCAAGGCAGGCAAAATATCACTTACTTCCTGGGACTAGTAATGGGGGTCAGGACATTAATAAATGTGAAATATGCAAGGTAGCACCTGGCACCAAATAGGTCTCTAATAATTATGATAAATACCCCATCTTCTGACTCCTGCAGACACTGGCTTTATTTAATGGCCGTCACTACGAACACAGAACTTGGAGACTGAAAATAAAGTGCAAACCTGACTAGATGGGCTTTGCAAGAGATGGCAACCTATACGAAAGATTAGGAGATGTACACAGAACTAGGAACCAGAGCTTTGAAGAGGTTCTCAGCCTTCCTAACGCTGCAACCCTTTAATACAGTTCCTCATGAGTAATGACCCTTCCCCCACCAACCAAAATATCATTTTGTTGCTACATCCTAACTGTAGTGTTACTACTTTTATGAATCATATTGTAAACATCTGACACGCAGGTTGCCTCATATATGGCCACTGAGGGGTTGACGACCCACAGGTTGAGAACCATGATTCTAAAGCCTCAGGTCAGCTGTGAGTTCAGTGCTTACTACAAGGGACGGCGACTCAGGTTTTGCTCTCTAAATTAGTTTGCCCCCATATCTCGGAGAGGCAAGCGAGCTCAGTTTCCGGCAGACCAAGATAACAGGCCCCCCTATAATTGATAATTTACATGACATTCATCTCTCTACACTTAAAAAAAAAAAAAACAAGAAACAAACAAACAGCTCTCCGGAAGTAACCCTGGCCCAGGTGCTTTTCCAAATCCCCAGGCAGCCTTTCCCGGCAAGACCTGCTGGGGGAAGCTTTTCAGAAACCTAGCCCAGGGCAGAGTACCTAATTTGCACGTCAAAGCCATTTGAAAGAGCAGGGCTGCCTGGGATGGTCCCTCCCTGGGACAAATGGAAAGGTCTGTGTGTGCTCCTGAATGCACACCATTCTCTTCCCTTTGCTCGGCTATCTGTCACCGCCTCGGTTGGTGAGGGTTAGACAAACAGTTCCTTGATCTGTTTAAAGGAACACTAGCCCTGCCCAAACAAGGCCTGCTTGGATTTTCTCAACCCAGGGATAATGATAAAGAGATTGGACTTTGACCTGTGAGTCCCAATCCAGGGCCTATTGAGGGACTGAAAGGGAATTGCACTTTTTCTTAAAAGTGGCCACCAAAAGAAAGGGAGAAAGGGCTTTGTTTAGGTCTGGGCTTGTTTTCAGCTCCTCAGAAGCCTGGCTTTCATGCACTCCAACTGGGCAGGTCAGTGGCTACAAAGTACCTCCCCCAGCGACTCCCTCCCACAGCTGCCCTTCCAGACTGCTTTGCTGGCTAATGTGGGCTCCGCATTCTCCACTCTCAAAACCCTGGTCCTTATTCAGAGCAGACAATCAGTTTTTTGAAATCCTTGGAGAAGCCAGCATTTCTTGCTCCAGCCAGGGAGAGGGGAGAGACCCAGTCAAAAAAAAAAAAAAAAGACAGATTGTAAGTAGTGAAAACACCCAGCCCCCAGCCCTCTAATGTCAGGACTACTTCCCAAAGAAGCTAGTCTAGGCTCCAGAGGCAGTCCTAAAACTTGGGTGGCCCTGCACACCAAGCCCCAACAGGGTGACAGTGAAGTGTCCTGTGCCTCCCTAAGATGTATGGGCTCCATTCTTTTCTGTGTTCATTGGGAATTTCCAGAGCTTCTCTGCAAGGGGAAGAAGAGCTCTTTGCTTTAAGATACTGTGTTATGACAACCAGCCAGCTTGGCATTACTTAGCAGCCCAGGCACTATAATGGGGACACAGGCCTGTTGTTTTTATTAAAGGGGTTGTCAGGATAGATAATTCACACATCATTAGCTGCTTCATTAGGAGGACAGTAGCCCTGTGGGCCCTGAACTTGTAGACATTTAAAAACAAAGCAAACGAAGACTCTCCTTGTCAGGAAGCATCTCCCCACACCAGCTCCATCAGTGGGAGTGTTTCAAAAACTGCTGTTTTCTAGGGGAACCTCTCCCTGACTCTGGAGCCTAAATGTGTAAAACATATTCACTTAAAACTGATTTGATTTAAGTTAAAAGCATTGCTTTGCAATGAGCTGCGCAATCCCACATCATCCATCAAAACCCAGCCATCTCGGCCTGCAATGCAGAGTTACTTAAGCACTCTCATATGCCCGAACCTTTTTGTGGAATAAAAAGCAAGACCATGAAATACACAGAAGAGGAAACATCAAAAAATGTGTCCATGGCCCATGACACTGGTATTGCGTGAGCGTGGATTTGAGTAAGCATCATTTAGACAAACAGTGGAGTCAAATCCTGGGTTTCTTTCTTTTTTTTTTTCATAATGCATATTTTTCTCAGCAGTAATTCTGCAGATCTTGAAATGCAATATGGGGGCTCTGGTTTCCTAGTGAAATCATATGGTTGATCTGTTTTCTCAAAATACATGTGCCATATGGAGCTGGCCCCAGGGCATGCCTGCCTCAAGCTGAGAAATAGCTGAAGATTCTGTACCCTTTTAGATCAACCAGCCATTGTACAGGCCAGGGTTTTTCAAATTCAATTCTGATGACTCTTTTTTTTTCCTCATGCTTCCCAACGTGCATAACATTGCCTCTGCAGGATTTAGTTGAAGACCAAATTCTATAACCAACATTAGCTGTAAATGCTTGCAACTGTTGTTTTGTTTGCTCTTTGTGTTTCCCTGATCAAAACTTCACTTTTTATTGATTTCAAAATGTCCTCCAAAGATTCCTCTGTTGGCAACTTAATCCCCAAACTCATGCGCTAACAATTTGGGTGGTGATTGGGATTAGATGCGCTCATGAGGGTGGAGCCCCACAATAATAGTCCTGGCTTTTTAGGAAGAGAGATAGTACTACTAAGTGTTATCTAGTACATTCTATCTTGCATGCAAAATCCTTTGGCATATTAAGACACAGGAAGAAGCCCTCAACAGATGCTAATAACATGTCTTTGGACTTTCCAGTCTCTGTCATTATGAGCTGAATAGACTTCTGCTCTTCACAAATCCCCCAATCTGTGCTATTTAGTTAAAGCAACAGAATGCACTGCCTTCTTCCTCAGAGATGCATGAGGAAACTGGAGAAGTACGTAAGCCACATGACAGTGGAGCTGAAACATGAGGGGTCAGACACTGTGCTCGTGCCCTCTGGATGGCACTTGAATTATCTGCATTTGAACTTATAATTCAGTCATCTACCTCCTCAGGGGAAAAGAGTCAAATACAAACGACAGGTCCTAAGGGGTCGGGAGTGCCACAGATGGATTTGGAGAAGGCTTCCTGGCACTTGGAATCACACCACATTAGCAATGATTGATTCTCCACGGGTAGTCCTCCAGCCTCACCTGAGAATTTGTTACAACTTGGCAACTGGCACCCCAGGTCAGCTACTTGAGAAATTCTGAGATTGGAGTCCACAGACAGGATTTTAGATAGCTCTCCAACTCATTTATATAGTCGATCAAAATTTGAGGGTCACAGTCCTACAGTGGCGTTCTAGGTCACGTAGAAGCAAAGAGCCTGAGGTCAGATTCTCTTAAGAAAGTATGCAGGGGCCTGGAAAAATGCCTGGTACTTCAGAACATTTACCGCTCTTGTAAAGAACCTAGGTTACATTCCCAACACCCACACAGCCATCTGTAACTAGTTTCAGGGGAATTCCGTATTTCTTCTGACCGCCTGAGGTTCCTGCACACATGTGACACACATACATGCACTCAGGCACACACACTTACACATTAAACTACATAAAAATTTAAAAAAAATACTCTTGTTAAGAAGTCCTGCATAGGGCTGGAGAGATGGCTCAGTGGTTAAGAGCACTGACTGCTCTTCCAGAGGTCCTGAGTTCAAATCCCAGCATCCACATGGTGGCTCACAACCATCTGTAATGAGATCTGATGCCCTCTATAGCTACAATGCACTTATATGCATAAATTAGCAAATACATGAATATATGTTTTTAAAGTCCTGCATAGTAGTACAAGGCTGTAATCTCAGCACTCAGGAAGCTAAGATCACAGAATAGGGAGTTCAAGATTAGCCTTGGCTGTAAGGAAGATCTTGTCAAAGAAAAGAAGGGAAAGATAGAAGGGGGAAATGGAAGAAAGGAGAGACAGAAGGACTGAGGGAAGAGAAAGGGGAAAAGATGGTCATCAATTAAAGATATGTTCTCCATAGAAACCTGTAAGATGTAAAATTTCAGAGAAAAATAAGTGACTGAAGACAGGCTTTGGTGTCACTCAAAGATGGGGGTAGAGAGGGTTCTGCACACAGCACAGAGAGTTACCCCACTTTGGGCAAAGGAAACTAACAAAGGTTTTAGGTTTGGGCTTAAGGGAACACTGGGACATATTTATTTGAATAGTTATTAACACGACAGACAGGCAGGCAAACAACATGGCAGTGGGTCTGAGGAGAGTTCAGGTTCCCTTGGCAGAGTGAGGTGGGGTTGGGGTGTCCAGCTCATGTAGACTTCAGAGGAAGTTCCAGGCTAAGGTTGATGTATCATCCATAGTATATGCTCTGTAATCATCCTGTGTCCGCTGTCCAGGTTTCACAGCTGGCTAGAGAGTCTCTCTCATCTTGAGGATGAGAAGGGGCTTATTTAGTTCATGTGTATTCCTCATAGGAGGTATGTCACTGGTCGTCCCTGATAGCTTGGAGTCTGTTACACCCGGGGAATCACATGCACAGTCAGCTACCAAAGCTGCAGATGGGCTAGGCCTGAACAACGTCTGTTTTGGGGATGTAACGCCAATCTTTTGAATCTAAGTTATGGTCCTTAGGCACCAACAGTGGGTAGGCAAAAAGCCTTGTGTTCCCCACAATTAATGTAATGGAAACTTAAACTTCAATGCAACTGTGCTGGGGGAGGGTGGGACTGAGGGAGGAGTAGGCTCTACTCTCAGGAATGAATGGAAGCCAATTATAAATGGCCTTGAGGTTGGGAGTATGATTTCTTGTTCTTCTCTGGTCACTTTCTTTCTTACACTTTCACTTTCTGCAGTGAGGGTGGTGTAGCCAAATGGTCCTTGATTGATATTGGCACATTAATATTGGCCCTTCCAGCTTCCAGAAGTATAAAAAACTCAATTTCTTGTCTTGATAAATTGTCTATGGTGTAGTATGCTCTTGAATCCAAACTAAATAGGTGAAGTTAGCAAGTACTAAAGTTAACATTGATGTTACTGAAATGTACAGTATGCTTGAGATGTGTTCATACCCCAGTGCTCCCACAGTGGATCAAGTGGAAGACTCTTCTATTGAAGAGCCCTGGGGCTTTTGCCAGCCTTACACCCACCGCCTCAGGTCAAGGCTAGACCAAGTATCAGTTTCCCGCCTCTGGAAAGGCTAGGCCAAGTTTCCTTCTCCACCCACAGGAGGATCAGGAACATTCTTTAAAAACTGCAGAATGTACTGACTGATAGTCACTTGACCCTCTTGTCCCAGATAGAGTTCAAATGCATGTCATATGCTTGCTGGCCAATAGATTCAAAGGTCAATATGCTTAGCCAATAAGTTTAAATGGTAACCTTGCTGATGTAAACTTTACACCAAAAAATACAAAAACTACTTGTTATAGCCATTCAGGGTCACCTTCCAGTCACTCGCCACGAGGGGCTGATTGAGGGTTGACTGAAAAATAAATCTCTTGCATTTGCATCTATCTCTGATCTCTCGTCTTATTCAAGGGAGTCTTCAGGTAGTTATGACTCACTTACACTATTCATTCTGTGGAACCCAGACCTATGTAAGGCATGGGTCCACATAGTTAAGCTGCTAGGCACTCTCAGCTGGCCATATCTCACAGCTTGAAGAAATCAGACATTTATATCCTACCCAGCAATTCTTTCACTGAGACAGAAAGTTAATAGTGATGCTCTGATATAATTGTACAACCCCTAATTTGGATCTTGTATGGTCCTTTTTAATGTTCTCCTACCCCTAGGCTCCATCATGGCTCCCATGATTAGAAGGCTTTCTCTTTCAAACCAAATTCATTCTTGAAGGTTAATTCAGTATCAGCTCCATTTCTTTGTTGAATCATCTCTTTCTTTGTTTAATAATGTCCATCTGAGTGTGTAAATATGAAGCAGTAAAGACTAGGAACTGTAGCTCAGCTCTGAGTAGCTACTAAAATCCTAACATAACTCAGTCGTCTTTCAATAACTGTGGAATAAAGTTAGTTTGAGAGCATATTACGGCATCCATAGGGAACTGGAAAAGAGCCTCATTTGAAGCCATTCTATGTCATATGGACTTTGATTGCCCTGTATCTGTTTCTCCATGTGCAAACAGGGTACCCTGATTTCCCTGAAGGTTCCTACCTGTTCCTGTTTCACTTGGGTCTTGGTCAAATTGCAAATCCACATGCCTATCTTTAGCTGGACAAGGGGTGGGGCACATTCCTCAACCTGGAGTTGATGGACTGATCATAGTTTAATCATGGTCAGAGAACCTTCAAGAAGTGATTGTGTCTTGAATCACAGTTTTAGCAGTCTCTTCTACCAAGGTGTCCAAATGGTCTTTAGACCAGAATTATTTCTCTATGACATTTTATGAGTGTCACATTCATCAAATAAATTCTTTTTCACACACACACACACACACACACACACCACCACCACCACCACCACCACCACCACCACCACCACCACCACCACCACCACCATCACTTTTTTGAATGTTGCTACTTTCAACAAAAGAAGCCTGACTGACACACGTCTTCATACTTTTTGAATTTGGTAACCCGTGTTTTTATGTGTTTTAAAATCTGGTATAAAATCCTGTTTGCATTATTAGTAACATAAGCCACTTCACAGCCTCGTGATGTAAAACAGATACTTTTCTGTGTTCCGACAAAGAGCATGGCAACGTGATTTCTTTCTTCTTCCAAATATTTAACTCTCAAACTCAGAAGACTAAGGTCCCGAGGCTATAGGGAAGAGTGTCACTCAACAGCTAGGGCCTGGATCATCTCGAGATGTCTGGTTTTGTGCCTGGTGACTGGACACGGGTGACTCAGAGGCTCAGCTTTGCTGATTCACCTATTGCCTTTTTGTGTGACCTGGATTTCCTATAAATGCTAGCCTTCTAATGTTTCAACTTCTCTAATGGCTCAGAACTCCCAATGAGAGTGTTCCAGCCAATGAAACAAAAATAAATTGCCACTTATAACTTGGTCTCTGAAATCATAAAGCTTTATTTTCAGTTCAGCCTGTCCTATGGAAATCCAGCCCAGGTTCAAGAGCAGATAAAGATTTTACCTCTTTGGAGCTAGGGAGCAATCTCAGTGACTGAAGTACTTGAACAAACATAAGGACTGAGTTGAGATTCCCCAGTTAGCCACCCAAAAAGCTGGAAGAAGTGTCCTCCTGAGACCCTGGCATCGGGAGGCAAAGATAGGAGGATTCCAGGGATCTAGGCAATTGGTGACCTCCAGGTTCAGTGAGCGACAGTCTCAAAAACAAAAGCCAAACAAAACAAAAAAACAGAGAGCAATAGCTAGAATTTCACCCAGAGAGAGTAAAATCACAAAATTCGTTGCAGTTTTACAACACAATAATAACAATTAAAAGGTGCACAAAGTAGGTGGATATAAATCACCAAGAATAAGGTTGAGAAGAGTTTGTTTGCAAACTCATTTATACACTTTTGTCCTTAGGACCCTGGACATTTCCTATAGTCCTGTTAAAGACAGCGTAGACTTGAATTACCTTTTTGTCTAACCTCTGTATCCACTTTGTATATGCAACCCTTATAATTATCACTTATAAGTCTTTTCAGATGTCAGATTGCAATGTGTTCAGGGAAATCTTATTTTATTTAATAATGGGCCTAAAGCCTAGGACAAAGGTGTGCCAGAGATACAAACAGGAAGCTCTTCCTTCAAATGCCACCTGATGTCATCATAAGAGGATGAGTATAGTACAGTAAGATATTTAGAGAGAGACCACGCTCATAACTTTGATTATAATATCTTGTTATAATCTTTATATTTCATAGTTAATATTAGCTTTTTAAGAGTGCAAACCACACACCTTTCTTTACATTTTGTTTTATATATATGGATGTTTTTGTCTGAGTTGGTGCCTCATGCAGGCCTGACATCTGATGCTCATGAAGGCCAGAAGAGGGCACTAGATCCCTAAAATAGAAGCTAAAGAGGCCTGTGAACCGCCATGTGGGCGCTAAGAATTGGACCTTGATTCTCTGGAAGAGCAGCTAGTGCTTTTAATCACTGAACCATCTTTCCAGTCCCAGTATTAGGTGGTGGTGTGTGTGTGTGTGTGTGTGTGTGTGTGTGCGCGCACACGCGCGCGCGCCTGTGTTAGAAAGTATCTGCATAAACAAGAGGAGAGCTCCTAACTTCCAGACTCCAGTCTGAGTCCTGAAGGCCACTCAACGTGTTTCTTTCCCATCATTATTGTACTGAGGTCAATATCCCCTGCATTCATAAACTCTACGGTGCTTTGAGTTCTCTGGACTGTCTACCCATCTCTTTAGCGTGTTCCCCTCTTCCTTCTTCCTGCCTGTCTGGCTTTTACATTTTGATTAGGTTGTTTTTAGGTTAAAGAATGCTCCAGGAGTAATACTTAATCACATCTCCTTAACTTTTGCTTCATTGTTAAAATCATTCAAATCTAGATGGGGAGGAATCAGGAAAGCTTTATAGAATGCTTTATGGGCCCACACACTATGCTGAACAAAATGGATGGTGTCTTATTGTACACATTGATAGGAACCTAAGAGTGCCAGGCAGAACTTAATTGATTGATGATATGCCAAAGAACCATTTGATAAGTGCTAAGCTCATTTATTTTAGCTCTGCTGACCAACGGAATGGCATGTTTGTTAGCATTAAGTCAGACTCCGGGTAAATCTACTGTCAGCCATGACACTGTCCAGTCTTTTGACATGAGATAGGAAAACTCTTATCAACAATTTTTAATGGAAATAAATCTCAATTTAAAATTTTCAAACCTCCCCTGTCAACCGCTATGGGTACTTGTAAGTAACCAAAGTAACTATCTCTCTGTATTTAATCATTCCGTAGCTGGTCAATGTAATCGTAATCTCCAGGGGAACTATTACAGACAGACAGACTCGTGCGGAGTATCTCATGTGGGAAAAAACCTTTACTTGACAAGGAAATACAGATAAATACTTCACTTTGATGCTTTTATATATAGGTCACAAATTATAATAGAGCCTTACTGTAATTCATCTTAACATGCACACTACAAAATCACAACTTGTGAAAAGATATCATTAGCCTTCATTTACAAACAATCACAGTGTTTTCTTTCCCCTGAATCACCTCAAGAATCTATTTTATTTTCCTCAATTGGCCCTTCATCTTCCACTGATCCATTTATGCTCTGCAAGGTCTGATGAGATCGGGTTTCTCCAATCTCCTTATTTTCCTCTACAGGATGATTGCAGCAGTTGCTCATCAGAAGAAGTACCAGGGAGCTCTAACATTCACCAGGCAGACAGACTCACAGAAAGAGATTAGCCTCTTCCTCAACTTTCCACACACACCCTTCCCAGTCGCCACCATACACACACACACACACACAGTATTTGGACCAGAGGATTTGAGCCTCTGGCCTCAGTCTTATTTTAGAAACATTACATGAGAGATTTAAGTCTAATAGCATCAGTTCTGCTGCTCTTCACTCGGGAGGGGCAGCGGGGAGCATGGCAGTCTTGAGTGTTGATCTAACAACCACACACCAACTCACCCATTTGAATAGGATAAAGAAAAGCCTGGACCACCTCTCACTTGATGGAAAAAGAGCCTCACTATCTCCAAGTAGCAGCTAGCAGCTAGCAGCTCTCAGCTTAATTGCTGTGCTTTGATGCTTGTGTTGGATAGGTAGACTGATTTCTGAAGTGTCCTGAAGATGCTCAGTAATTGCACAAAAAAAAAAAACACTTGGTTATAAGAATATCAAGAATGCTTTGCAAATCATAAATAGTAATAGCCTGCCTCCATCTGAGACGTGTTTATATGTTTCAACATAGATGTATAGATTCTGATTCTCCAAAAATGTAATCTTTTCAGAGGAGCATTTTTTACGTTACTTAAAGCGTATGACTTTATTAGCCTTTGAATGGCACTGTGGGAGACAGTAGATAGAAAGGAGGATTGCCTCTGTCTTTTTCCTGTACACCAATCCTTCTCCCTGACAAGAAAGCCCTTGCTATGTTGAACCTGGAGCTCTACTCTGTACTTGCTTCTTGCCTGCCCCCAGATTATTTGTCCCTGTGTTACATTCAAAACAGCTTCTCCATATGGTCTCAGTTGAGTAAGTTCTGAGGCTACCTGAGGCTTGGCCTACCTCCCTTATGTAGCTGTTTTAGTTAGAGTTTTCTGCTGGGAACAGACACCATGACCAAGTCAACTCTTATAATGAACACATTTAATTGGGGCTGGCTGACAGGTTCAGAGGTTCAGTCCATTATCATCAAGGCAGGCATAGTGCATGAGTAGCTGAGAGTTCTACATCTTCATCTGAAGGCTGCTAGCAGAATACTGACTGCCAGGCAGCTAGCGTAAGAGTCTTAAAACCCACACCCACAGTGACACACCTACTCCAACAAGGCCATACCTCTTAATAGTGCCACTCTCTGGGCCAAGCAATGGTACTATTATTATTCAGACCATGACAGTAGCTATCCTCCAATTTTTTGAAACCTCGTGAACATTTTCAATGCATACAAACAAATGATCTTAATGATCTAGGAAAATTATCATCAAGTAATGTTCAATGATGTTATGGTATGAAATGGATTCATGGACAGGCTTTATTTTTTATAAACCATATGGCTTTCCATCCCACTGCTATTACTCAAGTCAAAACCCAGAGGAAGAGAGAGGAAAATGGCTAAAAGGGCTTGCTGTAGAAATGTGAAGACCTGAGTTCAAATCCTCGAGAAGCATGTAAAGTTGAGCACAGTAACATGCATCTCCAAGACCAGTGCTTTTATGATGAGATGGGAGAAGTGGACCAGGAGAAGCTAACCTGGCATAACACAAGAAACCTTGTCTCAAATAAGGTGAAAGACACGGACCATGACCAGAAATCCTCTGACCTTTGAATATATGGTACAGATACTTTAGCATGTGATTTGTATTTTCATTTTCTTAATAGCATATTTTGCAGAGAATTGTATTTATGAAGCACAGTTCATCACTTTCTTTAAATACTGTGTTTGTGGTGTCATATCTAAGAACTCTTTGCCTTATGCAAAGTTACAGGATTGTCTTTCACTATTTGTTCTAGAAGTTGTACAGTTTCACATTTTACCTTCGATTCTATTACCGGTTTTTACTGAGGTTATGTAATTTGAATTAAACACACACACACACACACACATACACACACACACACACACACATACACACAGAGAAGTTGTTAACTGGTGAAGACTTTGAATGAATGGCCAGAATAGCTTTGAGTCTTAGAAGCTTCATAAGAAAAGCAAACTGGGCATAAGGGAGACCCGAACCCACAGAAAAGTAGTCAGTGCGAATTTGGGTCCTACATTTTCCATTTCGCTTCCCCTGAAGCCTGTTTCTTCCTTTCTTGTGTTTATGTGTATCCATGAGATTTGATTGCCTTTTGGGATCCTTAACTATCCCTTTTGTTAGGTAAGTCTTGGGGAGTATATGAACTTTGACAACAGGAGAACTTTGGTATAAACAACTCTATACACAGCATGAGTAAGAACTCCGAGTGTGTGTGTGTGCATGCGTGTGCGTGTGTGTATGTATGTGTGTGTGTGTGAGTGTGTGTGAATACAATTTGTTATGTAGAGAATAACATGATTTTTGTCCTGTGTCTTTGAGTGGTATGTCCCTTTTTACAGGTCAGATAAAAACTTGAATTTGGTCCTGTAAACAACACTGATTCTTTAAGATTGGCTGAAGGAGCAAATCTATACGACAACCTTGCTCCTCTTCTCTGTGGAACACGCAGGTGGGGTAAGTGCAAAGAAGAAGAGGCCAGTCTGTCACAGACTAGGGACTCTCTTGACCCTAGAATCTCATCATTTGAGTGCTACCTGTCTCCAGTAGCATTCATGTGCAGTTGGTGACACTGGCCACTTAGCCCCTATTGGACAAACATGGCATTATAGGCCTCTCTGAGGTCTTGATTACACTTCCCAGTGAGTGACAGCTTTAGCTATGAAATCTACTACTTTAGCATGAGGCACCCTGATTCTACTCCAGCATCCCCACCAAAAAGCTAATCTACCTTTAGGTCGTATGAGAATCAAAAAAACTTGGGCCTTTATTTCAAAATATACAAATAGCAAATCTTAAATATTAAAATCAAACAAAATCAAAATCTTGAAGTTTAAATCTGAAAAAAAAATGCTATGCTGAAAAAAAATATTTTCAATTTTTTAAAAAATTATTATAAATAAAACTTACTGTAAATTAAAGATCACATTCTAGAAATTTTATATTTTTTCAGATAGTTGATATAAAAACATGACAATAAACTTTATAAGCTAAACCCTGCGATAAAATAATCAGGAAGAACAGACATATATTTTCTCAAGCACAAGCCCTCAGATGTTCCGAGTCACACTGCTATCCACGGTTATAAGCAGGGAAGTGACATTTATAAAGAGACAGGTCAAGAAGTTAGAAGCATGAATAAAATAAACCTACAGTTGATATGCTTATCAATTTTCTGCTGCTAAGAAAAAAAAAAAAAATAACCCAGATACTCAAAAACAAGAAAGGGTTCTTCTTTCCTGTCTACCCCCGACTTTTGAGTTGTACTGCAGCTGCCCAGGGTTGCTCTGAGCAACCAGGCCAGCGCCATTGCTGGCTTCTTACAGCTGCCTTCTCAATGAGCTGTTGCCCTAGATCTCCAAGATCCAGATCCCAGACTGGCTGTGCCTGGAGGTGGAGGGTGAGACAGTCATCAAGACAGAGCGTAACGTAGATGACTCAGTCACTGGTGGAAATGCTTCCGGTGAAGGTCAAAGGTAACCGGACCAAATGTACGGTAAGCATCCATGTTCATACTGTTAGGAGGAGTCATCGCTTATGGAAAACCAGTTTCGCTAAAGAGACCTAAGGAAAGTACATCGGGGGATTACGTTCACTCAAAGGAAATGCAAAGGACCAGGCCAGGAAGTGTAAAGCCCTTCGTGATGGGGGCTGCAGAACAAACGAAGCACATTCTTTCTGATTTCAGTACGGACCAGCGAGAATGTGAATCCAGATGGCCTGATCTCTCCTCTGGACGACTGTGATGATTGTGTGACTCAAAGTATCATTTTCTTTGAGGGTGGTTGAGAAGTGGAAGCATGTTAACAAACTAAGTGATTACTTCACATCTGTCACCTGTCACCATAACTGGCTGCCGCTTGTCACTCATATAACATCCATATAACATAAGTGGTACCGATGTCCCAGGGAGCACCTTCATTTTGACTTTGAATTTATTTTATTTGGAGCGGAGGCCTCCTTGTCGTTCTCTGCTTTTACGTGAGTATTTACGTAGGAGTGTGAGCATGGTGTGTTTGCACACTGCTGTGTACTTGCACACTCAAACACCCAGGTCAGTCCTACTTTATCCCCTTGATACAAGGTCTGTCCTTGAAGCTGGAGGCAGGCTGGTAGCCAGCCAGTCCTATTACTGTTTCCACCTCCAGTGTGAGCTGACCTCACAGGTAGAGGGTGCCACTCTAGGCTGTTGAGGACACTGGGATCCCAGTTCAGATCCTGCTGCTTGCATAGCAAGCACTCTGACCACTAAGGTTCTCCTCCAGCCCCTGTGCAGTGTGTGAGGGGAAATACGTCCACCATTTACACTGTCTAAAATTAAAGTGAATTAAACTCAGAAGAAGAGGACTAGGGAGAAGCTGTCAGGAGGGAAGAAAAAGGAGGAAGAGCTGTAGGAGGAGGAAGTTCATTGTTTATGATGTGTGTCTCTGCAGCTTTGGGCCTATGACAGCATCACACATCCTGGCAAAGGTGTGTGATGAAGCAATGGCCCTCAGCTCATGGTAGCCAGGAAGTAAAATAGAGGAACCAGAAGGGCCCACAGTCCCCACTTCAACGCACACCTCTAATGAAGCAACTTCCTAACCCTGTTCCCACTTCCCCCACACCTCCATAGTACCAAAGGCTCACACCTCCAACACAGTCACTTTGAAGAACACTTAAGATCCGACTCTCACAGCTGGATATGGTGTGTGCTTGCCTTAGGACTGCAGTCATTTGGAGCAGTGCCTTTCAGTGACCAGTCAGAACCAGAAGAACACCTCTCACACAGCCTGAAGAGCTGAGACCTAAGGAGATGGCATCTTTTCATTGTTGTAGCTGAAGGGAAAAAACGAAAAATAGAAAAAGGAAGTCTAGCTCTTCATTTAGTGAAGCTCATTTGCCTAAGAATGTCAAGACCACGTGTAATCACACAACACTTAAAGAGTCTTGTCGCTAATGCGCTTTCAAAGAGAAACCTTAAAATGCACAAATGAATCTCAGTGCTAAGAAAGTCCTTACACTGGGGATAATAGTCCAGTCAAGCTACGCTCTACCTCTAGTGTTGTTTCAGCAAATCTTGGCTACATGTCCGTGTGAGTAGGAGGCCAAGTATCTAGAACAAAGAGGCCTGACTCGAAAAGGCAGTTACTCATCAGGATGAGCAACTTCAAAATACGGTGAATGAGTTTGTGGAGACCTCTGGAGACCAGAGGCAAATGTCCCGTGTCTTCCTCATTAGCCTCTCCACCTTATTTTGAAGGCAGAATTTCTCATCTACCTTGAAGCTTAGGTCAGCTGAACTGGCTGAGTAACCAGTGAGCCATTCCTTAGTACCAGGGCAACAAGCCCTACCTTCTAACGCAAGCTCAGGCGACTGAGGTTGAGTACGCATGCCTGTGCAGCAAGTAGCTTAGCAAGTGAGCCATCTTCCCAGGCCCCAGATCTCAGCTTCCAGAATTAGGATCTGCGTTAGACGAAAGGACAGCGCTGTAGAAACAGAGTTCAGGACTTTTCTCCGTGTGTATGTGCTGGCCTCCGTGTGTTCCCTCTTGGTTCACTTCCAATGGCTAGCGGTGGTCAGTGTGTCACAGTCTTCTCACAGCCCCCGGATAAGCATCAGAAGGGGCAGGAAGACCGGATCTGTCTCCATATCAGTCACCTTATTTTCACATTCAGGTCAAGCATCCCAGCTTCTTCCTGATTCCTCCTTCCTTCTTCTTCCTCCAAACTGCCTGAATCTGAAACAGTAATTACCCTCCTCAGTAGAAAAACAAAAGAAACCACTTAAACAATTGTAAATGATTATCCTCACAATATCACCTATACAAGAAACCTTTATCTACATCCATCATTGTTTTAGGATTTTTTTTTTTAATTTTAGGTTTATTTTATTTATTTATTTGTGTGTGTGTGTGTGTGTGTGTGTGTGTGTGTGTGTGTGTGTGTGTGTGTGTGTGCATGCGCGCCCACGTAGGTTCCTGTAGAGGCCAGAAGAGAGCCCTGGATTTTCTGAAATGGGTGTTACAGGTAGTTATAAGACCTGGGTGCTGGGACCTGAACCCCAGGCCTGTGGAAGTAAGACATGTTTCTATTCTGTTGAGCCCTCTCTCTAGCTCATGGTGGTTCTTATTATAACCTCGAGTGACTGTTAATTTGCTTAAATGTCTTTTCCCAGGCAGGACTGCAGATGTCTAAGGACAAAAGTTTGTGTTTTTACATATCTGTCTTGATGCAGTGTTAGACACACGTGAAGTGTTCATTGAACATGTGATTGAACTTTAGATTTTGATCCCTTCCTCTCCCAGACCTGAAAAGGGCGATCATTCTAACCTTGAGGAATTACTGAATGGATTCTGAATATGCAACAGGCAATGTTTGCTGAAATGCAGTATACTGTTAGGCGGTTACTCAGAAAAGAAAAACAATGACCCCAAAGGGATAATACCTAGAGGACAGCAGAGAAGACAGGAATAAGTAAGGAGAAAAGCAGAGTTGGGCATTGTGAGCATAGAACTACCATTGCATTTTTAAAGCCACGGCCAAGACTCAACTATGAGACACACATACGCACGTCACTCACCTGTCCTAACGGGCAGTTTTAGGCCAGTTTCAAATGCCCAGTATAATATGGAAGGCAAGAAGTGCTAAGCAGACAGAGAGGAAGCAGATCTGAACTGAAGGTTTCTGGTGGACTAAGTTAAGCGAGTTCTCCAGTTTTCTAAGGCAGGTGATGAACGGCTGCACATAGAAGCTGTCTGCTGCCCACACTTCAGGTTAGGAAGAGGAGTCCTGTGTCCTCATGGCTTGCTTCACATGTCTGCTATGTGACCTGCAGAGCCTCAGTTGCAATGCCTGCACGTGTGGCTTGTCTCCCAAACCTGAAAGAGAGCACTCTCTTTAAGATGGATGAAAATAAAGGCCATATTCCCCGGTTCATCCCTTCTTTCGTAGGGATTAAGCCAATGAGCCATACTTTATAGTCCACTGTTTTGATTTCCATTTGGAGATTTTTGTTCCAGGTAGAAGGCCAAGATGTACCATGTGAATGAATCTCATGTCTCAGCCTGGTCAGCAGCTTCGTAAAAACAAATTGAGTTGGGCTTTGAGCGGTCCTGCACTCCCCCAGCCACACCCATGGACTTCATTCAGAACTGTGAAAGGCCCATTCTCAGTGGGGAGAAATCAAAGGACTGGTCATATCACCGAAGCTGATGCCGTTCTACTGTCAAAGATGGAGTTCAGCTAATGGGGCCCTGGCTCATTGTATTTTAGCCACTATAATATCTAACATTCAAAAATACTGGGGAGGGGAATAAATATCACTGTCTATGAGCAAAATTACGAAACATGAGAAGAAAATGCCTGTGTGAAATATTCTGTTTATCAGACTCTGTCATCCCTCTCCTGATTCACCCTCCCCCTCTTCCTGGATTCTGTCTTTTGCTCTCCTAAATCCCAACTATAAACATTTCCAAAGAATTCTGAATCTTGGTTTTGTTATTTGTAAAATGGACTCGAGACTAGATAGTTTTATGTCAGCTTGACACAAACTAGAGTCATCTGAAAGGAAGGAATCCAACTGAGAAAATGCTTCCATAAAATCCAGCTGTGAGACATTTTCTCAATTAGTGATTGATAGGGGGCGCCCTGCACATTTTGGGTGGTGCTATCCTGAGTTTGGGTGGTAGTCCTGATTTCTATAAGAAAGCAGGCTGAGCAAGCTGGTAAATAGCATCCCTCCAGGGCCTCTGAATCAGCTTCTGTATCCAGGTCTCTGATCTACCAGAGTTCCTGTCCTGATTTCCTGAGGATGAACTGTGAGGTAGAAGTCTAAGCTTAGTAAACCCTTTCCTTCCCAGACTCCCATGTTTCTGTGGTCATGGTATTTCAGCACAGTACTAGAAACACTAAGACAGGCTTTAACACCCTGTTCATGAGAATCAAATATTAAAATGTGTTCATGTCTCACTGTACAGTACTGAACACAAGCTACCCATCCTTTTCATGAGAATAAAAGGATGTCCACAGTGTCTCTTACACGTGATGAGAGTGACATTTGTTTCAGCTTTTCATATGACAACCCCAACCGATTTTGCTGCATTTGGCTAAAAATGACCATCATCTTCAACAACACATTTAGATAAGAATACAGGATTCTGACTTATTCAAAACATCCTATGTTCTGAGCTTCCTTTTCTATGTGTGTTTATATACATACATAGATATGGGCATGTATGTAGAATGTATATTTTCTAATCTAGTTGGACGTAATTCTGTTTAAATTGTAATTCTGATAATACATCATACAATAACAGATGTGATAGGCAGACAATAACCCCCATTGACCTTTGAATTCATTGTGGATTACTACCCTCTGTTACAGATAATGGTTAAAACATGTTTCTCTTTTCCATCTTTATATCACACATTTGGGGGTAGAAAGGGTTAAATAGAGAGAAGAGCCAAGGTTATTAGGGAAAGCAAAAGATGGTCAAGAAAAGTAAGGATACAAGAAAAAGTCATGAAGACACTTGGTAAGTTATTTTAAAGAAAAAGTTGAAAAATAAGTACAGTTCATGAGTTCATGAAGCTGTTCTCGGATGTCATAAGTTATCAAATAGAAACCCCAAACCAGAAGTGGACTACTTTCCCACAGGTTGTTAGTTAGAGAGAGACCTAAAGCTTCAACAATAATGCATAAATTGTCATAGATAACTGATTGTCCACCAGAACAGAAGTATAATACCCTATCACTAAAGACACAACTTGTTCCCATCAGGGGATGTATAGAAATCAAGCGGGAACTAGGTTAGAAGCTTCCCCCCCCCCACAGTCACATATAGTGCCATGAATTATGTGACTCCTATGGGCCAGAGACCAGCAGACTGAGACTGGGCAGGCTAGCATCAAAGGAGAAGTGGGAAGCAAGAGAGGAGCTTTGCACAGAGAGGTTGAGGCACCCACCTAAGTTTCACAGCACATGCACTCCCCACAGACCACCTCCCAACTCAAGTGATGCCTTGTATCCATGCCTTACAGACTGTCCTCCTGTGACCCCTTCTCAAATAAAATCTACCCTAATTTCCCCCAAGTAACATGCTCAGGTGTGGAAGTCATCTTATACCCAACAGCATCTAGAAGCTTAGAATGCTATAGGTCTGGGGTCGATCAAAGATTTACCCGTCTGACTATGAATGAATTTTAATAAATAATAGTTTATACTAAAGACGGCCAGGTCCATACTTGAAACTCATGCTCAGAATATGGACCTGAATTGCATTGTTCAAGACTTTATAAAGACAAGACCCACAAGGTTACAAACTTCCTGCCTTCTTCTAGACAGGGGTGAGAATACATTCTGACCTATTTCCTGCCTGTGTATTTCCTGCCTACATGTGAACAAGCACACATTCTCTGCAGCCAACTTGTTTACAGATGCAGAACCACAAGGACTGTTATCTTACATAAGCAATAGCCCCCTGTATTCTAGGAAGTTATCTGTACTTGGGCAAGTGGGGCTTACAGGTTAGGAGCATTTTTTACTTTGATTAATATCTTAAGCACAGTAATTTAGATTAGAACATAAGTTTAACCCCCATAGCCCTTGCTTGCCCACACCTGACTCAGCATACCCAAGCTCATTGTTCCTATTTATCTTTGAGCTATGTATAAAAGAGAGATCACAGCCCCAATTTGGCGATCTTAAGTGTTAGCAGAAATTAATCTAAATTCCTTGCTTTAGGTATTCATAGGGACATCCAACCAGGGAAATTACATGAAGTATTGCCAAGAATGTATGCAAGAAAATAATTATGAAGGCATTCCTTTGTTATCTATTAATATCAGTTGCCAGGCACTCTATCAGCAAAGGAAAAATAAGTGACCAAGATCTTTCAATTTATACATTCTGAAAGAGATAAGGAGAAACAATAGATTCTATTTGGGAAGAAGCAGGCTGTTATTTTTGTAGTAAACAAAATAGGCTTTGAGTAAAGTCCTGTTATCATCAGATAAAGACCAGGAAAGATTGGTGGCTAAGATTAGAATTCCAAGTCATTTATTTTAAGATGAATTGGTAGGAGAGAAAAACAGCAGATGTAACCTGGGAAGCTGTTGTAAATGTCAGGAGTGGAATAGGAGCCAAGGGGTTGGGTTCACTCCAAAGAAGTAAAAGAGGGCTGGAGCCATCTAGGCTGCTGGTCTTCAAAGGATGTCAAGAACGGGGGAGCTGAATCTCCGCCAGAAATCACTCAAATGACTACACAAGATGTATTTTATGTAATGAATGTGTAAAAAATATATCAAAGTTGGTAAACTCTTTTAAAGGCAATTACTCTTACTTCACATTAGTGAGAAACCAACAGAGTTTCAATAAAAGAAAGGGATAGTATCGGTTAATTACAGTTCTGTAGAGTCTTCCAAAGATCTGGATAACCAACCTCAGCAATATGTGAAAGCAGCAAGGGAAGGCAGATATCACCAGCTACTGTGACATTCTGTGTCTTAAATTTGCAACAAAAACTGTACACACCTGAGTTTTAAAAAACATATTTGCAGCGGATACTAATAGGTTAGGAAGAAAAGTTTAGCTTTTTTATATTCTCTGTTCAAAATATGACAGTACAAATCTTTCTTCGTTGGGAATAAACAGCATTAGAATAATTTATTGTTGTTTTCCTTGAGATAGTCTCACTCCACATAGCCCTGGCTGACCTGGAACTTGCTATGTAGACCAAGATTGCCTGGAACTCAAAGACTGTCTGCTTCCTAAGTGCTGGGATTAAAGGCATGCACCAACACTTGCGGCAAAGTCTAATTTCTAAATTCAGCTTGATTGCTCTTCAATATCACCTACATTATAAATTAAAGTACAAGTTCACAGCAGTCAATACAAACAATATCACCTACACTATAAGTTAAAGTACAAGTTAACAGCAGCCTATACAAAAGAGAGGGAGACTGTCAGTTTCTGATGACATAAGAAAGACTCCAGGGTGCTTAGCTTTATGTGTGTGTGTGTGTGTGTGTGTGTGTGTGTGTGTGTGTGTGTGTGTGTATACACTCTTTCTCTATAAAATGCAATATTTACACATGCCAGAATTTCAGGCTCCCAGGATTTGAAGAAGCAAATACCTCTTACTTAACCTGCTCTTTATTTTCATGAAGCCAACAATAAAATAATAGTATATTAATATTTACAATAAGTGTGCAAACAGGCAACAGAGACATCTGTGCATCGCCACAACTACAGCCCAGGGTAAATAGTTGCAGACACATATGAAATAGAGCTACTGGGTGCACATTTCACAACTGGAAACCACCTTGACGTTCCCTGTTGCCTGAGATGATGACTTATGAATCTGAATAGGTGATATGGGAATGGTGCTGTGGTAAGAGTGGGTACTGCTTTTCCAGAGGACCTGGGTTCAGTTCCCAGCACCCATAACAGATGGCTCAGAACTGTCTATAATCCAGCAAATCTGATATCTACACTCTGTAGGGACCTGCACTCGGGTGATGTACATTCATAAATAAGATAAGAGCAAATTAATTAAAACATAGTATGAAGTGGACTTGGGATCAATCCCCTTGCTACCTGTGGTAGCCAAAATGGTAGTCACCTACAAGGCTTCCTGGTATAACCTCAGTAAAGGCAGGGTGGTCTGCCAGTGTCCTTGACAATAGTCTTCGTATCCTAGAGTGGTTTCTCAGGGGGTTGGGCAATACTAAGCAGCCATCAGGGAGTAGGAGCTTGAAGGGTTCCTGAAAGCTCACCCAGAACTATTTCCACTAAGCCACAACCATCACTTCTGAGCAGTTTTTAAGACGGCGTTTTACAAAGTTGATGAATGCGGCCTATCCTGCTCGGTTTCACCTCAACTGCACAGTGAAGCCATGGGACCTGTGTGAAATGTGAGAGGAAATTACATCTGAATGGGGTCTTTAGGGCAGTTGGAGAAATTCCTCTTGTGCTCCATTAGTTTAATTATGACATAGTTCAACAGATTCTGAGAAATGCCCGACCCGGGAGCACTTGTCCTTAGAGGCATGTAGGCCAAGGCTGTGGCTCTTAATCCCATTCCTCAGTCAGGTGTCAGACAGAGTAGAGGCACAGGCACACAAGCACATTTTGTTTAGAATACCTCCGAAAGCCAGCCAAGTGGCAAATGTGGACATCTGTGCTAGACTGTGGCTGTCCTGTTCCTGTTTTTTCAGTCTAATCTGTCAAGATAACCATTTCCCCATTCTCTTAAACAAACACAGACTTCCTTGTTTAAACACTATAGCGGTTCCAACTGAACACACAGCTTTTAATCATTCGGTGTTACATACACTCGCAAGAACCTGGGAAGAGAATAAAAACATCTTCAATAGAAACTGGCTGATTGTGCTACTTTGTGAGTCCCGGCAAAGAGAGAAATCTGGAATTCTAGATAAAAGGAACAGAGCAGCCGTGTGGGGGAAACCTATCAGACTTTAAAATTACAAAGGAGTTAGAAACTGCATACGCAATTGCAAGCTTAATTCAACTCTGAGAGAAAGGGAGAGAGACAGAGACAGAGACAGAGACGGCCGAGAGTGAGCCGGAGTGACAGAGGAATGATGTTTTAGTTTCTTACTCAGTAAAAGTGTGAAGTTTCACAAACATAAGTTCCTATGTTGGGGTGTTTTGCATAAGCTCCTAGAGGCTACAGTGAGCTCAGAAGGCTGGCTGTTCTCAGAAAAGCTATTTCAAACCGAAGCAAGGTTGTTTGCCGGCACCTCCCTCCTGAGAGCCTTTAGCGGAAAGCCGAGTCACCTTCCCGCATGTTCTTACTCGTGAGGCATTCTGGGTCATTTCCTAATATTTGGGAATAGAGATGTGTAGAGTTGGGGAGAAGGCCCTTCACAGTGGAATAAGCAAGAACGTCCACAGCTCTGACGTTCAGTCCCCACACTTTCAGCCTTGCCACTCTCAAGTGCACTGGAAAATATCCAAACACACCCCCAGATCCAAAGTGAAAACCTACATAAAACTGGAAGTGTTTTCTGTTTAGGGAAAACAAATGAATGTGAAATAATTCACTCTTCATTGTTCATGTTTGACTTAACTTGTTCTCATCCAAGATCTCTGACCACTCAGTGACTTTCCATAAGCCAGTTAAGCCTTTCTGAGACTTATTTTCCTTAACTCTGAGATAAGATAAAGTCTCTAAGGAAGTGCTTGAGAAGATGGAAAGACAGTGTATACTGTGAGTGCTTTACAAAATTAAAATAGTCTATTCTTAACAGCTATCACAATTGAATAACATTCTGACTGATATAAAATTTAGGTTAATAGAGTTTATATATAACATGAGTTAGCAGCTCCATGCAATTAGGAATTAATTTAATATTGCAGTTCTAAACCTGTCTCACAGATATAACACCCTGAGTGTCAGTCATATGTAAAAGTCCCTATGGGGGTAAAAAAAAAAGTAGCCAAAATGTTCTGTTTTTTTTTTTTTTTTTTTTTTTTTTTTTTTCAGCCATTTTACCAACACAACTGGTCCACAGCTGTGCTCAGATGGGAACCAAAGCCTGAGCTCTAGCATCTGTCCACTTTGTGTGAGGCTATCCGTGAGCAAGTGTACATGCAATCTACCTGGCTGGAGAGCCATCGTAGGTTGGAACTGGTTGTCCCTATCAGATTCTCCTTGATAAAAAAGTAAAAGTTGAGTGTCAGAAGAAAAAAAAAATCAATAAGAACTAAGTTTACATAGTGGCTGAGTCACAGCACTGGGACAGCAAAGGCCTGTGGTGAGGAAGACATGGGAATCCGTCAAGAACTGAATTTGAGCAGCCCAGAAGCCAGGCGCTGGCAGTAACTGAGACTAGCTCTAGCCACACGTTATTGCGTTACGGCCAGTGTCACCGCATGCGCTGACTGTAGTAGCCCGGATTAATATTCATTGCCGTCAGATATGAATTTTCAGTCTTGATTGTCTCTTTGCTGGTTCTAAAGGCCCTTGAAGGGTCCAAAGTCTACATCAGTGCTCATCCACGTGCCTGCCTCTCGTGACATTTGCCCGAGATTTTATTTCTGCATTCTGAGAGTTGCTAGCAAAGAGTAAATGATGGAACTAATCAGTGTCCCTCAGGTTCAAACGATGTCCATTGGCAAAATATTCATGAAAAAGCTACTGGACAGAAGACGAATTGCTAGGTATGGAACACATAAAATGTAAAGTTTTCTTAGGCTCCTTCCTCTCTTTTGGTCGTTTTGTCTTATACTAGTTTGCTAATTTGATAGTTTTTTTTTTTTTTTTTAAATCTTGTCTTACTTTATTTTATTACCATTTCTTAGATGCTTATTTGTTTTCTAGGGAAAGACAGAATGGGTGTGGGACCAAATGGGATCTGAGGCAAGGAGGAACTGGGAAGGGTAGTGGGGAGGAACTGGGAGGAGGAACTGGGAGAAATGGGTGGAGGAACTAGGAGGAGTAGAGGGAAGGAAGGATCATAATCAGAATATATTGTAAGAAATAAATCTATTTTCAATAAAAGAAAAATGGCTCCTATACTTTGGCCTAAATGGGTAACTATAAGGAAATTAATGGATTTGGAGCTCTTTCTCATCAACCATCAAAAGAAGAGAAGGAGCACAGGGAGCATTGTGCACCTACGGTTTGCCCCTCACCCCGTCAAGGTCTATCCTTAAGGCTCTTTGTTCCACATACTGCTGAGCTATGGGGCTTCCTTTCAACTGTCAATTTGATAAAGCTTGTCTAACTGGAGTTGGCTATGGGCAAGTCTATAGGGAGATTTTTCTCATTGTCTTAATTGATGTGGAAAGAATCAGTCTAAAAAATGGGCAGACAGCACCATTCCCATGGGATCTGTAAGTAGAGGAAGTTATCTGGACACAAAGTAAGCACGCAACCATTTTCTCTTTGTTCTTGACTGTGGGTATGATGCGACTGGTAGCTTCATGTTCCTGACACCTTGACCTCCCTGCCATAGTGGACTACGACCTGGAACTGTAAGCTAAAATCAACCTTTTCTCTTCTAACACATAATGATGGTGGTGATGATCATGGTATCAAAGCCCTGTCCCTCAAAAAAAGGATTTCCCTGCCAGCGAGATGGGTCAGTGGTTGAAGGTAATTGCCACTAAGCTGACTACTTGAGTTCCATTCCCAGGACCCATGTGGTGGAAAAAGAAAACGAGATGACCTGCACATGGGCACTGTAGCATGTATGTACATATGTGCACACACATAAACAATCATGCATACAGGCACACAGGTTAAACCAATGTAACTTCTTTTGAAAATTACAACCGAATTCGAGTTGATGGGTTCCCAAGAATTATCAGTTAGAGAGCATGAATGCTAAGAGGAGAGTAAAACATCAGCCTCCTGGGTGTGTAGGCCTGTAAACACCTTGCAATACAAGTGTGATTTCCACAAAGCAAAGCCCTAACAGGGAGGAAGAAAAAGACTGGGTAAGAACAGTGGGTGTTATTTAGAGAACAGCAAGTGTTATTGCTTGGCTGGTGTACAGGCAGCTTGCAGAGAAAGATAAAGATGAAAAGGAAGTTTGGAGCCAAGGAAGGAAGGGCTTGAAATGTCGGAAGACAGAATTCAGTTGATTTAGTAGGTAATGGAGGCTGGTGAGGTTTCTGAGCAGGGAATGCTATAATCAGTCGAGTTGGAGTCTGACACATGCTTCCACACTTGAGTAACTTTCCTATAACAATATGCCTTTATCAAAATATCTTTATGAATAAAATAATGCATGCTATAAAATATGAATAAGCAATGGAAGCAGAATAAAGAATAAGAGGGTAAATGGTGTAATATCTGGGCACATTTTTGTCATTTATTTTGCCTTGGCAGAGAAAGGTGTCAGTGTTCTCTCCAAATAATCACCTCAAGTTGCTTACTGCAGCTGATCTTTAAAGACCATGTAACAAACTCTTGCTTTTCGTCTGGTTCTTCCTTAAGCTGCAACATGGTGGTGAGTCAGTGACTGCGACCTGCGCTGAGAAGAGACAGCGATCTCCCTTCATAACTCCGTGTATGGATTGGCATGCCCTATTTTGTAGTAAGCAAACTGGCAGTAAGGGCTTTGACATGTCGGTGCCTGGGTGTCTAGTCTCAGGCAGGACACTTTAAAAAACCAGAAGAAAGGCTATGAAGATGGCTCAACATAGGGTACTAGTGTTCAATTCCCAGCACTCAGACAACAGCTCGCAACCCTCTCTAATTCCAGTTCCAGGGGATATGACACCCACCTCTGGCCTCAAAAGTGGTCGATTGCCCATACATGCAAGTAAAACAACTATGCACCTTAATAAATACATACAAAACAGAAAAAAGTGATGTGAGTTAATAAAAGTCAAATACTGTGTACCGATATTCACATATTATACAATAACTACCCAAGAAATTACAGAAATATGGCAAAATATTGTTAGATTATACTCTTGAAAAAGTTAAGACTCCCTCACACAGATATACATTTAGGTATTCAGACATACATTTATATACCTATGAGAGAAGCTTCAAACTTTTTAAATAGAAGGAGTCTCAAATATTGAACTGAGTATTTTATGAACCACTCCACACCTAGTGTACACACCTTAACGTGAAGACTGGCTAAGAAATATAGCAATGGGTCTATATGAAAAAATATATCATTGTTTACAAATAATACAAACATAAAGTCATGGAGAGACACTGAAGGACAGTAGATTTAAAAGAAAACAGTAATACTGATTGTGTTATGATCATTTTATTAAATGCTGTAGAGCTTTTCTCTATTTTATTTTCAAGAGTGATTGTATTGTTTTGTCATTAATGACTACAGAAAAAAAAAACATAGAAAAGGAAAAGAGAAACCTGTAATGATACACTGTGGAGGAAGCAGGTTGTCCTGAGTGATTTCTTTTCCAACAGCACTGAGGTCCCCAGAAGACCTTACACTGCCAAAGCCACATCGAATCAAGGGAAACACCAATTCCTCTGCTTTGTTCTCTTCGGTTCTGAAGAGGAGAGTGAACGGGAAGCAGGTTATACCCATGGAGTGCAGTCCAGGATATACCCATAGCATGTGACACAGACCCAGGCCTAGTCTCTAAGGCTGCATAGAGTATGCACAGCCTCCTCCTCCTCCTCCTCCTCCTCCTCCTCCTCTTCCTCCTCCTCCTCTTCCTCCTCCTCCTTTTCCTCCTCCTCCTCCTCCTCCTCCTCTTCCTCCTCCTCCTCCTCCTTCCTCTGAGAATGAGAAACAAGAAATAAGCAATCCAACACTGGCAATAAAACCAGCTGCCAGTTGATGTCAGCCCTACTGATTTAGACACAGCGCTATCTCAGTCTCTTTCTAAGTAAGCCAGTGAAAATAAAACGCTTTCCTCGCAATGAGGCCATTAGCTGAAATAATGATAAAGACCCTTAAACATCTTATCATTCGATAACTGTTGGCTTAGACGGGTTACAGCATTATCTCTAGATTTCTAAGAGTAATTTGTTCTAAAGAATTACTAATAATTTACACATGCACAGCCAGTAGAAGAATGAGAAAATAAATCATTGACATATAAATCTAGCAATTAAATTATTAGTTGATGAGGATTTAAATTTTACTCAATAATGAATGTCCTGCTTAAACTAAAACTGTTTGGAAGTGAATGTCTGACGAGAAGGCAGTTGGTAACACTGAATGAACAGTTCTGCTCTGGGAACTTCTATTATTTACATGAGATTTTTATTGTTAATTTAAACTAGACTTTTGGCAAAGCTGCTGTTATTCGTATCATAAAAGACAGAAACAAATATTCTTCCTGAACCGATTTTGTGTGCGGCTTCTTCCCGTCACCACTGTTGAAGGGTCAGCCCTGGATCTGTGGCCTGGAATTATTTCCCAGCTGTAGCACAAATATCTCTAACTCTCCCTCTCCTGACTACAGTGAAGAAGATACAGGGAGAGCAGGTGAAGTCCTGGCAGGATTTCACATTTCAATCTAAGGATGAGGCAAAGGTCAAAAATGAGGAAAATTAAGAAGACAGGCATGTGTGGTTGAGAGAAAGGCTTCCTGTTCTGCGAAGGCTGTGTCTCCTAGACACCAGCCCAAGAAAGGCCAGAGAATGAGATCCTGTTGACTTCTCTGCTTACTCAGTAATGCTGGCTGTCTCCCCTACAGAAAGACAAGTTATCCTTGCACCAGGGTTCAGAGTCGCATTGTAAAATGTTTCCGTACTCCTGGTGAAAACATACTGACACAGGTCCTAGGGCCAGGCTCTAGAAGGCTTTTCCAGGCCTGACCTCAGAGTCCCGAGAGAATTTCCAGAGCTAGCACTCTGCATGCCAATGAAATCCAAGCCTCTTGATTATGCAACAGACCACACAGTCTAAAACCATCGCTGAAGAAATAAGCCAGCGTTCTAAAGGGGAAGATTGTCTCAGGATGGTATCCAGTTAGTTTGAGGCTTAATAATGAATATTAAAAAATATATATTCAAGGATTCTGGGTATCTTTGATACCTTGATACCTGTATGCATATATTCAAAAATTCCTAGTAAAATTATTTCAGAGATGAACTCTTCAGTCAGAGGAAAGTGGTTTTTGTTTTGTAATTGTTTTCTTTTAATGTTAACCCATTGATTAGCACAGTAGATTTCCTTTATAATTCTAAATAAGTTATTTTTGTTCTCCCACTGTGGTTCTTGTTAGTTATGACATCAGTACCCAAGGCAAGTTGAAAGACAAAAGATCACAATACCATACACAAGAATGCAATTTCTGTGGTTAAGGTTACACATTACACAATTGTTTACCGGCAAAGTAGCCTCCACTTTACTGAAGAGTTTAACAGTAAATCAGATGTTGCTATGGAAATTGTACATTAAAATAAGGTGTATACAAATGTCTTCCTTTGATTTTTTTTTTTTGGGGGGGGGGGGCACATGTAAATTTTTAAAGTCTCTGCTAAAAACAAAAAGTTGAAAAGACCCTGTGACTTTTTTCTTTTTAGTTTTTTTTTTTTTTCTTTTAAAATGGTAGCTGACCAGTGACTACACGGCTAAGATAAAAATGGCTGGCAGAGTGGCTACTACTGTTCAAACACGTTCCCTTCCCCCTTCAATGGAAGGTTCCGGGAAATCAGTTATCTTCACAGTCTGAGGTATTCTTTAAGGCTTCCAGAAACAAAGATTTCTGCTCGGTCATTCTGATAGTACAACAGATCCTGTTAAACAATTCCCAAGTATCCAAACCTGTAGACTAGGTACTGTTTGCCCAGCCCTGGTTCTTGGCCACCACACACAGATGGCTCATCTTGTCACTCACAGATTCCTTTCTAAATAGAATTCCTAAGTGGTCTGGGTGTCATCGTGGTTCTACTATATATTTACTAAGAATAAATTACATTGGCTTCCACTATCCAAATAATACAAATGGATAGACCCATGGCTCCAGCTGCATATGTAGCAGAGGATGGCCTTGTTGGGCATCAATGGGAAGAGAAGCCCTTGGTCCTGCCAAGGCTCAATGCCCCACTGTATGGTGCGCTCCTCGACCAGCGAGGAAAGACGACCACCACCAGAGGATTCTTCTCAGATCACGCTTTATTGTGGGAGCCTCTTGATTGAAGGGGAGAGCAGGAAGCGAGGGGCCCCGAACTACCCTAGCTGTCCGCTTATATAGGGAGAAGCGCATACGGGGCTTGCCATGATTGGTTGTCACCAGTCTGCTGACACCAGAGGCCTCGGGATTGGCCGGAGATAGGTTATGTACTGCGCATGCGCAGGGTGCAGCGCCTTAACTGACAAGAGCATTACTATATATGGAGTTGTTTACCTCAAACCGTGAGGGAGCCAGCGCCATCTTGTAATGGCGTCCGCATTCGGCTCCCCACACCACTGTAGGGGAATGTCAGGGCGGGAAGGCAGGAGAGGGTTGGTGGGGAGGGGAGCACCCCCATAGAAGCACGAGGCAGGGGAGGGAATGGGGGTTATAGATGGGAAACTGGAAAGAGATAACATTTGAAATGTAAATAAAATATATCCAATAAAAAAGAAAGGAAGAAATGTTGCGGGGGGGGGGGGGATGTGGTGGTTAGGGGTAGGGGAGTTATATTTGCTCCTAAACTTGCTTTATGTAAGATGCCTTTTTAATAGTGATACGTCATCTACTAACATTTAAAACAAACATAAAATTTACAGAAAAAAGCAGATTTTATTTTCTTTGAAAGAGGTCATTTGTTAATATCAAGGAAGAGAAATTTAAACATGGTTGCCAGAACAGCATACACATTTTTTTCTCAGATTGATTAGAAAAAGTGTTGAGTGCTCGGTTCACTTTTTTTAACGATTGCATTTAACTTTTCTCTTTTGTGGGTGTACATGTGGAAAGTCTATGGATGCCTTATATGACTGCATGAAGTCAGAGGACAGTTGTCAGCAATCAGTTTTCTCCTTCCACCGCATGGATCTTGGGAACCAAATTTAGATCTTCAGTCTTGATAGCAAGAGCCTGGACCTGCTGAGCCACTGTCTTTACCTGCTGAGCCATCTTGCCCCCTACACCCCCTCCCATATAGAAGAAATTCAACTAACAACAACAACAAAAGCATATACTTGAGACACTCAAGATAAAAGGGACCATGCAAAAGCAAAGCAAACAACAAGAAATCAATGAGCCAAAGGTGTGAAATTAATGTACAGTTGTTTTTTTTTTTTTTGTACCTTTAAGTTATAAGAAAAGATTTAGGATGTGTATGCCCCACTCGTGATTCTATGATATTCTTCTTATTAGTTTACAAGCTGCCCATCCTAGTGGATTTTTCTGGTCCTTTTTAATTTTCCCCACGGCCCTCATCACTGTACTGGACTACATAACACCCTTCACATACATCCCAGATTCCCCTGGTTTCCTTTCTATTTCATGCCATGTATACATTTCTTATTTAGTCTATCTGTATATGATCTAGGAATCACAAATGGGAGGAAACATGCAACATTTGTCTTCCTGAGACTGACTTAATGGACTCAATAGAAAAACAGTATTTATTTGAGGCTAACAATAAATTGTTCAGAAACACAGGCAGACACAAGACTCAAGACAAAATTTGGAAAACATTTAAGAGTTTGGAAATCGCCAAATAAAGTTTGGCTCATTTCTATTTAACTTGTCTTTTACAATCTTTCATAGGGAAATTCTATTTCTTCAAGCCAAATATAATTAATAATGCCTTTTGTGTAACACACATGTGGCTACTGTGTGATTTTGTGTTGGGGCCATCGGCAATGATGTCTCATGAATGTAAGAGCAGCCAATGATGAAGAAATATTAAAAACCTTAGGTGAGGCTTGTGGGCCTATGGAGTTGCCTTTTATCCAGAAGGAGAGATAGAAAGAAATACAATCTTGTATCTCTGCAGGTTGATACCCAGTTTTCCCAGCACCATTAGTTAAAAAGACTATCATTTCTTCAATGTTGGATTTTGATACTTTGTTAAAAGTCAAGTGAGTAACATTTTGACCTTATACCTGGCTTCTCTCTTCATATTATAATAGTTCTCCTACAATATACAGTGTCTTAGAATTATCACACACAATGTAGAAAGCCATTCAGTTAAAGAATGTGCAGAGAACTGGCATTGGAATGGAGGCAGCTGGGAGAGTGCTGACTGACTCAGCATGGAACCCTAAGTTTGAGCTCCAGCACCACATTAACTAGATGCAATACTGCATGCATATAATCCTAGCCCTGACAGGTAGAAAATGACACAGAAAACCCTGGAGACAAAAGGTCATGTCTCCTATATGAAATCCAGAGTGTGGCAGAATGAGGCCGAAAGATCACCATGAGTTCAAGACCTGCCTTGACATACAAATTTTGTATCTCAAAATAAAACAGGATGTTTAGATAGAAAGGCTCTGTTAAAATCAACAATAAAACAAACCAATCAACCAACCAAACAGAAATATAACTCGGAAATTTAGGAGAGAGTTCAATGATAGAAATATAGGTTGCAGGGGCTTGAGACGTGGCCCAGCAGTTAAGAGCGTAGACTGCTCTTCCAGAAGGCATGGGTTTGATTCCCAGCACACACATGGAAGCTCACAACTGTCTGTAACTGAAGTTCTAGGGAATCCAAAACTTTCATACAAACTTGCTTGGAAACAAAAGACTAATGAATATAAAAAAATGAATAAAATCATTCAAAAGATAAAAATATAGAAGAAAGAGAGAGGAAAGAGGGAGGGGGGGTTTGAAAATGCCATAAATTATAGCAGTTAAAGTAGAGTTTTGAAGACCCCTAAAGAAAATCAAGAGAGAAATGACATAAGCGAGAAAGCTGTGATGGGGGGAAGTTTAGGAAGAGGCACTAAGGGAGAGTTCAAAAGCAAAAAGGAGAATTAAAATTCAACCTGTTCTTAGAAACCAAGGGGGCAGAGACCCGGGGAAATGACAGATGGGCAGGGACATGGTCTTCAGGTAAATGCCACTTAATCTGTCAGTCACCAAGCTTTCAGTGGGAGGATGAGAGAATACTGAAGAGTTCCAAAGGCTGAAGGTTTAGTAGTGAATAAGGAACAAAGGCAAGGACAATAGAAAGTTCATTAACTTCGATGATGAACGGAAGGGAGACAGGATTACATCTTTGAAGCTAAAAGATTAAACAACTAAAACTGTTGAGCATAATAAATGGAAGAGAAAACATTTAAGATGAAGTTGTTAATAGAGAGCAAAAAGAGTGGCTGGAAAAATAGTTCAGAAGTTAAGAGCACTTGCTGCTCTTCCAAAGGACTTGGGCTCAATTCCCAGCCCACAAATAGTGGCACACACTTGCCTGTAACTACAGTTCCAGGACAGCGGATGCCTTCTCCTGGACTCCATGAGCATCAAAGGTGCAAGTGGTACAGAGACATAGTTGTAGAAGAAACACTTCTGTTTGTCCAGATGATCTGTTTATTAGAGAAAGTGGAGTATTGAAATCATCTACTATTAATGGGTTGATGTTAATCTGTTTTTAACTTCAGTTGTACATTTTTTATGAAATTTAGTGTACAAGAGTTTGGTGCAGATATGTTTGGGATAGTAATGTCTTCTTGGTTAACTGTTGATTTGGTTAGAATGAATGTCCTTCTTTAGCTCTTCTGATTAGTTTTAGCTAAATATATTTCATGAGATACCAACAAAGGGGTGTCTGCTTGCTTGCTGGTCACATTTGTATTTCTTACCTTCCTTTCACGATAAGGAAGTACCTATCTTTAAAGCTGTGTTTCTTTGGACAATAGATGGATTTTGTTTCTTTATTCATTGAACCATCCTGTGTCTTTGGTTTGAGAATTAAAGCTATGAATAGTTGTAGTTATTATTGAAAGTGTGCATGGATTAATAATTGTGTTGTTGATTTTGGGTAGTGGTATTTGTTTTCTGTGGGACTTTTTATTTTAGTAACAGTAGCTTCATATTTCTTTTTAGATTCTCTTGGCCATTTTCATCTTTTTTTTTTTTAAGACCCAAATACTGCTTCCTGTATTTTCTTTAGCTCTGGTGTCTTAGTTAGGGTTTTACTCATAAGGACAACGTTTAACTGGGGCTGGCTTACAAGTTCAAAGGTTCAGTTCATTATCATCAAGGTAGAAAAATGGCAGCATTCAGGCAGCCATGGTGCAGGAAGAGCTGAGAGTTCTATATCTTCATTAGAAGGCTGCTAGCAGAATATTGGCTTCCAGGAAGCTAGAATAAGTGTCTTATAGCCCACACCCACAGTGACATACCTATTCCAACAGTGCTACACCTTCTAATAGTTCCACTTCCTGGGCTGAGCATACACAAGCCATCACATGTGATTTATTGGCTTTAACTTTTTAGGCAGTTGATAAAATGGAAAGTTTTTCTTTCTCTGCTTATGACACATAATTTTGCTGTATATATTAAACTGGGTTGGCCTTCTTGGTATTTTAGAAGGTTAAATGCATTGCTCCAGGCTCCTTTGGCTTTCAAAGTTTACATTGAGAAGTAATCTTTTATTCCCTTTGTGATGGGTTTCCTTTGTATGGAACTTGATTTTTCTCTTGCAGCTTTTAATACTCTTTCTTTGTTCTCTATACTTAGTGTTTTAACGATGATTTGCGTGCTGTGGGGATTTTCTTTTCTACTCTCTCCTATTTGGCGTTCTCTGTGTGTCTTGTATTTATGCATGTTTTTCCTTAGTTTTGAAAATTTATCTTCTTGAAGATTTGGTATATGTCATTGATCTGAGATTCATCTCCCTCATCTATTCTTACAATATGAAGGTTTGCCCTTTTTAAAAAATTAAAATTTTCTTTTTATTTCATGTGCTCTGGTATTTTCTTTGCATGTGTGAAAATGTTGGATCCTCTAAGACTGGAGTTAGCAACAGTTGTGAGCTGTCATGTGAGTGCTGAGAATTGAACCTGGGTCCTCTGGAAGAGCAGTCAGTGCTCTTAACTGTTAAGCCATCTCTCCAGAAGATGTGCTGTTTTCATGCAATCCCACATTGCCTTTCCTGTGCTTCCCCCCTCCCCATATTCTGCTGTTTCTTCTAGCTGCTTAACTCAGTGTTTGAGTCCTGAGAGTATATCTACAGCTTTGTTCATTCTACTTACAAGGCTTTCCTTTGAGTTTTCTAGTTGAGTTATTGGGTTTTTCAACTCAATTTTCATTTCTGCTTTAGTCTTCTCCAGTGTTTCGAGCTTGTTTTTTATTTTCCATTTTCAAACCCTGATTGTCTTTATCATGTCCATCAACCTTATGCTTGTGTTTTCTTGACATCCCTTCTGTAGAGGTCATTGTGTTCTTTCTCCTTAAGTTCACTGAGCTGTTCCTTTGAATTCCTTGAATGATAAAGTTCATGGCTTTCTTTTGAATTCTGTGTTTTGGGGTTCAGCTATGAAATTCACATTGGCAGACATTTCTAAAGGATTAGGAGGGGTAGATGGTAAAATTTAGCCTTGCTATTTCATGTTGTTTGTATTTTTGTAACAAGATCTGGGCATGTGGACTACTATTTTTAGTTTTGTTTCTGATATGGACAGAGAAAGTTGGAACAGAAAAAAAGGTATGGATGTCTTTGTTATGGTTTCTATAGTTGTAAAGGGATATCATGACCTTGGATCCTCTCATAAAGAAGAACATTTACCTGGGGCAAGCTTACAGTTTCAGAAGTTTAGTCCAATAGAGTCATAGCAGGGAACATGTCAGTGTGCAGCAAAGGTAGGGTTAGAGAAGGAGCTGAGAGTTCTACGGCAGCAGCAGAAAACTGTGAGACACACTGGGTGTAGCTTCAGCATATGAGACCTCAACGCCCACTTCCACAATGATACATTCTCCTCTAACAAGGCCACATGTCCTAATAGTGCCAATTTTAATGGGCCAAACATTCAAACACATGAGTATTTTGGGCCCTTTCCTATTCAAACCTCCACTAAGGGTATGATTGGGCCTAGAGGTTGAGTAAGCCTTAGGTGGGGTGAAAGCAGGTAGGCACAAGGACTGAATTGCTACGTAGATGTGCATCCTTGTCCATACTTAATGTCAAGTGGTTGGGGATGCTATATAACAAGTTAAAGGGTGGATTTGGGATACATAAGACTGTCTCAAAAGAACAAAACCAAATAAACAAAACAAAACAAAATGAAATGTTTGGTTTTCTATCACTATCACCAATTTGTGACATCAATCACGTTCAATAACAAAGGGCATACTCTGTTCCAGAGTGTCTGGCATTTCAGCCCATCATCACCAACCCTCTGCTTTGAGTGAGCAGTGTATTATGGTGCAGGAAACTGCTAATCGTGTTACATCTGAGAAACAAAGACAAGAAGGGCCTAAGGTCTGATAGACCCTTCAAGAGCATACCACTGACACCTAACTTTCCCCTCTAAGACTACCTCTTGATGTTTCTAACCTCCCCCAATAGCACAATGTGCTTGTGAACATGTGAGTCTTTGTGAGGCATTCCAGATATAAGCTAGAGCCCCTCCCTTCCTTAAAACAAGAGAAGGGACAATGAACTGAACAAAGGTGACTAAAATTTCCATGTCTTCTAGGTTCCATCTTCACACTAACATTTTATTTAAAAAAAAAAAAAAAAGTCAAGTTGGTGTTCATTGAATAAACATCGTGTGTGTAGTATTATTAGTTATATAAAAGAGATGTATTTATGAAATAGGCAGGCCGTGTGGGTCATGTGATGATGATATAAATACTCCATGCCATTCAAACATAAGAAAAGAAACCTTTTGTTATTTGTTTTTCAGTCTGAGTAATCTCTGAAGAACCAGGGTACTGGTGGGCACAGGGAAAACTTAAATTCAAATTTGGGGGATTTTCTCTTGAAGTTTGGTCAGGTTCTCTGGGTCATCTGAGTCCTACTTGTCATGGAACAAATACATTGTGGTGTAGCACGTGGAGCAGCATAATTGTCTGGGGGGTCTTACTTTGGCAAATAATGTGTGCCTAAGTTCAACACAGATGTTTTCTATAGCTGTGGTTGGTGTTTCTTAATGAAGGTTTGCCAGGCTACATGAGTATTTGTAATTTGAAAAGTAAAGTCCCGTTTCAACAACAAGAACCTGCAGCAACCCCTGGATAGCAGTCACCCTGACCTACCTTTTGGTCCAATCACAGTTGGTTAAAAAGGTTGACTCACTTGTGTTCTGTGGAAAGCCTGCAGAGCCAAGGCATTTGGAGACAGAGAAAGGATAACTCGTGGCTTGCTGGTTTATTTCTGTCTTGTGCTGAAAGAAGCACTGAGTTTGTTGGGAATGTGGAAAGAGCTAGAAAGCATTTTTAGTGCTCATGAATAAAGCATTCGCTAATATTACAGGGAGATGGGGCAAGAGCATGCTTTGAGTTTGAAGCAGGCTGAAGGTAGGAGGGTTCTCCCAAGGCCTTGGTTTCCCAAGACATCTCTCCCATGAGGTGGCTCAAGTCCCATGCAGGCTCATTTCCCTCTTGCTGATGAGGACACTGAGGTGAGTCACCTCCCATTATGACTCACCTTTTAACAAGAGAAAAGCCCCAGAGAAGAAATTACCATTAAAACGTTATAAATTAGTGGAAGAAATTAGCCCGTCAGCTAAAGAGATTTAGACTGAGAATAATTAAGGACAGAAAACAAGGGGGCCAAAGAGCCTCCACTCCAGATGAGGGGAGGAAGAGCATTCCTGGGTGGCAAGCTCCCTAAGGTGGAGAATCCCTGAGTCATCCATCAGAAGGGATGGAAGCTCTCACATGGACATTAACCACCAAGGGACTCAGTAGCAGATAGATGGGACCCGTTCCTAACGAAATAGTTAATAAGACCATGTGACTTAGTGCTTACCTGCCATCTCCACAACTAAAACTCTAGTCTACTGACACTCCCCAACCCCATACTTCTCCCTAGGCAGTGGATGGTTCTCCTTTGATCAGAGCGTGGACTACCAGGTTAAACTCAATTACTTTGATTTTTTCTCAGATCCAGTCTGGGATGCTGTAATATTACTGCTGTGAACACATAAGGCCAAGCTTATTTCCGGCATTATGAATAGCTAAAGTTTTTTTTTGTTTTTTGTTTTTTGTTTTTTTAATGAATGGACTTCTTCCAGTTCGGTGTTCATTTGTTTCTTAACTGGATGCAAGCAAGTTCAGAGAAATCAGAAGCTTGCAAATTTATTCCTTTTAAAGGTGAGGGGGACTTTCTGTCTCATTCACTATTGTTTAGGGTTTTTGTTTTTGTTTTTGTTTTAAATTGAGACAGATATTTTAAAAAACAAGAAAATGAAAGACATGGAATGGCTATTGCATTCTTCAAACTTTATTTCCTTGTCTAATTCTCCTTAGCAATAGTTGGCTTGGTTATTCACATTTTTTTAGACGAGATAATGGATGTCATTGAGTTTAACTAACTTTCCAATGGCACACAATTCAGAATCTAGTGAGATGTTATATCTATACATAGAATGTATTCTGTCTCATACTCTAGGCTGCAAAATAGATATTTTCCACACATCACCCTGTGTTTGATGCTGAAAATTAAATGTAAGTTCTAGATGTAGCTTTATAATCCAAAAATATTCCTGGTCCAAGTGGGGCTCTTACTAAGTACTTCTTATCAAATAAGGAAGTTTGGGGAACACCTTAGTTCACAGAATAAAGTTTAATAGATTGAGATGTGCTAAACCATTCTAGAATATTAAGTGCTAGATAGTAAAATGAAGTTGTGTTTGTTTTATAAGTTAAAACAGAGACTCAGGGGCAGCAATGGCACAGGATACTTTAAGTTGAATGCTGTACTTGGTTCCCACTATGGACAGCCATACAGTTCCAGCTAGATGCTTGAAATGATAATGATCTGGAATAGCAAACTATCCCTGTTCCTATCACCACTGCAAACCTTAAGACTCTGATGTTTAACTTAAATGTTTACCAAGCTTATAAATAAATTCCATTGAAATATGGTACCAGAGTTGCTAGTAATTACATGATCATTATTTTTTTAATCTATTCTCTGGTACAGAACAAACTAATAAAGTAGGTCATGGATTTCCTTAAGTAAGAATGGAAGAAAAAAAAACAATAATAAGTAGGTTGTGTTCCATAATATTTGAAAACAGTTCTAAGTGACACTGGAAAAAAATTAAGACATTCAGAACCAAGTTGACTTTTATTTCTTCATTTTTGTTTTGTCTGTTTACACCCAGTTTGTGAGAGACACCACTTTACATTTTAAACAATGGGGAAGTAGTACAAATCTGGGCTTAGACCTCAAGGCGTATAGCTGTGATCTGGGGGACAGCAGCTATTGGGTTGTTTGCAATGCCCAAGCTTCTGAGCTGGAAGAAAACAGAATCAGGTCAGTGACAAGGGAAGCTATGGTACGGGCTGCCGCACAACAGCATGAGGATCAAGATCAAGGGACCACCGACGGCAGTAAGATGCACAAAGTTTGCAAGCTGGTTTCGGAATCCTTTAGAGGGAGTGGGGTGGATGGAGGCATTATAATTTTTAACTATTAGAGGATGGGAGACGGAAGCACGTTTAACCCTCTGAGGTCTGAGAGGGTTCCATAGACTGTATAAAGTCAGAGCACCCCAAACGCATGCCTCTTCCTATTCTGAAGAAACAGAGGGAGACTGATCATGAATTAAAGCCACAAATCAGTTGATAAATCAATCCTTACTCCAGGTACAGAAGGCTGGAGGAGTCTCTAATGACAACCATGGCTCCTTCGGACTCTCTTTAGCCATCCATGAATAGGCTTACATGCCCTGCACTTAATGACAGAGTGACATAAAGGGACAGAGCTCAGATTCCAGCCACTTCCTATGGACTTGGTAAAGGGCTGGTCAAAAAAGAAAGCAAATCTTGTCCACCAGATATTGACGCTTCCTGCACATTAACCATCCATTTCTGGAAAGATGGTTTCCACGTGCGTTCCAAAGTGGAGAGGATCACGCCAGGTTCTTCGAGATGCTGAACACACTTCAACGTAACCATTCTTGTCCTATCATCATTTTTGAGTTAGTATCTTGGGAAATTACTTTCCATGGTTACATATCTGATTTTATAATAGATATCAATAAGGAAATGAGATTTATTTTTGTGGAAATTCATTTTAATAGCCAAACTTACTAGTGTGCATTCATAAAGTGAGAAATGAATTTATGTATGTTGATATCTGTCATCTCTACATATGCCTACCTCTCAGGGGCTTCCCCTTCCTGCAGCATCTGACGAGAGACCATTGTCTGACAGGAGAACACAGTTAACTTAGCAAATATACTGGACTGTATAAGGGAAAGCACAATGTAGCTTCCTATAGAGTATATCATGGCATTTTTTCCTACTATGTATGTAAAATGTAGAGTAAACCAAAGAAGATTCTTTTCTCATGCAGTGCTCATCTTTACGCTATGAATACCAAGACAAAGCATTAGCATGGCCCCTCGCTTTTCCTGTGATCTCGGAGGTAGGAAATATACCAGGAATACTGAGACAGAATTTCTTCATGCCTGTCATGTCCACTTCCTGCATTTCCTTTACCCATGAAACTGTATTGCCAGGCTTGCTCCATCTAGTGACATAATGGCCGTCCTTCTTCCTCCCACCTACATTCAGTCCTGTTTTCCTTTCTGCCTGCTGAATTTCAGTATGAATTTCAGTATTTCCTTCTTCAGCTATCTGAACAAAGACAGATTCATACGTTCCAGCTTTGGAGAATCAGGCCTACTTTGCACAAGTTGTCCCTAAAGTCTGTGACTAGAAATAAAGTTCTCACCAAGCTTACATTGAGGTTAGAGCAATCTTTAAGCCAACCTACAGACTTAAAACTACACGTGGTGTGTGTGTGTGTGTGTGTGTGTGTGTGTGTGTGAATCCGAATGAAGTAGTCTAGATACCCAGATGAACTCTCTAAGTCTGACTGCCACCAGCCTCACTTAAGAGTCATGGAGGAGACCTGGGACACAGGAGTCTTTCTGAGCCTCAGATTATTCACTTTCTTAACTAATCAATAATTGTTATAATTAAAATTGATAGCTGCAAATAACATGACAGAAGGGTGCTGCCAGAATGCTGATTGTGTCTTTGGCTTGGCGAGATAGTCAGCAGAGAGGGACACTTATCTTCCAATTTGCTCTTAGCTGTGTGCAAATTGCTTTAGCTGTATCCAGCTGATTTAGACCTTGCCTGGAGGTGCGCTAGATTAATTGGGAGCCACACATTCATTGCTTACAGAATGGACTCTGTAATTGGCGAAATTTGTTAGTGCCAGTTATAAAATAACTATATAGTTCTGTTTTTAGCTGTCCTTTCATTACTCTTTCTATAAGAGAGGCCACAGGAGGCAATTAGAAGGCCTCTGATGATGAAGATGGGTTTTCCCACAAGGACAGAAAGGAACACGTCCACAACCAATATTTTATCCAAGCAAACAGTGGTATTGATTTTTTTGTTTGCTTGTTTGTTTTTCAAAAGTTGAAAAAGTACTTGAGTACATATAGGAATTTTTCAGTCTTTATTATGACCAAGAGTTACATGTGAAAATCCACTCTGTTAGAACAGTGAGCAGGTTTTTCAAAATGATTCTTTGTTTTCTCTCAGCCTCATTGGGTTGTGTAGCATAAGTGCTCTTTCCTACTTACGGCAAATGGAAGCAGGACGAACAATCCCAGGGTTGCAGCTGGGTGCCCTGCAGTTTGTGCTTTTTCTTCTACTCTCTTCCTTGGGTCAGAGAATTCCATAGGACACCTGTACAGAGCCCACTGAGGACATCAGGTGAAACCAAATGGATATGTAAGTTACTTTTGTCAGGAAAGCTCTTCCAAACCCAAGAGCAGAAACTAGAAGGTCAATAATAAAACATAACAATAAAGGAGCAAAATAAAAGGTATCTTTCTTTTCTTATAAGGGTCTTGGAAAATGTTTTATAGGTAGGCAGGGTAGCTCACACTGATAATCCCTGCATCTGAGACAATGAAGCAGAAGGAACCCCTCTAGGTCAGCTTAGTCCACAGATTGGGAATTTGTCTCCAAACAAAAATAAAATAAAATTAAAATAAAAAAAATAAAACACCAAAAAAAAAAAAAAAAAAAAAAAAAAAAAAAAAAAGCAAGCATTCTATAAGAGAGACATAAACATGCAAAATAATAAATTACATCTCTAGAATCCTCTTGGATCTATTAGGTCTGTCCAACTACCTCTCTGAGAAGACGGAGCTTTTTTCCCAATGTGCCAGCAAGTTTCAGACCCTCACTGAGTTATATGCATACTTCTGAACCAGTCACTCAGATCAGGAGTGTGCTTGTTAGCCACATCTGAGCTCTGTACCTGTCCTGGAACACAAGTAGAATCCCTTCCCTAGGTAACCTGCACGATCCCAGAATGAGAGGGAAGCCTTCCTAGAAATACTAGGATAGATACTGAGTAGAGCAATGGGTGTTAGACAGGGGCATCACCAAATGACTGCTACATTAAGACTATGTAGCAAACTATTAGTAGAGCTTTTTAATCTTTTATATTCAATGGACACATTGGCATCCAATTAAATCTAAAGATTGTTTCTTCTAGAAAATTCCCTAGTGATTACATCATAAAAGAGAAAGCCCAGTACCTCAGAAGGCTCCACACATTCCTGTAGCTCAAGCACTAACATGGAGATTAGAAAGTCTTTTTGAAGTGAAACACCATTCTGTGGATCTGGGGGGATGACTCACACTCAGTAGGCTGAGTAGGTACTGGGTACAAGGAAGAGGACAAGAATTCAGATCCCAGGTACCCCAGATATGAAGGAGTCTAGATGGGTAGATCCCAACGGTTCCCTGGACAGAGAGCATGGCTGAAACAGCGACACACAGACACACAGAGACATACACAGAACACACACATGAACACACATGAACACATATGAACACACATGAACACAGACACACACAAACACATTCAGAGACTTAAGCTTTACTAAGTGTGTTGGTTTATATATGGTAGGGCTAAGGAATGGTACTAGTAGGAGGTATGGCCTTGTTGGAGTGGGTGTGTCACTGTGGGTGTGGGCTGTAATACACTAGCCCTAGTTTCTTGAAGGTCAGTCTTCCATTAGCAGCATTCAGATGAAGATGTAGAACTCTCAGCTCTCCCTGCACCTTGCCTGTCTGGACACTGCCATGCTCTTGCCTTGATGATACTGGACTGAATCTTTGAACCTGTAAGCCAACCTTAATTAAATGTTGTTCTTTATAAGACTTGGCATGGTCCTGGTGTTTGTTCACAGTAGTAAGTCCCTAACTAAGACAGTAAGCATATTTAATATAAGTTTTAGCATGAGACAAAGGAGAAAGAGAGGCAGAGTAAGTAAGACACACAGAGAACAGGGGCATGTACTTCTCCAGAAAGCGTCATCTCTCCAGTTAATTCTGAGGATGGGAATTTTCACATAGTTCTTTGTTACCACAGAGCTTGGTAAACGCAAACTGCCAGTCACTATTTTGTCCAAATGATAGATGGTCCAGAACCAACTTTTCTAGCAGAGGACTAAACAGAGGCCACATGAGTGACGCCCCTCTTCATATAGCACGAGAAAATGAGTGTTCTGAGCCACAACTTTGTGCAGCCTGTAATTTAAGCACTCAGACTGAAGATACAGCCAACAAATATCACATTTGCTTTGATCTTCCAGCTTTCCATAGAAATAGATGTGATCACCAAGGAGAAAAAGTGATGTATAATAAAGCAACTTCTTTCATGGCTAGGATCAGAGAAGATGCTTAGACATGAAAGTGACTCCTTAAGAAAAGAGTATTTCGGAACATTTACCTTGGAAACGTTCATATGAATGTATTTAAATTAGATTAGATTTTTTTTTCTCATGATTTGAAAAAAGTTAACTGCATAAAAAGATAAAATACTTTGATAACTCAGTTGATGTCTGTGGCGGAGTGTGTGTGCTTGCGGCCAAGCCTAGTTACCTGCATTTGAGCCCCAGAACCCATGTGGTAGACTGTGACAACTGATACCTAAAAGTGGTCCTGTGACTTCTACATTCTGGGGTATGTGTGTAAGCAAACACACAGTCAGACATGCAGACACATACACTCACACCCACCCACCCACACACACACACACAAAATAAATAAATGCTAAAACTCACTTTAATAAGAGAGAGAGAGATGAAGGAAGAAAAGGAGGAAAGAAGAGAGAGAGAGACAAGACAAAACTCTGGATATTAACAAAAGGCAAGATGAAAGTGATTTTGCATAAAACTTCTCAAACATACTTAGAGAAATGTTTTGTTGTGGACCACGTATTCTCAGTAATGGACTCAAAAAGAGGAGTAGGGAAACTTTGCTTTCTATTCTCATCCAGTTAAACATGACTCATACAATGAAAACAAGCTGTGTAATTGAAAGGAAGATAAGGTAAGACTAAAGTAAAGACTAAAGATTTATAGAACAAACAAAAGACCGGTGTGGTTTAAAAGTAATGCTTGTCTTTTTCTTAGAAGCTTTACCAACTTGACAGGACTATTAAAAAAATCATAAAATGTATATATTTAGAATTGCTAAGCACCAATGTCTACTCAGGAAGGTGCCTCAGCATGGACCCAAATCGGCATTATTCCTCTGTGTGGGGAAAATATGTGTGTCTTCCACCATAAAAGCAGTTTTCAGAAAACTGGTAACTGGTGAAGCCATCTCAGGAAATTGGAGGCTCGACTGTGTGGTTACAGCCATGTATGCAGCTGGGATCTTCTCATCATGTCCAAGCTGTGTAAGGAATCCTGGCAACCCCACTAGTCAAGTTCCTGGCAGGTGTTCAAAGACTTTGCCACATCTGACTGTATATATATATATATATATATATATATATATATACAGATGAAAGCAACCTGAGTGATCTGAACAGAAAACTGAGTCAAGTTAAAAACTGCCAAGCTAAAAACAAAGCTACTTGGGAGCTGTGAGCCAGAGAAACAGCTCATTGAAAATTTCTGTTAAGTTGATGGCTCCAACTTTCACCTTATGTTCCAGTAGCACCTGAGATGCTTCAACCGGTCCCTGGGGGAAAGACATACCAGTTGGTCCTGTGGGCCACCATGGTGTTACTTAAAGATGCCTCCAAGGTAGCAATGGAAGGATCTTTGAGTGACTTACTAAGCCTAGGATTTCTCCCTACCTTCTTCTCATTCCCAGCCTGTGTGGGTGATGATTCTTAGTCCTAAGCCCCACCTGTCTCTTTAGGTGAATTACTGTTTATCTGAAAAATAATTGTAGGTGGAAATTAGTTGTGTATGCAGGAGAATAGAAATGTTTGAGTCGGAAAACTTGCGGCAGATAAGCATTCTTGGACTAATTGAACCTCTCTCTCACTTTGCCCTAATTATATAATAGCACAGCAAGCAAATATGAAAGAAAATAGAACAAGATAAAAAATGACCTTTCAACCCAAGACTCTGAGCCTAGTAAGACCTGAATAGTTTGGTCTACCCATGATTTACCCAGAGCAGGCCTGGTCCGTAACCAGTGGTGTCCTGTGCTTGCTTGTTTTAATCTCTATACCCAGGTATCTTAGAATCACAGTAGTCCTTCCTACATCAACCCTCTGCCTAGAAGAGCCTTCACTCAGACACATTCAGAGTATACACAGGCATATTTAAAAGGTAGGAGAGGCTACATGTGGTACTTGCCTTTAGTCCAAGCACTGAAGAGTGTGAGACAGGAGGATTATTGAGTTCCAGACCAGCTTGAACTACTTAGGAAGAAACTATCTTTAAAAACAAACAAAAATAGTAAGGAAAGGTAGGAGCCGCTGATGGAAAAAATTAATATTTTTAAACTTCCTTTAAAAAGATGTATTTATTTGTTTTATGGATATGAGAACACGGTCTCTGTCATCAGATACACCAGAAGAGGGCATCAGATCCCATTACAGATGGTTGTGAGCTACCATATGGTGGCTGGGAACTGAACTCAGGACCTCTGAAAGAACAGTTAGTTCTCTAAACAGCTGAACCATCTCACCAGCCCCAGAAATTAACATTTTTACTCTTCTTTTTTTCTTCTAACTTTCTCATCTTAGTTACATTTGTGATACATCAACTCTAAATATTTAACCATCTTCAGAAAAGACATTTTCATGTAGTCTGTGATTAGTCCAGGAACGTTTATTTACATATACATATAATCTTTATGAATTGTCTTTATGTTAAAAAGAAAATAGTTTTTAAAATGTCTTAGTTTGCTTGCTACTGTTCTGATCAACACCAAGACCAAAAGTACCTTGAGGAGGAAGGGGTTAATGCCATTTTAGAGCTTTGAGTCTATAGTGGAGAAAGTTCAGGGCAAGAACTCAAGGTAGGAGACCAGGAGCAGAAAACAGAAGCAGACCCACAAAACAGCTGTTTTGTGGCTGGCTCCACGATGTTTATTCAGCCTGCTTTATTATCCCAGTAAGAACCACCTGCCCAGGTGTGTCCCTACTCTCAGCAGGATGGGTCCTCCCACATTCGTAATTAATCAGTTCAACACCTAAGACATGCTACCAAGCCAACCTGTTAGATGGAGGCTGCTCCTCAACTGGTGCTCCCTTTTCGCAAGTGATTAATTTGTGTCAAGTGGACAAAATCTAGCCATCCCAGAATAAGTACCTCAAATGATCAATTAATAATCAAAACTTTCCTGAGGTGAATAAGCTATGTCTGCATATTCAAGGGCTGGTGACATGTAGTTTGGTCATGTGAGTCTTGATTAGCTCATGGGTCATTGGAACATCCGGGTTACATTCTACCCAAGTACTCACTGAAATGTATCAGGTTGTCAGGGAAAATAAGGACAGACCATTGACACTGAAGCATACTTTAATAAGTTTATGGTGATTAAAGAATAAGTAATAATCTGTATTGTAAGACAAAATGATCAGACCATTTAAAATAAGATTGTTCCGTATTTTTTAAAAATAACTTTTGGTGGTTGGTTTTTTTTTTTACATTTTTGAAAACAATTGTGTGTGTGTACCTTGTGTTCAGGCACACCAGAAGAAGTCACTGGATTATATAACAATTAGTTGTTAGTCACCATGTAGTTGTTGGGAATTGAACTCTGGACCTCTGGAAGAAGAGCCAGTGCTGTTAACCGCTGAGCCATCTCTCCAGCCCCCTAAAATCAGATTGTTTTTAAAGTATGGAAGATGGTTTTTAATCATTTCTTAAAATGTAATTAAGAAAACTCAATGGCTATGAGAAAGCATGAGGGCTGTATGTGATTTATTCTGCTTGGCTTGGATTTGTAAAATGAAGTCTCACTATGTAGTTCTAGCTAGCCTTCAGCTCACTATGTAGAGGAAGCTAGCCTGAAACTCACAGGGAGCGTCGTGAGTGCTGAGACTGAAAGCATGTGTGCCTCTAAACCTGGGAGGGTCTGAATCCAGCACCCATGTAAAAACCTAACTATGCCAGGCATGGTATTCTATACCTAGGCAGGTCTTTGTTAGCTTGTGTCCCCCCTACTCTGCATAATAAGTTTCAAGGCAGCCAGGGCTACTTAGAGAGTATGTCTCAACAAAACCAAACAGAAAAGCTAGGCACTTGTGATCCTGGCTTTAGCAGAGCCAAGGGAGGCAGTGACAGGAGAGTCATTGGAACTTACTGGCCACCTGCCTACCAGTTACAGGTTGGGTGGGAGACTGTCTTGCAGCAATTAAGGCAAGGACACCTGATGGATGGCGACCTCTTTCCTCCTAAGTGGGCTCATAAAAATAGGCACATGAGATATAGACAGACAGACAACAGACAGACACAGTCTATATCATATCATACATAATAAAAGTAAACAAAACATTTAATAAGAAGGTGGAAAATAGAAGAGTTTGAAAGCATGTTCTTTACAGCGATGAAGCAAATGGGTCATAAAAGTGTAATGGGCACTATAAAGGGTGACAAGGAAAAACTGACATTAAATTCGGAGGAAGGGACACACAGGGAAGGAAGCTCATTGAGAGGAATTTATCATTAATGATAACATGAGCAGAGAGGCAGCTTCTCTTCGAAGTGACCTTTGTACAGGACAGACTTTGAGGTAATTATCTCTGTTTTTCTTTTGTGGCAGGGTGTTGAACCAGGGCCTCATACATGCAAAAGCACTCAGTTTATTGCTCAGCCAAAGTCCCTCTTGGAGTAGTATATCTATATCTTGGAAACACTGGAGCCCTGTTTTCTGCCTCCAAGAGCTCCTGAGTGTTTCACAGCATAGCCTACGATGCTGATGAGGACACTGGGTCCTAGTCCCCAAAGTAAGTGAGCCTCTCTCTCTATCACGTCAAAGTGAAATAGGAATGTGTATTGAAAGATCTCAATATAGATGTCTTCACAATGCCCTGTTTTTAACTGTTGGATATGAAATACCATAGTTACTCTGTTGTTAATCAAGACACTTATTCATTCCATCATGTCCCCTACTGTACTTGATTGCTTTTGATTTGAGCCATTTTCTCATGAAGCTTGCAAAATAATGCGTGCACATCATGTTATCCCCAAAATTAAATATCATCCCATTAATGGGAAGAAACAAAGTTTATAAAGTGTATTTTAAAGTTCCATAGTTGTGAAAAGTTCTAGAAGAAGTGGTAGACGTTCTCCCTCCCCTGAAGAGATCCTAAATTAATTGAGTGAAGATGAATTAGGCAGAGAGAGGTTTCAAGAGAGAAATGATGAAGTTACAACATGCCTCATATTATTGGTGGGGGAAAAAACGTCAGCTTATTTTCAAAGTGATTTATGTCCACCAAATTAAGAGAACCAGTTTCCAATCACATTCATTAGCAATAAAAGTTTCTCTTTTCTCTGTGTTTTCCACTTTTTTACTCATCATAAGAAGTTATTGTGAATAATTTGAGACATTTAGCTTTTAGATTTTTCTATTAAATACAAATATATTGTGCAAACACATGTGCTTATGTAAAAATTCAAATATGTACCATGTTGACAAAAAATATGAGCATATACTTATCTATTTAGAGAAATGAGAGTTTATTCTTGTACCCTATGCACAGAATTCAGCAAAATTATTAAAATATATTGTGACTGTCTTGTCTTGTGAGTTTGTGGCAACTTCTTTCATTCTTTCCAATATAGAATATTTTAGCTGCACATGACTAGGCCAGACTGATGAAAATTTGAATAGCTTCCCACTGTTTGAGATGAATATTTGTATACAATGTCTTCATGCAGTGAGAGTGGTTGTCTCCAAAGGAAATTACTATTTACACTTATATGTTTTCTAAAGATTTGTCTTATTGTTAATTACGTGTATATATGTTTGTCTAAATGTGATTATGTGTATGGGAACACGGGTACTCAACTAAGGCAAAAGAGGGCACTGGAGTCCTGAAAGCTGGAATTACAGGCAGTTATGAGGCATCTGATGCTGGGAACTGAACTCATTTTTCTGCAAGAGCAGTCTATGCTCTTATCAGATGAACCATCATTCTAGGCACTACACTTATATTTTTTGACACAATACAAAATGCGTCTCTAAAAAATTCCTCACTAACAATGTAAGAAACTTCACATGGTCACCAACACAACCTTTGTCGTATTGCTGTAAGAGAAATAACCTGTTCTCCTTTTTGTCTATTCTCTGATCACCACTATCTTTCATATTTTCATTTGCTAATGTAGTTTCTTTTCTGTTCAATAATGTTCACTACCTTTAGGCAGTGAGGTTTTTGGTTTATTGGTGTTTCTGTTTGTTTGTTTTTTGTTTTGTTTTGTTTTAGATAGTCTCACTATGTAGCCTTGGGTGGCCTGAAACTTTCTGTGTTGACCAGATTGGTCTGGAACTCACAGAGTTCCATCTACCCCTTCATCTAGAGATCTGGGATTAAGGCCATGAGGCACCACTCACAGCTAGCTTAAAACTTTTTTTTCTATGATCTACCTATCTATCTATCTATCTATCTATCTATCTATCTATCTATTTTATTTATATGAACACTGTAGCTTTTTTCAGACATTCCAGAAAAGGGCATCATATCCATTACAGATAGTTGTGAGCCATCATGTGGTTGCTGGGAATTGAACTCAGAACCTTTGGAAAAACAGTCATTGCTCTTAACCACTGAGCCATCTTGTCAAGCCCTAGTTTAAAACTTTTAACAAATAACTTGGGTAGAAAATTTGGTGTTTTGCCAAAGAAACACTTTACAAATATTTTCTTCAGTTTGTTTGCTATTTTACTTTATTTATAACATTATTTCCCAAATGCAACTTAAATAACTTTTTTAAATGTGATTAAATCATCTGTTTTTTTAATGGCTTCTTAATCTCATACTTTGCACAGAAGTACCACCACAGTGGGAATATATACAAACACAGCCATGTTTACTTTTATTACTTCAAAATTTCACTAAAAGCTTTGTCCATCTGCAATTCAATTTGTTGTAAAAAATTAAATGGGATTCCAGGCCAGTTTACTTTGATATAGCTCCCCAGTGTGTGAAGATATACTTAAAGGAATAACATACCATATTTGCTGTTCTGGCATTGTTTTTGATGATTACAAAAACATTTTATGTAGTGTGTGTGTGCCTATGTGTGTATGTCTTATAGTGTATAAGCCATGTCATATATGTGATGGTCAGAGGACAACTTGAAGGAACGCATTCATATTGCTTTTGACATTGGTTCTCAGGGATCAAACTCTGTAAGCTCCTAACCCATGGAGCCATCTTGGAGGCCCCCAAAACATGTTGAAATAACTTTTTCTTAAGCAATCAAAACAGCATTCAGAGTTGTCCCATTTCATAAATGATATTGCAACACTTCTACAAAGTAGAAAATATTTTAGTATTCTGTCCTAGCTCACAGAAAGGTTAGGAATGATAAATATTTGTTTGCACATCATTCAAAGTCTACTCAAAGGAGTCCAGTGACTCCTACAAACGATAACTAGGCTGAGGCACCTCATAGGAATAGGTCAAATTATTTGCAAAGATTTTTTAGTTAATAAAAGCAACATTGTCTCTTGATCTTAAAGGTATTAATTTATCCCCCACATTTCCAACTTCAACATTAAAATTCCTGACCTGGCTGTCATTGTCTCTGAGATTGATGGGTGTCTTTGTCCACCCAGTGCCTAGCCCTGTCTTTTCCATCCTGGGAAGGCTGCCTTATCTCGTACATTGCTGTTGTTGTATTACCAGCATGGCAAAATCACAATGTCTGGCTGGTAGGCAGTCAGGTAAATTTAATATCCATTAATCATAACCCTCCCCTGAGGCCAAGCCACAGACTAATCATCTTCCACTTGATACCACTCTACAAATCCCCAGCTTCTGTCCTGGGTCCTTCTTCCTGCTTTTCCTAAACTCAGAGGTATAAAGAAGACTCATCCACAAAGACAGCAGATGTAACATCCAGAACAAATATGAACTCCTTAGAAGAAATTACAGGATCCTACCCACCTCTCCACCCAACTCTTGGACATCAGACAATGAACTTTTCTCCATAGAGAATATTCGATTCTTCTATGAAAGGCAGAAAAAAAGAAAAAAAAAAAAAAAAAAAAGAGAGAGAGAGACTGGTGGATGTACATTTAAATGTGTTAAACATAGACAATTAAATTCTCCACAGTGGAAATATGTCATAGGAAGAAAGTAAGTAGAGCAAAGGTGTATAAACCTAGACAGAAAGGAATAGGAAGAAAAAAGAATCCTAGTTAGCACTAAATATTCATGATACACTAAATATACATGAAATGCACGAAGGACTGAATATTCATTACATCCTAAATATACATGAGGGCATAAAATACTCAATAGCTATAAGGTCTTATTTAAGTACTCACTGGTGACAGCTGTGCACATACCCATGGCTTCCTACCCTGAAGATGTGAATAAATCCAACCTGTACATCAGACCAACACTTCAGTCCTTGACCAGGAGGTTCAATAGAGCAATAGTGTGCTGATTGAAGGCTCTTGAGCTTTCCTCATCCTCTACTCTGGTACTGGTAACTACAGTGTCAGTAAAAATAACTGTACAATACAAAGGTACACAATATATTACCCTTGTGTAGGGCATAACTTGTGAAATGTAGTAATCTGCCCATTTCTCTGCACTATGTGCTGGCCAAAATCACTTTGGTAAACTGTGTAACTACTGCATTTGATCTACGAGCTCTCAGACTGTAGGATGGCTTGCCAGGCTGTATGGCTGGAAAACACTAGCAAGTCAGCTCTGTATCATATAGCATCTCGTCCATCTCTGTCTTCTACCTAGAGCCCAGCCATGCTCATGTCCCTGTTTTCTCTGAAATGCTTCAAACACATTCTTCCCTCAGGCTCTCTGTTCTTACCCTTTCCTCCACTGGGGATGTTTTTCTCCCAATATCTATGAGAATTTTCTCCTCATCTCCTTCCAGTATCTCCTCCATAAAAGTCCAGGACACACAGGCACCAGATGTGTTTGGCACTAGGGTACCTCGAAGCCGGCAAGGCTTAGCAACCAGGGAACCAGGCTGTTACATCAGTTTTGACCTGTGATAGCAAAAGTAGGTGGCTTCTTTCTCCCTCCCTGGGGAGGACTAACTATTCACCTTCAGTCCGGGGGGCTGGGGTTCAGGAGCCAAGTATATGAGCCTACCCTTGTCCCCAACACCCCCATCTCCCAGCCTATGATGGTGCTACCTAAGAAAGTCTTCCCTGAACCCTTTGCTAGCCCAGTCAGTGGTTAGACTTGAAGGAGGATCTGACAGGAGGGTGTAACTGTGAGATAAAATGGCTTCATTGTACCTGTTTGTGGCTTAGCTTTGTATTTAAATAGCAAACAAAAAAAAAAGGAAATAAACTTGAAACTTATTTGTTATCTTAAAAATAAAGCAAAACAAAATTAAAATATTTATTTCCAGGCCAAAAGAAAAATTCCAGGATGCTGTGAAGATTATTTCTTTGTTATTTTTATGTGCGTACGTGTGTGTGCACTGAGTGAATTTATGTACACTACATGTGTGCAGAGCCACACAGGCTAGAAGAATTGTCCCCGGGAAGCAGAGTTACAAATGGATGTGGGCTGCTGTGGTCATGGCTGGAAAATGAACTTGTGTCCTCTGCAAAAGCAACAGGTCTTTCCAGCCCCTAAACGTCATCACTTTCTAACAATTCTCTGACAGTCCATTGCCAAGTCGGTGCCTTAAAATTCAGATTTGAACCTTCTCTGATGCTAAAACAGACTCAAGAGGCTAAGTATTCAATTCTACAAGACTCTTCTCCTTTCAAAAGTAACCACAAATGAGGTCATCGAACTACTTGTATATCTACCCCGACACCTGCAAATCTGAGGTTTTCATGGCCACTCACTCTCATTCCTGCCTCTGACTTAATAATTTGCTAAAATGATTCATAAAATTAAAAACAGTGGTATTTACAACTATGCTTTTATCATAAATGATACATCCTTGGGAATATAGGAAGAGATACATAGGCAGCAAAGACATTGGGGAGCAGAAGACAACTTCCAGGCCAATGGTATTGAACCAACCTTGGTGTTCCTTGAACTTTGTCAATGAGGTATTAGAATCGCAGTCTTTAGGCATGACTAGTGCATAGGCCACTGGTAACTCAACTTAATACCCAGTTTCCCTCCTTAAATTACTGTCCCACTGATCATGTTTCTCTGTTGACCAGTCTGAGGCTCAACTTTTTAGCATGAATCTGGGTATGGCTGGCAGCAGTTTATTAAAATGAGAAATTGGGTAGAGACTGAGAGATGCATTTTTTCAAAGCAGGGGGTGAGTGTGCACCGTGGCGTGATGTTCACATCATGGTTTATCTGACTACATTTATAGAGCAAGTGCCCAAAGAAAAGTGTTCGAGTCCCTAGAGATAAGAACAGTAAAGTCTATGCCTTTTCTGAGTATCATCTGAAAAGGAGGAGGAAACCATAAAATCTCTATAACAAATATAAACTGTCAGATCATAGGAAATGCCAGACCAGTAAAGTAGGGCAAAGAAGGCTGGAACTGTGGAATGAGACCAGGGAAATGTCTAGTTTGGATCTGTAATTTTAAAAACTACATAGTTGGATACATAGTTTTTTGTCTCCTACACCACTCCCTTTCTTACCACAGGGATGTTAAAACTCTTGGTATGTCCTAAATCACAGGCATGCTGACTGTCCTCAGCTGGACAATGCTGCCAACATTTCCCGTGTCTGCTCAGCCACATTTGCTTATTCTAATGACAGGAACCCATTACCCCTGGCATGGGAATTTGGAGTGTCGGCAGAAAGCTGGCCCAGTTAGATGATGAAGCCCAAACTAGGAGACAGCCTAGCAGCCTGGTGCCTCTTCTCCCCCTTCACTTTACCCCTCCAAGAAAAAAGGTTCATCCTGTCCAATTGGACTCTCAGACTCATCAGAGCCTGATTTTTGGCCCTACTTCCTTTGAACTTGAACTCACTTCCTACTCCGGATCATGTCAGAACCCCTCTGACCTTGAACTATGTCTGTTTGCTTATGTTACTACAGCCTTTGATACTTAAACTTGCAAAGGTTTCATTAAGGCTTGGTGGTGCTGCTGAAACAAAAATATACTAGGAGCTCTGACAAGCATGCGGAAGGAGCAACAGAGCCCAGACAACTGTTCCCATTGAGTGGGATGAGATTAGATACTCTGCCGTCCAGGAGAAAGCCACATCAATATTTACTACCAATTCATCTGAATCCAGCCATGCATATCACAAAGTAAGTTATCCTAGTGGACTGGGAATGTAGCTTCCTATTCTCCAGAACATCCCACTCATCGGAGTCAGGGGACTGTCCCTAGCTACACAGGATGCCCATGCAGTGCTACAGTGGGAAGTGGGAAGCTGAAACCACCTTGGATTCTGGATGAGGTGTGGCTGTATGTCATTCACTTAGCTCTGAGTCTAACATCATTCAGAAGGTTATATGAATGTCTGATAAACACCGAGGTGTAAGAATTAGCAGCTAGATTTGCTACTTCCTACTGACCAGTAACAACAGAGCACACAACGTCATCAGGACAGAGGCCTGGTAATATCCTATTTCAGCAGGATAAGAAGACAAGACAGTCTGTCCCAAAACTAAGCTAAGGTCTTATTTATTCTCTATCTATCTATCTATCTATCTATCTATCTATCTATCTATCTATCTATCTATCCATCTATCTCTCCTGATCTTATTGCTAGAGGCAAGCACACTCAATTTATATGTCTATAAGTCTAAAATGTCTCCTGTCAAGGAATCTTCCTAGTTCCTGATACAGTGAGATTTTCTTCCTGATAGTGACTAATCCATCTTTGTTCTTTCCATTTTAGGTTTACAGGGCCCCAACACATGCCCTGCTTAATCTGTCCAACTCCTCCCATCCTGTCCCCCCCCCCTTTTTTTGTAAGTTCCCTTTTAATCTCTGGTGTAAAGACTGTTTGACTTGGATAGAAGGGATATCTAGCCTTTTTTCCTAGAAACTGAGTTCTGAGGTATATCATAAGAAGAAGGTAGGTTTGCATGTAAAATGGTGTGTGTGTGTGTGTGTGTGTGTGTGTGTGTGTGTGAGTGTGTGTATGAGTATGTGTGTGTGTGTGTGTGTGTGTGTGTGTGTGTTAGGAAGTGGTAGTAGAGATTAGTATCTGTTCTCACAAAGTCCTAATTAACGTTGACACAATAAGAAGAAAACCAAATGTGACAGGTTTCTGCATTACCCCTTCACTTTTATTTGACAACTCAGCTCTTGCACATAAGGAAAATCAACTACAACTCTCTGAAAGTCTCACTTGAGTGCTATTAACTGTTCCATCCTCTACAAAGTCATATCTGTGGATCAGAGAGGGCTACAAGAGAGTCAGTTAATTCTTTGGGTCTCCAAGCAAGATGTAACTAAAGCAACAACACCTTGACTACCCTCTTTTCTCATCCTAATTCAACCCTAGTTATGGGCCATAGTTCATCTGTCTCATAAGCATCCAGGACACAGTCACATCCTACTAGGCCTGAGGAGGGTGACTTAATCCTAGTCTCATCAGTGATGGGTTAAGGATGGATATGTGACTCATTTGAGTCAAGCAGTGATCAGGAAAGGTTTCTTCTTCCTTCCTAAGAGACAGACAGGAAGATACGAGTTTTCTCTGGGTGTTGATGCTCCGGAACCGTCTTAAGCATAGACTAAGCAAAGTATTTCGGAGGAAGATAGCTAGTTACATGAACAGCATGCTGGAGCTCACCAAGCTTCCAACTTTATACTTGGGGATAAAAGAGCTGCCTGTGTAGCAGAGGGCAGGCTGAGTGACAGTGTTGGTTATATGTAGCAGAAAGCATCTAACTATCCAGCCAGCCACCTTGCTAGACCCAAGTTCAATGTCCATGACAGTTATGTTGAAAGCCATTCCTCTTATACTGATGACTCCACTCATCCTCTCCATAAAGAGTTGTGAAAAAGGGGACCTCCTTTTGTCTCCTACTGTTTCCAGTGATTGAATAAGGACTGGATGACTCCAGCCCTCAAAACATTAGAAAGGATTGTGTTTTTTAATCTTATTGTGACCTCCAAAGTTTACATTGAGTGGAAGACTTTTTGTTGACTAATGGGGCTAGAGGGACCACTTAGTTTTTAAAGGGCTGGTCAAACAAGAGGACCAGAATTTATATATCTGGGATTCACAGAAATTCTGGGTGGACATGGCAACCTGCCTACAAGTCCAGCCTTAGGAGTTAGAGACAGCATTTTCAGAGCAAACTGGTCAGGCACTTCATCTGTGATCTCTGGGGTTGATTGCAAAAACCTACCTCAGAGGATAAGTGGGGAGAGGATTGGTGGAAGATTCTGAATTTCAGTGTTAAGCTGCCTCAGATCCACATGCACACATGGGCACATAAACTGTCACACACATGTAGGCCCACACACGTGAAGATGTCCAGAGAAAAAGAGAGAGAAAAAAGGAAGGGGAGTAAGAGAGAGAGGGGGGGGGGGAGAGGGAGAGAGGAGTGGGAAGGGAGAAAAGTCTAAGCTCTTTCTATTTTTTTTTTTTTTTTTGAGGGTTTTGTCATAATAAAGTATAAAAGCTATTCCAATTCAAGATTAGGAAATTCCAGTTTAAACATTTACATTGTACAAATCAACGTTTAAAATTGTTTACTTCCCTCGGTGCATACAGCATGTACTGGAGGAGAATCTAGTTACAGGAAATAAGTTTAAAGTTATGGTTTAAACATCCTCCTCTTCTAACTTACAAATCCTCCTGGACCAGAAGAATGATATTGTTTGGAAATTATAAAGTACAAAGTTGAGACCCTTTGTCAGTATGCAGCAGTGACAATGTTGAACTATGGCAGTTGACCAGAATCTCACTCTTTGGCTTTCCCACTTGGCCTCAGAGCCCTAAGCCCAATTTTGGTATTCTAGGCTTTTAGCTATCAGATGCACATCACAGAGTACATCTGCCTGCACCTCATGCCATGCCATATCATACAACTTCATGAAAGTGAGGGCAAACACAGATTTGCCAGTGACCATAGTTACACTGCCCCAAGCACACCCCTGTCCCCAGACTCCTGAAGAGTCCTGGACCTGAGTGTGGAGCTTAACAGGGATTGAGGCTTGGCTCTGACATAGAGTCAGCCTCATTAAAAACTGGAGAAACAGACTGAGTTTTCTTCATCTGACTCCCTGAAAGAAAAGAATTAGCTCTGGAATGATTTGGCCCTATTTCTTTAGGGAGCTCATGCGTCTAGTGTGTTCTAAAGCAGTGGAGGACAAATGTTAGGAACTCTGTCCGTTACGTAGCAAGGGCTTTGGCAGATTACTTTTATGTTGTGGTTTGAATGTTTCCTAAAGTTAAGTCCCCAACAGAGTTGGCTGAAAAGTGGACCTTAAAAGTGGGTCGTGCCCAGAGATTAATGGTCACGGGTGTGGGTTTCTTCAGTAATGGAGTTATGATACAAGAATGAGTCTTGTCCTTTTTCTCTCTGTCTCCACCATGCGACAACTCAGCAAGGACGGCCTAAGATACACTTCCACTGTGGAGATAAACTCCAGAAACTACCTTAGCTTATGGCATTGTATCAACAACATTAAAAAAAAAAAAAAAACCTAAAACACCAAAGTGTACAGTGTCCGAAAGTATCTCACAAAGCTTACTTTTGTGGATGAAATGAAGTTTTTGATGGGAAGGAGTTGAAATTATACTCTAATAAGTCATTTAAGAATTACTCATTTTCCCAATTTATTTACCTTCATTCTAGCAGACACTATGCTGGAAGGTCAATGCAAAATAATGTTGGGAATGTAAAAACTCAGGCATGGTTTTTACGTTACATTGATTTTTAACCTGTAACAGCACTACTGATCTTTATGTAAAAGTTTAGATTAGGGCTGGTCAGTGGAAACAAATACCTTTAGTCTCAGATGTAAGGAGGAAGACGCTGTGAGGTCCAGGCCAGCCTGGTCTACAGAGCTAGTCACAGGGCAGCCAAGGGTACACAAAGAAACCTTGTCTTGAAAAAAAATCAAAAAGAAAAGAAAAACAATTTTATACTAGGGTCTTTAGGATAACTCAGTGTGTAAAGGTACTGACTACCAAGCCCCAGGCCCCACATGGTGAAGGAAGAAAACCAACTCCCATACAAGCTCTGTGGTGTGTATGCATGCCCACAAATATTAATAAAAATGAATAAATAAATAGTAACACATTTAAAAATACAGGTCTGGAACATCCAATTACCAGCCCTGGTGGTATAGCCTGGGCTACATAGTAACCTCCTTTCAAAATACCAAAAGAAGCCCAGAGATTTGATCCTACTTTATCCATTAGTGAAAGGACAACTACAACTTTCCTTATGTTTCCCTGGCATTACGAGGAGCCACCAATGGCTTTCTGATTTCTGTGTGGACATGTGTACTAGTGCATGCCTCTGTAAGCGCGGGTTCTTGCCCCTGACCTTAAGAGGTGCCTTTGTTGTTGAGAGCTGTGTCTTTCAGGCCAGCTGGGCTGTGAGCTTCTGGGGGTTCTCCTGTATGTTTCTGACATAGAGAATAGCCACCGAATACCAAGCTTTTCATGGATTCTGGGGCTGCAAACTTGGTTTCTCATAGAACAATCTCCCCCATACAGTAATATTTGTTTGGTTGGTTTTGTTTATTTACATTATAAATGTTGCCCCTTTTCCCGGTTTCCCATCTGAGGGTTCTTCACTACATCCTCCCATTGCCCCTGACAGGGTGCTCCACCATCCACCAACCCCTCAACCCCTGCATTTTTTGTCCCTGAATTTCTTTTGGGCAGGAACAGTTCTGGGCCAAAAATTTTGAAGGTAGGTTGGTGACCCCACTGGGGGGGCCTGTCTCTTCAGTTCCACCTCCCCACTGTTTAAGATAAGGCAGTCTCCTCTCACATTCCAGGTCTCTGGGACTTTCTAAAGGTTCTTCTCCCTTCCCCTCAAACCCCACAACCACATATTTCTGGGTGGGGCCTCTCCCTTCATTGCATCATGGTTGTTTTGCTCCAACTCTACTTTCCATCCTCCACACCCCGTTCCCAGACATGGGAGTTTCTCTGTGTAGCCCTGGCTGTCCCTTAACTCAGAGACCAGCTTATCTGAGTGCTGGGCTTACAGGGTGTACACCATTACTGCCCAGTCAGTCTTCTTGTTTTCTAAATGCTTCTAAGGACAACTCAAGAGTCTGCTGTGCAGCAGGGGCTGGGCAGGGATGCTAAACCCCCTATGCCAGTTGGGAACAGTAACTTGTGGGGTAGGTTGTTCCTTCCCCGTCTCAGGTAGTGTTGAACATTCCAGAGCGCACAGTCTGTTTCCCAAAGCACTACTGGCTCCCCAAAATCAGCAGTGTTGAGGCTGACAACCATTCCAGGCTTTACATAGGGCTTGTTTACAGAAGGAAAAGAGAATTTGTGGCTGAGGCCTGGCTAATGGTCAGCTCGAAGGGCTTCACTTTGTTTTCTCTCTGGTAACTTAAAACTGAGAGAAAACAGCATTTATGACTCAGAGGGCTGTGGGAAGAAAATGACTGTGGTTAAGTGACACAAACAATCATAAATGGCTTTGCCTGTCTTGTTTCTTTTTCAGAGTCAGAGAGAGACTGGACTGACCAGTAATTATCATGACACTGGCTGTTTGATCCCCTTCTCAATCAGAGCTATTCATTCGGGTCATTCAGAGAGCCTTGGGCTGCCTTGGCGTTAAGTCGGGGTCAGAGCCAGTGTGAATGGAAAAGGCCAGCCTTTTCACTCTGCATGTGTTAATGACCTGGGCTGAACATCAATGGCAAGTTTCCATGAAAAAAGCCATTTGAGAATCTAACCTAGAAATAAATGGTTCTATGCAGAGCCGATTGCCTTGTTTTTAATATTCGGTATTCAATGGGACTGCAGCTGTAACCGGCTCTCCGTGCCCATTTCTCCAGGAAGCTAATTTGCACTCGGCCAGCTAGGCAGGCTCTTTGCATATGTTCAGGACAAGCTGAAATGTGCAGGCCTGGAATGAATAATGTTTAGTAAAATCAATAAACCCTATTATTAGTCACTAAGGGGACTGATTTTATGTCTATAAAAGTAAAACAATTAGAAGCATATTAATGGCAGATTCATCATAGTAATATAATGGAGCCAAGTATGCTTGTCTTTGGGGAATCTTTAATTTACCATTCGGTACTGAACATACACTAGGCCAGAGACATGGTATGCAGTGTCGATGAGCTCTGGCCATCGGCAGTTCATGACCTGGGCATAGACAGCAATCAGAGCCGTAAGGGGACAAAGAAAATTTCATTCGGTGATCACTGTAAACTGGTCACAAATAAGCAAAAGCCCCAGCAGAGGAGGGCCGCTCAAGTGGCCTTGTGATTTTGGTCATGCATCTCACCATATTTATCAGCATGCCCGTTCACTGTGTGCAAAAGAAGAGTTAGGTATAGTGTGCCTGTTTACAATCTAGCTCTTCAGCCACCCAAGGAGGACTGACAAAAAGCCCGATATGCAGTAAGTATACATTCAGGATTTTACCACTGAAAAAGGAAGACTGGCTTCTTGTACATTATTTGAAAAATGTGCCTGATGGTAAGCTGGAAAGTCTTTGGGAATCCATACTGTTTGCTCAGCCCTCAACAGGAGCAGGCTGCCTCAACTAGAGACGATGAAAGCCAGCCTGCTAGTGTTTTGGCAGTTACAAGGTTGGTCAGGAACTGGAGTCTCAGGAAATCCACCAACAGACAGACTAGAAAGCACTGTTTGAACCGAGGAAACACTTGTGCTCTTAACTATAGAAGACGGCACCAAGTCTTAAGGAATGAAATATATATGTATATTTTTGCAGAGCTTGAAAACAGAACAAGAACTTCGACTGAAATTCAAAGGAAAAAACATCTGAAAATGAAGTGAAGTGTTTCTCCCGAGCATGGACTAGATTCGGGAGCAAGTGGTTTTAAAGCAGAGGGAACATTGCTCTGCAGGGCCAACTTTCTGGGAAGCAGGCAAGCTAAACAGATACCCAAACAGGTTCTGCGCCCCCTCCCCCAGCACTTTGTAGTGAGCTGCAAGATGGTCACTGGTGATTGCAGAAAAGTCAGAGAGATGGAATGAGATTATGAAGCCAAGCAAGCGGGTATTAGAGCCCCAGCACCAGGAAACAAAAAAAGAAGAAAAGAAAAAAAAAAAAAAAAAATAACTGATTCAAAGTAAGTCCCCAGGAGGAATTCTGCACTGGCTTTTCCATCTCACTGTGGTGCTGCTCTTCCCAAAATTCACATGAACTCCCTTCTCAGGAACTTAGTGACATCTTCCCAGAACAAGAAGCCTAATAAACTCCCAGGCATCCTCAACATGTCCTCATCTTATCAGACAACCTACTATGTGCATGAACTTTATTGTATGCCTGTACCCTCTACTAGGAGATTCAAGCTCCATGAATTTGAGAATTTCTGTCTGTCTTGTTCACTGTAGTGTAGCCCAGCTTAGGATAGTATGGGTGGCTCTTCGGCAGATAGAAGAGCTGAGAAAAGGTAAAAAATAAAATTCATATAGAATATCTATGCATGACAGTGGCAGCTACCTGACTTTTTAATCCTCTCATTTTGGTTTAGCTTTTTTGTCTTTCAAGACAGGGTTTCTTTGTGTAACTTTGGGGCTGTTCTGAACTCAAATATGTAGATTAGGCTGGCCTTGAACTCACAGAGATTCGTCCACTAGTCTTAACCTCGAGAGTGCTGGGATTAAAGGTGTGTGCCACCACACCCTGCCTGCCTGACTTTTTATGTTCTACTTTCCACATGTCACTTGCATGTTTAGGCCAGGCATGGTGATAATGGCTTTAATATGAGAAATTGGGAGAAGCAGAGGCAGGATCTCTGTAGATCCACCACAACCAGGACGATGTAAAGTGAAATAAACCTGTTTTAAGAAATAAACCGAATATTCGCGCGCTCGAGCACACACACACACACACACACACACGCGCGCGCGCGCACACACACACACACACACACACACACACACACACACACACACATTTACATGTTTAGCATACTATTCCACTCGTGTGTGACCATGGCGTTTGGTTGTTATATCATGTATGAAAAGTTAATATCTGTGTATTGCTATGTTACATATTCAAGAGTATGAGGAAGTTCTCATTCGATAGAACACTCACTCCCAGCCAGCGAGAAGTAACATCAGACAAACAAGAAACCATTATTTAAAAAAAAAAAACAAAACCTTTTTAATTCTGATTGCCAAATTATTTAAGGCAGGTATAAAAAGGAAAGCATTCAATATACATTTTACATAAAATAAACTAGATTACAGCATAAAACAAGTAACCAGGCAATGGCGTTAAAATCCTTCTCTTCTAAAAACTGGATAATTGTAAACATTAAAGAAAAAAAAAAGACTGAAGGGCTATTCAAGTAAGAGAGCGATAGCAGATGTCTCTGGTGTGCAGCCTATTGGGTTATCTGCCATTCAAGATTATCAAAACAAAACAAAAAAAAATGACACCTCATTATTCACAGATGCTCATTATTTCCCCATCTTAATTTTTACATCATATATACAACACAGTTCTTGTGGTTCTGGCAACCCCATGCCTTCCAAAAGTATTTATTTCCACAATAAACAGGTACAAAGAGTGACCACGGGAACATTTTTACACTGATGCATCTTTAAGAGGAGCCACCAATTAGACATCTAAGTTGTACCAAGTGCCGTCATCACAGTCGGCCTTTCTGAGGGGTTTTATGGGGGAGATGAAGGATATGCAGGTTCAGGCACACTGATACAGAACATTATTTATTTACAATTTAAAAGGGAAAGAATATAAGCAGCCTGTTGTGGCTAACACTTTCAACATGACAAATACATTTTTTTTCTTTTTTAATTTCCTTTACTGAGTGGTTTGCAACTTGGCAGCAGACCCTGTGTGTGCGAGCCTGGTTACTGTTACAAAAAAGTAAAGAATATATATATATATGTATATATATATATATATATGTATATATACAGATATGTATACGTATATATATACATATATATAAAACAGAAGTTTAATTACAGCAACATTTGTTACTCTGTGATAAAATCTGTAATTTACAAAATGAAATGACTGGTTTTTGCCTGCCATTAAGGCATTTCAAATTAACACCATGGAACTGATGTCTATATAAAGCGCTTCCCCATGTGATCCAGTCACATGACACCGGACACTTCCGATTCTGTTATTCTCTGCAAAAGAAGAACACATGTTAGCAACTGGTTCTGTCAACAATGGACAGGAACTACGTAACAACAGTGAATGGAGCGGCTTTCTTTATAGGAATACGGATAATGAGCTACATTTTCAGGAGTGTTAATTTTATGTTGCTAATCTGGTTTTTTATTTATTTTTATTCTCAGGAGAGTTGCAGGGTAACTTAGACCACGAAGGATACAAATGTTCCCTTTGACATTATGGTAGCTCATTTCTCCATCTGCAATGTTAATTTTAAGTATAATCAAACAGAAAGCTTTGAGTCCTGATATTTTATTGTATAGAGCTGAGAATCAAACCTAGGACCTCAGTTGTTCTGGTCAACCACTAAACTACCCTAGCTCCATAAATACTGTTAACAAAGTTTTAGGGTTGGCCTTTTCTTAACCTAAGGACAATTACCCTTATCTTAGATTAAAAAGATAAATCATTTCTTTTTAGATGTACATCACTCATGGAATCAAAGTCCCGTGTGAACCAGACTGTCATAGCAAGTTCATTCATTACAGTAAAATCAAACTCAGGTGTCAAGCTTTTCATCTTCGAAGCCTACATTCTCTTCCTTGTTACCATTAGCCCAGAAAATGAATTCCAGGTGTCTGGAAAGCTTACCTTCTCTGTGCAGGAAACAGTCCAGAAGCAGATGCCTGGGCAGCCACCTGCTGAGAGGCAACGAGGGCGGCAGAGGTCAAGCCTAATGGGAGGAAAACACAAAGTTTCCATGAGATTAGACAAGAGTGGACACAGGCCCAGTGGTAAAGGACACAGTGACTTGTCCTTTCCCAAACACACACGTGAAATGTTTCATGCTGCAAAGACAGACTACCAGCTACGCAGTGTAGCCAATATCTATTCTATTACTGAGTGGTGGCCTTTTGAATAGTCCACTCAGAGGACAGCACAGCCTTCTATCTCACTGGCTTTGCATGGCGCTAAGTGGTTCACATGTATTCCTGAACAGGGAGCTCAAGAGAAAAAAAAAAAAAAAAAAAAAAAAAGGAAGGAGACATCTCACAGTGAATTTGGAGAAACAATGTGCTATTTAGTTTAGAAAACTTTCATAATAATTTTTATCTCTAACATTTTCTCCAATGATGCAAATAAGATGTATTCCATAAGGTACATGAGATAAAGCTATCAGATTAAAAAATAAATAAAGCTGCTCTCTAAGTTCACATGAACTTAGAACATTAGTCTGTAAGGCTAATAGGGGAGCAGAGGCCTGAACAGCCTCACATAACAAAGTATTTGAATCCCATAGAAAACTGCTCAGGTAAAACTCATGAGACTGCATGGCAGTAATTTTGGAGGTACAGTTCAAGGCCAGAGATAATTTGAGACATTGCAGCAACATAAGAGAGAGAGAGAGAGATACTTATTCTGTTCACACCCTTTACATCTGTGATGTGCTAGAAAACTCATTTCCTTCCCATATTCTGATACTTGGTGATTTGGGAGATCGATCTACCTACTTATCTATCTATCTATCTATCTATCTATCTATCTATCTATCTATCTATCTACCATCTTTCTACTTATCAAATCATTTATCTATCATATCATTATTTGCTTTCTTTTACTGTCAAGTGACACATTAAAAAGTCCAATTCCCTTATATTTCCTGCATGTGGAAGCATTTTTCAACATTGTCTTGCTAAGTACCTTGGCCAATGCTATGGTTGAATTTCCCCAGATCCTGCTAAGATCCCATGTTGAGCCCAAATTCTAAATTTGAGTGCATTTGGACTCAGGAGCTTATGCAAAAGTGATTAAAGAAAAATGAGGTCCTGAGGGCCTCGTCCTGATTGATCTGACAGGCTTACTGTTCTCTTGTAACGGATTCCAGAACTCTAGCTTGCCATGTGCTAGGAACAAAGATAGGAAAACCCCTCCTCAATGCTACTAAGAAAGTTCTCACCAGAAATGGCTCAGCATAGCCTGCGCCAGGCTCTCCAGATACACAAAAGTGATAAAATGAAGCTAGCTACCTACCCTTCTGGGGGTACTGGGAATGGGACAGGTAAGATGTGACTGCCTTGTATATTATGCATAAGCTCTTTCCTCACCTTTAATAAAAGTGTTATGTTGGCAAAAGGATAAGAGGCAGGTCTCAGCTGGGTTATGAAACGTTAGACCTGATCGTGCTAGTTACTTGCATGGGGAAAAGGTAATTTAAAAGAACTAGAAGTCTCAGAAATCACATTTCCTCTTTCCCTACAATCTTCTCCCAAGTAGCTATCTGATCTTTAGGCTGTTATATTTGATGCCCCAGACACTAGCTACCACCCTCAGTCTGTGAGATAACATCTCCCAGTGACAATTATTAAGTCGTAGCCACTGTGTGTCTCAGTAGAATACAAACACCGTTAGTTATGTCTTCCAGGAATACTAAGAAATAGGTGTTAGGAATCATCCTTACCACTGGTGTTAGTACGAGTTCAATATTTTTATTTTAAAAATACCGACAGGCAGCCATAGCAACTGTTTGCAAGACAGAATGACCCCAATGTGATGAGATTGCTGACCTTGGAAAGGGTCGTATTGACCCGGGATGAGAGGGTAGCCCATGCCAACGTGGGTGTGGTGGTGTGTGTGCAGGTGCCGCTGGCTGAAGGGGGAGTGTCGATCCCGTTCCCTCTCTGCTTCCCGTTCCCGCTCCGTGGAAGCCTTCTCCACGGGCTGAAAAGAGAAACAGTCTCCTTTAATGTACTGACATACCAACATCAGAAATACCAAAGCACCCTTTTTTGCCCTGTCCCTACAGAATTTCATTCAGGTCACTGAGTAGGTACAGACTCAAAACTCTATACCAATGGCAGAAAATGTCAAAAGATAGGCATTTGTTTTAAAAGAACTAAGCTAACAACAGAGAACCTCCCAAGGTAATCTAAATGGCACCAATATTTTCTGCAAATATTTCCTAAAATTTTTCTCATGATTCACTGCTCCAAATGACTATTTAGAAACCATTTGGTATCTTTCAGAAGCAATTTTTATATGTTTTTGAGACTATTTTTAAAGGCTAGGTTTTGTAACTATACCTTTATACTCTGTAGAGAAAAATTTTTCTCATAATTTTATAAAAAGTACTCACTAAGGTGGGACATGGAGGTGCATAGCTATAATCCTACAACACCCAATCTCTGCAGAGGCAGCAGATCTCTGAGACAGGGGCCAGCCTGTTCTACAAAGGAGTTCCAGGATAGTCAGGGCTATAATGAGAAACCCTGTCTCAAAGATCAAAAACTAACAAAGTATTCATTGTGTTTTTACAACAAGACACACCCTAGTTCACACAATAATATACAATGCTTACTTATGCTGCACACATATTTTAGTCCCTTTATAATTCTACGGACAGTATACATGAGCTCTACTTCTGTGACTTAACTAGCCTGGATAAAAAGCTCTTATGAAGGAAACTGGCATACTAAAACTATAACACATGTTTAGTTGTCATTGTTCCCTAAACAGCGCAGCATGGGAACTCTTATATAGTGCTTTTGTTGTAGTAGATACTTGGAGGAAATCTGGGGATGACTAAAAATACAAAGATGAATATAGGTTTACAGGTAAAGTCTGTGTCATCACTTTATAAAGGGGACTGGGAGTGTCTCCAGACTTAGCATTCCCAAGAGGTTCAGGAACCAATTCCTTGCACACTCCAGGGTGGGTGGCCTCCGCAGGAAACCACTGCCCTGCCCACGGTCCAGATTCTTCATTTCTGAGAAGGTACCACGAATTCCAGATCTTCCACATCAGAGAGGATCAAGGAGTGTGTTTCTCACACAGGTTTCTCCCTTTTAGAATCTAGCTCTCTTTTTCTGCTCTAGGCCCTCACTGGAACTGTCTGTACAAGTACTAAAAGGAGAAATTATACAAAGGGATCGGGCTTGGATCAATCACTGTTCCTAGTTTCTCGGTAGTAGTGATGTTTGCCTCGTAGACACTCACGGTTTCTCATCTTACTCTCTTTCCTTTTCTAACCAAGAGCTATCTCTTTTCTTTGGTCTCTTTATAAATAGCATTTAGGAGTAGCAGTTACCACTTCTCTGGAAGTGAATCTTTCACAGAGACACATTTCTTGGATTACTCCTACTGAAAGATGGGGACAGGATAATGCATCAAGGCCGGCAGACAGCAGATGCAGCCTTGATTCCTTTGCCATGAGACTCAGGCTTACATGTGAAATGCACGTTGCTTGAGATTCAAATTTATTTCTGAATAACTAATGGTAATGGTGTGTCATAGACCCTCAGCTTCACGTAAGCTTCTGACTATGCGTATGGGACCTGTGGATACCCAGGTCCACAGAAGAATCCAAAACTCGAGTGTCTACTGTGCTTAGGTGAGGACGGAGAAAAGAGGTGACATCCATGTGGTCACCATTATTTATGTCCATGCTTATAAGCTGGATGGATTGTCTTGATTAAATTCGTTTTCCCATCAACCACCACAACGTTTGAGGGTTATGTTTGCTACTATCTTAAAAGAAAGCAAGTCTTTCTATTTGTATAGAAGAAAAAAGAAAAAAAAATGACTTTGATTTCAAAATTGTTTCTGAAGAAAACATATTTGAGGTGTTTTGTTTTGTTTTAATCTATCTTCATTGTTGCTTCTTTGTCTGGCTAGGGATGTTGCCCAAGAACATGACAGGCAAGCCGCCTATCACTGAGCTACAACACCATGCTTAAGAAGACATTTAACAAAAGCTCAACTTGTTGAATAGGTCAAAAGTTTGTGACCTCTGAACTAATCAGTAACAAGCTTGGTATAAACTAGCTTTCTAGTACTTCCTGCTTAATGTTTTAACAATGAACGTTTTTACACCAAAAAGTCACCATAAATTTAAATTTCTCCCTAACACATCTCCTCCTGGGTAAGCAAGAAACGCCACATTTTTGCAACAGAAAGTCTCTCCACTTCCACAAACACTTCAACAACATTTTTCCCCCTCCTGTGTGATCACATCTTATATTTCAACATTTCATTTTTTTATGTATCAGAATAGAACAGCATCCTGAAATCCCAGCTGGGTTTCTAAACCATTTCTCTTTCATGACTGTTCTATTGCTTGTCTCCCTTCCCCCACCAAACATGGCCTTTTAACTACCAACAAAAGGAGGCTTACAGCAGGGGACTTGCTTCGGTATTGGTTGGCGTGATGTTGGAGTAGGTCCAGGGCTTTGGCTTCGCTGGCTGTTTTTGTGTTGATGCTCGGGCTGGTATTGACTTTCTCTGCCTCTTCTCTCCCAGACATCTTCCCATAAACAGGATAATGAAATCCTGGAGAGAGATAGGCCCCTGCAGATAAACAACAAATGTCACAACACGTTACAGGCTAAATCTTAAAAACCAAAAAAAAAAAAAAAAAAAAAATCGGCTGGAGGCAGGAACATGTGAATTTTGGTATACAAGTCAGACATCCTACAAAAAGGGGTTACATTAAGAATGGACTACATGATTTTTTTATCTGTATCTAGGTCCTCTGATTTTCTTTTCTGGTTAATTCATCTTGATGATCGGAGGAAGTAAACAGAATTGAGCTTATAGCTACTTCATGCATTTATGTGTCCGCTTAAGTGAAAGAAACAGTAACTATAATGATTATGACAGTAAGTGCTTAGAATATTTCCACAGGCAATAAAGTATCTGTCAGTCTAAACGTCTATAGTCAGCCATCAGGAAGTAAGGAGGCTACAGCCCCAGGATTCTTGACATTTCATTACAACATATAAAAATCTCACATTAAATCAGTTTCATCTTTGGGACTCTAAGCAGCATTAAAAACAAGCAAAGCCAAATGTCATTCGTGAAGCTTCTAATTTATCTCCAGTTGCTAATAGCTATCATTTGAACACAGCCTCTTCCCGCCAGTGTAGTTAGAACCCACAACACGTACCAGGGTAACTGTGCATTAAGACAGGAGAGACAGCCCGGTACGCAGGGTGGCTGGGGTCATACATCTGTGGGTAAGGATAAGCGTGCAAGTACTGTATGTAGGACTGATGTTGACTCATGGGTGAGGACACAGCCACTCGTGTTCCCCGAGAGTCCTTCCAGTTCACCGGAGTCTTTCGATCATCATTCTTCAACTTGCTTTCCTCCACCGACTGAGAATCAGGGCGCTTGCCCTCTTTGGGCTCCTCTTTGATGTTTGTTAAAGACACAGGAAGGCTGGGAGCACCGCTCTCTTTGTTAGGGGTCTTCCTTGGACTGTCCTCTTTCAACTTCTTTTCTCTGTCAAGTTCTTCTGGCTTTTGCTGCTCGAGATACTTGGGCTGGTATACATAATGATGCCATGTCCTTGACTCTGGATCCTGGTTTGAAAATAAAGACCTGTCTTAAAATTACATCGTTCACAAAGCAAATAAATCCACTTATTTACACGATGGCAATATTTATTGTTATTTAATTTTAAGTGAACATGTGCTGCTCAGCCTACTCTGAAAAAAAAAAAAAATATCTGAGGTAGGTTTTAGCAACAATCCTTGTACCACAGACTAAACCCATGCTTTTATAGCTGAGCCAACATCAAGGTCACTCGGCAGCTGGGTTGAAAAGCCTTAGATAATAACATCCTCAGGGGTATTTAATTCGGTCTATGTTTTTCTTTTATTGTCTCACACAGGTAAGGGGGATTTCAAAAACTCAAGCTAACAGTAAAAATTTTTAAGCAATTGCTACAGTTATTAACATCAATTAGACAAAAATAAACTCTTGGTTTCTTAACACATTTTTTTTTTATCTGGCTACAAGCTGAAGATCTCACTCTGCTGGCTTGCTTCCCATTAATATACTAGCATCTTAATCAAAACCCCAAACATCAAACCAATGGCATGTATTATGATTTATTTGTTAGAAAACAAACCCATCCATAGGCCTTTTAAAAACTATCTTGTTCTACTGTAGCCCTGGGAAACAGCAGCCTCAGTAAGAGTTATGGAGGGCACGGGACTGAGGATTCAAATGCCCTTCGTGGTGTAACACCACTGAGGGTTCAGGTCTTGACTGAGAATCTGAGGATGGCCCTCCATTCCGGCTTTGGCTGGAAAGGTACATGACAGTTAAGAACTCTTGTTCTGACTCACTAGGGGGCAAGCACCGGGTGTAGTAAAGTTGAGCTGTTGGTGCTAGAGAATACGAGAATTTTGCCCACAGGGCAGCAGTGGGTGAGGGGACAGACCTAGCAATGCTTATGGTTTTATGGTGACTGCACGTCAAGTGTGCGCCGCCTGGCTGGAGGAACTCCTGAGAACTGTCACCTCCAGCTCCTGACTCTGTAAAGCTCAAGAGCTTCTCTACTTTGGGTTCTAAATGAAACATAAAACAGAAACCCAGACATCTCCAAGTGTATCAGTGGCAAGACATAAAATCTCAGAATTTGAGAAACTTCTGAGGCCCTTTAGTGACATGCCTTCATCTTTGACTAGAGCTACTCTTAGGTGACACACAGCTGCACACCATGGCATCAGTGAGTAACGTACGTTCTAGAATGGTATAGGAACTCCCAAGGGTCTTTGAGAATACTTCTCAAGGGAAGAGAAAAAACCCCTGACGATGGTTTCCTCCCAGGGTCTACAGGTCTAGCAAGATCAAGCCCAGGACATGTGCACAACTCAAGACTGCTCCCTGCCTGCGGGGGGCCACGCTCCACAGTCTTACTTGTTTAAATCTCGAAGTTGGGTCTACACCTGTCTGCTTCATAGAGTCCATGACAGACTTCATTTCTACAGCCTCCTTAATAAGCTGGTGGTTTTCCATCTGCTTAGCTTTGAAGCTGTCGACCTGAAGCTGCTGCTGGTGACCGGACAGAAGCTGTGATTTACCTGTCTCCTCAGTTTTATTAGGTACTGATGGCCCTAGTTTAGAATGGTTTTTGTTAGGCTCCGGGGTAGAGGGAGCTTTTGAGATAGTGGCTGATGGCATGTTTTTCTGTTTATTGTCTTCCTTGCCCAGTTCTTTCAAGGGGAGTTCACCCTTTCTTTCACAATCTCCTCTCCCACTCTGGGCCATTTTCTGCTCTGCCAGCCTCTGGTCCTCATAGTATTTCTCATACTGCTGTCTGTAGGCAGGGCTGGTGGCCATCAGAGATTTCTGGTCCATATAAAGTCCATAGGCGTACTGGCCATAGTAAAGTGACTGAGCCAGGGCAGGGTGTCTCTGTGTGATGACTGACTGGTGCTGAGGCTGCAGGGATGCAGAACTGTGGTCCACTTTCTTGGACTCCAACTGTTCCGCCTTGTCTTTCTTCTCTGCATCTTCCTCCGACTCCTTCTTGATCTTCATGCCCTGCGTGCTCCCACCGTTCCCGGGTGCCGGGGCACCAACCTGTCCAGGGTGCATGTAACTTGGAGAATAATAAGGCTCGTAGCCATGGTAATAGGGAGAATGGGACTCTTTCAGCTGAGATGGCTGTGCAGAAGTTGAGGGATGTCCTTTCACAACACCATCTTTGTTAGAAAAGGTCTCCGATGGGGAACTGGCCTTTGACCTCATGCCCTCCGACCTGCTGTCAGAACCGCCATCATCTGCAGCATCCGATATGTCCGAATAGGCTGGGCTGCTGGTTTTGGCTGCTGAACTCTCAGACCCATTCTGTGTCAGCACGTGCAGTGGTGCCATGGGCGCTTGCCCATTCACCAGGGTACCGCATTCCATCCGTGAGGCACTCCCAATGGAAGGGCTGGGGGCATTGTCCGTGAACGTGTAAACCTTATCGGCTTCGGCTTTGATGCTGGCCATGCGGCTCTCCTGAGACTCTGACAATCCGTTAGCCAGTCCTTCACTCTTACTGAGATGGTCCTTTAAAAAGTGCCCAGACAAATCCTTGCTAGCCACCTTGGCATCCTCCGGCTTCCCCAGCTTAGCATCCATTTTGGGACCTCCGGCCTCTTTTCCTTCTTTGTCTTTGAGCTTTCGCTTCTCCTTTTTCTTTCGGTCTTTGAGTGACACCAGAGCTGGGTTCACGGTGATGGGCTCCCCCATAATCGTGGGCTTTGGTTGAATAGGTTTCAATGGAGGGCTCTTTGGTGTAGCCTGGACCACAGTGGTTGTGAGGGAGGGCAGTCCAGGTATGGTCCCCGTGGTGGTGGAGGTGAAGGCTGCTGTTGGAATAGCAATCAGCTGTGGGGGCGTAGGGGCGGGGGCGGGGGCAATGGGGCGGGCGCTTTTCAGTTTAGAGAGGTTTTTGTCCATTTTGCAATTGTTTGCTTTTTTGCCTTTTTCTTTATCCCCCAAACTTTTCTTGTCAATCAGTCCTTCTGCTTCCAGTTTGGGCATTTCCGCAGCTAGACTGCTGTCTGCTCCTGAGCAAATGTCTAAGGTGGCGGTCATGTTGGAGATGACCGGAAGGTTGTTCAGTTCATTGTTAAGGCCCCTCTTCTTGCCGGAATTCTTCCCGGTTTTCGAACCTATAATAGGACCATTGCTCACATGCTCTCTCTTTCCCTTGGGTGTCCCAGGGGGGTTCCCAGCCCCAGGGGACCCAGGTGCCTTCACCTGGTCATATGATGACACACTTGTGCTTGGCTCGTTGCATTCGAGGGCCACGTTACTCAAGGCTTCCTCACAGTCTGAGATCTTCTCCTCACTATCAGGCTCGAACTCTAGCTTGTTTTCCGGGTCTAAGTGTGCATGTGCCTGGTGGTACCGCAGGCCGTTTATGTGCTTGTATTTTTTGTTGCAGTTTGGGTGGGGACAGTCAATTAACACTGGAGAGGAGCAGCCTTGGTCCAAAAAAGGAGTCTCTGGCTTCCCCTGGGGAGTGGTAGGGGTGCTTCTGGAATTCGTGCGCACTCGTTTCCCTGGCTTACTGTCCTCAGAGCTCGAGTTCAAATCCAGCTCCATTGGGGGCTTGTTCTTCCTTTTGTTGGTTGAGGAAGGGCTGGCTTTTATGTCTTCTGCAGCACAGTTTGGGGGTGTTCTTCGTCCGCTGGCGTTGAGGCTGCCCCGCCTCCCTTTCCCATTGGCTCCCCCTCTGTTCTTGCTCTGCAGCCCTCGAGACTCTGTGAAGCTGACCTCGGAGCCCGGAGCAGCCGCGGCAGATCTCGCCCTCTTTCCTCTGCCCCGGCCCCCTCGCATCTCCAGGTCACTTGTCGGTGATTCGCAAAACCTAGGGAAGCAAATAACATGTGTCATAATGAGCATCTCCGAAAGAGTCAGGTAGGATCTCAGGGACACGGGGTATCAAAGAGCACCCATTGCCTTGGCGGCTTGAGGGTGAGGTGCAGCCAAGGGAAGGGATAGTCTCTGTACTGGTACATCAGCCCACGATCAGGCTACCCGGTGGATTATATTCACTCACAGAGAATCAAAGGAAAAGCAGCTCAAAGAGCTGGCTTTCAATCAGTTCAAATTTCCATTCTAAAAAAAGAAAAAAAAAAAAAAAAAAAAAAGAAAAAAGAAAGAAAGAGAAGAAGAAAACAAAGGAGAGAGGGAAGTGAGAGGAGGAGAGATCTGATAGAAAAGAAAGATAGCATCTGTGTTTTACTGGTTCAGGGCCGAATGGCTCATTTCTCCTTTGTCTGGTTTCAATTACAGGAAGAGTTTTATATATTATTAATTTCTTTCTATGGTTTCCATGCAGAAACGGGATGGGAGGAACAGAGGAAGGAGCAAGAGAGAAAAGGCACTTACCTGGGAGGGGCCCAGTCATGCTTGGTGCAGTCCAGGAGGGTCCCCACATACGTTTTGTTTCTCCACGTGACATTGACCACTAGGACACCTGGAGGGGAGAGCGGAGGGTCAATGGGACACATTCATCACTTATTTCTTTATTTCTACTTTATTCATTGATATTATTTTTACCAGCAATGATCTATTCTCACTTGGCTTTCAAAAGCTGCGGTTTGCAACCTTCCTCTTTCTGGTTTCAGTGACCTCAAGTTAAAACCCACAGGAAATCGCCCCGTGTGTGTGTGTGTGTGTGTGTGTGTGTGTGTATTCACAAGTGTGGTGCAAGGGCTGAGACTGCGTGAGGGTGTGATCAAGATATTGCTGACAGAAGGAAATGGTTTTTGCCATGTCCTGCTGTAAAACAGTAACATTCACCTCTTAATTTTTCTATTATTACACATAATTGCTTTCGTTTGGCGGACAGCCAACATAAACCAAGTCCGAGTTACCAGTGCTTAAGCCAGAGGCTGACTAAAAGGAATCTGGTTTCCAATTCAACCATATAAAACAATGCTAACTTTTTTTATTAAGGGGGAAAAAAAAACCCTTGCAGATAGGTAAAAATAGACACTGAGGAAAAAGTGAGACCTTGGGGCAGCTGTGATTTCTTCTTGACCCACCCCCTCCTTGCCTGTGTGAGACAATAATCAACCTCAGAACTGGCTCTGTGTCACCGCTTGGTCTTGTCTCAGAGGCTCTTAAAATAGCTCTCTTAAGAAAATAAGTGTGCACAATACATCTGCTCTCAGGGTTATCTTCAGTCAACTTTGGTAAGCATTTGCTGCAGAGGATTAGAAGAGAACTCAAAAAAAAAAAAAAAAAAAAAAAAAATCAACACACATGTTTCCTTCCAGCCACTCTGCTTTTTCCTCTGCTGCTCTGCAGACAGACACTTTAATTGAGCGCTGCTGCATCTGTGAATTACTAAACTTAAGTGTGCTTAGTATGCCAAATGTCACTTGGAAACAACATCTAACACGAGGCTTGTTCTCTTGGGGACAAGTGCCATTTAAAACAAAGCAAAACAAAACAAAACAAAAAATCACATCCTTACAGCATATTTGTAAAGAAACTAGATCCGGAGGCATACAGAAGAGTAGGGTAAGTAAATGAAACATTTCAGCGAGCCTTTGTTTCTTTTAGTGCCTACACTTCCGCTCTCAGAGACCATCCCTCCAAGTCTTTCCTGGGAGACTTGCTCTCTTGTATTATCTGCCATTTTGGGAACCACATAAAGCAACAGGACTCTTTTTACGGGGGAATCTTTAAACAGAAGATAAAATATCTGAATGATCAGGGCTCCACTACTGAATAATAGGAAAAAAAATGTTCCCCAAAATCTCAAAAGGAGATTTTTAAATGGTTATCCATATGGTCGGGGCTGCTATTAGTTATATGGAGCTGAATTTACACACTGTAAGTTCCATCTACTATTGTAGCAATAGTCTAGCTGAGAGGGGGGGAAGCTAGGAAGAATCGCCTCAAATTATGCTTGATTCCTTTGTGATTCTCCCATGGGGGTAGGGGTGGGGTTTAACCATTGAGTATTAAAAAAATCCCATTGCAATGAGAATCAATGGTAATTAGGCATTCGGTCAAAAACTGCACAAGATAGAACAATCGGAAAGGAGTCTTTAAGAGCACATCCCTTCAGGAAAGAGGGGTGGGGCATGAAGGAGTGGGGCAGCCGGGGCTGGCTTTCTCATCATCTGCTCTCTGGGGCATTGTGTGTGGTGTCAGAGACCTCTGCAGCTGCTTAAAATTCTTTAGCATGTCAGCTATATTTACAGTGCAGGAATGTATCTGTATTGCCAGAAGGTTACTGCATTTTAGCTTCAGAGGCAATAGGCTGAAATCACTGCGTTCCAGAGTCCCTGATGTAGCACAAATGTATAATTAAAATTGCTTGAAAGGAAACATGAAAGAAACAACAAACCCTCCATTCTTGCAGTAATAAAATTAAAAACAGGAAAAGTCTGCACAGACACTTAACATTTGTCTGCAGTGAAAGGCTTTTGTTACTGCTTTTCCCCTAAGGGTTTCGCGTTTCCAGCAAAGGCGGGCCGACGATTGGCCAGGGTCTGCAGCGAACACTTGCGTCTGATTGGCTGGCCCGAACACAGGAAGACAAGGCAAGGAGAAAGGGCTGGGCAGGAGGAGGAGTGCTCCCCCTTGGTGGGGAAGCTGAAACATTGCCAGAACCCCTCACCAAAGCCTTGGAAGCTGGAAGCAGGCTCCCCACCCCTGCCCCCACAAGGATCTCTACCATACAGCCAACAGGCCATGCAAGCCGTGTCCAAATCTGCGGCCTCAAGCCCGGCAAGGGTAATTGGGCCAGAGAAAAGGAAGGGACCCAACAACACAGGCCATCAATCAGTGGTTATCTTGGGCCGCAGGTTGAAACGGTCACAAAGGATGAACAGCAGTTGCAACTTCCTCATGAAAACAGTTCACATCTGCTACTGCCTAGAGGCCGCGTGGGCCACGATGTTATCTGTACCGGGAGTAGTAAAATTCTGTAAAGAAGGGCCTACTTTCAACTTTGGAAGCCTAAATAAGTCACCCTTGGTTTTGTTGTTTTGTTTTGTTTTGCTTTTTTTCTAAAAGCAGTCTGAATTTAAAATGCTCAAAACAGGGAGAGTGGTTGTTTAAATAGTCTTCTCAAGCAGTAGTAATTAATTTATGGGTCTGTGGTGCACAAGTCTCTTCGCAGTACCACCATAGACAGTTGAGGCTCTAAGTTGGAGGAGAGATTAAGCAGTGTTCCCCCATGAACTGAAAAGTACGGCTGATGTTTTGTTGTTTTCTTTTGTTTGGGGGGAGGGGCTGGAGATTCACGTTTAGAAAACCCGCCACTGTGAAGGTCCAAATAAGGGGTTTAGTTCGGATAAGTGGAAGCTGATGGGCGTGGTGGCCCAAACATTATTTCTAGGCAGAGGGAGGTGGATCTCGGTGAGCTGGAAGCCATACTGGTTTACATAGCAAGTTCCAAGCCAGCTAGGGCTACATGGTGAGACCCTGTCTCAATCAATAAATCAAGCGTTTCTTGATTATTTGATGAAATTACAAGTTTCAAACATTTTGTAACCTAAGCCCACATAGAGCATATAACTTACTAAAAGCATACTGACAGATGAAGATCAGATGGGAGTTAGCCCTCAGAAAGTTCAGGTTAAGACTTTATAACCCCAGGCTTGAAGTTATGTTTCTCTCTAAACAAATTAGACTGGCACATACATTAGTTCCCAAAAGATTTGTCTTTCTAAGCACACGTTCTCTCCTGAATGCTTTGCCTGTGAGTTAGGATCGTCTGACACTCCCTCTGCAAGCCCTTTTGATGTTTATAACAGGGTCTCACTGGGTTTATTTCCTCCCAAGGGCTATTTGAAAAATACTTGAGGTATATTACTGTTAATGCTAGGCAAGTAGAAAAAAAAATTTATAAGGATGGACCGGGAGGCTCACCCCATATGATTTTCTTCTTTGTATTGTTGATACTGGTCCCATACGCGCGCGCGCACGCGCACACACACACACACACACAGCATAGCACACACTGAGTCACATAAGAATTTATTTCTATTTCCTATTCAGGCCCATCAAGTTTGGCAACATCTATTGGGTCTTTATGAAGTAGCTATTTGGTGCTACTCAGTCATATTTTTTGGAAACCCTGTTCAGCTTCTGTACTTAAAGAGTCTACAGTCTTACAACCAGTACAGACATGCATCATAATCCAGAAATATAAGCTTAGTTTTGCATATCATCCATGCTTACAGAGCGGGCTCTTTGTTAGACTAGACTAATCTCACACATTACATTAGGCTCTAAGCATTAAAGCCCAGGTGTGATGCCCTTGGTTCATGCCCTCTTCTCACACCTTGCTCAAAAATATGCCTTAGACTAACAAGGTCTCAGACAAATAGTCCCAAAGCTGACCTCATAAAAATGGGTCAGTGATGGGTACCAGAAGCAGAGGCAACCAAACACAAATATCCCAGGAATCTAGATTAATAATAACATCCTGTCATTATTTTCCTTCCAGCCCAAAACAAGTTTCTCCAAGCCCCTTTTATGCTATTCTATATAACCAACATTTATTACATTGTGTGTATGTGTGTGTGTCTGTCTGTCTTTCTGTGCTTGCACACCATGGCACACATTAGGAGGTCAGGGGAAAAAGTCTGAGAGTCAGTTCTCTCCCCCGCTGCCCCCACCATGTGCATCTGGGAGATCAAATTCAGGTCATCAGGCTTGACTGCAGGCTCCCTGACCCCTTCTGCCATCTTGCTGGCCGGTTCTCACATCACACTTAACTCTCCTAAAGAAGGCTTGAGTGCCTATACAGAATTCTTTAAGGAGAACTGAAGTCCTTAATAAATGAAGACAAACTCGTGTGATAGCACCTGCCCATCTGCAGACACATCATCTTACCCACTAAATCCAGTCTCTCCGGGGCCACTGACTGGACTCCATGATGTCTTCACTATGACTGATGCTCAGTAGCATGTTATTCCCTTTTTCCTTGCTTTAAAGATGGGTTCTACCTGGGGCTGTGATTATACTCTGCTGAAGGAGAGAGCATGAAAGGGCACAGTTCTTAAGAATTTCTAAGATACAATCTCCTAGTCTGTTCTCATTTCTGTTTGCCTGGAGTAGGAAAGACCAAAGGGACCTTGAAGGCTACAAGTTCAAGGCAGTGAAGTCTCCTTCCCATGGTAACTCGAGTCACAGAAAGCTTTCCACTCACTAGTGAGAAAAACTCATACCATGGTTGAACACGGCTGAGGATGAATGTTCTATTCTGAGAGGACGTTCTTTTAACATTTCCCTCCATTCATGTGTATGCTGACCTGGTCTCATCCAACAATATAGCCCTCCTTTGTTATTGGTATGCTGTCCGCAAACACAGCCCTGAGAAGCACCGCACCTTAAGGATAAGCTCACTGAACATGCTGGAACCCATAAGACTCTGAACAGAACCCTGGTTTCTCAGGTCTCACTACTGCCATACATCTTCAACAAAGAAGGCCTCGCAACACTAGCTTATTGATGACACTTTATGTGGAGAAATTCCGCTCCCCCGTGGTTAGTTATGTGGCTTATGCACTATTATTCCTTGCATTTGTGAAGCTGTTTCCTCAAGAACTGGGCAAATGCTGATAGCCCAGTGGTTTGCATAAATCTATTTATATTACAGTGTAAAGACTGAACCTTAAAACAGTCTCCATCCTCAGGACCAAGAGCACTGGCAGCCATCACAAATGCCGAATTTGGAATCACACAGTTTTCCTGAACTCTTCTTCAGAATGCCACATCTGGATAGACTTGGCGTGCACTCGGGCAGAAAATGCAAACCTCATTCCAATAACTTCACATTGTAACTCGTTTGTGCTGTGATTCCCTCCTCCCCCTCTATGGTGACACTTTCTCCCCCCTCCCTTTTTTTCAAGAGAAACACCAGAGATAATAGGAATGCCATTATTTTAGTGCCTGGGTTACCCTACGTTGTCCTAGTGTGACCACTGTGCAGGGTGGGGCTTATCATATTTCTTTGTGCAGAACTTCTCTCCACAGCAGCACTCTGGCTTTGTTCTGTTGAGTGTTGTCCTGGTGTCTTTTCAGAGGGAAGCTGAAATAGTGCATTTATTCACAGGCCAGGCTCCAGACTCCTTTAGCCTTCAGCTAGACTCTCTTCCCGAAGACAAAATTTACAGTTTTTTTTTTTTTTTCATGTGTCAGCCAAAGAGCAAAATGGTTTTCCTATTGTCTTCACCAAGGATGTTTGTGTAGTGTATCGGGGAAGAAAAGTCAGGGTTGTCACATGACCATGAAATAGTGGGGTTTTCTTGTTGTTGCTGTTCCCCCCCTCTTTTTCTTTTCCTTCTTTTTAAAAGGAGCCTGACTGCTGGGCTGAATGTTTGAAGAGTCTCTTTAACCACATCCTGTAATCAAACCATCTGGAACACAGTTCTGCGATTAGTCACCCTGAACATTGGGCTTTATCTGAACAAATAGTGTACAGCAATGGAGCTTGTGAGATAGGGCAGGGCTGACAAAGGGAAGTATAATGAAATACTTTATGCCCCATGTGCCGCCGCCCCAGTCGTAAAGCCCGCAGACACGGTGTTCTGGCGTTAACTTACTACCTTTCGAAAGCAGAGAGGGCTAACCGATTAAAGGACAGAAGGACCGAGTTTGCTGGTGACTCTCTGTTGGCGGCTGGAACACGTTAGAATTGTTCCACCTTTGTTAATTATAACCTCTATACGGCGACGGTCCAGCGTTTCCGTTTTCCTGCTATTCCCAGGGCATGAGGTGCTGGTTTCATTCATGGCAGACTAGTTTGGGCTGTTTGCCAGGGTCTAGCATTCTTATCTAGACATTTGTTGGAGTTTGTCTAAACACCTCCATAAATAGGAAGGGAAAAACCCTTAAAGGTAAAGATGGGGTCTTGCTCGCACCTACCTTTTAGGAGACAAAATAGTCTCTGTGCTCTTTTTTCTTTTCCTCCAAACACTTGAGCTCTTTTTGTTTTAATCTGAAAGGATTCCCCTCCTACGAATATACTTCATAAGTCTTTAAGAATGAACACACGTACACGCATACCACTGGCAGAAAAGCTTTGTTTCCCCATGGGCCTTATGGTTTAATACACAGAAGAACACAGAACCACTTCCATCTCTGTCACCGCCTCTGCAGCCTTTGTTCCGAGGCCTGATGAGCTGTATTGATTTGGGAAAATCATTCAGCTTCTTGGAAAACTAGACTCTCCCTTATTCACTGCCATCTATTTCTTTCCCATGGAGACAGGTGATCAATACCCAGCTGACTGGTCAGCTGCAGGAAACACTTGCTGGTTTTTTTTTCCTTGCTTCTCTAGTAACAATATCCTCTACCATGTCTACAAAGAACAGGAATGGGGTTTTTGATAGGCATCATCGGAAACATTAAAAGGCTGTTGTGTGTGTTTGCTGCCTGTGAGGATTGCTAGGATTCTTCTAAACTCCACCACACAGTTACCTGGCACAATAAAAGGGGCTGCTTGCCCTCTCCTTACTGTCTTGATCTCTCATCCCTTTGTCCCTCCTCTCTCCATTTCCTTTCCCCTCTCTCCATGTGCTCATGGCCTACCTCTACTTCTCTACTCTTCTCTCTCTGCCCCTACTACTCTCTTAACTCCCCTCCCATGCCCTGCATAAATTCTATTCTATACTGTACCATCATGTGGCTGGTCCCCCAGAAGAAAGGGATGCCTCTGGGCATCTTCCTTCCCTCCATAACCACACCTCCATAGAACATATCCCCCTACTCTATTTTTTTCCTAACATTGGTGCCAAAACCTTGGACATTTTTTTTTCTTTATCCTTTTGGTAAACACATCAAAGATAGGGATGAAATGTCCTTTAGCCAAAAGTCACTGATGTAGAAGGATGTATGAACAGCACTATGGCCTGAGACACAACTTCTCAGAAATGCTGGGACAACGGGTGGGCATGGAGTTACCTGATTACAATCCTAGTATTTAGGAGATAGTAGCAGAATCAAGAGTTCAACACCAGCCCTAGGAAACAATGTGTTCAGTGCCAGCCGGAGACCTGAGAATGTCTGAAAACAAAATCATTTCCTGACAGGTCATTAGAGATAAATTCCTGTTGGTGGCAAGAGCCAGAACTGATGTTGTGCAAGTTTCCTGCTTACAAAATGTCATCAATTTTATAATATGCTTCAAATGTAATGAAAATCATCATGAAAGAAAATACCACGTGGATACCTTTAGAAAGTAGTTTCATGAATGATCAATAACCAAAGTATTTGCCTTTATGTTCAGCAGATATAGATATCCTAAAGTAGCATTGGTGGCTTTAGAATACATTTTCTATAAAACAGCATTCATACCGAGTACCCTTATTACTGGCAAGCTCCTGCAACAGTTTCCGCTAAAGCGTCCAGAGTCCTTACTTGGGGACAAGCTGGAAAACAAGTCTGAGATGACAGTGCTAGAACAGGGAAGAGGACACATCTCCGGGGAGCTTCTACAACAAGGCAACAAGCCAGAGAGACACTTTGCTGGGCATCGTGCCAATCCCTGCAGGTCATGGCCCACCAAGGCTCAGTCAACACACAGTGGGAAGGAAAGAACAAGGAGGCACAGGGGATCCCGGGCTGAGGGAGTTTTCTGAAGCAAACATTTGAAGTAATCTAAATGCATAAACAGGACAAGCAAGCAAATGTCATGCTATGATTTATGTGTCTGTAGAAATCTGTACAAAGAGGCTTCATTTATGATTTTTGACTAACCTTTCCAGTAAGTAACTGCTTCCCTGCAGCCTTGATTGACACCATGGAGCCCAAAGCCACTCTTACTTCTGATACCTAATTCTGCACGTCGGCTTTGCAGGCATTCTTTGGTTTGAGATCTGAATTGCTGTGATGGACTTCCAATGCAGATACCTTACACCCTTTGAAGCAGTTCCATCATTAGAGAAGGCCTTCTTACCCCTCCCACTTGGGAAGGCATGAATCCATTCCACCTCCCACAGGCTTTGATTAGTTCATCAGGAAATATTTTTCTTCCTTTAAATAAAGCCATTCAAGAGTGTGGGAAAGACATTTTATAAATGTTTGTTGAATCAGGCTTACTAAGAACTCTAGCAATATCATCTCCTAAGAGTCGCACCTTTTTTAATAGTGTTATTTCAAGACACAGTTACATACAAGTGGCCCTGGGCACACAGGAACATGGCCAAGGTCTCCCAGAGTGAAACCGACAGAGCCTCCCTTCTATCACTGTCAGAGCCACTGAAGACAGATAATCGAAAGGAGGCAGCCTGTTCCCATAGTTCCCTGCACTTCCTGTGTCTCCTTTGCATCAAGAGCTCCTCCTTATCCGAGCTCTTCATGTTGTCATGGCTTCAGCTGGGAAACAGGCAAAGTGAGCAGCCGATGAAGATAGAAACGGTTACTCAAGGCAAAAAGAGGCCCCCCTCCAGATCAGTCCCCATAAAAGGATATTCAATACCCAGAGTAGAGGAGTTTTCATGCTGTGACTATGGAATCCTCTAATAGACAGATTTCCCATTTTTATCTGGACCAGGGGTTGGGGAGGGGGAAACTGGGAGGAAAGACAAAGTGGTTCTGTGGACCAGTGAATCGGATGGTTAGAGAGGAGGTTGAGAAAGGAAAACCTCATGGCCTTAGGGGAAGAGTGGGCAAGGAAAGAGGAGGAGGTGTTCCCTGATCACCCATTCTTTTTCCCAAATCAGGACCAGGTTATAGGTCCTGGTAATGCAGAGGTTCAGGTTTAAACGTTATTGAATTCCTTGACAAAATATGTTACCACAATCCTAGATTATGAGAATGTGCTTTTAAAAAAAAATTTTTTTTAAAACCAGGCCTGGTCCTGAATTATAAGGAAACAGTGGGAACCAATTGACAATTATGCTCCACATCAAAAGGCTGCTACTGATCCATAGATCTCGCTGGGACTGAAGAGCTAGGCTTCCTATAAATTAGGATGCTTTATTTAAAGTCAGAGGCTTATTTGCTTTTGTGCCAGCTCTGGGCCCTTTTCATCTGGAGCTTGCTAGGCCCAGGAGAGCACAGATTCCTACAGCTCTGCTGCCCACCAGCTGTGTCTTCGGTAAATCAGAAAGCCTCTGAAGGAGCCATTCTTTACAAAGGCCAACAACATTTGCTGGGGATGATCTCTCAGCTATTATTCCACTTGCTGAAATTTAAAATAGCAATTTACAACAGCAGCTCAAACAGAGAACCAACTCTCTGAATGGCAGGGTGTGGGGGGGGGGGGAGAGGAGAGAGGAGAGAGAAAGAGAGAGATTTGCAGGCATAAGGCTTACAAAGAGGTAACTATGACACAACAGATAAAGCCACCGTCTTGGGCAATCTAGAAAAGATGGAAAGGGCAGGATATCAGAGAAATTGGGATCAGCACTCTCTTGGTTACAGAATTGAGCTTGATGGATGCTTTTGCCCGTTCCTGTTTCCTCCTACAGTGGCTATACCCCACAGGTAGCACAAGGGTTTATGACTTCGGTGATAGGGTCACATAAAATATGGTGCAGATTCAGAAGTAACAGGGGAAGATGGTGATGTGTATTCTGAGCTAAAGGGAATTCTGAAGAGTAGCCAGGAAGAACGCTAACCAGAGGGGGCACCCGTGCCCCATTCCCAACAAATGCAGAGACTGAGAAGCTCCTCCTCATTCTCAGTCCTCTGTGGAGCTAACCTGTACTTTCCTGAGCTCCAGTTTTACCTTCTACTAGTCAGAATCATGTGACCACAGCTTTTTAACTCTCTTGTAAGTTAGGCCACTGCTGAAGAAAATAAGACTTCCACATGAAGAAGGCAAAAGTCTTCCTATGTTCCTTCCAGATGAAGCAACTTCAGAGCGAGGCTTCTGTACCCATTACCTATATATTCCTAGTGAGGGGCAGGGCACAAGATGTCACTTATTGTGTTTTAGAATCTTATGAGTGGCAAATTCCAACCTTGAGAACCTTTTATTGCTTCTATTATACACACCACTAATTCCAACCATTAGGAAGTTCTCTTTTCTAACTGTCACTCATTGTTGAAAGCAAACGTTTCCTCCTCTGACAACTTGAAATTCTAGATGTGGCTCCTCTGCATTACTTTTAAGGTAAAAAAGACTCATCTCAAGTCCTCAAGAGCACCTCACTTTTTCTAGGTCACAAAAAGGCCGAATGGAAGCTTGGCAGTTGAGTGTGGACAGCAAAGTGTCAGGTCTGGTTCCTGGCAAGGCAGCAACCCCTTAAGCCAACTCTTCTTTTCAATTCCCATCCAAACAAAGCAGTTTTCCTGACAAAGGTCCAAGGTTCCTTTGCACCCTCCCCCACCCACATTCCAAAGTTCTTATCTTTCAGGGAGGAAAGGTTTTGTTTTTTTTTTTTTTAAACCCTATATAGTTACAAGGATTTCAATACCCTGCTTAGAGACCAGCTCTTTTCTGTAAACAAACCTAATGAAGTGTGACTAACAGAGCTCTCCTAGTGCAGGGCGAAGGTAAAGGGGCCTTTGTTAGCACTTACTGGAGCAACCTGTCATTTTGCAAAATACAACTTAGCTGGGTATTGATTGGCCAACCCTGCTCTGGGACACTGGCTTACTCTCAAATTCTAGGAGCTGTATGAATAAGAATTTATATGGGTGCTGTAATGCTCTCTACATACCGGACAGAATTTTTTGGGCATCTAGCCAAAAGTATAGTTTTCCTCAGCTTTCTCCATCCTTGGTTTTTGCCAGACATCTTCTCTCTGCTGGCGCTATCCTGGGACCTCTACTGCAGGGACTTTGCCCATGGTCATTCAGAACTGTTTCAGAGTCACTCCAGGTCGAGTCTGGTTTTAATGTCTATAAACTGCTAACCGTTCCCTTTATACCCATTCTACAGATGGATTCTGAGATGTCCCAAATCAGGCCTCTTTGCTAACTAAAGACTCCACAATGATTTTTAAAGTCTCTTTTTGAATTCACAATTGTCTTGTTTATTAAACACACCCAACGATGCTGTTGTCAGAGCACCTAGAAGTTCTTCCACACTTTTTCAAGTAGAGGAAGGGATGCAAGCCAAAACTCTAAGCACAAATTTCTGTATAAATTATGGACTGCACTTTGGCCTCATCAGAAACATTAGCCCCACAGGCTGATAAGTTCTGACCCCAGGTGGCACATCGAACTCTCTCAGAAGAGGCAGAGACATTAGTCCTCTGCACGGAGGACTACAACACATGAGCCAATCAATCAAGCCCTCTGACAGTTTTTACAGCCTCTGAGCATTAGGCTCAAGTCAACCCCCAAGACTCCTATTGTTCACATTATCCTCTTTTTCTCTGGTCTGATGAAGTTAGGGTTAAGTCCAAGGCTTCAGCCAGAGAAAGGCTATTGTTAGTAACTCAGTCTTTATTGACTCTGACCTGCAGGGCAGCCAACTTGAAGTCTTTTCCAGAAAGCAAGGCACTGTTAATTGGTACTCATCACTGGGATGTGTTTTATACACCTCTTCACACTGAAAGACTTGGCTCAACATTTCAAATGTCTTCCCAGGTTGTCTTATACTTGAGATTGAACATACACAGACAGATACACACAGAGGAGCCATGTAAGAACACTCACGAAAGCACACACAGACACACACACACACACACACACACAGACACATACACAGATACACACACAAGCACACAGGGGAGAAAGAGATGGAGGGAGGGAGAGAAAGAGAGGGAGGGAAGAGGGGGAAGGGGAAAAGAGGGAGGGGGAGAGGGAGGAGAAGAGAAGGGGGAGGGGGAGGGGAAGAGAGGGAGGAGTGAGGTAGGAGAAAGAAAGGAAGGAAGGGAGGAAGGGAGAGGGTGGGTGAAGACAAGAATCTGATTCCCATCCCTGGATTGCTAAATCAAGTATCACCACAAACAGGCTGTCTGGCTAGGCAGAGCTAATGCTGGAAGTTGGCTCAGGAAGCAATAGATAAGTGGTTTTTGGTTTTTGCTTTGCTTTGTTTTCATAACAAAAGGCTGTGGGATTGGTACCCAGGACAGGAAAATGCCTGGTGGAAGACTGAGGTGCAGACCTATATTATTTCCTTCTGATGCCCCTGGCTCCCAACAAATAAAGATGTTTTCAGTAGAAACTGGGAGCAGCTAGCAGTGGAGGGATGGACTTGGGGTGAAGTGAACGAGATGCCACTCGGCTTTGTTTGAAGAATCCAGCACTCTAAAGCTGTTGCCGTTATTGGTCCAAAGGCTTCCTGGCTCTCTTTGAAAGAGAAAGCAAGCAAGCTATATGTCTACTTACCCTCGCAGACTTACGGCCAAGGGTGGGAAAGCCAGCGGCTGATAGACGGTCATCGCCGGAGGATGGACCCTGCCCAACCAGGCCCTGCCAAGCCCGTTCCATCAGCCAATGTCTTTTTTTGTGGAAAGTGGTAAACGACGGGACAAAATTTGGGGGAAGAAATCATACTTTGATGTTTTAGAAATCAATATTTTCGAATGGGGGTGGGGCAGAAACTTTTAACTGAAAAAAAATTTTTTTTCTGCCTATAAAACTGTTGACATTCAACCAAAAGATTATACTGTTTCAGGTAGTGTATTCCAGGGCATGGATCAGCACGCAGAAGTTCATATACACTTCTTAAAGCAAAGAGCAGTTTTCCCAGAAAGCCACTGTTTCACTGCCGTGGTAAAGTCTGTTCCATGTGCACACTGCTGTTCCATGTGTGCGCTGCTCTCCCAGGACAAAACCCTCTTGTGCCACAGGCACTGAAGGCTTCACATGCAGGGCACAGTTCTTGCATAAAACCATTGCTGAGCCTCTTAGATTCTTATAATACATAAACAGCACCGAGGTCATGTAAATAGCTGCTCTATTACTTAGGCAATGTGATAACCAGTCTTGGTTACTATCTCCACACACGTAGGAAGAGGAAACCTCACTTGAATTGCTTCCGTCAGATTAGCCTGTGAGAATATCTGTGAGGACATTTTCTTGGGTGCTAATTTACACAGTCGGAACAAACCCACTGTGGGTGGTACCATCCCTAGGCAAGTGGGTCTAGGACACAGAAGAACAGTAGCCTGGAAGCAAAGTCAGTAAGCAATGTCTCTTTCTTGTCTCCAGTTTCCTGCTTTCATCCTTCCCTGACCTGACTGTCCTTGACGATGGTGATGCCAAAGTATGAGGCAAATAAATGTTTTGTCCTCTCATGCTGTTTTGGGACATGGTGTTTATATCACAACAGAAACAAGTTGGCATAATACCTAGTGACATCTTTGATGTATAGTTGTATCTAAGGATCTGGAACCTCATGCTTGTGTGGAAAACATTTTACCAGTTGAGCCAACTTTCTAGCCCCAAAGCCAGAGTCTTGACTTTTAGACTTTTTCAGACCCACAACTGTAAGAAAATACATTTCTGTTTATTATAAATTGCCCAATCCCATGTATCCTGTAGTAGCAGCACAAGACATCCGAAGACAAACATAAGCATATTACCAAAAGTGGAAATCCACAGACAAACAGAACTGAAGAGTTTCCTATTGAATTTTGATAGAGTGGAACCTTGGGTGGAGGTATCCACTGAAGCATCAAAGAGGCAACTTTAAAAATTATCTTAATATATCCAGTGGCTAATATTTGCACTGCAGTTGCTAGGAGAAAAAGATGGAAAAGAAACAGGAGGAATGTTGACCGGGACCTTGCCATGCATGAGTCACAAACTTCAGTATTTTTACACAGATCCACTCATTTGTTTTCCCCGAGCTTGTGTGTCAGGTTCCTTAATTATTACCTTACTAATGAGCACATTAACTCTAAGGATGCTTAACTGATGTCCCCTGGTTAGAAAGTCAGAGATTTGAACATGATCTGACTTCTGTTGTCCTGCTCCCATGTGTATTCTGTATGGTTACAGAACATGGTTCTTATAAACACTATAGTTTCTGTACAGGAGCACGGATGAGAATCCTCTAGGCATGAACAAGGAAGCCATTATGATGACCAGAGGTATGCTAAAGGTGTGTGCTGGAGGTGGGAGAACCTCATCTCAACTTTAGGTTCAGTGGCACTACCTTAGAAGCTTCAAATTGCCTATGGTTGGGACATGTGCCCAGCCTTGAAGGCAGCAAGGGCAACAGAGCAGCAAATGCAGCAAATTCAACCACAACCAGGGCCATGTGGTTGATGCCTACTGTGAAATTCCAGTGGTTCCCATATTCATTTCTTGTGTCATAAGGCAACTTGTCGTAGAAAATAAAGTCTAAAAGAACCATGGAATCTCAAACCCCTTCTAAATCTCTGTTTCCATATCCAGGAGGTAATTAAGACTTGAGGCACATGATTCTAGAACTCTCTGTGGGCTAGAGTTGTAACATTTTATGACGTGAGTTCTCTTTCAAAAGAGTCAAAATTCACAGTCCAGACATCCCTTTCCACTGACGCTCTTACATCTCATTTGGCATCAGGATATTTGTCTTGACCTCTTTACCCACATCATGGAGCAATCCCAGGCTTGAATTTGGTTTATGTGGGTACCTTCTCCTGCCTCATACTTCAAGGTGCCTTTAATCTTTTCTGGGACCCAGTACTTTCAAAATAACTCTTTGTTCCCATAGTAGGTCTGGAGAACCATGGCGCATCTTGGTTCTTGCTTAGACCTGGTTTTCTTTAACTTCAAGAGGAATATACCCCAGAAGGCCTTTCTTCCAGATTCTGTAAAATAACTGGCCATTCCTGTGGTATTTCTTCCAAAGCTGCACGTGAGGGTCCTGATGCTCACCACCCAGCCTCTTCTTCTGGTTAAGTAACACTTTTCAATGTTAACCAAGAGCGAGCACTTACCAAACAGGTAAGAGGGTAGACTAGCTCTTAAAATAAATGAAGGTCTAACAAGTTAGAGCTCCACATTCATTAAACCCCCAGCCTTACATCTCACTTCCCAATCTTATAATACAAACAGAAATCATTTGGCTTTTTGGTTTCATTGTTGTTGATTGATAGAAACCTTGTGTGGAATGGACAATCTTGCAAGATAAACAGGACAGGAACCTTTCTTCTAGGCTTTCAAAGATTATTCACTTTCTATCCCCCTCCCCTTCTATTTTCTTTTTCTATATTCCAAAAGTAACTGATGAGATACATTTGTTGTTCACCTGACATAAAGGCGCTAAACACAGACCATAACCTGCCCAGGCACGCCAGATCCGGACTGTTAGCCTCCTGACTACTTGCAATTTAATGAATAGTCATATTCAACAAATCTCATCCCAATAGCCTTGCCAATGGTTATTCTCTCAGACTCGGAGCCCCAAAGAGAGATCTGTCATTGCTTAAATAAATTTTACAGATGTAATAGATACAGGCAATAAAGAATCCAGGGCTTTTTCTAAAACAAAGTTGACAAAGCAGAAAGCTCACCCTCCACAATGGGCACGAACATTTGTGCCTGCTCGGCTGCTGTGTGTAGCAACGAGAAAGACACAATGAAGACTAGGAAGCATGAAATGGCAGCCTTCTTTGCCTTTCAGGGAACGTAAATTTTATTTGCTGGATGTAAATATTCAAAAGCCGTGGTTCCCACCTCTGTGTGTGATCAGCAGAAATTGATTTCAAGGAGACACAGAATTATTCAGCTTGTTGCTTGGCAATGTGAAGCTCAGAAATCACACGTTCCCAAGTATCCACAATAGACAACTCAGTAGATGCTTGTTCCCAAGTATCCACATTAGACAACTCAGTGGGTGCTTTCCTGTTGTGCCCAGTGTTGGCACCGACAGCTTCACATGCCCTTAGTAAGTGTGCTCCTGCCAGACAGAAGTGGGTAGGGTCATCACTTTTCTTGTGTGCTTCTAGGGAACCTCAAGCCTCCTTATGTTACAAATAATAAAGAAGGTTTTTTATAAATGCCAGGTGGCCAAACTGCTAGGAAGCATGTACCTGGCCACCAGTATAGGGGACAGATGTGGCTAAGAATTAGCATTAAATTCTTGTCCATATGACATATTAAGTTAGGTTTGCCCTATATGTATTGTGTGGCAACTGTAGGGTGTATGTGTATGAGTTAGGCATATTAAGTTTGATGGGGGTGGAGTGCTCGTGTATGAGTGTACTTTTTAGTATGAGTGCGTTTACTTCGTTTAACAAATTGTGACCTCTAATACTTAAACACCAATTAATTAAATTAGTCTAATTTTATGTGGATGCATATTTAAAAATAGGAACAGTAAGTAGACAGAAACTCTGCTATCCAGGCATGTATTACACAGAATAGACAAGAAAACATTTAAAACAAGCATTTTTTTAAAAAATGTAATATGTCATTCCAAAACAACAAAAAAAATGTAGTCACAGTAACAACCCAGTGCAGATGCTGATGGAAGTCTGGTCAAAGCCGCCTTGCCCTCCTTCCGTAAGACTGCAGAAATGTAAATTCCATTTACTTAATCCAATTCAAACTCAGAATGAACTGCCTGATCCCTGGCTGCTGGAGGATTTGGGGTCAAGTTTATAAAATCACTTCTCCTTGGACTGTGTTCACAACCCCATTCCTCACATGATCCTGTGCAGGTTGGATTAGCAGCAGAAGGGGTGGGGAGTGGAGCTTCAGTAATTTTGACAGAGCAATTAGCAGCCATATGTGTCCCCCATCATGGTTTCTTGGAATTTACATTTCATCTCAATCCAGAGAATAGCTGTGTGGAACCTCAGGCACGAGAAATGTTGCCTGAATGTCTGAGTCACAGTAACTACAGCTTCTCCCTCACACCACCTCTGTTTGGTCGGTAGGCAACATCCCCACCGTTGTTACTCACTGTAAATTTGAGGAAATCAGAACACGAGAAACACAATGGCTGGCTGGTAAAAAGTTCCCATGACTGTTTCTACAACAAATGTGATTATGAACTCCGCTGCTATCCACTCCTGTTCCATTTAACGGAGGGCATAAAATGCTGGCTGTTGTGTTAAGCCTTTTTTCAAGGAATCTCATAAATATTAATTTATTGAACTCTACTAAAAATCTAAAAGGGTGAATTCTCCCCAAATAACAAATAAATAAACAAAGACCTAACTAATTTTTAAGCACAAAAGCATCATGGGGAATCTTTATTGAGAAGGAAACACCTCAAAAGGCCCAGAGAGGTATAAGTGGTAGCCTGGGCTCCTAAGACTAATGAGAACAGAGCTGAAACCAGGACAGAAACGAAAAGCTATCCCACCATCTTCCCCTCCAGTAATCCTTTATCTTTACAAGGCTGCATGGCTGAAGATACCCATCATGGTCTCTGAGTAGGAGGATGAGGTTTGCCCAAAACAGTGGGGAGGCCTGGCCCATAACCAGGAGCCCTCAGGAAATCCACTCTGGTAAGAATAACACACAGGGAAGAAAATTTGCATTGGAGAATAGGAGAATCAAGAAAAAGGGTTTTGGACCAGGCAAGTAGCTCAGTTGGAGGAATGCTTGTCTAGCATACACAAAGCCCCAGATTCTATCTCAAGCACCACAGGAGCCAGGCAGAGTGGTGCACACCTGTAGTCCCACCACTTGGGTGGTGGAGGCAGCAAGATCAGGAGTTCAAAGTCCTCCTCAGTCATATATCAAAGTTCAAGTTCAGCCTGGCTTCATGAGAAACTGAATGAACAAAGAAATGCACTGGGCAGCACTGGAGTCCTACGGTGGGTGATCCATGAGGCTTCACTTAATAAATCCAAAGTGTCTTGGCCCAATCAGCAAGGAAACGAAAACTAAAGACGGTTCTGTCAAGTTTATGACATATAAAATGTTTTAAAAGATGAACATGAGTATTACTCATTGCAATAAACACATTACAAAATTCCATTTGTTTAAAGTCAAGAAACAAACAAACCAGAGAAAGCAACTGAGAGACAGGGTTTTGGGCATGACTATGACCACAGACACCTCACACAGAACTGGGTGGAGAAGACAAGCTACAGGTGACACTTCATCTTTCCTCACATTCACAGTAAGAGGCAGGGCTTATACGACTCTTGCCTACTTTTGCTTTATTTTATCACATCAGCCAGAGAGTAGTTACTGATGGCAGAAAGGTAGGGGCAGCATCCTCATGGATGTACTTCGCTCGAGTTCCAAAAATAGAAGCAGAGTTGTTTTCTGGATGGTGATGAGCCAGTATGTCAGCCTGCAGCTCCTTGGAAGCCCTGGAAGGACATTTTGAAGCTCACAGTGGCTGAGTCAAATGGAGGTGTCATTACATGTAGACACTTAGGTTTCATGTCTCTAACTTGCAAGAGTCAAAGTTCTATTCCAGAAGGACCACAAGGAATGTGAATCCTTCTTCTTTTGAGATGGTATGTTTGTTTCTTAGCTTTAGGCATACTGAATGTATCTTCAAACTCTCCATATGCTAAACAATCCCACTGGAAGTTTATTGAAGATACTAATTAATTGCTAGTTCTACCCACAGGATGAAAGGTGGCTCTTAGATTTATCAGGCTAGTAGTCTTTAAAGAAAAATGTATATTGTATGATATTATAAGATATACCTATCAGAACGGAAGAGTTCCAGGAAAGAATGAGGAGCCATGATTTTGATGTGTTTCTTTCCCATACTCTCAGGGTGAGGGTGGGATGCATTTTGCTATTCCCTTTGGGGAAATTTGCTAAGGCACTTTAACGGAGGCCAAGGACTTTTAACTGCCTGAGCCCTTTGACAGGAGAATTAGCATAGCAGCTTCACTTGATTTAAGGAGGGAATTATTCCACCATCCACACTAATCTCTTCTGGAAAGAGGCAGAATAGCAACAATAGCTTCTCACAGGGCCCTGGACATCCTTTCCTTCATGAACGGGAACTCGCAACACTTCACAATGTTAATATAACCTCACTTATGATAGCAAAGTCACAGAAAATCTTACATCACAGAAGCTATCTGTTCTACTCTCACAGGTTTTTTTAATGGAAGACATCTATAGCATTCCTATTGTCTTCAGCCTCCCCTTACACACATGTTCACATGTGTGGTGTGTATAGACACGCCAGCACATGCAGGCTGTGAGAGGATGTCAGGTGTCATGTTTCATCTCTCCAGCTTATTCCCATAGACAGGGTCTCTCACTGGGCATGGAGCTAAGCTGGAAGGCTAGGTGGTGGCCCTTCTGTTTCTGCCCCACACAGTACTGGAGTTTCCGGTAAGCATGCACACATTAATTTTTTTTAAATTTATTGACTGGATTGTTTATTTATGTTTTTCTTTGCCCAGTACACATGGCAAGTTTTAGATGATGACTTGTGGGAGGAAGTTCTCTTCTACCATGTTGGTTCTGAGGTTTGAACTCAGGTTCGATGGGAAAGGCCTTTACCTACATGAGTGATCTCAGATCTTTGTGCTTTCTAAGAAAATGTCCTTGGACAGGATACACTAACCCCAAGACAAAACAGATAGCATTGCTTGCTCTCCACCTGGTGCCTCTGCCAAATGCCTGTGGGAAAGTGAGCGTGTCCCACAAGCACACCAAGTACACCTATTCAATGCCCCAGAATCTGCTAACCAGAACCCTTTTCACTACCTTTTCAAAGATCTTTCCTTTTAAAGGGACAGAAGAGAAAGAGAAGAGGAGAACCAAACAAGCACCCTTTCTACCTGGTTCTATCACTGAAACAGCTTTGGGAGTGCTTCCAAAATAACACTTCAGCAAAGACTTGTGCCAGGGGGAGCAGCCACTGAGTCAGGCCTCCGAGTCCTTTTCAGAAAACTGCTTTGAGTGAACATGCACCCAGTACTGCTGTAGCCGCTCTTAGAAAAATTTCTGCCCCTTCCTCTGCTCCTCTAGAAATTTGGTAACCATAGATTCTGCATCCTGCTGAGGCTTGATATGTAGAACTGTATTCTACCTGCTATTAAGCTGCTGATAGCAGTGTTTCTGTTACAATTTATGAGCAATGTCAGCTGAAGGCAGAGTATTGTACACACTATATTTTCCCAGCTGGAGGTCTCCGTGAATGGAAAGCAAAAACATGAATACACATGCGCCAAGGGCTCGGGGGGAATAGAAAGATGGGAGGAAAAGTCTGCAGGCTAAAATCAAGTGGGTGGTCTGGATTACAAACCAAGTAGATAATAAAATATTCAAAGGAAGTGCCAGCTAAATGGTCAGGAAATAGATACATAATATGAGGAAAGGCCCAGGAAAGCCCTTCTCTCTTTGTATCTTGCCAACCTAATTCCTAGATGTGCCAAGACTCACCTTCCTGCTTGGGGTTTTAAATTGCTTACCATAGCTCGAAACCATGTTCACTTGAAACCACAAAAACAAAACCTACTACTTGCTCCGAGTTTCCAAGAGTGACCTCAGCGGGCAGGCATGGTGGCACAGCCAATCCCAGCGCCTCCGCCTACACTCTCCCTCAAAAGGCAAACTGTTCTTACATGGAGAGAGAAATGGAGTTGTTTTTGTGGTTAGGAAATGGATGCCTCATACTGTCCGACCGTCAATGGGCCTTTTAAAAAAAGAAAAAGAAAAAAAAAAGAAATACATAGAGAAACTGCCAGCTCTTAGAACTCTAATTCTTCAGAGAAAGGGTTCAAATTACGAGTCAAGAAACAGCAGGCAAAAAAAAAAAAAAAAAAAAAAAAAAAAAAAAATCGCTAGAAAACCATTCTTTTCCTAAAAATTTGACTGAAAAACACAACAGAAAATATTCCCAGGGATCTAGTTAAGGAACTTTTATTTAGGTCGTTTAACTTTTAGCTGAACAAAGTGTAGAACTGTTTTTGTCTGGGGAGTTGTTTTGAGTTTTGCTGTGTATCGTGCTTACAGGAATTTGTGTTTCTAACCGTCATACTATAGTGGTCCCTAAATAGTATGGGTCTGTTGGTCTGAGTTCCAGGCCAGCTTCTAAAAGGCACACGTAGGCATAACGGATGGGCAGGGCTGAAGTTCCCCTGCCTCAGTTCTTCCCTTGGAAACCATGGCTCTCTAAAGAACTGTTCAAGCAAATCTGTGTTCTCTAACAGACTGTATTGACTGTTAAAATGGTATTTCAACACTTACAATGAAAATAAAAAAACCTCACACATAACGAATAATAGAAAAACAAAAGGATTATTTGCGCTTTTCTCTGGAACATAAACATTTTGAAGTAACAGCAGAACAGAGCTTTAGTCTAAGTGTCCATCTGTCTTTTAACCTGTACTTCTGTGGATTTGATTCAGAAAAAAAAATCATCTCATGGTACCAACAAAATAAAATAAAAATGACTGAGCCTATGAAATTTGTCAAGCTCAGAGCTAAGCCAGGGGGAAAGTAATTACCATTTAAATATAGCAACATGAAATTCTTTGAAGGAATATCCTTTTGATGTTAGGTCTTAAATGCCAAGAGGCAAAAAAAATCTCAGATCCTAACATTGTTCAGAGGAAGTCTAGAGAAAACAAACGTGCCTCCTCAAACTTCTCTCTCTATGAAGAAGAATGAACCCATCTGCAGTCAGCACATGGTCTTATCAGCAAGGTTTTACTAAATAATTGCCAACTCTTGAGAAATACCAGGGAGAGAGAACAACGCAAGCGAGAGATGACTCTCCTGATTCCTGACTTGGAGGAAATATCTCGTCTGAGAGAGCAAGCACATGCAATTGCGTTTCTGGAGACTGCCGTCTACTGTGGGAGACCTTACTGTTACAGCATGACTCCCAGCATAAAGCTAGAAATGCTATTAAATTGGTTCCTTAACATACACCAATGGGAACCGCCTTCGCCAGTGATTGGAGGGCTCTTATAAGTGATCGGAAATGTTAGACAGCCCTATACCTGTAGACGAGGGTTAGATAGATTTCTCACCGTTCACAACAACTTAACAAGTTGGTGGATTAAAATTTTATATTGTACAAATATGTTTATAGTTAACCTTCAAGCATATGACATTATATGACATTGCTGTACTTTTAATTCCTTTCCTAGTTACTTACACAATGTTATCCAAATAAAATAATTCAATAAATTCTATTGAATACTTTCTCTCTCTCCCCCCCACCCTCTCTCTCTCTCTCTCTCTCTCTCTCTCTCTCACACACACACACACACACACACACACACACACACACACAGTATCTCTACAAAACACAACTCACAAAACAGACAACCTCTAACTAAAAAAAGACAACAGGAAGAGAGAGGAGGGAGAGAGAACCCTCAAAAGTACTGAGTCTTTTCATCAGTTCTGGCTTTAATTACCTATGATCCCTGTACTCCTTAGAACACAGCTAAGAATCTGCCATATTCCTGTGATCAAACACTTATCTCCAAATAGGCTGTTTATTTCTCAGATTTACATAGAATGCAGTTTATGATCACTTAACTACAGAAAAAAAAAAGCAATAATTGCTCCTTGAAATGGCCTAATTGACACCTTCTGCAGCTTTTCTACATTTTCCCTAAATATCAAAATCTTTAATCTTAATTATTCAAAAGATAGCATGTGTCTGCAAAGCAGAAAAATTATGCAACAATTTGCTCAAAACCACAATATAGTAAGAAGGGTCTTTAGATTTGCATTACAAAGCACACACACAAACACACACAGGGGGTGGGCAGGGGGGAGGGAGAGAGAGAGAGAGAGAGAGAGAGAGAGAGAGAGAGAGAGAGAGAGAGAGAGAGAGAGAGAGAGAGAGAGCACTCGTGCCTGGAATTCTTAGCATTTCTCTGTGGATAAAGAGCAGAGTCCAGGAACATGCATAGCTGGAGCATTATAAATAAACTATACTGACAGGCAACATCGAAGAAGGAAACACTATCTATGTCTGGCACTGAAACCTGTGTCTGAGTGTTAGTGACTCAGAAACCCCTGTACATTAGGACCATCTTGGGTGCTTTTAGCCAGTGACTAGAGAAGAATTATAAGTATCAACAAGTCTTAATCTCTCAGGGTTTTGACAAAAAGCATGCATTTATAAAGTGACATCTTAGTCTAGATGAGTAGTTGGCATCTCTGTTCATCGGAGCAACATGTAGGAAGTTACAGTCTAACAGCAGTAACTAAGGAAGAGAGAGGGAGAAGCTAAAGAAGAGAAAAGAAAAAAGAAAGACATCACTGTCTTAAACCAAATGAACAGAAATATTTGGTCCAGAAACCTGAACCAATCTTTTTTAAAAATCACATTTTTTAAGTCCTAATATGATCTTAATGTAAAATCCAGATTGAGAAGAACATAGTGAATTTTAAGGTTAATAAAACACATTTAAAAAATTTATTACATTTGGCCAAACATACTTTCTCTGCAAAGCAGAAGACTATGCCTTGCCAAATACAATATGCCTTAAAAAACAAAACCACTTCTTCTATGAAGGAACTGAGCTCATCTGGTCAGATAAATAATATACTGAGGTCAAAGAACAAGAGACTTTTACAAACACTCCATCAACAAGGGTGATATTTATAGAACTCAGAATATCCTAAGTGTTGAAAAGAAAATATGCCTCATGTTGGCTAAGGACATAAATCATCCAAAAGTGTCCAGATACTACATGAAAAGGTCTAAAATTCACTTGGACGGAAATTCACTTGAAAGAAAACATTTTCCAGAGCCTTCAAACTTGATCCACTCTTTTACCTTTGAGTAATGTCATGTTCCTGCAGATGATGTCTACAGCGTGTTCCGCTGAAAGCTGTCAGTGGCCCGAACAGCTAGTGCACCTCCTACAGTTTACACACTGGCTTTCCCATTTTTTTCAAAGTCTTACTTTTAATCTATTGCCATCCACTACGTCCCAAATCCTTAACCCCGTTTTGTAGCTAAAACAGACTTCAGGAGTTTAAATGGTTTAAGTTACACATTGTGCCACAACCATTGTTTATGAAGAAATATCCTCAGTCTTCGTGTTACTTAGGTAAAAGTAATGTCCTAAGATTGTTCTTAATGTTCTCTTGAAGGCTTTGGCCCTACAGTGAAGATGAACTACAGCCCAATGAATCAAGACAGATCATCACTAAGGGAACAGCTGCACTTTCAGGCATGATGACCCTGAAGAAAATTAAACAGACAAGGGTGTGGGATGAGGTAGGAGAAAAGGCATTGTGGGGATGGTAGTCAAGGAATGCGTTATTGAGGAAGTACTTATCTGAGCCAAGAGCTGAAAACCATAGGTCATGACAGTATGGCCCACAGGTAGCAGAAGAGACACTGCAAAATCCAAGTGATGCCCTCACAATGCCTCTGGTGAATGCCGCACAGAGATGTCAGCAGAAACCCAAAGGAACAGATGAACCAGTGCCCTGAAGTAGCACTGTTCTATTTATCCTTTCTGTCTTAAAATTCCACTTGGCTCCCTGAGCTGTGGTCTGAGCAAACACTAATGCAATCCATTTTGCAGCAATCATGGCTTTTATCTGGATGGTTGCAAAAAGGAGGGAGAGGCCATACTGTAGAGCCCCTTCCACTACGGAGTAAATGCACGCCTCTCTTTGAAGTGTGCAATAAGTGATTGTTTCATAATCCGTAATACCTGAAATACTTAGTGACGTATCCTCTTAGTCAAACAAACCTGAAGGAAAAATAGCAATGTGCTGTTTGAAGGAGATTGGTTTGTTTAAACACAAGCCTGGAAACCAAGAGACAGCATTGGAAACAGCAAAGAACTGGCCACAGTCCAAAAGTCTATGGGCACAAGAAGATATTGTAAGGATGCAATTCAGGGAGACTGATAGAAAGAGCAGTTGTAATGAGCTCCAGCTTAGTGCTAAATGAAAAACGCCGGCCAAAGAAAGACCCTGTGTGTGATTCTGAGTAAGAAAATCCAAGTAGTATCTTATGTAGAGAAGCTTAGAGATCTGAGAAACTAGAGGAACAGACCTCACAAATTTCAGAATAGAGATTATGGAGGGGAAGAAGACATGCTACGAAAGGCTCACCAAGATGCTGCAATGGTTGGAAACTGGAGAGTTTTGTTCTTTGTTGGTATAGAAAAACAAACAGTTGTTTCCATGTTGTTCTTTATGAGTGATGCCTTAAATATTTTAAGTAATATTTTGCATGTATTCAGCATTACTAATCAGAACAAGGTATTAGACTCTTCCTTCAGCAAGAATCAAATCCAGACCTTAACACAAGCGACACTCCAGTTTATGGCATGCACCAAAATTCCTCTTTTAAAGAATATAAACATCCTTCTTGTATTTACTGTTTCAATGAATACAGTGTCAAGGAAAGGAAAAGAATCCCCATTCTCTAAAAAAAAATTTCAGAATCAATTATGAATAAGAATTGTTCAACCAGGAGAAACTCATGTGTGCATACTCATCTTTTTAGTTTATATATTTATTTTTTGGAGTCAGGATCTTACTATATAGCCCTAGCTGTCCTAGAACCTACCATGTAGATGAGACTGGCCTTGAACTCATGAAGTTCCTCCTGCTGCGTCCTCTTAAGTACTGGTAGCAAAGGCTAGCACCACCACACCCAGCTGTTTATTCATCGTAGACAGACAACCTATGGTGTCCTTCGCTAATTCACATGTGACATAGCACAGAATCTTCGAGGAAGACTGCAGTTCCATTCATTTAGAACAGTGTGTTTACAGAAAAATGAAGCTTAATTTTCTGAAGCATCATAGGCAAGTATTTCCAAAAAAAAATAATAAAAGAATAATAAAACCATTACATATCCATGCAAATCAAAATTCACAGAACAGTGGCAGGCAGCCAACCCAACTATTTCAGGTCTGCTGTCCCATCTGCTTGGCCTGTTAACTGTCGGGAAATACAAGCAAATCACTTCTTCTGCAACTAATTCACAACAGGATTCCTAAAAACCAGACTCCATGATGCAACTTTAATAAGACGAAACAGCTTATTATGATCAATAAAGCAAAGCCTCGCAGCAGTTCAGAGGCAGAAGCTGGCTCCAAGGCCTCTGGTGGACTTGAGGCACACAAACCAGCATCTCTGCCTGGTACTGTGGAAGGCCCACAGGCCAGGAAACCCTCAGACATCAGAGAGCAGCTCTTTCTCTTTTTCTCTGACTTGTTTCCTCTCTGCATAGGAACCCAAAGGCAGTCTCTTTCTGCTAGACTTTATTAGCCCCGATATGTGGTGATTAATTTACTTCAGGCTCTTAATTCATAAATGGATCAAATAAAGCTTTCCATGGCTTTTGGCAGCAACCCCTTACTAAATTAAGGTGACTGGAAGTTGGTTCAAATGCTGTTTCTACATCATCCCCTTCAGCCTATAAAGTGCAGTTAGGCAGTTCTTAGCTTCTTGTGTATTAAACCTTCAAAGAAGGAATTATTCATGCATTTTCCATTAGGGGGGGGTGGGAAGAAAAGCTGGCAAAGAAGCAATTTCTAGAATGTTGATCCAGCTATTATCAAGAATTAAAAACAACAACAACAAAACACCATTCATCCTCAGTACCAAAGCTTTCACACAGTGAAAGTGTATGTTACACTAAAATTAATAATGAAAACTTAGCTACTAATGAAGGTTCTGGACAAGCAAACACAAACAAAAAACCATCGAGTTGACTTTTGTCCTCTGCATTGCTTTGCTCAATGCCACCAGCAGGTCAATACAGTCTAGGTTGGACTTGAGACTTAACTGGCAGCCAGGGAAGGCAGCTGGATGGAAGGAACTGATGTCACCACAATTAGTACTGCCACTGGAGCTTTTAAAGACATGGTTTTGTGTAACCCAGACGTGCCCTGATGTCACAGAAAATGATGCTGAGGATGACTCTGCATGCCTATTCCTCCTGTTTCTATTTCCTCTTTTCATACTGGTAACTAGGATAACCAGTATGCACCTCTATGCCCTGTACAAGGGTAGATTATATTGGTGTGTTACTAGTATGTACTACCTGCCTAGTTTATAGACGCTGGGAACAGAACTCAGGGTTCCATGCATGCTAGACAAGTACTTTACCAACCAGCCTCAATTCTTGTGTATACACCTTGCCTGGCTGGCTGGCCAAGTTTAGCTAAGCTCAGCTAACAACCTATGAAAGGACTGCACTTAACAAGCATGTCAGTTGAGTTGTATTATTTTCTGTTTGCTGTCCATTTCTCCAAGGCTGGAGACAGCTCTGCCCAGGGATAGGGGATAAAATCTTTCCCTTTGTTTGGTTCCTTAGCAGCAGGTTGGGGACCAGCCTCCAGTTCTCCTTTCTGTGGCCAGGCAGGCTGTGGTTGCCTCAAGATGTAAAAAAGGATGAGTACATCTTCCACAAAACACATAAATTCAGAAATGCTCCATGTAAACAAATTCCCATGTCTATCAGTCAAAGAAGCATTTGGTCCTACCATTCTTTAAACACTCCAGCCATCCCTAGATTGGACTTAGATAAAGGAAAAGAAAAATAATTCCATTGTACACCCCAGATGCCAGGCACCCCAAGGCCCTAAATCTCCTTGAAGCTAACAACAAACTAGTAGCTTTGCCTGCAATGACTTACCCATGTAAAAGAGGCTTTTCTTCACTCCATCATTGCAAGCCCTGCTTCTCCAAGATAACACTTTCAAGGTTATAAAAACTGTTTCCCTTGGCTAACTGTCTGTCACCTCATTGATTTGATTGAGAGAACAGCAAGAGCCTTGAGCCTACCACATCAACGTATCCCAACCCAACCTAATCACCCACTCCATGCCAGCACAGACTTGAACTGGGTGGGATAGAGGTATGGAAAGGAGGAACAGATTTGATCATCACTTTGTAGGTTGGTGAATAAAGTCTTTAGACAACAGTATTGGAACTGAGACCTGACCCCATGCTCTGTGAACAAGACAGACATCTATGCCACAGAGATATCAATGTAATGTCCATACTATTGTTCTTGATCTTTATATTCAAGAAATAAAGGTAGGTACCATTTATTACTCTAAAGTGGGTAGACTAAACCAAACAGGACCTTTTTAGACAAATAACAATACTTGAATGTACAAGTCGTTGCATGTGCTGTGTGGGGTTAACTGAGCAATGCTGCTCAGAGACATTCCAAACACACCCTGCCCAAGTGTGGTTTTACAAGTGTATACAACAGTGAAACTTAGTTTTGTTCAGGACGTCTTTCTTTTGGAGAAAGAAAGTACTTATGAGACCTACCTTAACTATAACTTCACAGAAGCTCCACAAGGAAGGAAGGGTTTTTACAACAAATACTGAAAAGAGTTTTGGGAAAATAAGGAAAAATATCAGTGGTGTGGCAAACTCTTTTTACTAAAGAAAAGAAGAGCAGAGATTTGATCAAAAGAATGACAGGCAAGGACTCCTGAGGTAGACAGGGCGAGGGGCTGCAGAGAGTTCATTCCAAAAGCCATTAATCTCCCATTAGATAATCAATAACCAAACAACATCAAAGGAATTTGGTGGATGACATTAGAAGTTTCATTTCCTGTTTGAAGTTCCCAATCTTAGAGTCTGTATCAGAATAGGACACAACGGAGGCCACATTTATCAGGGATAACTGGGTCTAACAATGTGCAATACCAGATTGGACCATAATCCCAGAACATGGGAGTCTGAGGCACCACAACCCCAAGCTCCGTTCTACGGTGTGTGAAAAGTCTCTGCTTCAAAGAAAATTTAAAATACTCTTGAAAAAACTAATTGTTGTATTTAAGTAATAATTACAGTACCATATTATAAATCAACTGAAATGATCTCATAGTAGTTACCAGGGATTATCAGCTAAAAACTTACATTATATACTATAATATATATTACAGTCACACACACACACACACACACACACACACACACACACACACATCAGGAAGATTAAGCTAAATTTGCATAATAAAGAAAATACCATTAGTCTTAGGTTCCCTAAAATTAGCAGCAAAAAAAGATGACAGTCAAGAATGTAGAGAAAGCTTTTCTTGGGAAACTGATAAAAGCATCATAAAGCTTTAAAGCAATCCCCAGTCCAGGAAGCTATGGAAATGGCACATCTCCCTTCCTTTCTTCCTTTCCTTCTTTCTGTCCCCAGAAGCTCCTCCAGCCAATCCACAGAGGCTATATTCTCTGGCTTCCAAGAACGTGTCTCCATTTCTTTTATTCTACCATTGAGTCCTACCAAGGTTTGTTCCTTAGCAGGTAGGAGCAGACAGCCAAGGACCCACAGACATTTGAAGAATATCACCACTGTGAAATGGAAAACCAAAGTTAGGCATATTCAAAAGAGAAAGAAATCAAAACTAAGGCTAAGGCGAAAAGAAGCATTTTTCAGAGGAGACAAGAAGAGAGTTATTCACAAAACTAGAATGAAAGTCTTAAGGAAACAATTCTACTTTTTTAAAGCTTTTAGAAATAAAGGATACAAGCTAACAGAATTGTCAGTGAAAAAACAATGATAAATTTAGGGAAAAATCTGCTGAAATCAGAAAATACATAAATACCCATACACCAGAGTTTTGAGAAAGGAGAAAAGGAGAGATTGTAACAGGAGGTTCTGAATAAGAGGTCTAAAGAGAAGTGAATGAGACTAATAGTTCCAAGTCTGTTGACAGTCTCTTAACAGGACCCCTTCCTGTCGAAGGACTAAGTTTAGCATGACAAAGGATGTCAAGAACATATGTCAGAATGCTCTAAACAAAAAAAATGAAGGCTTAGGGGACAAGACAAGGATCAAATACAAGATCTCAAGTTGGGGTGGCATTGCACATTTCCAACATAACACAGGGCAGTGATGTTCCACCTTCAAGGGCCTGAGGTCAAGACACGTCCAGTCAGCTCCACAGTATTAACTGAGTGGGAGGATAAAAGAAAAACATTTCCAGGCTTTCGGGACTTCACAACTTTTATTTCCATTAACTCTACCAGAAGACAGACTCCCCCAAATTAAAGGCAGACCAAGAGAGGGGGGCATCCAATAGAACATGTGATGGTCTGTTCTTCAGCAAAGTGTAAAATAGCAACCTCAGGTTTTGTAGCATGGATAATGCCTATGTCATCAGTCCAAGGTAGAGCAGGTCAGAAGACAGGGGAAATTAGTTCAATATATAAGCCGTGTGGGATACTTGATGCCTATTCAATCAATGTAATGAGAGGCAATTTAATTCTGGCAGGATAATGCATGAAGAATTAGGGATGGGCTCAGGGAACACTAAGCAAACAAAGTAAAAGTCAAATATTAACTCCAAGGAGAAAGATAGACGACACAGCCAGGTAATCTCAGTGCACTGCTGTGCCGTGGGTACTACGTTCATATCCACAATAATGTGCATGTTGAATATTTGTCCAACAGAGAACTACTTGTGGTGGGCAGCTTCTATAGTGGTCATGGTTCTGCCCACTTCATAGCAGTCACACTTAGCCTGAAGTGAGTATAGCTAAAAAGCTATCATGTCTAATATTAAGTTATACAAAAGTATAGATTCTACTTGGGACTTTATATTCATCTACCCACCCCTCACCCATCTATTCATCCATCATCCACCCATCTGTCCATCCATCCCATCTATATCTGTCTGTCTATCTATCTATCTATCTATCTATCTATCTATCTATCTATCTATCCATCCATCCATCTATCTATCTAACCTATTTGTCTATCTTGATGAAGAAGAAAGTTGCCATGCTCTGAGTGGTTCCATGGATAGCCCATGTTAAAACTTTTAGCCTAGTAGCCCATAACAGATTACAGCTTGCCAATAACCACATAAGCGAGCTCAAAAGAGAGTCCTTTAGCTTCAGCCAAGTCTTCAGTCAACAGCAGCCCTGGCCACAGCTTGACAAAAACTTCTGGGAGAGAGCCTAGTCTGAATAAAACAGCTAAGTGGCTTCCACATTCCTGACCCAAGGAAACTGTGACATAATATATGTTTGTTATTGCAAGGCTTTACGTATTAGAATAACTCGTCAAACAGCCACAGAGAGCTCATAACTCATAATTATATTGGGAGTATGGGTGGGATAAAATATATTTGTGTTGGAGGGAAAAAGAGAGCTTAGTCACTGTGTTTCTAAATAAGAAAGAAATATTTACGCACACACACACACACACACAGTAGGAAAAGGAAAACTGGCTTTGAAACTACTTTTTAAAAAAATCATCCTAAGAAAAATCTGTGGACTTTTCAATTGTGTGTGTGTGTGTGTGTGTGTGTGTGTGTGTGTGTAACTTGGATAGGATTTAGAAAGGAAATGAAACTGTGTTCATATGTTAACTCTCCTACATCCAGTATCATCTCTTTCCACAGTGGGGCTCGCACAAGTCCATTAGGCCAAGGGCTTCAGGGTCTGTTGGCAGTGAAGCTACCCTGGCTCCAAACAGCTTGCCAGATGAGACCTTCAGTGAACCTCTCATCAAAGAAAGGGAGCTAGAGGAGTCATTTTACCTGCAGAAGTGCTGATGGATCAACGTGTGCTTTCAGTAAATAAAGAGTTTGAGAAATGCCAGTTTATGAAGACTCCAATCTAGCCTACCCATTCAGCAGGACTTGTCACTAGCCCAGAGGATATTTAAGAGTGATGCCATTGGACCTTATAAGCATTTTCTGCAGAATCCATCAAGTCTTGCGTGACATTGGCATGGGCACCCAAGATCATCACACTCCTTTGCTGTAGGACCTTTAGTCCTACCCAAAGATCATGCACTCTGGTCCACTCCATTTCACAGATGAAGAATGCCAGGACCTGGGCCAAGGAGAAAAGAGCTAAGGCTGAGCACTGTAGCCTGTGCATGCATCCTCATTCTGTTTCTCTCCCTCCCTCTCTCCCTCTGTGTCTTTGTCTCAGTCATGTGTACCTCAGACTAGTCTCGAACTCACAATCCTCCCACTTCAACCTTTCACATATTGGGATTAGAACCATATGTCACCAAACCTAGCACTGGGTTTGACACCCAAGCCAGTGCTGTTGTTCAGGGTTCCTTTCATTCAACGTATCTTATTAATTCCCCACTCCAAGTCTCAAGGCATGTCTGACCCCCATCTTGTTCATTTGAGTTATGAAAAAAAATGTGTCTGATATCAAACTGAAGAGGAGGGGTTCATCGTATTTGCAAAAGCAGGGGAGGCAACAGGAAGACAACCAACCTAGCCTTCCAATCCTACCCCAATTTTTAAAGGCAGGCTATCACCAGTGTAGCTGCCCTTAAACCCACTATGCACGCAGGTTGGTGCCAATCTCCTGGCAATGCTCTGGCCTCAGCCTTCCCAAATGGTGAGTTTCTAAGTGTGAACCCTCACCACTTGCTTTTACACCAACTTAATATTCTTACTTACATCTGTATTAATTCTGGCACCTTAGTTTTCATTTGTTGTTTATTCCTTTTTCACTTTGTTTACTAAGGACTCAGGAGGAGTCTACCATATAGCTAGATGAAGAAATAACAGATTATAGATAATAAGAGAAAAAAAATGAATCAAAAATGTTATGGATGGTTCCTAAGCTGTGGAATCCTGCTCCTTTAGGCCTTAACAGACCCAACATTTTCTGTGAAGTGTAAAGTGCCCCTTTTGTGCAATCATCACAGGAGATGAAGGCCCACAGTTTGCAGCCATATTCTATGGCTTCCTTCTTACTAGTCACACTTAAGAACCCCCCAACACACACACACACACACACACACACACACACACACACACACACAGAGAGAGGGGGGGGGGAGGGAGAGAGAGAGAGAGAAAGGGAGGGAGGGGGAGAGAGAGAGAGAGGGAGAGAGGGAGAGAGGGAGAGAGAGAGAGAGGGAGAGAGGAAAGGGAGGAAGGGAGAGGCAGGGATTAAAGAGAGAAAAAGTCGGCATAGAGTGGAGAAAGGCTCTGGCTGCCTTTCCATACTCCCAATCTGCACTCCAATCAGGGTGCAGACCAGGTGCTCCTGTTACCCTTTCATCATTTTCCATTAATGACTAGAAGGAAATACAAGAGGGGGCGATATCAAACACTGAACCATAACAAGTTGGACTGCCAGAATTCATAGTCGAAGAACACAAAAATCAGGGTCCTTGACAAATATCTTCTGCAAATTGATCCTTCTACCATTGCAAAATAAACCCACAGTTTTCCCAAGGTGCTAACACGAACCACCTACCTCTTGCTAGAATATCTGCATTCCCCACAGACCAAGTAAACTGTAAAGAGTCTACTCATGAGGGTGGTCAGGCAAAGAGGCAAACCTAGAGGGGAACACTAACTCCTCATAAGCAAACCCAAAACTGGGCTCCCAGGGATCAGGCTTAGCTGCAGTGGCTGACTCTTCATTCATGTATGGTCCAGCCCACCCTCCCCTGGAACTCTGGGGTAGGTGTTAGGAGAGCAAGCAGGGTAAGTAGATCCCTCACAAACCATCACTAAATCCCTGGAACTTTGTGCCACCACATTCTCTTTCGGATCCTGTCTTGCCTGCGCAATGGGCCATAAATTGCCCATCCTGCTTTACTTTCTGCAGTGCGAGAAAATAAAGACAGGGATGTAAAATCAGTCTCGCAGACTTAACAGTTACATCCGACACATGATACGCTTCGATGGAATTCCATACTCAGAAAACCTGCTGCTGGAGAGAAACCGCCGGGCTCAGGGGGACTGGCCCAACTGACAATATTTAGTTCAAGAAGATAGTTAAGCCACAAGCCAGACATAAAATGAGATCTCTTGGAAGGTGTACACTTCAAGGATTTCCAAATAACAGACTGGCCATTTAAGACAATACTCTTCTCCTAAAGACATTGAAGATTCCTGCCAGTCAATATAACTTTAAGCAGCTCACAACATTTCTTCTTATAAATAGACTCCTTATTCTCCAAGTCACACTATCAATTCAAAACTAAAAACAAAGCAAAACAAGCAACAACAAAGCCCTCCCAAACTGACGCACTACTTTCCAGTCTTTCTACCAAGCAGGCGTTACAGAGAAGTCTATGTCCCTGATGCTTTTCTGTCTAGAGTATCCTTAGTCTGCCCTTGAGCACTCAGACATCCATTGAAAGTAAGACACCTCCCATACAATCATCTAACTGCAGCCACCTCGGTGACAGGTCCAGAGAACATCAAACCAACACAGCTGACCCTGTTCCACACAACTTGAGTATCTACCACCACACATCTGTTAGGACAAGAAACCATCCCATAATATACAGGAGAGATGTTGCTAAGAAGAGACTAACTTCTGGCCCTGTCTGGATCAGGCATGCTTTCATATTCTGAGAAGTGAGTGTCTCCAGGAAGCTGAGCAACCCAGAGGAAAGCTGCCTTCGTTGGGTCTTGTTGGACAAGTTGGCCTCCGCTGTTGCACCAGTGAAATGAGACACATTAGATGTTCTTAGCCAGCTCTCTTGACTTGAGTGGCTTCAAATGTTGTCTGTCAGCGGAGGTCTACATGGCTAAACATAGACTGCAGATGTACACGGGTGCTTCTGGCCAGATCCAAGCCTCCCACCAGCCTAAGGGAGCATGTGGAGGTGCTTCTCCGAGGAAAGGAAAGTGGGCCGTTGTTTTTATGTTTCTTGTTATGACGCTCATAGCTGAAAACTACATTTGGGGTATTTTATAAAAATATTTAGCGAATATTAAATTTTCAAAAACAGTTCTCTCTATAAGCCAAACTGAGTTCCCACGTTTCAGCCAAAACCTTAACAGACAGGAACGTGTTTATTTGCTTTTTGGCAGTTTTTAAAACCTACTTATATTCATCCACACACTCACAACCAGAGAAGATTAATTACATCAGTTAGGAACAAGTCTGAAAAAAATACTGCCTGTAGTCACTTTATGTAGATGTTCTTCTACTCTGTTAGAATGGTCTTCCCTCCAAGACTTGAGGACCATCATAGGGGATGGGGGTAGAGCCAGAGGCTGGGGAGAATTGGGTCAAAAGAGTGGCTTCTGGAAATGAGGAGGTTGCTGCTCTCACCAATGGAAGCATCAGTCCTGTATAAGATCACAAGTCAGCAGCCCATTAAGGTGGGGGTAAGGGCACACTTCGTGACTGCAATTTTGTTATGATTATGAAGACTGACTAATCTTAAGTGGCCCTTGTGAAAAAAGCCATTGGATCCCCACCTAAAAGGGGTCACAACTCATAGGTTGAGGACTACCTATAGGCAGCACAAATTGGATTCAGGGGGTTTTTAGAAAATATGTGGGGTGGGAGAGGGGACAGAAAACATGAAGCTGGATGTAGTGAGTCTGGGAAGAGGGTGTGTGTGTGTGTATACATGATCAAAAGCTATGTACAATAGTCAAAAAATAAATAAAAATATTATATATCAAAAGAATGAACTTTGTTATGAGAACCTTCCACATCAGAGCATGAGGCTAACTAGACAGACAGAGCTTCATAAGTGTGTGTGTGTTAGTTTTCTTCTTCGGTGCCAAATTAACCTGAGAGGAGCTGTTTTCACTCACTGTTTCGGGGGGTTTCAGTCCATTAGAGCAAGGAAGGCCTAGCAGCGTTCACAGCAGTGAGAATATGTGGCTCCCCACATGGTAGCACCACTGGCAAGTAGAGAGAGCATCCCCCAAATGCAACCACCATCTGGGAACCAACTGCTCAGAGTGTGGGTCTGGCAGGGGATCGGCAGACTCAAATCGTAACAATAAGGTGGCCCCCACTTCCCCGACAAAAGTGTTTAAGGGCACAAACCTATCAAGTGTGTCCCATGTCACGTAGAACCAGGAGCCACCTTTCATACACTGAAATGCCACAAAGGTGCCTCAGATTCTTATGGAGTCAGGAGGCTTAATTATGAAAAAATAAATAAATAAATACGGGCATGCATGTGACTGCTCAATTTAGCATTAGGTTATAAGAAGTTATTAAATGAGCAATCGGGGGTTTTCGTACCTCAATACACTTTTTATCTGCCCCTCTCCCGAGTCTCCTGAATGGGTGTCAGACTCTGCTAGATAGTCTGCAATTGTGCCCGCGAGCCTAATTCCTGCAATTTTCTTTGCTGAGAACAGCTATCTGGAACCTAGGATATGCCTTCTCCCATATTATGGCTTATTTTTGCTTTGCCAAGGAAACACTAGCCAAGCTTCCCTTTGAACAGGAATCCTGGAGGGGACACGTGGGAGTGCTTTGGTCGACATTACTGGTAAAAAGCACCCTGACAGTTCTTCCTGCCAAAGGAGGAGACACGATGAAAGGAAGCACAGGAGGCAGGCAGAGGGGTAAGGCAGGGCACAGCCATGCCAGACAGAGATCTGTACACTGCTGGATGATGTGAAGTAACAAACAGTGTGCATTAGGAACGGGTTATGACACTCAAAGGGTTGTCTATGAGTATCCTGTCCTCGCTTCCTCTCCTTTAAGGAAACAGAACTGAACAAAGAGATGTTGGGAAGACAAGCCTAAGGGGTTGGGGTCCCTGAAACTGGATGATGAACTAATATTTCCTCACGGTGGGTTTGAATCTCTGGTGTCTGACAGCCCCTTTTTAACTTCCTTACCTTTCCATGGGGAATGGCATTCTAGACAGAAGCGGAGGTCAAAGCCAACTCTTTCTGTGCTAGAGAACAAAGGCCTCTCCTGAGGCAGAGACCAGAGAGTCTGGACATTGGCATCACAAGCTAGACACAGAACTTGGAGCAGAATCCCCTTTGATTCTAAAATGAAGGGGTCCAAAGCTAGGTTGGGTGAGAAAAATGTTAACATCTTCCCATCCTGGGCATCCACATTGGTTCAGTCCATTCCACAAAGAAGACGCATGTCCTAGTACATCACAAACGTCTGTTCTTACACACTTAGCAAGCATTTTCTTGAAAACATACACCGGCACTGTGATTCCAAATCTACGAGCACCCCCTTTCTATAAGGATGTATCATCCTATGAACTTGAAACCAATGTGAGCTAGAACTGAAGAAGCGTCAATTAAACTAATTATACTTATTCCACAGAACATCCCATACCAATGAAAACTGCTTCTTAGGCATGAATTCATGAACTTCCCACTTCAGACGCAAAAAATGCTGAGATCACAATCATGTATCACCACGCCCATCTTAGGAAATGCTTTAGAAACAGAATATGTTACACACTCAGGAGAGCGTAAGAGCCAGAGCATCAGGAGGCCTGCTCTAAAATTGTGTCCCCTAGAAATGACATGGAATCTACACTCAAGGTACTGTAACATTATGGATGCTTTAAAAAGGCCGGAACAAGCACAACACCTATCCCTACACCCAAAGAACAGGGAGAATTAGTCTTTTTTTAATGTTAAAATAATTTTTAAAAATAATATTAGGACACATTTTACACACACCCACACACACAGTCACACACAGAAAGAAACTTTTGGTTTTTTGACATGGAGTTTCTCTTCCCTGTGTAGTTCTCGTTGTGCTGGACTTCATTCTGTAAACCATGCTGGCCTTGAACCCAGAGATTTGCCTCTCTGCCTTCAGAGGGCTAAGATAAAAGTGTAGGTCACAATGCCCTGCTGTATACAATGAGAAGAGAAAGAAAGGAGAGAGAAAGAGAGACAGAGAGAGAGAGAGACAAAGAAGGAGGCAGGGGAGAGAATGGGAGGGTGGGAGGGAGAAGGAAAGTAAAGAAGAAAGGAAGAAAGGGCAGCATTCAACATAAGAATGTACATGTCACAATAATCCAAGGCACGGGGCACAAATGGCATCCCATCTCAGTCATAAACAAGTAGAATTTAACATTTAAGACACAAGGTTGCCCAATAGTTGAGCGGTTAAAGGTGCTTGGCACCAAGGCTACCCGAGTCACTCACTGGGGGAAGAGACAGCTCATACATGTTGTCCTCTGAACTCCACATGTGCACCGTGGCACATCTTCGAGCTCACATGTGCATTTGGCACAAATGAATAAAGGCATTCTGGCATAACAGTACTCAGGCATAGACATAGGTTAATATAGTGAACTGATCTTCAACAAAGGGGCAAAGGCAACAGATACAGGAAGGTGCTCCATCAGCTTTGTACAAAAACATTGAGACACAAATCTCATGACCTTTACAACGATATTCAATATGGACTACAGACCTCAATGCAAGTGCAAAACTATAAAACTGAAAGCACAGAAGAAAATCTAGATCAATTGGAAGAGGAAAGGAGGGAGGAAGGAGAGAAAGAGACAGAACCATTGCCAGAGGAATAAGTGACAAGTCTACACTGGGAGAGAGTATGTTATCTACCATAAGCAAAGAGCTCTTCAAATCAAATATCAAGAAAAGAAACACATGTTTCAAATGCCCCAACCACGTTAGCAGACACAAACCATCACAGAAGACAGACAAATAGCTATGACCATGAAGCAGGCTCTACCCCAGCATCCTTAAGGTGAACAGGAACTTCACAAAGCAAGAAGCTCATTCCATGAGTCAAAACTCAGAACTTGAGATCATTAAGACCTAGAGGGGGTAGAGTAACAGGAGCTTCTAGTCATCACTGGTGGGAAATGAGAAATGGCCCAGGAACTTCCGAAAGGAAATTTGACAGAAATTTTTTTGAATGAACAAACATGTTATTAAACATTTGTCTTAGAAAGAGTGTCTAGTATTTGAGCTCAACGATTTGTTTGAATGCACAGGAAAATGTTATGCCAGTGGGAAGCACCGAACAAAACAGTATAGCTGGACTACATGAAGCTAACGGCTTCCTCAAAGCAAGAGGCGCTGATGGAGAGAAGAGACGGTAGCGGGGCTGAGAGGGCTGCTGTGAAACCTGTCTGACCAGCAGAGGAAGAACACAGGAGCCTTCAGACCTGCAGTAAAGACCTCTGATCCATCAGTGTTTCACAGAATCATCACAAGGTCTGAGCGTGCATCTCTTCAGAAAGCACGCACAAATGGCTACCAAGTACATGAAAAGGTGCCCAACACCACTAACCATCGGAAAATGTAAATCAAATGACAGGGCACTGCCATCATTGATTGGCGTAGACGGCTAGGCCTGCCAGGCCTGCCAGAATAGCAACCATTATACAAAAATCAAAAACCAGCATTTACATTTTAGACACTTACCACGTAGCGTTGAGGTCAGGATCTCATGGTGGTTTTGTGCGTGAGCAAGCACACATGCATGCACGCGCGCACACACACACACACACACACACACACACACACACACACACACACACACGACTTCTTTCCTTATGTGTCATCATGTGGAAATGTTTCTTGAACAGTGGATATGTATGTATGTGCATGTAGAATGTTACGCAACTCTAAAAAAGAAGTGAATCCTGCCATGTGTGACATCATGTGTGAACTCAGCTGGTGCTGGATAGAATGAACCTTGAGAGATGGCTCTATTCTAAAGACTCATATACAACATTCTATCTTAACAAGGTAAGAAAGTTAACTGACATACTAAGTGTCGCCTGAGTCCGACTAGATTTTTATACACTTTTGTCTTTACTTCCAAGAGACCCTACAAGAACCCATCCAGAATCCCATTTGTGGTCATTTTAGAATCAGAAAATAAAAGGCATTTTGAGGGTGACAATAAATTAATAAATTATTGGTTTATTTGTTCATTTTGTATGTGTATTATGTATGTATGGGGGATGGGCATGCTCTGACTTGAATATGGAGGCCAGAAGACAATTTGCAGAAATCAGTCCTCCCCTACCACCATGTGGTACCTGAGGATGGAACTCAGATCTTAAGGTTTCAAGGCAAATGGCACTAACTTCTGATCTGTCACCATCCCTGAATGAATAATCTTGATAATATTTTCTTTCGCTTCTGATTGGTAAAGTATAACAGCAAAGTTAGAAATTGAATTACTTTTTAAAATCTGATATTTTTTTCAATAGATGTTTTTAAAAAAAATCAACGATAAGATATTTCTGATGCTATTTTTTTTCATTATCAAGATCAAACATAATTCATAAAAAGAATGGCTGGAAAGCTCCATGACTCCAACTCATAGAGGCATTTAGCGGGTATCACTTTGCTCCAGGAATTTATTCAACATTGAACAAAGCTGCGTGTTTGGCCTTGCTTTATTCAAGCACAGAGGATTCTACACTGAAAAAGAGGCTGTTGCACACTTAAGTAGCTGGCAGGACAGTAGGGCTGAAAGGACGGCGTGTGCACATCAGCCCAGCTGACACTTGAGAATGAACACAAAGAAACACTTCTCACTTCCCATTTCACACTCAGCGACCACACCACACTCATCTCCTCTCTTCACAGAGGGGAAACATAGAGCTCCAGTGGAAGAAAAGCAAAACTTGGGAAGAGAGAAACATTGTAAAGAACAAGTCGCAGTGCCTGAGTTCACATCCATGCTCTTGACAGGCGTATTGACAGCCGTACCACCCGGCAAAGATCAAGTGAGCTCCACCTCTCTATTAGGACAGAGATGGTGACAAGGAGCTTTCTTTGGTTTAAATGAAGTCAGTATAAAGAAAGTGCTTATCGAACCAACCTTATGTTTTACCCAAAACTTCACATGTCCACCCATACACCAGCAAAGAGTCAAGGACAAAAAGGAAAATGTCACCGCAGGAGGAGAGAGGTCCTGGCTTTCATTTGAGGTGGTGAAAACCTTTTTAGATGAATTGTCATGAGGTTTCCCTAACTCCCCCTAACATGCAGGGGAAAAAGCAATGGACCATACCTTCCATGGATGGACTGCATGCTGTGTCAACTGCCTTTCAATAAAGCTACAAAAATCGGAAGAGAATGGAGGAAGGAAGAGGAGAGAGAGAGAGAGAGAGAGAGAGAGAGAGAGAGAGAGAGAGAGAGAGAGAGGGGAGAACATCAGTGAAATACTTCAGTTGATGTCTGGATGGATGGATGGGTCAGTAGCTATTCTTGGCAAATAGAGAGCTCATTTCCATCTGTAATTATAAATGTATCTTCAGTTCAGTTCAAAGTCACTGTAACATCAAGACTTTCAAATTTCCTTTATAAATTTTCTCTTTTAGGAAAAAAAAAGAAAATACTTCAGTTGACACACACACACCTTACAAGACAACTTTCATCTTTTCTCAAATCTAAATCCTAAAAAAAAAAAAAAATTACTTTTAAATGCTTGAAGTTCTGTATTCAAAGATAGAAGTTTACCTTTGAGATAAGGCAACAAAAAGGGTTTTAAAATGTCTTTACACGAAGTGAGTTCAAGGTTTCTGCTTTATTACTTTATTTAACACCAAAGAAGGGATAGAGTTAACCAAAAATGTAAATGTTGATCTAAGACAATGAAGTCGAGTCCTACTTGAAAGTAGCATGTTATTTACCTTCAGATAACAGGAAAGGTACTGGGACTTTCCAACCAATCACACAGTCCCAACCCTCACTGTGTCCACAGCATGCCTACTTCAGAACAGGGTTAACTGCACTTCCCAGTGGTCTGTCCTTACTCCAGATCTGTTCTTAATTTAAAGATGCTGGGTGAACACAGTGGTTTGCCCTTGAAACTCCAGTTACTTAGCTGAAGAAGGATGGCATGGTCCTAGGATAACTTAGTAAGACTCTCTCAAAAACAAAACAACAACCCTACTCTCAGAATAACCAGAAGTAAATATGCGGTTTGTGTTCGGTGAACACACGCTTTGGTTTTTTGATGTGGGTTTCCTTTCCACATGAATGTGCACTCTGGGACCTACAAGCTTTGCACTGCTCTGCCACCAGTGATGGTGGCTTTCAAGGGACCATCTGCACTCACTGCCACCTGTATGTCAGGCAACGAAGGCTATGAAAAAGTCCGTGGCTAGTGCACGCAGTGGGGCAGATTATAATAAATAGTTCCTTCAGTCCCTCATAACCTCCACATGGGGTCTGTTTGGAAATCAAGGCTAGACCCTTTATCTTACCGGTGTGGTAATTAAAGTACTATTTACTTTTGACACATACATGAACTGATGCACCGGTCATCGGCTCCAGCCACCGGCTAGTTCAGCGTTTGCAGTGACTGCGTGGTTATCGGTCATGGGAGCGGATAATGAAGCATGCAGGTCAACAGTGCCATTTCATGTCCCCGTGAGTCACAGACAAGCTTATAACATAGCTATGAGCCTCAATAGCAGTTTCTCACCCAGCAAAAGCATCACACAAACTCCATGCTTAGTCACAGGAAACACGGTGTAAGCCTGGATTAGTACGTAATCTCTTCTCAAATTAATCAGAATTCTAAAAAGAAATGCTCTGTTTGAAGTGGTGGGATCAGTAAGTAAATACGGCAGAATAAGAGTTATAACACTGTGCTTTAGACTATCCTCAATTATGCAGATCATTTGCCTTTTAATGAGTTATCTTCAAACTCACTGCCCTGCACAGTTATGACTTTGGAGATCCAAGAGAAGCGGAGTTTACGAATGTCTCTAGTGGCTTTAAAAAAGAAGTCATTTATTTCTCCAGTTAATTACCTTTAAAAATAATCACTTCCTGAAGCCCCACCCCCATTGGAATGTAAAGGCACAGAACCCGAGGTGAAGATGTTTCCATATGCCATCCTTCCTTTCAGCACGATTCTGTCTTATTATAGTCCTACTCGGCGAGCCGAGGCTATTCCGCTGTCTTGTAGGAAAACTCCCACTGATGATGTAAGCAAGGTTGGTTAGTTTGCTTGTTTGCTGGTTTGCAGACAGGGTCTCTCTAGAACCCAGGCTGGCCTCGAACTCACATTCGTTCTGTCCGTCTACAGGTTGCTGGAACTGCAGAGAGATCACTTTCTCCCTAACAGACGCTAAGTGACATTACCATTTGCTCTCTGGACTGTGTCAAAAGTAATTCAGCAGAAACTACAAAGAAATAAACTTACAGTGCCTGACTCATTTGAGAACTCAACAGTAAGGTACCAATATAATCGGAACGGTGGTACCAATTGGTTGTGAGCACTGTTCTTCAAATTCTCTCTGGTTCATCTGGATGTTCTAGGTCTCCCACATTCCTCGCCACCAAATGAACATCTATGCTCGCCTGCCATCCTTCAGCATCTTGGTAGATCTCATCAACCATTGGGTAAAGGCAAGTGTCCCTGGCCCATTTCATGCTCGGGTACTTGAGAATGAATACATAAATTCCCTTAAAGAGAAAGGATCAAGGATCTTGCAATGGACCTAGCATCTCTCTTTCTCCTTTTCTCTCTCATGCTCCCCCAATCACTTTTGGAATATTACACCACAAATGGCAGGCCATTAACCAAAGCAGCTCAATACCCACATCCATGCCAGCTCAGCCTGACTTGGTGCCTAAGGTGATATGAGACGGAAAGGCATCCATTCCTTCCTCAGTGGTCCAGCAGCACACGGCTCTGTCTGTAGCTGTTCAAGATGCTGCCATTGGCAAATGCCGCCCACCCCCCCCCCCCTGCTATATATTCAGTTAACCATTAGAGCTAAAGGGGACAGGAAGGGCTGTTCTAGGAATGGGCAGTGGACACGGGTAAACCAAGTTTTTCCTCCCTTACGTGGCCACCTACTTCAAAAAAGCCCAATAGGAAACATGACTGAGGGGCTGGAGAGCTGGCTCAGCAGTCAAGAGTTCAGTTGCCAACACCCACACCCAGGGTGCCCTTCGACGCAGCCACCTGTAACTCCAGCTCTGGGAACCCAAGCCCTCTTCCGGCTTGCTCTGTCACCTGCACCCAAGTGTACATACCCACAGATGCACTCGAGTGCAATAACTAAAAACAAATCAAAATAGTTGAAATCTCCCACTGAAACAAAATGCTAAAGAAAACACACTCAAGACTCCTCAAGCCAAGATCAACACATGTATTTACATACACACGAAGTCACCAATTTCTACCCCATTTTTAAGAGCAGATTTTCAAACAAACTCTTATATTTTAGGCATGTGTGTCACAAATGGCCCGAGTGAAATCCTATGGAAATTCCTCCAACATCTGTGAGTCATTTCATACAATCCATCATGGCTTCTAAACGTTCACCTTAGAGAAGAAAGATCAGAGTAGAATAAGCAAACACCCACATGTAGTAATAGTTTTTCTCTCCTATTAAGCACAGCCTGAAGCCCGCTAATATTTTCCAGAAGCAACTTCACTGTTAACACTTTATTTTCATGCACAACTTGGTTCTTGAGTAACCAAAAAGTCACTTACAGGCTGTAACTGGAGAATCAAAGACTAACTAAAAGGAGCCAACCCTAATGAGGGTCCCCAAATTCAGGAGACAGCTAAACACTTAACCCAATGTCCAGTCCCATCTTTATTCCTGCCACCGCCCAGAGGCTGCAAAATTATCCGATATCCTGGGAAGGTTGTAACTATGAATTCCAGATTTGAATGCACTATCAAATTAAAATGTGAGCATAAATGACCTTCACACTATCAAATTATGTTTGGTGGGTGGGTGTGCTGCAGTGCGCACAACACTCCCTGTGATAGTAGGAATGGATCTGACTCAACTCATTTTACAGGCCCGGAGTTGCTGACACCTGACAGTGTTCTAAGTGTGAGAATGAGCCACTGTTCCTTTTGTCAAAGGTCACAGGACAAATGGCTGCACCTTCCCTTGCCCTTCCCTTTCCTCAGAGCTCTGGGAAATAATTGCCTACAAATACCTTTGCTTTTCCTGGAAAGGAGAGTCAATTGGGTTTATTTTTTAAATTGGGGCCAAGGCCTTGAGCACCCTGTACTGAGAAATAAATAAAGTAAATGAAGCCTTTTTGAAAATGGGTGTGTATTAAATACACATCTTAAGACTCGGGCCTCCATAGAGATGAGTTCTAACATTCTACAGAAGCCAAGTCTAGTTTATCCAGCAAAAATGACTCTACTATTGTCTCTAGCTCCTTACACAAGCACAGGTAGCATTTGCCCATGCCACACCCTACACATGGGAGGCAGTAGGAGCCTGGGCCTGCCCATGGTTGGCTTCTATGCTTTGCTTCTCTAGTCATGAGCCAGTGCAGAGACACCACAGATATGGCTGGGTGGGGGCACAAAAAAACATTTCTATCTTATTCTGGAGATCACCAGGCATGGAGGCACAAGGTTGGAATCCCAGTACTCAGAAGGTCAGAGACCGGAGGACCATGAGTTTAATGCCAGCCTCCAGTACAGACTAAAGCTTCGTCTCAAAAAAAACACCAAAACAAAAAAACAAAACAAAACAAAACAAAACAAAAAAAAAAAAAAAAAAAAAAAAAACAATTCTTTTAAATCAAAAATTATCTTTTAGAGGCTTCTGCTTCAATGTGGAGGCTGCTTTGGCTATTCATTCCGCACAACCTCTCAACACCCCCTGTTCCAAATAATCCACTTTAATTAGAGGCCAAGGTTAAAAGTCAAAACTAAACAGACTTCTTGGCAAACTGAAAAATAACCCAAACTGTCCCAGAAAGCTTGTGGCTAATTTTATAACATCTACCACCCAGTGAGGTTGTACCGCAGGAAGCCTGCCCTGTTCCACGCTTACATAAATAAGATCATGACAAGCAATAAAGCCCATTAAGAACCAGGAAGACAGCGACTCATTTTAATGAGTGAATTTTCCAAGAAATCTCAGTTTCAAGTTTATGGAACTTAGATCAGATTTTCTTCAAATGCCCTCCCACCCCTGCTGAAAATCTTTATGTAACTAATTAACTGTGATGTTTTTTCATGTCCTGATTCTTTTTCTACAAGAGGAAGGATTGGCCTGAACCCCTTCTCCACCATTTGCTCTACAGGGAGAACCCAAAGAAGAAAACCATACAACCTCAGGGGTGGGACCTATAATTCGATATAACTGGCCCTTGGTCTTGGAAGTGGGTCCTAAACAAACAGACGGGATGAGAAAGGTTTTCATTTCTCTGCTCTCCCATCACTTCTCAGCCCTATGTTCTTACAGGATTGCAGTAATAGGCTTTTTCAGAGTGCCACCCAAGCTAAAATGCAAAGATAGAGAAGATGGGGGAAAAATGTTCTAAAGTCAAATTAAAGTTTAGGTATCATTTCTACTTAAACAAACAAGAGTTGATACCATAGCCTTTGCTGTATAATTCATTATTATTTTTTTTTATTACTAGCACCAGCAACAATCTTTGTTTTTCACATATTTACCAAGAACTAAACCATACAAGAATACATATAATGTTATAGTGGAATTCAAAGATGTCTCCAATCTTCGTTCTTCTCTTCCTTCAAACAGTGAAGAGCTACAACTTTTGCCCAGTGACAAAACCCTCAGAGGGATGTGTCCAAGTCTCCATTGCATGTATTAGTGTATTCTGTCTTCTTCCTTCGAGCTTGCCTCTCCCCTTTCCAATTCAGATAAACCCAGCTAATGATCAGCCCCTTCTTGTCACGCTTGGCTTGGTCCTGACTCTTCTCACAGATGCCCAAATATTTGTAGCTCTTATCTACCTCCTTTAGACTTGATCAACCTAGCTTAAAGGGGAGAAAGGTTGGAAACAACTGGTATGCAGGTTGTTCCCCTCTCTGGGAGTTGTTTTTCTGGCCTGTTGATGCACAACACTTGAAACACCCCACACCATGTGCTATGAGGCATGGAGGCCTGCTCTGGACTGTCTGCATGGCTGGTATTCTGACTTATATTCCCTACAGCGGTGATAGATGCATCCAGTTTCTCGGGGCCGTGTTTCCCTGGTGACTAATGTGCTGCGCTTGCCAAACGGCTTGCTGAGTTAAAGGGCAAGGAAGGTTCTGTCTGGGGACGCAAAAGAGATGACTGGCTCAACTGGGTCTTAAACCTTTAACCTTAGCTTCATTAGCTCTGAGCACCAACCAGCCTCTGCTGCATCATGACAATGGCCCTAGCTATTCACAAAGGGCACCACTTGATTCAGTAGGTAGGTAGAAAAGCATAAGACCCCACAACACAGAAAAGGACAAATTGGCTGGCATACCATATATTCAATGAACTTAGCTCTGTCTCCTTGATATCTTTTAGGAGAAAGTTGTTCCTGACCCCAGTTCTCACAGATCCTCCATGTTAGCCCTCAGGATGATGAAGCCTTATTTAGGCTCCGACTCATCTTTAAGGTAAAGGTAGCCAGGATCACGGTTAAGCATCATTATTTAACTCAAGAGTCAGAGAACCTAGAAACCAACTTTCTGCCCTCTCAAACCATAAGGAAAAGAAATTCCCTTCACAGATGGACAGAGATACATCATGGAGAAGAGGGCAGAGGGAGATAAATAAAAATAAATGATATTTACCTTCTTCTGTTTCATGCCACACGATCCCTTCCAAATTGACACTGGTCCCAGGTTCACAGGGCCCAAGACACTCTGGCTCTGTCACTACTCCAACTTCACACGTATTGACACCCACGGACCGAGTCCGAACCAAAAGCTGTTCGACTGGTGCTGCAATATTGGATGAAGATGGGGGAAAGTAGGAGGGCGGAATCTGAGGCGCGAGACAGCTGGCAATCGGCGGCGGTGGTGCCGGCACTGTAAACAGGGGGTCAACCTGAAAGACAGACAGGCTTACTGCAGGGGTGATGCATTCTGGGAGTTCTCTGTAATGCAATCTGCTTACATGGCTTCTAGAACAGATCATCATTCCACATTTCATTTGCAATGACCAAAGGCTCGGAGTGCTTTCGTGCTGCCAAAATACGAGCCGAACAGAAATGAGAATTTTGTGTTTTCAAGTCCAAGAAGGTGAAGAGGGGAGCTCTAGCTTCCAGATTGAGAAGCAGGCCTTCTAAATTCACCAACGGACAACCTTTTTGTCTGTGAAAATGTGAATGAAAAATGGTCTGTAAAATTAACACTCCTTCCCATTCATACAGAAACCTCAATTTCAAAAGTATGACATTATCTAAGGGAGAAACTCTGATAAATACTAATAAACAACATCTATGTTATTGGACATTTAAATAAAGGAGATGGACTACCATTATTCTCAGAATACTTTATAAAGCATAATGAATTAAATCACTACTAAAATATATTAACTTCCTCTGATGAATACATAAAATTTATAACTTGATTATACACACTGAAGCACATAAACTGAATATTAGCCTGTGTTAAGAACCAATTCCTAATTAAGTGTTCTAGCGTGAAGTTTAGCAGAAATTCATAAAGAGGGTAGATAAATGTGTGTGCCTGGCACCAGCACAACCTGAGCTCTCCAAACCACAAAGCCTTCTGTGGCTCATCTTATTGAGGCAACTGGGGGGCTTGACCAAAGCTTGGCAGCTCCGTCTCAAAATCCAAGAGAAATGGAAACGGCAGCCAAGTACAAGGCCTAGCTGTCCAAGAATGTCCCCTTGGAACCCCTAGAAAGGCAGCAAAGGTGTTCTTCTCCAGTTTAGATGCCCAGCTGAGATGAAAACAAAGTCCCCGTATGTACAAAACAGATTGCCAGCCATTTATTTGGCTCACATACCAACGGCTGGTGATACCACTGAACAGCACTGATCTGCCCTTGGAAACAGGTCACTGGTTGAGGAAAAAGGCAGAGGCACACATCTGTATACTGGGACTCAGGATTACCTACGCACTGTGCTCAGACAATTGCAGTGCCAAGGGTCAGCATCTTGCATTCGCTACCAGTTGGGTTAGCAAACAGTAAATGTTAAGAAGGACACACAGATGGGTGACCTAGTAAAACCCCATCTGTTGGGCATACATCTCTTGCTTCATAACGTCTACTTTGCAGTCTTTGGCTATAGATTTTAATATTACCTAGTTTTTGTTGCAAGGAGAAAAAGAGTATCTCAATAGAGTCAGATGAGAAATTGTGTTCCTTAAACAGCCCGGGCAGTTGTCTGGGTGGGCTCCTGGATGAAATGACCAAAGGACTACAATATGCATCCCACCTAGAAGGATAAAGTGACATTTCTTCCTCTGAAGCTATTCTAGATGCCAGAGAACAACCCTTCTCCCATCTGCATGTTAAAGAAACTTAATTTCCTGCTCAGAAAAGCTGCCATAAAACTTCTTTTGCACCATGCTTTTTATTGTTCTGCGTTCCTGCTCCTGATGGCAGAGTCCCAGAAAGAAAATCCCTCAGCAGGGCCAAATCTTAGATAAGGTGATTTATGCCTGTGAGAGTTACTGCTGCTTAATGTGGGTCAAAGTTCGCACAGCAAGTTCCTGTTTAAAGTGGGGGCTGATAAAGAGGAAAGGGGCTCTGCAGAAGGAAATTAAGGTGGGGGGAGAGGGAGAAGGGGGGAGAGAGAGAGGAGAGAGGGGGGGGAGAGCAATCCTAACTAGTCTTTATTGCAGATAAAAACCTGTTTGTGAGATCAGAATCACACAACAAAATTAAAAACCGTAAGTGAGGCAACGGTTTAATGCTAAAAGGACAAATATGGAACATGTTTCTGAAAATAGACTCAGGTGGCCTGACTCACAGCCCGCACTAATACTGAGAACAAAGACAGCTTGAGTTAATGTGTAAGAAAATGGGCCAAAATAAAAGCCTTGAGGAGTCTGAGAGAGCCTTGGTTTACATTCGGAAGGCAAGGATCGAATGGACAATGAGCGGGGCCTTTCTGGGTGCAGCGTGTGCTCACACTAGGACTTTGACGCTAATTAGTCAGTGACCCTCCCCAATCCTTTAACCCCTCTAACTAAGGTCCACTTTCCTTAATTGGAAAATGGATTCTTCAGACTTCTAATGTTGCTAACAAACCTTACTACACCTGTTTCTGCATTAAATTCAACACAACCCCACTTAGAGACAGGTTGAACACATCCTATAGTATTTGTGACATTTATGTAATTCCTAAACTCAAATTTCCTTTTGGAATTATTGCTGTGGAGCTGCTACTGCTGCTGCTGCTGGGGGCCAAAACCCAGGGCCTGGCGTAGACTCAGGCTACGTTCTTATCACTGTAAGACATTCCTAACCCTAAATTCAAATTCCTGAGGAATTTGGGTTTCTTGGTAACAAAGGCATCCTAATAAACTAATTGTGCTTATTTTCATGAACACCAGCCAAATGTAATGATCAAAGCTGAGCTAGTGATAAAATAGAAGTCCCATCCAACAAGTTTTAAAACAAGGAAGTAAAGACGGTTCAGAGACTGACTATAAATATGAACTTACTCATAAAATGATGACAGTCTAAAGACCTTAACACCTGGTAGGTAATATAATCTCAAATATGCAAATCTTTGATTGACACAAGTGAAGCATTCTCTCTTTTCCTCATGGAACCCATAACTGCTGTTCTCTCCCCCACAGGCCTGAGTTCTGCGGAGGTGGGGCACAAAGACCACCCATGTGGCCATCAGCTGGCCCTCCTCTCTACAGGCCACCAAATGGAAAGAAGGCTTTCTGGAAAGGAACTGCAGCCACTCCCAGCGTGTTTTATTTGGCCCATTTGGTATTTTTAAAAAGCATTCCTTTTATTTACCAACACTCAGGAGCTTAGGGAAGAATCTGGATTTCCATTAGCTCAGATGACTGGAAATGGAGCTCCGTGGAGCCCACATTCCTCACATCAGCCACAAGCAATGTGTCTGTGCCTTGAAACTTTGCCTGAGGACATCACGGAATGTTTCAGCATGAAGGCTACCTAGACCAACCCACTCAATCCAATGGAAACTTGTGTCCCCCTTTTTGAGCAAGAACAATAAGCTAGCTCTGATGTCAGCCAGGACAGCAGAAAAGAACACTCAGCAGTAGGAAATTCACAAGCGAATCACCTACCCCAGGAGACTAAAACGGAGGGGAATGTTCAGAGAATATGACCAGTAATTTCTACCAGGTAATGCCTGGTGGAAATGTTCCTCTGAGGTTTCAGTTCTCTCATGCATGTTATTACAGAGCTTACATGCCACATTTGTGACCAGGACCTTAGAGGATAGATTAAGTTAACTTAGTATTATTTAGTATTTGTTGAGACAGGGTCTCCTTAAACAGAATAATCTGACTTCAATCTGTGCATTCCCCTGCTTCCCTAGGTCTGGGATTATAAGACCCACACCCTGCTTTAACAGTCATACAAAAGGAGTAACTCCACTTGAGCCATTTCTCAGGTCACTGATCTAGGCTGGGGCCATCATTTCTTCAGCCAATGAAGCTTGTTAAGGCAGTGAACTGTGAACCATTCCACGGGCCTGTCTGCTATGGGGAGGCAGCTTCTGAGCAGGGCAGCTAAAGGGGTTTTGTGATCAAGGGGCCCGGGGTTCAAGTCCTGACTATACCAATGTATGTTGTATGGGAAGCTAAGCCAATGGCCGCTAACATCAGGATCAGAATCTAAGAAATGGATGGTAATGGCCATCGTACCCACTGGGTTGCAAGGAAAATGGAGACAGTTCATGCAAAAGGAATGTCCAGCACAGGGTACAGTTCAAATGAAGGTGGTAACGACCAACACCTCCACAGGGCTGCATTAAAAACTGGGTGCCTCTCGGTAAACACTATCTTAAGTGTGTGGCCGATTTCCCCAGTCTGATATTCCAGCTCTCTAAACCCTTCACACAACTTTACAAAGCTGTTGTTTATATGTTACTATAGTCAACATAAATCTGTAACCACTCCCCCCAAATGCATAGCTAAGTTTGCTTAAAATGTGTTAAATGTATAAGAAAAGTGGGTTTAACCCAGAGGAGCTCAGCCTGGGGAAACGCAGGCTCTTTCAAACACTGACACCTGGCAGCCATCCTTGCGTACGGTCCACACCCATTTTATAATCTCCAGGAAGAGAGCATCTCAGAGGTCCTGATGAGGGCCTAATTACCAAGAAGTCTTCCCATCTCCAATTGCACCTTTTCTCACACAGCCTTCCCTGTGTTCTATTCCTGCTCCTCAAACCCCACATCCACTAAAGAGATACTGCTCCTAACCTCTGAGCAACCTGCAACAAAAGAAAGAAAATGGGGGAGGGGGTAAAGAAAATTAAAAAAAAAGAATGGGCTAGAGCTTCTATTCCCCAAGGCTAACAAGCTTCATCAAGAGAATCAATCAACACTAATTAATCATAAATGAATTGAAATGACAACTTGAGTTGTACAGTGAGCGGTGGGACGTTCATGATCAGCAGTATGGGGCAGACAATCTAGTCTGTAGCGTTGGAATCCTAGCCCACTCACTCACTACGGATGCTCAGGCAAGCCACTAGCTAGATCTCTATGTGACTCTTGTCTTCATCTGCAGATTTAAAAACAAACCAAAACAAAACAAAAACATAAATAGCCCCTAGATAATGTGACAGGGAGTCATACAATAAACCCTGATTCAGGGCTTAGGACAGAGTAATACTCAGTAAGTAGGGGCCACCATCAGAATTATTACTATCATGGCAAATACGTCTGAGACCCAAATGAAGGGAAATTGATGAGTGGTCTGGTCCTAAGAGGCCAAAGGTTAGGCTTTAGTACAAAAAGCAGTACAAGAAAGGCAACCCTGCGTGCCTTCCTAGGAAAAGAAACATATTTCTAATAAGATAGTCCTCATTTAAAACTCACGGGGTGGGGGATGGGCTTATACAGTACTAACAGCGAAAATTAAAGATTAGGGGGGAAAGTACTGGCCAGTTATATATATATATATATATATATATAGTAAGGGTTCCTTTGTCAACGCTCTTGTCTGTCATCTTGATGGGACACTGATGTAACCTATTAAAGCCCAAAAGAGGAAAGCAGCCATCTCGGGGTGAGGGTGGAGGGGCAGGGGAAGGGGAGGGAAAAAAAAGACTAGTAAGTCTAACAGCTGGTGGTGGCAGCCTGTCAAACTGAGGAAAGTTAATGTCAAGAACAGACGCGCCGCAGTCTCTCACTGTTATTTTTGCATGATTATTCCCAGGTGTTGGTGCACGCTGTGCAGTAGCCTGGCTATTTATCACGCCAGAGAGCCTAAGAGCAGGGGGCGGGGGGGGGGGGGGGGGAGCAGAGGGGTGGAGGGAGGCGGGGAAGAGAAGGTTATTTACACTGATAGCCAGCACTTAGTGTATGTAATCAGAGGGCTAGGGGCGGGGGCGGGGGGAGTGGGGGGACGACTCTGCAGAGGTCCTGGCAATATTTTCTCTGTTCACCTTATTTCAAGGGCTTCCTGAGTGCTGATGAGCCAGGAAGGCTCCAAAGCTAGAGTGCTGGTGGTGGCTGCTTTTTCTCATCCAACATTTGACTGTGTCAGCCAGGGAGGGTCCGCACTACCAGGAAACCCAGAGCAAATCCAGAGGGGTCTCCCGGGCTGGGCTGAGGGGCAATGCAGCAGGCATTCTAGACCAACAAAGACACATCCACGTGGCTCTGCTACAGGAAGACAGCCAGCGAGTGCGGAGGGCTGAGAAAGGAGCCCAGGGCTTCCCACAGAGGAGCATCCTCACTGCAGAGACCACCCCGCCCCCGCCCCCACTCCTATTGGCCTGCACGGGGTTGAACCCTGACGGGACACCTAGGTTTCTGCCATCTGTTCTCACAAATCTCCACAGGGCTCCTGCCGTTAACCCCTCAATCCTGGGATTCTCAGACTGCCAACCGCCACAGGCGGGCGGAGTGCTGTTTCAGTTTGCACAGAGTCAATGTTTTGATTCTCTGAGCATGCTGGGGCATGGGTACTTAAGGCTCACATTTTCTTCATATCCTGGTATTTGGCTGTTTTATTAGATTGCCCACAGTCACCTCTTAATTTAAAACGCATTAGGCAGAAGACTGCTCCGCCGTAAGTGGAAATCCCGGCTTTTTGGAGGTGACCATGGCCGCCATGGCAGCAAATCTGTGTTAGACAGCTGCCTGACGTCACTGTTGCATTAGCAAAGCCGGGTCGGCTTAAAAACATGTTCCTTAGACACTGATCCCCTCTCCAAAATTAATCATGTTTAAATTTCCATCTCCGGTGGACACACCAGAACAGCACCAGCTTTGGTCATTATTCTTAGTTTAGCCTCTCCTACGTGTGGTAGACAGTTCTGAGAAACAAGATCAATGCAATTCATGCGTTGGGACTTTCAGTGCAAAAACAAACAAACAAATAAACAAACAAACAAACAAATAAATAAATAAATAAGTAAGTAAGTAAATAAATAAATAAATAAATAAATAAATAGGAGTAGAGCAAATTCATGCTAACAATTTAAAGGACCAATTCTCTTCCAACCCAGAGTCTCCACTATTGCCCCATTAGAGAGTCAGGAACAAGATCCCAACACAGGGGCAAATTATCCAAAGAGCTAAAAATTCAAAAGTCCTGCCTGCTTGTTGCTCTAGACTTGTTTGTCGAAAGAGTTCACATTCTGAGTTACTGTTTAACACACACAATGTAAAGGGATTAGAATAGTTCTCAAACAGACATCATAGGCAAGATTACATTGTGCCCTTGAGTTTTTCCATTTGATCTTCACAAAGTCATGAGGAGGAGATGGGAAGAGACGAAGGGTCTCTTAGGGAGAGCAACCAAGCCAGAATTTGAACTGGCCAAGGTCAGGCAAAAGCAGCAACCTGCTCTAAATGCAAAACAGAGCCAGAGAAAAAAAGAATGCCTCCTCCACAGGGAATTCCTTATCCTTTTGTGTACACAGGAAGCCAGGCACCCGAATTACTTTCAATGCCTACAGTTTTGAAGTTTGCACACAAATCCTGTGATCCCTCCTGAACTCCCAACCCTAACCCCAGAAACAGAGGACTTTGTACATGAGTACATGAGTTTGAATCCCCAAAAATCCATGAAAATATGTTGAGCATGGTTGAGCACACACCTGTAAACCCTGTGGGGTTGAGGTGGGTGGTTGCACAGTCAGGAGATAGTTGAGGCTTCCTGGATGTTATTGTAGCTCAGGTTTGCAGAGGGACCTTGTGTCAAGGGAATGATGCAGAAAGTGATAGAGTTAGATAGGTACCCTCTGTGGCCTTTCAGGGGGTGTGCAGAAACAAACCAATATACATAATACATCCAGGTACGAATAACACACACACACACACACACACACACACACACACACACACACACACACGGATGGTGGAGAATTAGCTGCAAGGTAGAGTAACATTATGCAACTCTAGACTCCGTCCCCAGCATCAAGGGGAGAAACCATAGGTGAGATGCTGCGAAAGCCTCGTCACAAACAACTATTCTCTGGCCTCCTGGGGCCAGGAAGACTGCTTCCACTTCCAGCCAAGACAAACAGAATGCTGGACACACGCAGAATGTCAACAATCTAGGCTCTCTATAATGCTGCTTGAGGTGTGTGTGGGGGGGTGGTCACTGTCCATCAGGAATCACCCCAGAAGTGGCACTATGTGCAAGCACATGTAGACAACATGCTTAAACAACAGCTTGTCTTTAAACTTCCTTGACTGGCTTTGGCTCTTTCCCAAGCACCATCAAAGGTATGAATATGCACTGACAGTCTAATTATACCACTCAGCCCAATGCCTTAATTTCTTTTGTTTTGTTTGTATTTTGTTTTTGAAGCTAAACTAAATCTCCCCTCAAAGATGCTCAATATGTAATTTCATACAGATCTAGGCCTCAAGAGCCCTTCCACCATATCCTATGAGTTGTCACCTGCCCTTCCACCATATTCTATGAGTTGTCACCTGCTTAGCCTCATTTGTGTTCTCTCAGAAACCACTGCTCCACTGCTGAGCCACAGACACTCAGTCCATTCTGAAAGTGAGTAGGGTGTCGCAGGAAATGTTTGGTTTTCGCATCCTGTTTCCAAAGAGTCTTAAAATGTAAAAACAAGCCACAGGGAAGGGTGGTGGAGATCATAGGAAGTACTAGAAAGGCCACCTTCTTTCTGGGAAGAATCCTTTTACAATCCCCTTGGTACGAAGTCCAGTTCTGAGAAAAGGTCCACCAAAAATTTTGTTTCTACCAATTAAGTCACATTCGAATCCCTTGATGAAGGCATCCCGGAAGTGGACCCAATGCTGCTCTACAGAGGGTACCTCTGAGAGCCAAGGGGTCAATTTCAACTCTACTGAACTCAGGCACTGTAGTTCCAGGGTTCCTGAACTTATGAAGTCAGGTTGAAATAAGGGGAAGAATGGCCATGTCTCATCTCACCCTGCGAGATGTGAATTCTACTTCTAGGGGAACGGAAGGATAGGGAAAAAAGGACAAGAAAGTCTATATGGGGACTGGAGAGATGGCTCAGCGGTTAAGAGCACTGACTGCTCTTCCAGAGGTCCCAAGTTCAATTCCCAGCAACCACATGGTGGCTCACAACCATCTGTAATGGGATCTGATGCCCTCTTCTGGTGTGTCTGAGAACAGTGTACTCACATACATAAAATAAATAAATAAATCTTTGGGGGGGGGGGTCCTGTTTGAAGAAAAGCCTCTTGTTTTTGTTCTTAACTAAAATCCTTTCTCTCCCTTGGTTAGGTGACCTCTTCCAGCAACCCGAAAGCAGTCCTGTAAACTATATTGCATTGGACAACATATGGTCTTAGTGACCAAGGGCGCGGCTAAGTCTGACTCACCTCAAGCCCTCAGGAAGTGTCTTGCAAAGGGTCAGAACATATTTTACCAAAGCATAATGGGCCAACCATAGACAATAAGAGTTGTGACCTTGTCTATCTTGGTATCAAATGCCTACCTGTTTTAAAGGACACATTGCAACACATTCCTTCCTACCACGCTACGGCTGAAAGGCCAATGTTGGTCTTCTCATTTGATTTTGAGAAATGACAAAACTGAAGTCCAAAAGAGAAGCTGCCTCTTCAAGTCAGAAGCTGGGAAAAGTGGGGGTTCTGAGAAGAACAATAAACACACCAGAAGTCATGAGTTTCCCCAGTAATGTCTGTAGCTGCCCTCTATAAGTTCACTATTACACAAATTCTATGTATGTTTGCTTTTGAGGACCACACTCACCCAGGGCTTCAGCTTGTTTGGTTGTGCTTCCCCGGACCCATAACACAACTTCTCCCCCAAATAAATTACAGCTCCCAAGTTCAACCTTATATTTCCTTCTGAGAATAGAAGAGATTTTAAAACCCAATAGGTGTCTCTCTGTTGAGAACAATTTTTTTCTAAAGTATGTTAATATTCTCTGAGCAAGTTTATCTACAGAATAACACACAGGGTAGGAGAAGATGCCTCGGCTATAGTCTTCAATACTCATGGAATACTAAGTGGAACCACTGGTGTCATTAAAAAAAAAAAAAAAAAAAAAAGTCTCTCTCATTTGCTGTTGGTAATGTCTCACATTTCAGCCTTAGACTTCCCTAGAACTCACTGTGTAGCCCAGGCTAGCTTCAAACCCTCAGCTTCCAAAGAACTGGGATTACAGGTGTGAGCTAACACACTCAAGATTTTTTTTTAATCTTTTAATAAATAGGATGCTAAGCCATTTAACATTGAATAAAAACTAACACCTGGCATGTTGGGACACACATCTTTCATCCCAGGACTTGGGAGGTGGAGGGAGGGATATCTGGAGTTCAAGGTCATCCTTAGTTCCATAGAACGTGATTCAGAAAAACAGAAGAGGAGGAAGAGAAGAACTAACAGTCCAAAGCTGAGGATGAAGGCTCCTAATGAAAGATGATTATTTGGCTCCCCATACAAATTATATTAATCAACAGAGTTAGTCAAAATATAAGGGCCTAGTTCTTAGGACCATGTACTGACCCCATGCCCTCCCCTTTGTTCCAGTTGCTAACGAAAGTTGCCTCACTGTTAGGGAAGTCATCCTCTTATCCAGTATCGTTCTGTTGGGTGCTTCTAAGTGGCAAGCATTGTTCCAGCAGAGACGAATAGACACCAGAGCAGAGAATATGGTCAGGGTTCAGATGGTCAGTTAAGCCCAAGGCATTATGGGAGCACCAAGGGGGTGGGGCAGTGAGTGTACTGTGGTGGATTTATAAACTTGTGTAGGACCAAAGGCTAGCATAGATCTAAGCCATCCTGAATGCTACCTTAGTTAAGGGACTGACAGTTTCGGGAGCTAGGAAGCATAAGAGGGAACTCAAGAGTCCAGGCAAGGATGAGAACCTAGGGGTTTCTGGGAGGCTAAAAATTAATGTATGGGCTTGTGACGTAGAGGGTATAGAAAAATCATCTGGCTTGTTGGGTAAGGCCCACATTGAACTATGAATTCGACTATGGAAATGAAAGAGATGGGGGGGGGGAGAGAACTTGAAATTATATTTTTAAGATGCCATGGCCAAACTCCAAGAAAGAGACATGGTCAAGATTCGAGAAGGTGGGAGATGAGGATGTACTCAAAGACAGTTCTCAAATGTCTGTTCGTTTTAGTCAGTTCCTGGGAAGGGGAACCTGGACAGAGGGATCTGAGGAAAATGTTTCCTGGGGAGGCACGGGACCTAAGAGGAATGAGATGGGTCAGGGCTGGACTGGAGTAATCAGCATCACACAGGAGGAAGCCAGTGGAAGGATGTGATGCTCTCAGGAAAAACAGGAGGGCTGTAAGGAAGGAAGGAGTAATCCCATAAACCCCAATAGAGCTAAGGAAGAGAGGGAGACTACTCAGAAGGATAGTCCTAGTCATCAGGAGGTAGCCTCAATCAAAGAAATCCTGATTTAGGAGAAAGTTGGTCTCAGAGGTCTGACATTCAACACCACCAGGAGCTGGATGAAGGTTTCCCTGTCTCTCACCTACCAGAAGAGCAGGACTATTAGTATTTTAAAGCACTTTCTGTCACTTCACCCTTATAGCCAAGGGCCACCGTGGTGTGTGGTCCTCTCACCAACCAGAAGCTTCTGTCTCAGCGCAGATGACTCACTATCAGTGTTTCTTACTCATTACCTGATTCACTGCCTTTGAACAACCCTTCAATGCCTCAACCTGTGGTGTCTCCTTGGCAGCCAGGAGAACAGATAATGTAACCTTCATCTCAAGAGTAGTCACAAAAATCTGTGGGGATCAAGCTGTTTTCTGCTCCCAGGCCAGCTCCTGTTCCACCCAATGATCCCTAAGACACCAAGTTCAGTGATGTTCATGGTCTGTTTAATTTGTCACAGGCTAAGGTAGCTAAAGTATATACAGTCACGTAGAATCTGGTGTTTGATGAGATTTGGACAGAGGGTGATTTTTTCCCCCTCCTTTAAAACTTGTATTCTCTGCAAAACCTTAGCTGAAGATTAGGGGGTCAGGGTCTTCTGATGTAAACAATCTATAAAATGGCACTCTGAAGGCCTGTAACAACTCTGCCACATTAGAAACTCCAGAATTTTTTAAAAAGATCTTTTTGAACCACAAATGCAAATTAAAAAGTTACAACCTATTTAACCTTTCACATTTACTAATATCTTCCATTTATAGGTACCCAGGCAGAGGAGGTGTTAACAGAATCCCATTCTCTGGACACTCATACTTCCAGAATAGTTTTAGATATTTTATTTCAGAAGATAATTTAGATCATCAGAAGTTCCAAAGACTCGGTGCTAGACAGATAGCTCATGCATGCTTACTGCTCTTGCAAAGGACCTTTGTTCAGTTCCCAGCACCCAGTGGGGCAGCTCACAACTGCTTGGAACCTCTCTGGCCTCCATGGATAGATACTACTTGCACTCAGTGCACATACTTATACAGAGCAGGGTATGGTGGTGTATACTTTTAATTTCAGCAACCAGGAAGTAAAGTCAGGCAGATTTCAGTGAGTTTGAAGTCATCTTTCTTTACAATGAGTTTAAGGACAGCCAGAGCTATACAGCAAGACCCTGTCTCAAAACCGACAAAAACACTCGTGCCTCCATATATAATCAAAAATCTTAAAAGGATAAAGCAAAACACAACAAACAAACAAACAAACAATCTAATTTTAGACTATCCCAGGGGGCTGGGAAGACAACTCAATCAGTCGTACACGCATAAGGACCTAAGTTCATCTCTCTTGTACCTGGGTACAATGCTCTGTGTGTGTGTGTGTGTGTGTGTGTGTGTGTGTGTGTGTGTGTGTGTGTCTATAACCCCTCTGCTGAGAGGCAGATAAAGGAGAACATCGGAGGCTTGAAATTAACCTCACCTTACACGTGTACACAAGCTTGCACGCGCATGCACACACAGTGGCCAAGGTGGTAGTAGGGTTTACTAACTCAAGGACCCTTCATGCAACCTCAGTCATGCCTAGTAAATACCGTCTGATCTAAATCTTAGTCACATGGCAGCAGAAGGGATAAATGACTTCCAAACAAAGATGTCTATGTCTTCCAGAGGGTTGTCCCAAAGGTCCAAGATTTCTTAACATGTGAATCACAAATTTCATACACGGTGCTCTTCCAAAGATGACAGGGACTTCCTCCATACACTATTAACAAACTCCCAGACAATGGTGGCTGCCAGAGTTGCTCTTATCTACATTAAAATTATACTCGATTCTCCAGTTGGTGGATAAACACCTGCAGTTTTAGGAGCAGACTCAGCTAAATTTAAATCAAGCTGACTTGAGTCATTATTTAAATCATCAATCAAAAAAACTGCTATCTTTTAAAATTAAAGAATTCCTGCTTATTTTTGCCATAATGGCTATAAACTTTATAAAGCTCACAGGTGGATTATTATTTAAAGATGAGATTAAAAACAAAATTCTTCAAATATTCTCAGTATTTTATTTTTAATATCATAATTCAGCCCTTCTGCACACACACATGTTTTTATAATGAAAATTACACTCCACATCTCTTAATGCAATTTTTCCCATATTTTACAGCCATTAGAAACCCTACATCGCTGATTCTAAAACAAATTCAATGAAGCCTCTATTTGAGTAGCTGAAGACCCAAAGTTAATCATGGATATTTTTCCAGTATATTAAAATCTAATAACCTTAACCCAAACAGCTTACACTGAAATTGTTTTTGTTTAATAAAAAGCGGAATTACTCAGAACCATCCATCATGGTAAGATAAGTATCAGAAACAAGTTCCTTTGTTAATCAGCATTAACGCTTATCAATAAACATCCGTTCCTTGATGGTAGTGCCAATTTTAATTCCAGCATTAAAATTATTTCTAGGACAGGGAATGTTCTTATCCAGCTACTGTGACCAGATCAGGAATACATTTGGCACCTAGGATTAAACCATAAAAACTGGGCTTGAGAGATGGCTCAGCAATTAAGGGCCTGTACTCTGAGGGAATCTGAGTTCAATTCCCAGAATCTATGGCTCATAACTAGCTGTATTCCAAGCTTTAGAGTCTTCAACAGCTTCAATATCCAAGTGCACGCAAATGTGCGAGTGCATGTACAAACAAACACACACATACACACACACACACACAAGCAATTCTTATTAAATCTTAAAAAAAAAAAAAAAAAAAAACAATAAAGTACCCAAAAAGGTAGTACTTGGAGATCTGCATGGCTTTTGGTTTCATTTGATTTTTAGCTGTGCGGTTGAGTTCGGTTGGACCGGGTGGGGGAGGGGTGGACTGGTGGAAGGCACATCAGTAGCTTTGATATTAAGAACATTCTCCTGGTTTGAAAGAGTTGTAACACCTCTTTAAATATCACCCTGGAGAAATCCCTATTCCCTGCATTTGCCACATGATTTTACCCTGAATAAACTTATACATTAAAATAATAGTTTTTAAAACCTCTTTATTTATTTGGATGGCAGGAGCCTTCATGAGCTCCACAAGAAGGAGCCATTCAAATGTGTACGTGTGGTGGTCAGAGGACCAAGTGTGAGAGTTCTCTCTCCTTTTAAGATGCAGGTCCTGGGAGATCAAACTTAGCTCCTCAGACTTGATGGCAAATGCTTCTATTTAAATGAGCCACCTCACTGGCCAAAAAAGCTACACATTTTGGTAAAGAAAATAATGTCTAACGCACCTCAAAACTGTGTAAATTTCTCTTTAAAATACTATGTCATTAATTTGTTAATGCCCAGGCATAATAACCACGGCACTAATTCCAACAGTGGAAAGTCAGAGAGACAGGAGCATTATTGAAAACTCAAGGCCAATCTAGGTTTTTAACCAGGCATAGTGCCTCATGTCTGTAATCACAGAAGCCAGGAAACTGAGGCAGGAGAATCACCAATGGTTTCAGGCCCATCTAGACAACAGAATGAAAACACAACAGAATTCATTCTTAAATATCACAATTTTGATTTAACTATTTCCTTGAAATCTAAGAATTTATGGGCACAAGCCAGGCATGGTAATGCAGATGGGAAGCAGAGACAGAAAGATCTTGGTGAGTTCGAGACCAGCCTGGTCTACATAAGGAGCTCCAGGAAAGCAAGGGCTACATAGAGAGACCTTGTGTCATGTATATGATATTGTATATATTCAACATCATATATGTACAATATATGTATTGTATATATACACATATAATATACACACACAATCTAATGCTTTAGCAAAATGCTTTGTAAGAACAGCCAGAAGCCACAAATATTTACATAATATTTATAAAATGAGCTATGAAATTTAGTCCTTTTGTTTTTTCCTTTTATACGTGGAAAAGGAGCTCAGAGCCACAGGAGTTTGTGGCCAATCAAACAACCATGAATTAGCATAAGTCCCCAGTCTTGTCACACCAGAAACGTGCATCCTATAACCTGGTTTTAATCTCCAGATTAGAGGGGAACTGTGGGCATGTCCATGGTCGTAAGTATCCTCAGTTAGTGGTGAAGGACAGAAGGCAGAAATTCTGTTACCTTATTTTGTAAAACCTTCTGTCGTCTTCCTCTTGGCCTTCCATAGAAGGAAGTCATACCTGAAACACAGGCTCAACACACACTGTAAGTGTGTTCCTGTAATCTCACAGTTCTGGTTACCCTGCTCTGGCCATGTCACAATCTGAGCCCAGGCCCACATTCTTAGAACTTTCTTCTGCCCTTTGTCTTTCACTATGCCACGGGCCAAACTCCACACACCTTGAAGGATTATGCCAACAATAGGGACAATTCCATCTGCCACCCCAATCTGTATGTTCTTCTGGGTGGAAAGCAGGTCATCCTTCTCCGATTATCACCCCATCCTCCAGCTGCCTCGTTAGAGAAACAAAACAAATTCCCTTTCGCTTGCGTTAGGGAGTCTAATATTTTGTCAAACAGAAATGAAAAATAAACCTAATCTAAGCTGTCAGGGAATCATAAAATGCCCCTGGCATTCTGTACGGACTCTTTGAAGAAATGAAACTTCAGTTTATCAAGTGTGATTTATAAGCAACACAGATTTAGCTGGTAGATAACGCTGCTGTCTGATCATTAGTAGTCAGACAACAGCCATGTGAACACATCAATTATGGGCCACTGCCAAAAGCCCTTGAGATCTTGGAGATTAACAGCCAATCCTCTGTTTTACAAGCTCACATCAAAAAGAATATTAATAAGAGGAGGGGCAAGGTGAAAGCTTGTCAGAGTAATTCAGCCACTAACACAAGGAAGGCCTTTTTTTTTTTTTTTCCCCTTTTGCCTTCTCTCTCTTCTCTGTTGAATTGGCCCCAGGAAGAAGCTGGCATCAGCTACAAAGTGCAATCCTGCCAGTTTCTTAGAAAATGTTTTTCACTAACATATGGGAACTCGTAAGGGTCTGCAAACTGCTATCTGGTGAATAAAGACAAGCAAGACTTCTTCGTGTCCCCTTGCAAATGCCAGGATGACACACATCGAATCGTTATTGAATTATTTGTAAATTAGCACGCATAGTAGAAATAACCAGTGGCTTGCCTCAATCAGAGATTCTGTAGAACCTCCTATGAGGTTCCTAAGACTCCTTTCTGCCACTGAAATTTAATTAAGAGGCACTGCTATAATGCTAACCTATACATTAATGAGTTTCCCCAAATTAACCTGGCTCTTTCCACTGTCGAAGAAATCACAGTGTGTACTCTCTAAAACTTCAGTGCCTTCACTCCAGCTGTCTCGTGAAGACAGATATACATTTATTGATATTTCTGGAGTTGAGAATTAAACCAGTTTGCACCACCCATATAGACAGAATTTGCAAGGAAGTGTCAATCACTGGCATGTTTTTCATTTTAATGTCCGTCAGATTTACTACCAGTAAGGACTGCTGTATTTTGGTAAATGATCAGATTAAAGCAAACAGCTGGTAACTAATTGTTTAGTAGGGGGTCCCATCAGGTTCCCTAATGTATGAACAGAAGCCACCACAAAATGCATAGCCTGGGTTTCCTCACCACTTACAGATTTGTTTGAGCTTAGATTTGTAAAACACCCTATATTTACAAAGTGTTCGCCTGCTATTTCATTTGTTGTTCTTGATTTGAAAATCAGCATGGGGCAGTGGGGAAAAAACATTAGGGGAAGGAAACGAAGCAGGGGGTTCCAGTTACTTCTCCTAAGTTCTCGCAGTTTGGTTCCCAGTAAATCACTTAATTCAAGGGCTTATTGACAAGTAATTTTAAATCAAAGAGTCTGCATTGGGATTCAAACACTTGGTGGATCCTGAGAAGGCTGGCCATCACAGAAACTTCTTGTCTGTACTTTTGTATATATTCCCTTCCTCCTAAACCCTGGAGACAGGAACCACAGATGCTCAGTTAACCTGGAGGCTACTGAGCAGCCAGCAGCTAAGGGCTGTGCCACTTTCTTCTAACTCCACATTGCGTTCAGCCAGGCACAACGGCCCACCATTTTAATCCTAGCACTCAGGAGGCAGAGGTTGGTTGATCTCTGTAAATTTGAGACCAGCCTGGTCTACATTCCAGGGCTGCCAGGACTACAGAAAGAAAGCAAAATTTTAAAATACGCTTTTTTTTTTTTTTTAAGGATCTCTTTCTAGATAGACCCAGGGTTCTGACATTCATATAAAACCTAAGTTTCTTTGTCAGCAAACCAGGGATAATAACATCTTTGAGGGTCAACCTAAAACCAATAGGACTTCAAAAGTCCACAAACATAATTGCAGATGCTACTGAAATCAAGAAACATTCCTCAGGCAACATGATTAACGATTATTGTATTAAGATAAGAAAAAAGTGTTGACTATTTCAACCTATTTGAAAAAAAAAATAATCTTCTAGACAAACAATGTACCTGAGAGCCATAAGTGGGTAAAAGTCTCAAGATGCTGGGCTCAGCGGGTACCATCACAAGGCTGCACCAAAAGATGCAAAGGCTTTCCATCGATGGCCATGCTCTTTCTCATATTTGCCATGGGATTCCTCTTCTCTACCAGTTTTGCTCACACTATTTGAGAGTAGGGGGGAGGGTGTAGGAGGGAGGTGCTATAGTTTTGCTTTTCAAAATAGGCTCTGACTACTGTAGCCCAGGCTGGCCTCTGAAGTGTGCCTACTTCAACCTTCCCTGAGCTTGGATTACAGGTGTGGGCCACTTTTCACAATTGGAACCATTAGATGTTAAGAAAGACACAACGAAGTAGAGGCTTTCTAAAAGCCAAGGCCGTTCCTAAGCAACACAGAAGCAGCAGAATTCATTCAGCTAAAACTATTTAATCATAAACAAGTGTAAATTTGGTTGGCAGAATTTATACTAGAAAGTATCATTTTTTAAAAATATTCTTAAACTGGGTGTAGTAGAGCTCTGAGAGTTCAAGACTAGCCTGGTTCAAGACTCGCCTGGTTTACAACGTGGGTTCCAGGACAGTCAGTGATAAATTGGGCTAATAGGGAGACACTGTTATTTAAAAAAAAAAAAAAAAAAAAAAGACAAAAAATAATAAAATAATATCCTTAAATAGCATTTTGAGTTTTATGGGTAACTGAAAGTTAGGGGGAAAAAAACAAAATAAAAACACTGTTCAATTCCTTTTTAAGGCAGATTCTCACTGTACAAATCTTTGAGTGACTTGTAACTTGCTATAAAGACCAGGTTAGCCTCAAACTCACAGAGACCTGCCTGCATCTGCCTACTGAATGCTGTGCATCACGAGGATCTGACAAAACCACTGCCCTTTTCTACCCCAGTCATGGGTAATGATTGATTACAAATGATGAATACAAACAATGAGGACATGTAGAACCCTCAGACAGGGTCAGGTGTCAAATTCTTTCCATGAATTTTAACATAGAGGAAAAAGGGCCAAATCCGTGTTTGCGTTCCTAAGAGCTCATCACACTCCAGACACATGGGCTGACCATTTTTATGAATGTATGGATATGCACACATTTGGGTGTACATATGTGTGCCCATGTGAAACTGATTTTGGATCCTTTCCTCCATTACTTTCCACCTTATTTCTTGAGATAACCTTTCTCACAAAACCCAGAGCCCTCCACTTCTGCTAGACTGACCAGCCAGCAATCCCCAGAGAATACTGTCTGTACCGCCCGAGGCCAGAATTATGGGTGAATGCTGTCACACCTGCCTTTTTAATGGGTGCCAATGACCTGCAGGTCCTCATGCAAAACACATAAAACTTTTTACACCTCCCCCCCCCAAACATCTCCTTAACCCTATTTTATTTCTTTTGCAAATCAGGTTTGCTGGTACAAACTTTCCCATTGGCATCTCTCTTTTCTCATTCAACTCTTGAAGGGGTTTCCCCCCCACCCCCATTTTTGGAAGAGTAGCTGTCCATTTTTGCCCTGGCAGTTTTGCGGTTAACAAAGAAACCATCAGACAAAAGTCTCCCATCACACAGGAAATCACCATAATCTGTTATGCTGAGACAGTGTAAGCCTTTGTTAGCCATCTTTATTGCTGTTCTTTAACCTAAAAGTCAGGTCCTACCAGACTTGAGAGGCATACGCAATCTAACCAATTACACATAAAAACACTTTTAAAGAATCAGAAATGCATATGACTGCAAGACAGATACAAACCTAGATCATTGCTGATGGTGTCTTTGCCTCTGATCGCAGAAGACAGAGAAATAAAAAAGGTCTGGATCTAGGGGAGACACACTGAAGACCCTCCTCTACCCCGCGACTCTAGTAAAAGAGCACACAGCTCAACAGAGATAAAAATAAGGAAAAGTGTCCTCAGGGGTTCCCCAGCACACAGAAGAAATGTGCATGCACAGATCACAGGAAAAAAATGAAAAAGATGCAGAGAAGAGACATTCGCCTGCAGTGTAGAAAGTAGAGGTGGGGATGGGAGGGTTTTAGGTCTTTAGGAAATAGGACATTCAGAAAATCCAGTCCCAGGAGGAGAAAGCAAATAAAAATAAATAAAATAAAGTTAAAAAAAATAAAAAAAGACAAGATCCCTCAAGCTGTGGATTTTGTGCATTATCATAAAAGAGATCAGAACCCAGCTCACCAGCAGAGATGGTGTTGCAGCATGGCCGACAAAGTGGCCAGCCTGGTCTTCACTACTTAAGCAGTTCATTTGTGCTGTGAAGTTCCTGACCCAGGATTCCAGGCAGCAGGAGTGTGTGTCCTGGCCATACATCTCCCTGGGTCTAGACTGTCAGGGTGCTTTTGGCTCCACCTCTCATTTGGCCACACCCACAAATTAACCACCTACAACACCTTTATGAACTGGTATTTAAGGGAGTGCTATGGTGATTTAAAAAAATAATAATGAGCTTATTTTTTTAAATAGATTCAAATAACCAGTTTTGGGAGAAAGTGGTCTGGGATATAAATCTTCAGGTAAGTTGTCTGAATCTCTATTCAATGTGCACAAAGGAAGGACAAAGCAGGGAATCTGGGAAATGGGGAGGAGGTAGGTAATTGATCAAACAATAATGTTTAAGCCGGGTATGGTGGGGCATGTTCGTAATTCCAGCAATCAGGAGGCAGAAGGAACTGGATCTCTGGGAATGGTAGGCCAGAATGGTCTACATAAATGAGTTTCAGTCTAGCCAGGGCTACATTGGGAGACCATATCTTAATAAAAAAAATAATAAAATAAAAACTACTTAAAAGAGTATTACAGCTCTCAGAAAGTAGTAGAGAACAATTTGATAATCTTAAAATAAGAAAGGTTTCCGTAAGCCAGTGCAAAGCCCAGCAGCCACGAAAGAAAATTAATTATAAACTTTTACACCAGACTGGTAGTTGGTGGTAGGTAGGGGACTTTGAACAAACACAATCGAGAGATAAAAGATGGGAAAAAATATGTGTAAACCACCATGATGTGTAGTTAGACCTCGAGGGAGTGTAAACATGTAGGTACAAGCAAGAAATGTGTAAAATGTAAAAATTAATGTGATGAGTTAACATACACCCAAATATTTAAAGTCAAGAAGTGGCTGGCTCACCATTCACTGGGCAAAGATTACAGTAATCAATGCATCCTCATGAAAATACAATTGAAATGGCAAATCACTATCCGACTGAACCCAGAAAATCATAACCCACGGTGGTAAGTTGTAGAGAAAGGCAGATAGAATGTTCTAGTGTTGGGTGGCCCACACTATACAGTCGGATTGGAGGGAAATTAAGATTTGAGATGTGTGCATGAAGCGATGTTCAGTAGATGCCCACGGCCTCTGTACTGCCAGGCCCACTAAAGTGTAGGATCCAAGTTATAACACCATGTGTGACTCCCAAAGCACAGCAACATGGGAAGGGACACGCACAGATACGCTCTCCAGGATGCTCTCATTGTACAGGAGATGGGACATGAGAATCCACATGACCAACAGAAGGGTCACTTCAAAAAAGATATGGATAGAGCTTATGGGGGCTGGCTCTAGGGAGCAGGCTAAGAGCAGGTATTAGGAAAAAGAATGCCCAGTTTCCATCATGGGCTAGATAATTACAACTTCAACTTTGAAAGACTCATCTACTGATTTGATTTGATTTTTTTTTTTAAGTTATTTAACAATTACTTTAAGTCAGAGGCAGGAGGCTCTCAGTTTGAGGCCAGCCTGGGCTACGGAAGAGTCTGTATCCAACACAACAAAACGAAGCAGTAATTTACTAAGCGCAACTAATATAGTTTAATGAGGCAGGTCTCAAAGTAGGAGACATATTCTTTGTTTTAAATGTGTTTGGGACAAGGCCTCACTGTGTTGCCCAGGCTGCCCTCTGACTTGTGATCCTCCTGCCTCAGCCTTCTGCATGCTGGGATCAACAACCTGTTCGACAAACGGCCAACATGATAGTTATATCAGATGCCAAGGGAGTGTGAAAGTAGAGGGTGTAAAGCAAAAGGGATTTTGCTCTTTGTATCATTAGCCCATCCCATTTTAATTCTGTTGTTTGAAGATGAAATAATAATCAATATTATTTATCACTCGGCAGCACATGAGGTGTGTGCATGTATGTATTGACAGAGTGTGAACACGTGTGAACACCTAGAGTGAAGAAGACACTCCATCTGGAAAGTAATCCTTTCCTGAATGTTTTCTGAGGAAGGCTCTACCAATAGCCCTTGGGATTTGCAGTGTTCCACGGGAAGAATTGGTATATTTCACACAGAATAATGCCTCCATCTCCCATGACCACAGAGAAATGAAAATCCAGAAGACCTGGGGATAGGCTCAAAAGTTTAGATAATACCCCTGAGATCACAGGGCCTCTTTTCCATCACTTGCTCACACCACATTGGACACTGTTAACTTCTCAGGCTCACAAACACCCCCCACCTCAGGGACCGCACTCTGGGTCTAGTAAGATTCCTTCCACAGGTCAAATGGTCCCTGCCTGTATTCAGGTCTTACTTCAGCACAAATACATAAAAACTCTCTTTTCTACCAGCTCTCTTCCATCCTCCACTGCTACATTCCCTTTTACAAGAGTGAAACAAGAATAATCTCTCCATAAGAACTCAAAATATTTGCTTCACAGGACGAAGACTTGGTTTGCTCACTACTGTGCCTTGGAGACACAGACACAGGCATTCAAAAAAAAAAAAAAAAAAAAAGACTCATTCAATGAAGAGATGGATTAAGGTATGAATGGAAAAATAAACTCAGACACATATATGTACTTTACTTTTCTACTATTTCTACTCCTAGAAAAACTAGAGTATTCAAAGATTCCTGGACCACAGGAGAGATGAGAGAAAAAAAAAATGGATACACAACTGTTGTCTACAGCATCTCTATTAAAGAAATAGTCTAAGTCTCCTAATACCATAACAACGCTGCACAGATGGTAAAATAAAATCTTTCTGGCTAGGAGCATAGTTCCCCAGCATGCTCAGCGTGTGCAAGGCCTGTGTGATCACCAACAAAAATTTGCTAGATGTTGCTGTTATTCTAATCCAGAGGGGTCGTTTTTGCTTTTTAGCCACCCATCCTAGCAACCCTTTATGTGTTACTATACTTCATCTTCCCATGCTACAATAGAAGACTCGTTCAACTCTCAAGCTTCAAGACAGCCCATCCCCACCTCGGGTACCAAATCTCCGCTACCCTGACCCTCATGCCTAATAAAAAACATTTATTGCTGTCGCTCTAGTATAATTACCTGCCTCCATTTCGCAGTGGTGCATAAACAGGCTATTAAAAGTTCCTTACATTTTGGAAGTGATAGATCTTTATGTTCCTGCCCCCTTTTGTGATAGGGTCTCCTGTATCCTAGGCTGTCCTTGAACTTCCTTTACAGCTAAGAAAAGCACTGTAGATCCATCTCAGGACTTTGTGCATGCTAGGTAAGTAAGCTATCAACTGAGCTATGTCCATAGCTACAACCCCTACTTGGTAAATAATTAAATATTTGGATAAACATTTCAGTCCTTATGTTAACCTTAAAAAAAAAAAAAAAAAAGGATTGATATATTCTGATCTCCCATGTCCCCCACAATCATCTACAGAATAAGCTAAGTCTTTCACTGACAGCCTGTGTTTCCCTGTCCCTGTGTTTTAGCAAGACTATGATTGCTGAGTGTAGCAGCCATCACTTCTGAGTCTCAACTTAACCTGAGTTCTTGGCAGCATTTGGCACAGATGATCGAAGCCACCTGGATGGAATTTCTAAACTTGCTTTCCAGAAACACCAGATTGCCCGGGGTTTCCTCTTCCAAAGCACATGTATCCCAGACTCCATGGCTGGTCTCTGCTCTCCTGCCTTTCCTAAGGCCACTCCCACTCTGGGTGACCTCTCTCAGCCTACCACCCTCCAAGTCATCCTAATCTGTGTCCGGCTGGGTCACAAGTGTGTCCTAGCTGGCTGTGCGGGTGCATGTCTGCAATGCCAGCACTCAGAAGGCACAAGCAGTATCGGTCAGGGGTTCAAAGTCACCCTCAGCTATTTACTGAAGCCAGTCAGGAATACATGAGATACTGCTTCAAAAAAAAAAAGGACAAGCAAAGGTGACTCACACCCACTGACTCCTCAGACGCCATCCAGTTTAGCTGCTATCCTTGCCTGTTACTGTTTCACAATTCCAGACTAAGTCCTAGTCTGCCTTTGCCTTTGGACAACATGACTACTTTCAACCAAACTCTGTGATCAATGAAGACATCTCCTGGGAACTTCTGGAAAAGTCAATAACCAGAATCACTGCACCTCTGGCAATGGCTCCTTCCACCCAACACAGTTCAAAGGAGGCTTTTTAAAAATCTAACTAAACCATGCCATTTATTTCACTCCAACTAGAATCCAAACTCTTTAACCAGAGAGACTACAAGGCCCTGAATGACAGGGCCTAGGATCAGGTCCCAACCCAATCTGGACACGG